>NW_028262290.1:43170833-43810277 GCF_047370975.1 Nipponia nippon | reverse complement strand
TCATCTTGCTTACCAAAATTAGTAACCAGACCATTATCTCTAATTCATGCATCTCCCAACTAAAACATCAGTAAAGCTACTAGATTAACCACTTCAAGATTTCAGCTTTTAAAACCTGTAATTGGAACAGTTAACTTCACTGTGAGGGAGACTGATATTTCATGGCAATTTTTCCTTTTACTAGACAACTGATTATTCCATTTTCCTTTAATAGCGGTCATTTTTGGTGACTGCGTCCTTTGGACATTTGTCCACACAGTTCATGACTTATTGCATACTCAGAAAGTATTTATTTCATCAGCATAATACAGAACAAGTTATTCTCTAAGTTATAGCTTAATGACTTTTTCTTCAGTACTGTTTTCACCAGCTCTTGGCTCTGACATTAAAAGTAGAGTAGAAGTCAAGTGACAAAATTTACCACCGAAAAAAATACTGAGAAGCTGACATAAACCACCACAGCCAGGGAATCAAACCATGGTACAAGATAAGTGATAACTTCTACTAGCTTGATTCCAAGCCACCCAAGTCTTTTTCTCCTGGTGAATTTTCTAAAAGCTTGATCTAACAGTTCAGGTTACAAAGGCCAACCAAAACAAATGCTGTATCTTTTAGTATACCTTAGGGTAAACTAACACCTACTCCATTTTAACCCCACCAAGCTCAATGACTTTAAAAGATTATGAGATTGACCGCTAATCAGAGTTACAAAGAAGCCTGGACTTCTGTGGAGGAGCTAGAAGCGTGTCTGGCTATTAGACTGATAATTTAGCCAAAAAGAATGAGAAGCATTAATTTAGCTACACAATTGTTACAAACATTACAAAGCTTTAAAGAACATTAAAATTTTAAAGTAACTCTTTTCCAGAGGGTCTCAAAACAGCTTTCTAGTAGAAGTGAAAAAGCGTTTCTCTAAATAGTAGATATACAGCTTTCAGGAAGCATGACTATATTTCTTGGCTTAAGTATTACAAAGCATTTGGAACTAAACCAAGAATGATCTAGGTACAATGACTACAGCCCTGGTTTTAGGCAACCAAATGAAACTGACCACACAGTTTCTCACCCTCATTTCCATTTCTCAAGGAAAAACTGACCAGAATTAACAGTTTGATGATGACAGCAGCAATATCACATGAAATGTGAAACATATGGACTAACAAAAAGTCCAAGTTTCCAATATCCTTCTTCTGGAACAAATAACATGGGACCTTCAGTTAGATCACTGAAAAAAAAAAAAAATCCTTTTCTAAAGGCTAAGCTACCAGAAATTATTTTAAGCTGTAGTTTTAAAAGACCACAAGATTAGACATGATTAATTTCCTTCTATGACAAAGTTACCCACCTAGTTGACCAAGGGAAACCAGTCGATGTAATCTTTTTGGATTTCAGTAAAGCTTCCAATACTATCTCTCACCGTATCCTCCTGGACAAAATGTCCAGCATACAGCTGGATAAACACATAATGCAACGGGTGAGCAATTGGCTGATGGGTCAGGCTCAAAGGGTTATAGTAAATGGGGCTGTATCAGACTGGCGACCAGTCACTAGTGGGGTTCCGCAGGGATGCATCTTAGGGCCAGTGCTCTTCAATATCTTCATAAATGACTTGGATGCAGGACTTGAAGGTTTGTTATCAAAGTTTTCCCATGACACAAAATTGGGAAGAGCTGTTGACACTCTTGAGGGCAGAGAGGCCCTGCAGAGAGATCTGGACAAATTAGAGAGCTGGGCAATCACCAACCATATGAAGTTTAACAAGGGCAAGTGCCAGATTTTGCACCTGGGACATGGCAACCCTGGATGTACATACAGACTGGGGAACAAGAGGCTGGAGAGCAGCCCTGTGGAGAGGGATCTGGGGGTTCTGGTTGACAGCAAGTTGAACATGAGCCAACAGTATGCCCTGGCAGTCAAGAGGGCCAACCGTGTCCTGGGGTGCATCAAGCACTGTATTGCTAGCCAGTCGAGGGGAGGTAATTGTCCCACTCTGTGCTGGCGCAGCCTCACGTTGAGTATTGTGTGCAGTTTTGGGCGCCACAGTACAAAAAGGATACAAAGCTACTAGAGAGTGTCCAGAGGAGAGCCACAAAGACGGTGAAGGGTTTAGAGGGGAAGCCGTATGAGGAGCGGCTGAAGTCACTTGGTCTGTTCAGCCTGGAGAAGAGGAGACTGAGGGGAGACCTCACTGCAGTCTACAGCTTCCTCACAAGGGGAAGAGGAGGGACAAGTGCTGATCTCTTCTCCCTGGTGACCAATGATAGAACCCAAGGGAAAGGCAGGAAGATATGCCAGGGGAGGTTTAGGTTGGACATTAGGAAAAGGTTCTTCACCCAAAGGGTGGTGGAGCATTGGAACAGGCTCCCCAGGGAGGTAGTCACAGCACCAAGCCTGACAACATTTAAGAAGCATTTGGACAACGCCCTCAGACATACGGTGTGATTTTTGGGGTTGTCCTATGCAAGGACAGGAGTTGGACGCGATGATCCTTGTGGATCTCTTCCAACTCGGGCCATTCTATGATTCTATGATAAAATTCACACAACGTAGTTTATTGCACAATGTGCTGTGTAGAGAACAGCTCGTCTTCTCCTAAGCTGGTGTGTACGTAACTTTTTGCAAATACTCTGTACACCTCATTGTCCACACACTGCAGCTCAAGGCCAAAACTGTTGAAATGGAAGAGAGGTGGGAAACTAGGCCAGTTGTAAAAAGGCCAGCTGTAACCCTTTAGGCACAGATATCTCAAAGGTAAGTTTTTGATCAAAATGAAACCAGGATACAGGGACATAAAATGAAAATAGGCTTAGAAAGTTGCTTTAACTGAGATTTAAAAGCCAGACAGTAGATGCAACAAACACTGACCAAAAAGGATCTGATAAAAAAAGTTTATAAGACAGAGACATTGTGCCACATGTAAATAAAACCTATGGCAAGAATTTCTGTTTAATTGGTAAAGGAACAAGTTAAGGTAACAGACATAGCTTCTTTCAAGCTACCAAATCTTTATACTGTGAATTCTACATAATGAGATCTCGTGTAATCAACAGGAACTTAAGAAAATCTGTACAGATGTTAAAATCATGAAAGCAAAAAGAAAAAATTGAGGTATCTTGATATGATAATCACAGTACAGTGGAAAACCAAACAGGAGGTAATAAGTTTCTCACAGTTATGATTTTTGGTTAGGAGGCATTAAAATCTAAAAAAGGCTACATATTAAGTTAAGAAAATTAGTTTCAATTGGGGGAAAAAAAAAAAAAAAGGCTGCTTTTACATATACCTATACCCTATACATATATGGACAAAAGGGCTGTAAGAATGCCAGGGCCTCCACTGTGAACTAAAAGATGACTTTTGTTTATACCTGTATAGTAACTAAGGGTATCTGAAAATTATGGCAAAAAAACTCAGAACGCAAAAGAAGAATTTAAATCAATAATGGTCAGTTTTAGACAGGCAAAAAATGGAGAGGAAATAAAGGCACGGATTAATAAAAATACTTGTTAAAGGAGAATCTAGAACTACTTGTTATCGTGAGGAAAAAAAGTTAAAGGCCATATACCAGTGTATACAAAGTACGGATCAGAAAAAGTGAATCAGAAATATCTGTCCACCCTTCTCCACAGTATAAATAAGGTTCAAAACAAGGTAAGGTAAAAAAACCACCTTTCATACAGTTCTACAGCATAGTTGCCAAGTGGCATACAGTTCAAGTCACAGATGCTGAAAAACATTATGAAATTCAACAGTTTTCAGGCAGGCTTAAAATGAGGGAGAAAGAAGACAGAAGTAAAAGTCTTCACATCCTGAAATATTCATAATCTTCCATACAACAAGTTTGCCTATTACTAAAGTAGGCATAGGGCATGAGGTACAAGAGATAACTAAGAGCTCTCGCACAGTAAGTTAGAAGCCATCTTCTAAGCAATTTTTACTACTTCATATGCTGTTTACAATTTCATTTCAAGTCTGATTTTTAAATCATACTGTATATCCTCTGGGCAGAACAGATACCAAATTAAATAGAAACTGGTAGCTATCAAATATTCTTCCCTACTTTTACACAGTTATATATCGCTGTTTCTTATTGTTGACAAGAATAGGTAAAACTTTCTATCATGAGCAATGATTTAGATTGTAACGTTTATTTCCTAATACAATATATTTTTATCATTTATTAGTAGTAAATATATTACACTTAATAAGCAAACACTCTCCATCAAGTACTGCCACTCTGCTTTTCTGGTAAGGCAGGTTACTGTCTGTCTAAAATTAATAACAAGACAAAGCTTGGATAATTTTAAAGCAGATTTTTCATGCCCATTTTGCAGGACATCTCCCATACAGTATTCTCAGTGTGGCTTTGGATGCATCAATCTCACAACTACAGAGGTTCAGAGCCTTTATAGCTCTGCCCAGATCTTAATGAATTTTGAGAAGGATTAATATCCCATGTTCCCTCTTCCTCCCAGCCAAGAGGCTTATGGTGAACCTTGAAGAAGATTAATGTTCTAACCACATTCCCATTCCTCCCTCAGTTTCTTCTGAATTACTGCTCAATATGCTTCAAGCAGGCATCATAAAAAACTGCTTTAGTACAATACTGCAATACTCCTTTATACAGTTTTCACACCTTGGTACATCTAAAGTCATGATAGCCTATTTGCTAATCTTCCACCATACATGATGGTTTTATCATTCCCCTGACCTCCCAAAGAAGTACCCAATGCGTTTTCACAGCCTAACACAGAGCCTATGGTTTTGAAAGCTTTAAAATCTTTGATAAAATTAACTGTAGGTATAAAGATAGTGATATTCTTAAATCTGATACACCTATTTAATCTCTAAATAAATTTCTAAGTTTTTCACAAAAGATTCTACTATCATTGTAGCCTTTTTACAAGCAGGGAAGAGCTAGAAGAAGTGGGGAATAGAGAAGCATCTTTTTCAAGATAAATCTGCAGGCTAAAAATAAAACCTCCATTCTGCTTAGATCCATGTTTAAAGAACTTTAAATACTAAATTCCTCCCCCAATCCCGTAATAATAGGTGCCATCAGGTATGGAAAGATTTATTTTCTTCTTGCAAATCAGCTCAGGATCACTCTCTCTAGACAAACTTTTCAGTCTCTAGCCAAATATTATAGCTCCAGTTGGCCAATAAAAGTCTCTGCGTGGAGTACAGCTTTTAAGAGTATTTCTGAAATATGGGCTTCCCTTACAGAAGACGCGCCACCCAAACAAGCCAGTAAAGATCTAAATAATTAATTTAAAAGCAGAAACACTGCAATAAACTTGCTTGCTCTGCATATTAATACATCCTTCAGAATCAAAGGGGAAGAGAAGGTAGCACTAACAATTCTTTTCATGTCTAAGTAGGAGTATTTTTTATAAAACTCCTGGAATATAAAAAGCTTACTCCAGAAGAATTAAATCTGTTCTATCAGTGTATACTAATTTCACCAGACCAAAGCCAAAATTAAGAATCTTCAAGACCACAAAATCAGGGATGGGATGAAGAAAGAAGATAAAATATCAACAATGAGAAATGTGAGACCAGGTACCACCACCTTTCACTTCCTCTACCTTAAGTAAAGCACAAGCACAAAGACCATAATTACTTTATTAAAAGCACAAAGACATAATTACCAGTAATCACTACAGCACCCTTTCATATCAAATCAATGTTAAGCATTTAACAGATATCAGTCTTGCTGACTTTTATAAGATCCTCTTAACACCTCACAAAAAAGTGGTTTTAAAGCACTTTCAGTTTCAGCTGCTAAAACCAGAATCCTCACACTCTTCAAGGAGCACAAATGAAAACCTCCCACTCCTAGCTGAACTCGCATCGATATCCACTCTTCTCCATATGACAGTCATACGATTCCCAGACCCCTAATAACTCAAAGTCCTATTTACTAAGTCAGCAGTAACTGCTAACAGGTGGTAGACAGAGGAAGAGTCTACTGGACTCAGTCCTTGCCTTAAATCAGACAGTATGTCAAGGTCAGATTATTCAGGCTAACTTTCCCCCTCTTCACAGGTCAGGAGGCCAAGGGGGAAAACCAAAAAACCCTGTACTATATGCAAGACTTAGCACTCTTCTCTGAATTCAGCTGTACAGTATTAAAAACCAGCCAGTTCAAGCGCTAAATATTTTTTTGGATCACATTAAAGTTGTAACCGAAATCAGGAAACTTTATTACCAAGACACCATGCTAAAAACATACATTACTATTCATTTTGTGCTCAGTGCTACACATAACCATCCCCCACTCCCAGCCATTAAACGTTTAAATAATCTTTAGAGACATGAAAAAATATTTAACGCCTTTAAATGTAAAAATTTTAAAAGGAAAATGAGGGCAGTATTTCCTAACATGAAGAAAACCAATCAGTCCAGCGACTGAAGGCATTGTGTCACTTTCTTGAACACACAGCTGTTCCTACAGCGTGCACACTTGATATCTTACTGACCATGTTGCAGTGAACTGGTTCCCCCATCAATATAATACAGAAGTAATCAAACTGGAATTCTGACAAGTTTGCTTTCTATGCAAGTAAAAGCTAGCACTCAATAATAAGAGACCTGAATTTCAGGAAAAGGAAGCTTAGTTTTATTAATTCCTCACCAGTTGTTTAGACATATAAGATGAAACAGAAGCTTGGCAAGGTGCTTTTAAAAATTATGCTGCTAATTTTCTATTTGGGTTAACAACGTTCCAAATTCACAAATTTTTCTGTTTGCAGGTTGAGGCAGACTGAAGACACTGAAAATAAGGCAGAGCATAAAGGCGTGGGTCCAAAGCAACCAGATTGCTTTTGGTTTGCAAATGCTGTAAACATACACATCCATACAATATGCTTTTGAAAGAAGCTTTGAACATACTGAAGAAGCAAGCACATTTCAATACCTACCTTGAAACTTTGAGACAAAGGCTCTGAAGAATACATCATCACTAACATGCCATTCTTAGTGTCTTTTGAACAAACTATTTCATAATTTATATCAAGCCTCCCCTCTGACATACAAAAAGGTTAAGAATACAGTAAGAATTTACTTACCACAGCAAGTTGTGTTCGTGATGCTACTGTATGAAACACTGCAGGCATCATGAGAGATTCTTCTACTTTCAATTCCATCTCATTCTCTGCTGAAAACGTGGTTTTGGGGATAGCTGGTGGACGTTCACACAAGATCATTTCTTTGTTGAATAAAAAAATTGGATTGGTATCCTACACTCAAAAAGAAAATGAAACCAAACACTGAGTAAAGGCAACATACTGTTCAATCACCAATTATTTCATCATGTGGGTAACGTGTCTTAAGAATACATTAAAATCTACATGTACAAGCTGAATACATAAACATCTGCTTCTCAAAGCAAAGAAATGCAGCAAACAGTACACTACAGAAAAATACTTAAAAATCCCTTAGTAAAACATCTTTTTCTTCCCCTATAACAGTTTAGACAAAGAATGCAGTGTGCACTTACTGTTCCAGCACTGTAACTACACACTCTTCTGTCTGGTGCCATACATTCTCCTCCATTGACAACCAGTACTTGGTGCTGAATGGCAATCTTATACTTTGTTTGAATTGCATGTTTCAGATCAGCCACACTGGGAAAAAAAATGGGAAGAGAAGACGACACTATCAGCCTATTTGTGTCTCTCATTTTACATATTCCTGTAATAGAGTCAGGAAACTTGTCTGTGTCAAAGCAGAACTTTTTTTAAAGAACTATTACTTTTTATTCTGCACAATGACATATTTTTAAGTTTTGTAAGTGCTATAATGTGTTGCATTCTGGATATCCAGCTAATAAGCTATCAGCTAAAAGAAGACAGCCTCTGCATTACTGGTAAGTCATCAGCAATCTTTTTCCAAGAAGATCTGATAGGATGCTGAAATTCCGGATTAAATCACATCAAGTATTTAGGATAATAACTGTAAAAGTCATATGTTCTTTGAATATATACTTTATGAACAAACAGCTGACTTACTGAAACCCTGGAAGACGACAACAGTATTAACACTTCATTATGCGTAACAAACAAAATTTCACCTAATCAAATCTGATTTACTGTACATAAAGTGCAGAATAGCAGTTAATAACAGGAAATTAAAGACTCCATATATATGCAACAAATTCATATAAACATTACAGACACTTTTAATGCAGAAACAGTAGATTAATAAACTACCCCTGTTTTCGTTCACCATCCCAAACCTTTAATTCTGGGTGACAACATCTTCACATTACTGCTTATTTTAGACAGTTCTAGACTTCGTCTTGGAGACACAGGCAAACAGCAAATTAAACAAAAATTTACTAACATGATACAGTAACTGACCCAAACTATATAACACACTGGGGTAGTACCTGTGCAAAGGTATTAAAATGCTTCAGAGTATCAAGTGAATAATCAATATAAGCATCACTGGTTTTGATATAACTGGCAGGAAGCATAACAACGTTACTGGCTATATGGTACTTGAAAAATAAAGATCAGTTATCTAAAATAACCATCATTCCGTATGACATCATGGATTCACTACAAACATCTCATGAGCACAAGCTTGTACTTGCTAGCTGCGTTACAGTAAGCATTCACCTGTCATCTCCATGGTCTTTGGGAAGATAGCTTGGCCTGTCCATGTACAAGGAGACAGGCAAAGAACCCAAGAAAGTTAATCTTGCTAGAAAGAGCAAGTCTATATATACAGATATACAGAATAAGAAATTAAACTGTTCAATTGAATGGTCTTGAACTTTGTGTGGTTCAGCCGTTGGAAAGCTTCTTTCTCAAAGAACTATCCAAATGAGTAAAAAGTCAGCCCATACCAGACTATTAGGTGCCTGGTCTGGCAGTTCAGATGCTGTACCTCACTCACCATGATTTAGGAACAGAATGTCTCAATGTACCAGACAGCATACAGAGCTGCTGATACACCTGCAAATGACCCAGTAGGTCCAGAATGGCTGAGATGAAACAATATTTCATGCTCAATAATACCCTGAGTGTCAGTGGGCTTTGCAGAAGAGCATACAAAACCAATCTGTGTAGACAGTCTTAGGGCCCTTCCACCTCAAACGAGTTTCAAAATCCAAATAAACTTGTTGAGTCATGAAAACTACAAACAGGAATTCAGCAGAACGGAAACAGTGCATCCGAGCACAAAATCCATGGCAGAAATCTTTCAACCACAATTACCTGCAACTCATTCATCACTGACAGAATATGAAGACAGCAGGTAAGCTTGGCTCATGATAGGTCCAAGGTGTATGAGCTATCATGACATGATACAGAATTTACTTATTTGATGAGTCCCACATAAGAACAAGGAAAAAGGATACAATACATCCAGTATACCTAAACCTCTCTAAAAGCATCTTTATATTTGCAAGATGCTTTTAACGTGCAGAGAAAAGAAATACAAATAGCAAAGTTATTGGGACTTAAACTGTGATTCTGTAACACTGCTCATGTTTCAGGCAATTGGGCATTCAGAAGTTCATGTTTTACATATAAAATTGATGTAAAACATTTTGGAGCCTTACAACATACGCCAGAACCAACTTTTACCCATCCTGGACATGAGTCAAAAATGTCAGTTCTTTAGCATCCAATCTAAAAATATTACAGAGCACACATTTTCTTCAGGATGAGTATACACTGACAGGAGAAAAAGCAAACTGCAGAATTTCTGCAGTGATGCCAGTCAATAAAAAAATAAACCTTTTACAGAGGAATCCTAAATAAAAGCACCATCCAATAAAAGGTCACAGAAGACCTGAATTCATTCTCATGGTTTTTCAAAAAATGACCAAACATAACACCAGACTCAACTAAGAGCAGGGCATCCTCTGTCACTGCCCCAGAAAGTAAATAACGTCACCACGCTTTCATAGGACCTCAAACACACACAATCACCTGCAAGGCATTGAAAATGCTAATCCAAAAAATCCCCCCAAATTCACTCAAATACATGAAAACCTAGAAGATAACTACATGGACATACTAAAAAACAACTGAGTATCATCTTTCAGTATACAAAAAGTATATATACTCTTTTTAAAATTTATTTAAAAAACAAATAATAAGCAATTAATTAACTTTCTTACTTCTGTACAGCAAGTTCCGTATCAAAAGTAAGGGTAGTTCCAGTGTTGACCAGAAATACATATAGCTTCATGATGATTTCTTTAGGCTTCTGAAGTTTATAACTTTCACTGCTAAAATCATTTAGAAACTGAGGAAAAAAAAAAATTCATTAGTTTCACATATGAGTTATGAAACTTGTTTCACATACAAAAAAAGACACATACATGCTTTTGAAAAAAATACTTTTAGGTATATGGTGGGTGAATACATCAGCTCTCATATTCCACAGTTCTTTATCCATTACTAAACATACAGATGCTCCTCTGACCTCTGCGGAGGTAAGCGTCCACATATGCAGATAGTTAAGAGAACACATGAAAATATACACTGAGGAGAACTAAAAGAAAAAAAAAAAAGACAACTTTTGGTTGCAGAGGCCACCATCCCAGATCATTACCTGGCTTCTCTCAATTATAAAATGCATTTTTAAAGCCCCAGATAGAGTTATTTCCAGACATCTTTTCTAGATTTTACAAACAGCAGCATGATCTATGCTGCTAGTATTCATTCCTCAACTTACAGCTACAAAGTCTATCTGCTCACTACTATCCCTA
Organism: Nipponia nippon; assembly: GCF_047370975.1. Taxonomy (NCBI): domain Eukaryota; kingdom Metazoa; phylum Chordata; class Aves; order Pelecaniformes; family Threskiornithidae; genus Nipponia; species Nipponia nippon. Next base: position 43,799,548 of record NW_028262290.1, on the reverse strand, counting down.
TCCATAGTTTTTTCACTCAGACATATGGAAGCATTAGCAAAAATTAAAAATAAAAACACCCTAAGATTATGTAGATTTTCTTTTTCTCTCTCTCCATAATTAAGTAATAGTTTTAAAAAATATTTTCCTGTTTCCAGCACTAGCTAAATCTGTAGCTACTTTCTTCATCACTAATAGTGAATATGGAGTGATCAAGAGAGACAGTGCAGTCCAACACATTGGACACATTTTCAGTCCTGTGCCCTACAAGCATCTGGATGAGTGACTATAAGCACGTGTTTTTCCAGTATACATAACAGAAGAAAAACATTGAACTGCTTTGTAAAACATGGAGATTTAATCTGAGATTTTATCACTGAAATACTCCATACTTCTGAGCCTTTTTCTCTTCTCGTCCACAGGAGCTCAGAAGTTTAGGAATGATTTCCTTCACACTAACAAAGCTGCTGCAGAAGTACAGCTAGCACTGCAGTCACTAATGACCTGAAATTTTTTTGAAGTGGAAGGACTTATGAAAAGTTAAGCTGGAAAACTTTTAGCCACTCAGCGATATTCTTATATCATTATAAAAAAGATTTTTTGGATTAAATTACTTCACAGGAAGTATAAGAAGTCCCTCTTTCCCTGAAATATGAACAGGATACACACACACGGTCTACACAGCTAATGGTATTATTCTAAAATGACTCTGAATTTGCATTTATCTCTCTGCCTACACAGAGAAAAAGTGACAAACCATAGAGAAAAATAACAAAAACGCCATTAAAATGGGGAAGGGGGAAAGGTTTTACCACACTAAGAAGCCCAGAAAGTCAAAAGAGCTTTCTTTCAAGAGAGTGGCTTTCCACCCACTTTTAAAGTATTAATTATAGTACATAAACTAGTCAAAACAGGCATTTTCACAAGGCTTCAGAAATAGAACCACATCAAATAAAGAAGCCCCAGTTAAATAATTTGATCTGAATTGACTTTTGTTGTCCTTACACTAGAACTCTACTCTACTCAGTGGCACCAGTTCCAATTTATATTGGGAAAAGAAGAATATACTCTATAAACAAAGTTATTAGATAGACAAAAACTGCTAAACACCAAGAACAAGCTAGCAATAATTAATTAGTAAATTCTTTGGCCTAGGTTTCAGAATTAATCAGTCTCACATGTAGAGAGACTTCTTTTCACAAAGGGTATATTTGTGACTGTGGTCCAGGTAGATTAGAAACAAATGTGTTAAATAATATAATGCTTAAAGCAAGCACCATGGAGCACCCACCAAAAAAAGCTCCTTTCCACCTAAGCAGAGTAAGAGGCTTGTATAGTATCTAGTTTTCATATGAACATTACCTTTTAAGCTCAAGCAATATTTAAGGGAGAATTTGTCCAGAAACCTCATGTATAAAGTGAAATTTTGATCAAACATTTCCCCCTCCATACCTTAACACTAAAGAAAAAACATTATCAAGATCAAAAATATTTGACAGCATCAGCAGTCTCAAACTTTTTAACTTCAAGTAAAGAAAGAATTACCTTCAGGCACTACACAAAGCTGCCACCTTCTTCAAATTCAAGAGGAGAATAAACGTGCACATTTGCTTTACTTGATTTTTGGCAACAGAGCAGCATGGCTGTTCAAAGCCAGAGAAGATCTGGAAAGAAAAGATACAGAATACAGGTATTATTAAAATGTCAGGATTTTATGGTCATCATTGCATCTAAGCCAGAAACCTGTGTATGTCAATGCCAGGAAGAATAATTATGTGGTAGTATTTCTTTCTTAATTAACAATGCTCTCCAGTTACAAGTCTGCTCAAAACTGCTACATACCTGAATATTTTTGCCCATAGGTTCAGTTCAACCATTAGCGATATTCTTCAGTATTTACAAGGAGGCAAAGTTAGTTCGCTAAACAGAACTGCTTGTATTTCCATTAACTGAAAGTATTTTTCAGAACTAGTGCAGAATGCTGATGAGATGATGCTAAGAGCAATACAGAAAGTCATAACAAAATGTAATCTATCCAAAAAAATCCAGTGTAGAAAGCCACACGTTATTGCTGTTGAATGAACAGCTTTATCCTGCAGCTATATCCAACAGATTCCTTCAGGAATCAGCATCACCTTCCTTACCTGAAACAAGGTAACCTTATTTGTTAAACCATTCACCTACTTTAGAATTTTTTTTTTTCTTTAAATAAACTGAATATGTTACTATTCCCAGCTGCTTGTCACTGGCATCCTTGCCAGGGGCTTCCTCACCCAGAACTGCTGTTTAAACTAGAATTGAAACTACAACAATCAAAATGAGTCCGATCAACAAAGGTGGTCTCTTTAGGCCACCCTAGTTCACTTTAACTGTTGTCAGTTAAGTAGCAGTGCCAAAGGAGAAGAAGCCCTTGGCAAGGAAGGCGGTGATGAGCAGTTGGGCTCAGGGCAGTCAGACAAGTGCACAATCAAACTCCAAACTGCAAACAAACATTATTTCTATCATGTTAATGCCCTCGCAACCTTTCTGAGAAGATGATCAGGCACTATAAAGGGTGATAATCCATTACTAAAAATAGGTTTGCTGAAGCATGAAAACCTTTAGAACGTGTAAATCATTTTACACAACCCATGCTACTAATGGTAAATCAAAACCACTTCATCCCAAATTTGAAAATCTTATGATAAAGGAAAAAAATATACAACTATTAGAAGTATTTTACACGCACAGAACAGATAGCACTTTATTAGGCTGTTATTTGAGCTATTATCCTCTTCCCTCCTGTCCATTCCCTCTTTCCTCCTATGCAAAATGCACACACGTCACCCTGTCAGAAGCAAAGGTGCAATAAAAGGGAAAAAAGCAATGTGTTTAAGTACCACCACTGGAAAACCAGTAACTGAAGTGTCCTCTTCCAGTTTAGCTATCAGCAGTCAGCAGTTGTACTTGAGCAAAATTAATTTATGAACACTTGCTTTAAATCAAAGTAATGCACATTAGCATTAATAACAAGAAACTACTGAAACACTTCTGCCACAAAGTAGGATCACAGCACTATAATCTCTGTTCTTCCAATTCCTTTGCAACCATGAAGTCAAAAAACAAGTCTTATTTCTTCCACTCAACATTTCAACAAACAATCCTGGGGGAGCAGAACTACACTCATACAGGCAGGACAAATTTGAATTATGTTACTCTTTAAAGAAAAAAAAAAAAAAAGTAGAATTCACCCACTCCCAAGGTTGCCACAAATTTCAGTGAGTACTTCCAGGAACAGAGGAATCGTGTAAAGCATGGTTTCAGAAAACACATGCATTTAACACTGAGCTCTCCTGCAGATTCACTGGTGCCCAATAAGGGCAGGCTGCAGCCCTCCCTTCAGCAGAAACCATGTCAAGTGCCTCTCTCCAGCTACCTGTTTTCACAACACTGGAAGAAACTGAATTTTGAGAGCTCTCCCTAGTCTTGTATCTCCGGACAACATCTGGCTGAGTTTGGCCAACAAAGTCCAAGATTAGTTAAAGGGCGAGATGCGTGAAAACCAGTCACAGTTGCCTAAGTCTCTTTTCTTTCAAAGGCCAGGTTACAGCAGACTATTACAAGCAAGGTCAGCTACATATCACAAATTAGCCTTTAAGTTTGTTCCCAATGTTCTTGAATGTTATGATTCAGCAGTAACACAAGTTTTTAACATAAGTTGGGTGTGAAAGTCAGCCACCATCAAGCTTCAACAGAATATATCCATAAATGCATACATTTTATTCTTCTTCTATTTATTCTTCTGTCTTCAACATTATGGCCATTATGAGAATTTCAGGCTTTTTTAGCATTACACTGTTAGTGTTACAACTTTCAAGCTTTTTAGTGTTACATTGCTGAAATTACTTTAATTCATTTTAATAGAGGTTGAACAATTACAAAATTTGGTAACTACTGAAGACAGAGCTGCTAACTATGTAATCAGACTGTAACAAAATGACTAATCCACCCAGATTATTTGTTTGAACTGTGTGACCTGCAGCACGAGAGCAGATCCATGCTCTCCTATAAACTAGATCCTTCAAATTATGGGATGGTAGCTTGTATGATCAACAGCCATGAATTATTAGTTACACCATTAAAAAATTAGCTGAAAAATTTGAAAAGGAAATTTCTGTAGGAGCTGCCAGAGTAGACAGAATATGGTAGACATGAACATAAAAAAAAATAAGGTGACAAAAATGAAAGTAAGAATAGCATGAAGTAGAAAAAGCTTACAGAATTAATTCGGAAGATGTATATTTTGTTACATTAGCTAACACCAAAACCAGCCATGAATATATTATGCTGGTTATAACACTATTTACTGGTCTACATTGTGTTTACATTGCAATGCAATTACTACATCTGCTTCACTTCATGAAAGTATTGCAAGCGTTTTCTATCCAATATAAACTCTTCAACAACTGAGTACTTCTGAAGTCTGTGTTTATCGATACTTTCAATGCATGTAGTTTAGAAGTTTTGAAATGTATCTTACTTAGTTCAGAACATGCTCATTGCTACATCTGTAAAAGAAAATGAATGCCTGTTTACAGACCTTTCCTTTTCGTAATTACAGTATGGGCATCATGGGTTCCACAGCACTCTACAAATAATCCTATGGCTACATTAACCATTCATTTCTGCCATTAAGTGCAGAATCCCTGCTCCATTATCCAATTCTGACTGTTCCACTGTTTCATGGTACAATTCTTTCCAATTTCATAAACTCAAACACTGAAATATAGCATTCACGGCAGGACAAAGACAGAAATCAATATTTATGCTGTTTGGGTTTCAAGGGGCATTATCAACTTCACTACAAAGTCATTAAGTTTCCTCTACGATATCCCAATATTTAAGTTCATGCACATGTTTTTGACATCTCATTTCCCATGCCTCCTTTACAAACTGGTTTACAAACTAAACTTAAGCAAACAAAGTTATTAATACATTTTTCTTTAACTCCCTGAAATTTAAACTGAATTATGCCAAAGTCATAGCTTTCCTTTAAACCCAGCGGTTTAAATTTCCATCTTTTACATCAGCAACACACCAGCAGCATAAGGTACCTTGCCTTCTGTGCCTGGGGAAGTACTGCTTCACATCTATAGAGTAAGTGCCATACTTATCAATGCTTCATCTCCCAGGTCAGAGGGCCAAGAGGCCGAAGCTTGTTCCCCCCCATGTATTATCTCCAGGTTGGAAGCAGCTCAACTCTGAAAGCAGACAGACAGAACTAGCTTAACTACCTAAGCACGGCAAGACTCTCACTGTTCACTCAGAAGCCTGCAATTCCACATTGCCAATTATTAGACATTCACATAGTTCTGTATGAACATCATCTCTACGCTGCCAATAAAGGAAGTTTCTCTTCTTTTACTGCAGACCAGCTGAGGCTACACTGCAGGTAACAGATAGTGCCTCCAATATGAGTCATAAATGTTACCACTGATTACAAGGGTCAGACGTCTCACAGGAGATCACTGCAGAATTCCTGCTTGTCAAAAGGTCAATTCATCTGAGGCAAAGGCTGACAAGTCCATCACATGCTTAAAAGACTCAAGTGCTATTCCTCATTCACTGAATATCTGGAGAACATCTCCCCTCAAGGAGAATATACCTTTATTACCTCTGGAGATGGAGAGCCAACTTTGGGGTGCATTAACATCTTATTAAGCTGTGCTTCATTTCCATACAGCAAATCTTAAGGTTCGCCTTTGAGATGCTGCAGTTCCTGTGATTTAATTTTTCTCTCCTTTTAGAGCAGGATTTCCTGTTTGACTTAAGCAATTCTACAATAAACAAAAGGTACAAGACTAGCACAGAATGTTCCTTCCAATTAATTTTTTTTTTCTTCTACAAACCTGTCTTCTACCTCTATTTCCTTTGTTTTCTTCAGGTACCCTTCTCAAAAAATGCTCTCTTGCTCCGTCTTGCACACCTCACCTCATAAGCAAAGGATTTTATAGCACGTAAATCCTAGTATCAAAGGAAAACAAACATAGAGACTAAGCTGAATTTAAGGAAACAAACACCCTCTTTCATGTCAGTTGTAAGATCATCTCTAAAAGTACACTTCAAGGACCTTCCTTCAATGCTGCAACCAATGAATCTAACCAAATATATCTTAATTTTGCAGAAGATTACTACCACCACCAGAAGAACAGAGAGAATGACCTCATTATGAGGGCACACATTCTTTACTAATGCTTTTAGCAACAGAAATGGCTTAGTTTCTAAAACACAATGCAAATGCATACTCTTATCTGGACAACCAAGTGTTGAAAGGAAACATGCTTTAAAAGGCACTTAAAAAACTTAAAGTAAAACTTTAAAAAAAAAAATCGTAAGCTACGTGATGAATAAATAGTAGGCCTCCTCCTGAGCCAGTTGCAGAGAATAATTTCATCCCCTGCTCCTCCAAAATAAATTTAACCAGAAGACCACACCTAATAACCGAGATACATGTTACTCCAGGTAGAGATCCTGTCTCCCATTACCACCTTATATCAAAGCCTACAAACCTCATGTTCAAGCCACACTGTAGTCTTAAAGAAAGGCTGTCAATCCCTGACATCTGTAAGGTGCCATCTGGAGCTCTATTTATACTGTGTCGAGATGTGCATCAGGCACAGAGGCGGTTACTTAATTACAGTATCTCCAACAGTCACCGTGTTGTTAGCAGCTCTCAAACTCAGCTGCTGGTCAGTAAAGCAAGTCTTCTCCACCCAACACAGGAACAAAGCTGCAATTCTGCAGAGCGACCAGGAAACGTGTCTAAGCCCCTACTTCCCACTTCCCAATTCACTAAAGAGGAATTTCAAAACTCAGTAATTCAGTATACAGTAATTCATAGTACAAGAGGCTTCCCCCCCCCCCCCCCTTTAAGATAAATCATTTTACACAATACCAACTTAATACTTAAGAGTTATATATGACCACCATATTTAGAGTTTCTCCTGCAACTCTGAATTACATGGAAACTCTTCATTTAGCAAAGTAGGTACAGCAACACCTTCACAGATCCTCAACAACATCAGCAGTGGAACAGCAGGAGATCAAAAGCAACTGCATCTGGGCAGCTAAGAAAACATTATGCATTAAAGAGTAGCTTTGAAATTGGTGTGGCAGCTTCTTGCAAGTTCAGACACAACTTATATCATGAATTCTAGGAAAGCAATAGTTTCAGACATGTTTATGAGACAACAAGCGCATTATTAAGCATTGTGTCATGATTCCATATGTATATTTCAGATCTGAGGGTTAGCATCTATTTATACTGCTCTTTTCACTAATTTGAGGAGCTGCCAAAACACAATCCATATAATGGATCAGACAAAAGTGTTTCTCCTCCAACAGTAAAAAAAAAAAAAAAAAAAGAAACCAAAACTCTACCACATTTTCCAAGAGCCCACATCTCTTACCTGACAGAAAGTGAAATTTCTGTGCCTCAGGTAACAGGTACAAGTCAGAAAACAAACGAAGGGTTTCTGGCATTCTTATTGCTAGGAAACAGCCACAGCCTGTAGAAGTACCCTTACTCGTCTTTGACAAAGTTAACTGAAGGTTTTGTCAGCTTTTTTTTTTTTTAAAATGTATAATTTTGCCATTTCAAAAGCATTTCTAGACTACAAGTCTTCCTCCAATTACAGAGATTAATACATGCACTTTGCAAAGAATGGTGCTCTTGGGCATGTGGAGCTTCAGGTGGTTTTATTCAAGTTACTGACTGACTCCATACTGGTGGGAAGGTTCTCCCTGTAGACATATACTCTTTAAAAATAATTAGCATGTAGTGCAGTGTTTGCAAACAATTCTGCAAGAAACAGCCAACAAAAATTCCTTTATCTCTTACATCAAAACTCAGACAAGTCGGCACCAATGCTTCTTTCACTAACACTCTCTCTCTGGTTAACCAAGACCACAATCACCTGAATACTGGTTAAAGTAAGATCACCAGACTCATGAATCCCTTTCCTCAGCCAGTTGTTCTTCTGCTCCTCTCCCTGCACGACTTTCAGTGGTGCAACTTTCCATACTTCTATGGAGTAAACCAGATTACTTTGCTGTAACAAGCTAGAAACAGCGTACTTCCCCAGGTTACTGCTAGCTTTAATTAGTTCCATGATCCAGTTCACTATGCAGCCCCACAAACTGTTACACTACAACTAAGGCTGGAAAGAGGCTGATGAATACAAGGGGGTACTGAACGTCAGCACCATCATCCAAGAAGACAAGTGAAAATTTCCAGAAGACATCATTCACATTCCTAACTGCCCATGACATCATCAGTTATTAATAGATAACCTCTTATAAATGGTAACCTATTAAAAAAAAAAAAAGCCAGTATCGTCTTAAAGCGCAGGCTAAGATAACTCGGAAATGGGCAATTACTACATATGCAACCAAGGACAGAGTTTCTCAAAATATAGACTATGAGGCCACTTCTCTTGCCTTCCCCTCTCCAGATACACCATCGTAATGCTACAAGGTTTTTTAAGGTGGATAGCACAAGGTAACTCGGCCAGACCTACTTTATAGGATGAAAGCATAGAAAGACTGATTAAATGGCATTTATTTCACAGGAATGGAAACACTACAGATAGAAGAGAAAGATTGACAATAATGAAATGTAAGACAAGTAAAGATCCTTGTGATTTAGTCTGATTGCCTACATAAAAGTAACAGGTTCTTCCTTAATTAATTTCTATTCATAAACAATAATTTTTTAGAATAACATTGAAGTTTTCCAGTAATAAGGAAATCCACCACCATCTTGGTAAACTGTTCAAATGATTAGCAACTTCCAAACTTATTTCAAATTTTTCTTATTCGTATGGGTGTTTGTAAATTTAGCATTTGAACTTTTATGATCTAAAGACGGAATTTCTCTAATTTCTCATTTTTAAGTTCCTTATAATTAACATGTTACCTATGAACCTCTTCCTATTTATCTATATTCTTTTTTTCAGTGGTATCTGAAACAGACAAGTAAAGGACCATCAGTGATGTGCAGAGTCAACATAACCCTCACCCTCCCTATGAATACATATTCAAAAATCATGTCTAGATTTTTGGCAAGTCAGCTTACTACTCTATTTGCATGTTACATAGTTACAAATCACCTTCAGATCTCTACTGGCATCAATCCGAAAGAAAATAACAGCCATGTTAGAGAAATGAGAAGTGCTGCAGAATGGGTTTGAAGAATATTAAATTTTATCTTATCAAGAAGGTGTTTAGTAATTTTCAACTGGCCTTCTTTACCTTTCTGCAATAGATATTTGGTAGCTTAAAAAAAGCTAAAAAAGTATACTAATAAATCCCGTTATGGAATATTACCAGCTTAAGAACTACACAACCTCACAAAAAAAACCCAAATCACAACCCATAACTGTTGATATACTACAACTGTATTCCTACCTTCTTGAACCCTGGTTGTGCTGTTTGCAGCCATAACATGCATGTGAAATTGCTGTTATATTACATCTGCTTTTTGAAATTTATAAGTATTTTATCTTCGAGTCTTTCACATAACATAACTAAAGTTTACACATTACACCCCCTCTTTTCTTCAGACAGAACTAAGAATTTTGAGTCATATTTTCATTTTTTGTTTAAAGAGTATTCACTGGGTTTGAATCAAGTCTCTTTCCATCTGTAGACAAGTATTTGTAAAGAATATTTTTAATTACAATAGACAAATAAGTCATCTTGAGTTTACTAGCAGAATACTTGCAATATAGCATAAGCATAATATATTAGAAGAGAGCTGCTAGTCCAGTTACACAATGCATTCTTATATAAGAATCTCCACTTCATCTGAATTTAATAAAAATACACACTCTGGAGGATGGAAGGAAAAGTATATAAATAAAAACACCATTTTGTCAGTACGAACTGTCTACCCTAGGCACAACTACATTAAATAAGGGTCAAATAGCCGTACTTTTGACATACCAGCACAGCTACTTGGCATCAACAAACCCAACATAGAATTTGGAGATAAACCACTGACATTTAGAGTCCCTGCAATATCAGGAAAACACCACCATTCAAATGAGGAAGAGCAAAAATTGCTGCAGCCATATCTACAATATACATAATAGACAAAAGAGCATATTTTACAGAATGTAGCATGAACATATTCAATCAGACAAAACAGTAGCAGATCAGTCAGTTACAAAAGAGAACCTAAACACCAAATCAAAATAAAATTTTGGAATTTAGGAGCAGCTACCTCAAATGTACAAAGAAATTGGATCTCAGCAAAGTGCCACTCTTAAACAGAATTTATATTTTAGCTTTGTTAAGAGTGGTCTGATTTTTTCAATCCATGATGGAAGTAAAACTTTCCCTTTAATTAGTTCTTGAATGCTGCTTTCTAGCTCTGAAACACACATTGCTTTCAATCTGTTCAAACTGAAAACAGCATACTGGCCTTTCAAACACATCTTCAAGAATAATAATGAAGATTGATGTATTGTGTTACTATCATACAGACACTAGTTTCATCTAATTCCTCCAAATAAAAGGAACAGGCAATTGAAATACTGAACACATTTCCCCACCACCAAAACTTTCCTACTCTCCTGATAAAGCAAAAATACTGTTTCAAAAATAAGTCTTAGGAGGTAAGAAAATATGAGCTATTTCATAACAAGAAAATAAAAGCGTGTTCTGAAGTCAGAGACCCATTAGGACGTTCCATAAGCAGAGCTGCTCTCAAATATTTGCACATCAGTCTGCTTATTGGACCTATGGCACTACACAGCAAGAGAGATACAGGACATTTGAAACCCTACTAGTCAACAAAGCAGTTTTACATTTTACATTCAATCACCAGGTAATCAACACAGGTCAGAGAAATTCATATAATGCTTAAGTCATTTCACATAGAAAGCAGGCTACCACATTCTACAAGAGCTAATTTTCTAGATGCACAAACTACTAGAGATTTATATATAGCACACTGTAATCATTTCACCTTGATGCGATAAAGGCAGCAGGCCCAGCTGCAAAATCTGCTCCCAAAAGAAACTGTCAACATCTTGGATGCACATAAAAAGCTACATTAGCTGTTGCTTGAGCTGGTAGTTTGAGCTCAGAACCCTACTGGAACCACTGACGGCAAACCTGAAGAACAAAAGGAAAATACACACCTGGAGATGGACAGAAGACAAGCGAGAACTCCCCTGACATCCCAGGTGGTTCTCCTGACCAGCCAACAGTAGCCAGCCCCATCTGAATCTCTGAATGAAAATTTTGTATCAATAAATTTGTTTTGATATTTCTATTGATAAGTGCCAACAATTTAGATTTAGATATTATTAATGTATTATTAACAATTTAGTTATGTTCAAATCCCATTAGAAAACACATCAAAAAATTATATCCACTTCCAATCCTGCTTACGAATGGGGATAGAAATAGCTGATAGGTGGCTATGATGTCTTCCAACTTCTCTTCCAACTGAACTCAAAACTAAATTAAAAGCGGATCTGCAATATGAATAAACTCATAAATAGATAAGTGACTTTCACTATAACCACAGAATCCTAATTAGCTCACTAAAATCATTGTTAGCAATTTCTCTATCACCATTAATCATGCTGTAGGCTTTTTACAACAAGGAATTCATGTAAGGATCTTTTAATTTGTACACTGAAATCATTACTACGACAAATCAGCTACAAAATACACACTTTGTAATTCTAGCAATTAGATTAGTAATTTACATATTAGTGATACTTTTTTTGCCTGTTTGGTATCAGTGCATTCAATCAGGTCCTGCAGTATAATACAATATTATTATGTAAGCTGGCATCTTGTAATCAAGTGTTCACAACTTGATAATACTGATTATCAACTCTGCATCAGAATGCTAACTATCAGTAGAGTCCTTGAAAGTAGTAGGGTATTAAAAATTTCTTCTCCCCCACCTTCAGAACTCTTCACATGATGTCATTGAGCTATGGACCGAAATCAGGAGCACAACTTTCTTGAGCAATACGCATATGCAGAAGACAACGCATGACTGCTTGGACACTGTCCAAATGACTCTGAAGTAGCTCATGCGATGGCTGCATATGCACGCTACAGTGTTTCATTTTGACTTACTTCACTTTACCACAACATGCGAATGAACCCAACCTGTGCAATAAAAAGTCTCAAGACCTTTACACCACTCTAAGCCAGCCTTCCACAGAAACTAACTGCTAGCTTAAAACCAAATAAAGACTTAAGGACACACTGATAACAACCTACCCTACAGGACAGCATACAGAAAAATTCTTTCAAATACTGTAACTGCCACTCTCTTATCAAAAGGAACAAATCGACATGTGCTACTCATACCCCGCCTCCCAGACACTCACCTCCTACTTAATCAGAATAACTGAGATTCTAAGAAATGTACTAATAGTTTAGAAATTATATTGTTCACCCTTTTTTTTGCTAGACTACGTAACCTTAGCTGTGTTCAGGCAACATGCAGGGACAAACAATGTTTCAAACAGATGCCACAAAAGACCTCAAAATAACCCTTGCCCTCTTCTCCAGTCACACTGCAAGGCTGCTGCATACACTTCTAATTATAAATACAGTAACATGACATGGGGAGAGCGCCAGCCCCTTGAATATGATCTCAGGGACTACTAACCCAAATTTGTGCTGAGCACAAGGCTAGAGCAACACAATACAGCGTAAGATAGGTTTGCTTTTTCTTTAAAATCTACAAAGTGTACAACAATAATACACTTCCAAAGTGCAATTAGGTCTATCTTACACTAATCCCATTATCCCAAAAGATCCCATTTGTATTTCCAACTCTATAACTGGTACAGCTAAAGTCCCTTACCTCTCATTCTTCAGTAAGTTTTCTTTACTACTCCCAACATAACAAAACCATTTTGAGTTCCAGACAGCATTTAGAATAAGTACAAATAGATCCTCTGCACACTTTCATTTAAACTGAACTTAATGATGTTTAAATGTCTAATTTCTTTCTTGTTAATATTTGCTTCTTGGTACTAAAGTTTATGTTAAAACACTAGATAATAGTAAAATCCTTTCTTCATGTGTTTCATCTTCTAAAAACTACCCAAGGTACTAGATATTAAACATTCGTAAAAGCTCACAAATATGCCATAATAGCACGCAAGTTTTCTTTATGGTTGCGAAGTATTTATAGCGTCTAGTATTCCTCACAGTACTTCCCAGCTGTCTGAACTTCAACTGCAAGAAGCATATTTTTCCATCCTCGTTATTTCTCCAGCACCACTGAGGTATCTTTCACCATGCAGTCAACCAAACAACTTCAGAAGTGCAAGTTCTTCCATAAAGCCGATAGCATGAACTACTTCTAACGCACATTTATGTGAGTGGCAGAAAAAAATACTCGACCTCCTCATTCTCTCCCATAAAGAAATAAAGGTGAAAGCTTTAAATACAAACCATGGGGAATGGCTCATGGACAGAACATACCACTTAATTGCTTCAGACAAAAAACAAATTACATAGCAAAAAAAGGCTATGGCTATAAAAGGACTAAACTAACATTTCTGGCTCGCTTCTGAGTATTTCAGGTTCAGACATGATTTTTTTTTCCTGTCTCTAGACGAAGTTAAGTAAGAAACCTGAGTGTTACAAAAATCAGTCCATTTAATTTTCCCAACATTCATATTAGCATTTCTACCTCTGGATCACTGTCAGCCAGAACTTTGGGGGGCACTGGGAAGGAAACGCCAGCACGGATCAACATAACAGCCTGGAAGCGTGCGCGAAAGCAATAAGGAGAAACCGACGGGAAAATTCAGCACACGACATATGCTTCCTCGGGAACAGAAACACGTAAACAACCGAGAAAAAGGCAGAACAACGTTTGTAAACACAACGCTTCTGCCCGGCGCTCGTCCGACCGCTGCCGACGGCGAGCTCGGAGGCGCAGCCGGGCTGAGTCATTCCTTGTAGTAACTTCACCGCGAATCCCTCGCCCTGGCAGCGGAGCCCTGGGCAGGGAGGGAGCACCCCGGCCCGCCCGCCGCTGCCCCGCCACCGCCGCGGCCCCCTACGAGCTGGCAGCCACCGCCCCTCGTCCTCCGCCGCCCCCGGTTCCGCAGGGGTCACCCCGCCACCCCGGGACCGGAGCCAGGGATCCCAGTCCTCCCCCCGCGCCCGCCCTTCATCACCCGCCCCACGGGTGCAGCCCTGCGTCCAGAGCCGGGACCGCCGCCCCTTGCCAAGGCCGCCCTCCCGGTAACGGGGGTCCCTGTCCTCCTCCCGGCTGGGAGGAGCCGAGACGAGAAGCGGAGCGGCGGGGGGAACCCGCGCCTCACCCGGCGCCACTCACCCGAGGGTCCCGCGGCAGCGCCGCGCATCCTCCACCGGCGGCGCGCCCCCCCTCCGCCCCCCGCGCGGCCGAGCCCGGCGGCTTCGCGGGGGCACGCACCGCCTCAGCGGTCACCGCGCCCGGGCGGGGGCGGGGAGAAGCGGCGGAGCTGGCGGGCGGGGAAGGTGGCGGCGGGGCCGGCTGGGGAGCGGGGGGACGGGGAGCCCTGGCGCAGCCGCCGCCGCCGATGTTTGTTATTGTCGTCAGCCGCTTCCGGCGCCAGGGCATGCCGGGAGAGGGCGGCCCGGAGGAGGAACCGCAGGGCGGAAGCCGCAGCGGCGGCGGCGCACGCGGGCCTGGGGCAGGCGGAAGTCGTGCCCTCGCGCTCACCCCGGGAGACCCCGGAGACCGTTGAAGCGCGGGGCGGGGGGAGGTCGTCACCGGCGGCCGTTAACCGGCCCCGCCCGTGGGGGATGCCGATCTGAGGCCTCCCTGGCTCGGAGCCACAGGCCGCCTAGGCCTTACCCCAACACGGGTAACGAGGGGGGCTACCGCCCCCCTCCACATTTAACAAACGTGAAATTCATCGCCGCGGGTGTACTCACCGCCCGGGCCGGGCTCCTCGCCTGCCTCCTTGCAAGGGCCGCGGGGAAGGACTGGGGCCCCTCTGGGGGCTCACAGAGCTTTCGACACAAAGCAGACCGAGAGCTGTAGGGTAGGAACTGGCCTCTTACTCCTGTCCTGAGAAAGTGAAAGTGAACCTTGTGCACGTCACTTTCAGGTTTCTTTTTTTTGTTGTAAGTTTTGTTAGAGGCTTAGCCCACTGAACTTTTCTTTGAGATGAGAACATAGCCACATAACTCAGAGAAGAGCAGATTGGAGAGGGGTGCGAGGAAGAGTGTTGTTTCACTCGGAACTGCGGGTGAGAGTCATGATGCTGGAGTTACAGATATCTTCCAGCAAAGATCCCTTGAGCACAGAGCACAACTGAATCTTACCTTCTCTGTTGCCTCACCATGACCTCTCCTTCTCCTGTAACATACACCATAGGTGGCAGGTCATTGAATATAAGAAATTCAAAGCACAGTGTTGCGGCCAGAATATGAAGCAAGCACATCAGAAGAGGAATGCAAAAGAGAGCACAAGCATCTCATTTTCAGCCTGCGGGACAGATGCATTCAGTAAAATAGCTAGGTTCATTATATAAAACATTTTCTTCGTCTTACCTGAACTTTCCTCTTAGGCCTCTTTAAACCTCATATGCACAGCCCTTCACCTGATACTATTTTTTACTTCTAGTTCATCAGCTTGTAAATCTACAAGCTGGACCAGGCTTATGGTTTTCACAGTAAACTCTTAGTAGCTGCTTCTGCCAGCTTGAAGAGCCTCCAGCCTGTCTGTCGTGTTAAAGACAGTGTTGAAGAGTCACAGCCTGTACCGACAGGTATTTGTTCTTGGAAAACGCCACTGCCATGGGCCTTTGAAAGTAAACACGGCTTCGCTACCCCTAGTTGCCACCTTGTGTCACCTGCTAAACAAGCGCTCTCCAATTTTGCAGCTTGTTGGGAGACTTGTCCTAATTACCCATGTTCTGAAAGACATCTCTGGGACTTCAGACTACAACAGTCAGTGGAGCTGGGAAGACATCGGTACTCTGATGAACAGACATAATATAATAAAAGTTTCTAGCGAAGCAATTCAAGGCAGCTTTGTGTAATATAACACTGATTATGTCAAAGTTAAGTGATGTTTTAGTTCTACAGATGTCAACTTCGGCTTTTTGCATTTCCTAAAATGGTCTTCTTCATAAATTCTTTGCATGTGATGAAGGACTAATCTTTAGTGTGAAGGGAATGACATCCAGCTAGAACTTCACAAAACAAGTGCCATACATGCCATAAACGGGGAGATAAGGCAGAGGTAAAAAAACTTTGCGGTTTAGTAGGGCTGAAGCGCCAGTGAGTCTCATGAAACTTGTCTTGAGGAGATACTACTGAGAGTGCCCTCTTGCAGTTCAAGGAGCTGAGAGAAGCAGCAGCAGCAACTATTCAAACACTGAAGCTGCGTTACTGACAGGGTTTGTAGTTTTCCAGCAAAGCACCTCTGCCACTCAAGTTCACACTAACTGCATAAAATGAGGCTCCAGGCGCTTAAGCACTGTTCAGTTTTTTACAGTATGTGTGGGACAACTGTTGATTTGAGAGGCAGCTGAGGCAGGACTGAAGCAGGAACTGGGGAATAAGCAAAGCACTGCTAGTAGAGCAGGTTGGTCTGGCTTCTTCTTGTAACATTTCATTATGTTGCTTCCTCTCAAAATGATCCAGAGCCAGTTCATGCCAACCAACTAATTACAGGGTTTTTTCATAAGCCTGTCTGAACAAAAACAAAAGTTTAACATTATATGTAGCACTTCTGTCCTGAAAAAAGCAGTATTTTATGGAGATTATTTTTCTCCAGGATATATGAAAAGAAAGCATTAAATCGAGGTTGCTGATAGTTCTTCACATTTTCAAGAAGTGCTGTACCAAATGTAGGTTATTATTCTTTCAACATACTGTTTAGGATTCACCTGTATATTTTTTCACATTCTGTAAAATAGACAAGAAAATTGAAGGAGTTTTTCACTGTGTGCTTTTAATTTTGCATGCTAAATTTGATATATCAAAGAATCTGTCTCTTTTAAACTACATGTCTATGCAGCTGTAGTCAGGGAGCAAAAAGAACAGGCTGCTCTGCAAGGGAAGGCAAGCTGAGAGCCAAGGCTGGCAGCATGGCAGGCAGGGGCACTGTCACGGACAAGGGGCATAGTCCCACAGTACCAGAGCAAGATCTGGTGGCAAAAAGCCAGTTCAGCCACCAGTTCAGTGACTGGCGGACAAGTCCATGGTGAGAAGGCAGGTCTGGGGTAGAGCCAGCACAGTGCAGCAGGATCAGTGGGGCTACAGCCGCAGCCTAGCTCAAGAAAGAGCCAAGGCCAAGGGCTGAAGCTTGAATACAGCTCCTGAGCAAAGGGGAAGCAGCCCCCACACAGCACTCTGACAGCAGCCTGACCAGGTCCCACGGCCAGGCCATGTCGGAGCTGGCCTCGAGCAGGGGCAGCCAGGCCCCTCAGAGGGGCAGAAGGGGTCTCAGAGCCTGGTAGTGCTTCCCAGGGCTGTGACAGCTGCCATGACTGGCAGTAGATTTACATGCAAAGTTAAAACACAGTGTAGATACAGAACCCCATACGAAATAAACAGGTAAACCTATTTCTGTTACAGATTACCATCTCCATATAGTCAGTCTCAGAATTGATTTATCTGCTATGAGTATTCGTTCCCCAAATTATTGTCAAATTATATCCAACCCAATGCCTGAATATGGTAGTGCATTCTGCCTTAGCTGTTGCATTCATGATCCCTTTTAGCTTATGCAATGACTCTGCTTCTTTTATTTTAAATATACATTTCTCAACAGCTTTTGTTTATTAAACTGGACACTGTAAATGTAATTTATAATTAAAAATTCCAATTGTAAAACAAAATTATACATGTAAAAAAATTGGAAGTGTGGTTGATTAGCTACTACAAACTATGGGGGGGGGTGGATTTCTTGAAGTCAAAAATGCTTTTTGAGAGAGAATGATTTAGAGAAAAAACAAAACAAAACAAATTATTGAGTTCATTCAATTCCAGAAGAAAATTTGGAGATGGGAGTTAGTGTGAGCACTCCACTTTCTTCCAAAAACAAGTGGGACAAGACTCTGAAAACTCCTGTTTGATTTACAGTGTGTTTTAGGGAAAACATCAATGTGAATCTAAACTTTCAAGGATTACAGTGGCTAATTACCTCAACTAGGCAGTTTCAGTGTCAGCCGTTTAAATCATTATGTGTTTCTCTCTGGAGACGTCTGTTCACATGTCGTTCCTTAACACCTGTTAGTTTTATCCGTGGCACCAAATAAACTAAGCCTCTTGAGTTCTGCTTTTAAGAGTTTATTCCCATAGTTCATCTGTAATACTCTAATACATCAAGCACCCCTCTTAAAACTGATAACACCAGGTCAGAAAAGTTATTTCAGTATCAAACAGAGAAGTAGCATATCAATCTTTCTGTATGATTGTAATCTGCCATGCCAGTAAAGGACCAATACTGTCAGTATTTATTTAGTTCCAAATGTACTTGAAAAACCACATCTTCCTATTTTCTTTAGCTCTGCTTGCCATAAATTCTCCCTGTGTACTTCTGCTTCCCTTACAGTTGCTATCTTCATCCACTTCCCTTCATTTTTGGTTGTTTTTTTTTTTTTAATATTAGAAACAGCTGCATTCACTTCCCTGCTAACCTAGGCTGATGTTTTAAACCCAAGTTCCTTCCTTCTCCATTGAGGCTTTGTGGCATCTTGTAAAGTAATCTTGAACAAGTATTCATTTTCCATTTAAGCTTTCATACAACTAAACAATTTAATCGCTTTAAAAAATAGTAATTTTTTTAAAGGACAAAGTATATATTACTGTTCTGAACTGGAATATACAAAGTAAACACCAGTCTCCAACCACACAAGTTCTCCTGCATGTTAGGGAGAGAACTTCGATTATCCTTTAATGTAGCCTGGCAGTCCATAGCAAACACCAAGTACTGTCTCATCTCTTGCTTCTTTTCCAGAGCACTGACTGGCCCATAAGCTCTCAGTAATTTGTTTTTGAATGGTCAATGACTCAGGAGCAGCTGAAGCCATTTTTGAAAGCATGCCACTCCCTCTGACCCCTTTATGGGTCATTCCTAACCAGTGATTTTAACATCGTGTGGCTTCCCAATACGTTTCAGTAATTCTGACTACACAGGTTTTGAATTCATAAGTGATTTTTCTTGTTTATTGCCAGAGCTCCTTGCAGGAAGGGGATAGTTAGCTTCAATTTAACATCTAGGTCATGACATCAGTTCTTGGTCCTGGGCAGAAATATGCAAAGGACATTTAAACCTCAGATAAAATAATCAGAATGGACATACCCTCAGAACTGGTTAAGGACAGAACCTCTCAAGGGAAAATGGGCAGCCTGAATAATCCTATAAAAATACCCTGCGGCAAATTTTGATTCAAGAGACCTCATTTGTGTAATGTAGCAACTGGACCTTCCCACACCACCACCTCTGCACAACACACAGACGATACTGAGCACAACAAGGCCAACCAAGTAATACGCTGAAGACTACATGGAACAGCAGTAATATTACATTTATAGACAGGTATTGCTGTATTAGCATTACTGAATATTAAATGTTACTGAGAATAGAGTTCCCATTTTATACTGTGTATCAGCGTTGTTTTTTTATATTAAAGCACTTAAGTCATGTTCACATATACATTCATAGTTTTAAATGTTAAGTCTAATTCCTGCTAACAATAAAATTAATTACATAAGCAGGTATTTCAGTTGAAGAAGGTATATCAGGAATTAATTTGGCCTGCATTGCTAGAAACCTGATTTATTTTTCTTTTTAGAGTTATGGCACAGGATATACTGTCCCCATTTGCAAGATAACCTTCTAACTGTCTAATGGTTTTTATATTCACAGAAAACATACTCTGATCCTTTCATGATTTGCGTCAGTCACTCTTCTGGTTCGTAACCATAAAGACAGAATTTATAAACCAAGGGGTGCAGGCATACCCGGGAGGCTTCAGCTCCTCCCTTAGCCCCAGCAGTGAACTTTGCCTCTCACAATAACCCCTGGAACAGTACGGGAAGCCAGATGCAAATGGCAGTATTGTTACAGGAACAGGGATTTTGGGCGACTCCAGCTGAAACCCCAGGCCACAAGCCAGCCAACATCACAGCAGCTGGCCTGGAAATGTACCTCATCAGGCACTCCAGTGAGACAGACTCAGATGCTTCTAGACTATGTCCACTCCTTCTATATTTAGATTTTAATGTGCAGTCTATTTTTTTAAAGGCTAGAAAAGTATGATTATATTTAATCTAAGTCGCTAATTTAGACATTTGAGGTTTTTTTCATTTCATTAATAAGGACTAATTGCCTTTTTAAATAAGCATGTAAATTCCCCTCTCCTCCCCAAGCTTTCTATCAACACAGACTAGAAATTCAAGATGCAGAAACTCTTCATTTTATATATTTTATTACTTACATTTAAATAAACTACTAAGAGCCATAAACCAAATATATAAAACCCACTTTGTGCTTACATGAAGATGAATTGTTAAATGAAAATATCATCTATTAACATATTGAATTAACTTTTCGTCCTTTGTTCTGGTAACTTATAGCATTCAGTCCTTTTTGTTTCATTTTTGTTCCTGAACAGAATAGGAACAAACCCATCATTTTTTTCCAGCTCCCAGAGTCTCAATTCAAAGAATTAGTCACTGACCTCAGTTAATGGAATAAACTGAAATGATGATTCTTTGCATCTCCAGAAGAGACTACACCTATCAAACATTCCTAAGTAACTAGATGCATTATTTTAAAAGATACTGTAGGAGTAGACTAATTTAAACTAGGTTTTAAATCATTTAAAAAAAAAAAAACAAAACCCTGACTATTCTGAATGCACTTGCATTCATTACTCACTCTTAGGAGCTTTTTTATATTCATTGATGAGATCAGGCGTGGGTGCTGGTAGAATCCTCTCTGAGGGCTTGGCAGCTTTAGAATTTGCTCTGCACTTGAGCTTTCCAATACAGCAACTCAGATGACTGCTGGTTTTCTTGCATCATTTATGTTCCCTATGCATTTTAAAAGCATGTATAAATTGTTCAAATCAGTGTAGACAGGGGATTCTTTAGAGAGATGGAGATTGTGGTAGGCTGTTTTGAAGTTAAGAATATCCAAAGCTCTTAAATGCATGTCTTTCTAAAACACACTTCTAAAATGATTGCATTTAGTATATTTATACTCCACTGTATGAAGGACACCAAAATGGAAACTAACTGTCATGGCTTAACCCCAGCCAGCAACAAAGCACCACACAGCCGCTCTCTCACTCCCACCCGCAGCAAGATGGGGGGAAGAGAATTGGAAGGGTAAAAGCGAGAAAACTCATGGGTTGAGATAAAAACAGTTTAATAAAATAAAATAAAATAAAATAAAATAAAATAAAATAAAATAAAATAAAATAAAATAAAATAAAATAAAATAAAATAAAATAAACAACAATGATAATAATAAATTGTAATGAAAAGGAAAATAACAAAGAGAGAGAAATAAAACCCAAGAAAGATAAGTGATGCAAATGAAGACAGTTGCTCACCACCAACCAACCAATGCCCAGCCAGTCCCTGAGCAATTAACTCTACCCCAGCCAAAACCAGCACAATAATACATGAAAATCTCTACTAATTACAAATTACTCTCTTCTGCTGAAATAAGCAAGTTAGAGATAATAGAGATCAATACCTACACAATTATTTGGGCACAGGAAAGAAAGCAAAATATGTCAAAATTGTAATGCTCCCCCCCCAACTGGGAAGAGGATTCTTTCCTTGAAGACTTGTTCGGGGTTTTGCTTTTCTTTATTTTTTACACTGTATGTAGAAAATCAGCTTTGTGTATAAAGTTTTGCATAGTTCCTGATTTAACAGTGAAAAAACTAACTTCAGTAAGCAGCATGTACATTGTTTCCTCAAATACATAATCCCAGTCAATTAAAATTTACTGTTTTGGATCTGTTTTCACAAAACCTTTCTGAGCAAGATTAACTGTGTTCTTAGTCCTTTTAGATGTATTAACTGAATTGAACTGTTGGCATCATAAAGAAAAAGTGTGATATAGGCATCACATCAAACTGTAGATCAAGCAGTTTCATCTATTTGCCATTTTTTAACATTCCCCTAACATTAGACTCTTTCAGTCTTCTGAAGGTTTCCTGATTTTCACATTTTTATTAACATCATTAACTTTAGCGGACCACAGCATACAACCCCAAGTTACCTGGACTTACTTAAATTCTGTGAGTGCCTAGTAAATTTCTTAATTAACAGTAGACCATTTTCATGTCATTAATATTTTCAGCACCTTGTTATAGGCTCAGTGTTTAGTTCTAGCACTGTGGGAATGTCCTGGTTTCAGCTGGAATAGAGTTAGTTTTCTTCCTAGTAGCTGGTATAGTGCTGTGTTTTGGATTTAGGATGGTAATAATGTTGATAACACCCTGATGTTTTAGTTGTTGCTGAGCAGTGTTTATACTGGTCAAGGACTTTTCAGCTTCCCATGCTCTGCCAGGTGCACAAGAAGCTGGGAGGGGGCACAGCCAGGACAGCTGACCCAGACTGGCCAAAGGGCTATTCCATACCGTATAGTGTCATGCCCAGTATGTAAACTGGGGGGACTTGGCCCGGGGACAGTGACCGCTGCTCGGGGACTGGCTGGGATCAGTTGACGGGTGGTGAGCAATTGTATCATGCATCACTTGCTTTGTATATTATTATTATTATTATTATTATTATTATTATTATTATTATTATTATTATTATTGTTGTTGTTGTTGTTGTTGTTGTTGTTGTTGTTGTTATTGTTGTTATTATTATTGTTGTTGTTGTTGTTGTTATTATTATTATTATTATTATTATTATTATTATTTCAATTATTAAACTGTCTTTATCTCAACCCACGAGTTTTCTCACTTTTACTGTTCCGATTCTCTCCCCCAACCCACCGGCGGCGAGGGAGTGAGCGAGAGGTTGTGTGGTGCTTAGTTGCTGTCTGGGGTTAAACCATGACAGTCCTTTTTGGTGCCCAACGTGGGGCACAAAGGGTTTGAGATAATAGCAGATTAACCAGAGTGTATTAAGGAATTTGTTAACAGTTACCGGTCACAATTCATCTATTCTCAATATAGTTTATCTGTTCTGTGCCTTGCTCTTTTTTTTTTGCTGTACATGTTAAAGATTGATGTTAGTTTTTGCAGTTTGCTGTGCTCTGCAGTGATTAGTGATGTTTTGCCCGGGCGATTAGTTATTAAAACACTGGCCTTGAGCTTAACCTGCTATTTGAGCTTTGTACTGAAGCCATTACTGTACTTCGGGTACCACCTCATGGAGACAATTAGCAATTATACCTCTTCCTCTGAGAGGTTTTCTGTGAAGGAAATACAGAATGGCACCTTCTCTGCCTTCTACGATGTTTCCTTCTTCATTACAGTAACTTTTCAGTATCTTGAACATCCTTGGGTAGTTAAGATACTTCTCTTGGTATTTCTTGGGAATATTGTTTAGACTTTGTCTAAGGTTAATAAGCAGTTTAAGAAAGAATATAATCCAGAAATCTGCCCCAAGGCTGGATAGTTATGAGTGGCAGGGTATGTGGGAAAGTATGGGCAAGTACCTAGGACAGTGGGCACCTCCAGTGTTGTGGAACTTCACCCCTGAACAAAAGCAGAATCCTGGAAAACTAGTAAAGTATTTGGAAAAAGTATGTTGTCACCCTGGCAACTCCAGACAGATACAAATCACTGCAACGTGCTGGGGCCTGGCCCATGCCTACCAAGCCCTGTTCAACACTAACACTACTCAGAATCCTCAAGAGGAAGAGAAGGTCTCTGGATCTGACAACAAAACAACAGGCACTGCAGCTGCTCTAACCCTGGCGACAAGCACTGCAGCTACGTAGCTGGAGGTGACTTATGATGACCTGAACAACAAGCAGTTGTCCAAAGATCCAGATGAAGTCAGATGCATACAACCCATGTGGCAGAAGTTTGTACGGAGTGCACCATCGTCACATGCAAACTCACTGGCAGTAATGACCTGGAAAGACGGAGAGGAACAAACAGTGGATGAATTGGCTGGCCAACTCTGGCAATATGAAGAAAGTCTCTCTTCGTCTCTATGAGCCTGTATGTCGGCTGTGGAAAAACTGTCCTGGGAGTTCCAACAACTCAAAGAGGATCTGTCCTACTCCCCACATGTATGGACCAGTATCTCAGTCATTAGGACTAAGCATTCCTCTGCTCAAGAGAGAGAATATAGTGGGTACTCTCCATGGGCCACCCTGTGGTTTTACCTGCATGACGACGGAGAGGACATGAGGAAGTGGGATGGAAAACCTACCTCGACTCTAGAGGCAGGGGTATGTGAGTTGCAAGGAAAAACAGTCACACAAGGGGGTTCTTCCAGCAAAATTGCTGCTCCAGTTTCCAGTGGGCAGTTCCCCAGACAGAGTAGAAGGGCTGATCTTACTTCTGATCTTAATAAAGGGACTTTTGATTGGTATTTACAAGAAGTGAGTAATGAATACTATGCCCGGGACTAGAGAGGCCCTGCCTCCAGTCAGGTGGAGGAAAAGGACAACCAGGTTTACTGGACTGTGTGGATTCAATGGCCTGGCACATCAGACCCACAGGAGTATAAGGCTCTGGTAGGCACCGGTGCACAGTGCACCCTCATGCCATCAAGCTATGAAGGGGCAGAACCCATCTGTATTTCTGGAGTGATGGAGGATCCCAACAGCTGACTGTATTGGAGGCCAAAGTTAGCCTAACTGGGAATGAGTGGCAAAAGCACCCCATTGTGACTGGCCCAGAGGCTCAGTGCATCCTTGGAATAGGCTACCTCAGGAGAGGGTATTTCAAGGACCCAAAAGGAGTTGGCCAGGGGCAGTGACCACTCACTGCTCAGGAACTGGGTGGGATCAGCCGATGGGTGGTGAGCAATTGTATTGTGCATCACTTGCTTTGTATATTCTTTATTATTATTATTTATTATTATTATTATGCTTTATTTTATTTTAATTATTAAACTGTCTTTATCTCAACCCACGAGTTTTCTCACTTTTACTCTTCCGATCCTCTCCCCATCCCACCAGGGGTGGGGGAGTGAGTGAGCGGCTGTGTGGTGCTTAGTTGCTGGCTGGGTTAAACCATGACAGGGAACAAAAGAGCAACTGACCCTGGCCTTGACTGGCTAAGGACTTTAGCTTTTCAGTGTTTCATGTTTCATAGCTTCCAGTTCACATTGCTGCTATCCGTTTCTCTTTTCCTCTGGTGTGTTACATAATACTGATTAGTTTTGTTGTTGCTGCTGTTGTTTAATTTCTAACTATGTCTTTTATATAACTGGTGAATCTGGATAGGCTCTTAGCAGTAGCTCTCTCTAGATTGCAGAGTTGGGGCTTTTTGTCTGCTTATTAAATCCTTTGAAAGAATACTCAATTTTCATCCACATTTTTCTCTGTATGTGTTTTCAGATCAATTTTGCTCATTACCTTTACGTCTGGTAAATTAGGTAAAAGGAATTGCTGAGTTTACATATGTCCCCTAATCTGAACAAAATATACCTGTTCTGAATGTGAGACAAAAAGTATTGCTGGTCACTAAACAGTCACAAATCCCATTTGAAGAATTAGTTAATCTAGATTTATCTGCAGGAGGAATTGTTTTTTTCTAGCTTAGTTATAAGAAGTTATATTTGAAAGACAGAGCTGGAAAAACTGTCATGAAGAATTTTGTTTAGTATTTCTCTAAGCCCTAACTCAACTTTGGAGTTTTCTTAGGATGCAGAAGAAGAGAAACCCCTGGTCTGTCTCAGATGCTTCTTAAAATCTGAGCCTGCTTAAGCATGGGTTTGCATTATGCTCTCCAGGGCCATATAGAAATTCAAGTATTTCCTTCAATTCGATTCAATTCAGAAATACTCCAGACTGCCATCTCAAAAAGCCTTTGTTTTCCACACACCCCTAAGGTCATTGTGCCACTTAATATTTTGTGAGGTACATTCTAGCATGAATCAGGGTGTTTTGTGATTTCACTGCAGACAGCTGATCATAGAATCGACACACAGTGCTAATGCTCTATATGGGATTTCAGATCGTAGAAGCGGAGTGGAACTTCCTTTACGCAAGTGTCTCTTTTATCGGTGATAGCACAGCTGAAACGTCATATGGCTCAGCCAAGGCTGCAAAACCAGCGAAGGGGAAACTGGCAGTCAGCTAACCCAGCCTGAGCTCTGTGTTGCTGCAACTATGGCACTGGCAGTGCTGCAACCAGTTTAGGGCAAACCTTTGATGAGAGGTTTTATAGTGACTTTCTCTCTAATTACAGGACTAGATTCTGAAAGTGTGTGATAAAACTCATGTCAAATTGCAGATAAAGATTGGCTAGAGTATTGCACAGGTGTACTCTGAAAAAAAAACATACCCACATTGATACAGGAAGTAGCAATAAAATGGAGGCATTTAAAGAAAATCAAGTTGCTAAATAGCACATGAAAACTCTTACAGCTGTAAGGAATAGTTCAGCAGTGTGCTTAGCATTGTTATTAGGAAGGAAAAAAGAAAGAAATATTAAGAAGAAAAAAAGTGAGGACCAAGTGAGAGCAAGCCAGACCCAAAAGTGGAATTAGGCACAGAAATGTTACTCTCTTCAGTGCTTGGTGACCAGAGCAAGCCCTGGAAAAACCTATTAAGATAATTCTGCTATTTCAGTTCAGCTATGTTTGTGAAGTAGCCCTGAATCCTCGGGTAAGCCACAGAAGGTTTTCACAGCAGATTTCATATGATCTTTTTAACCATCCTGCTGTGGTGATTTGTCCCTAAAGACAGTTTTTTGTGTTTCACTGAATCTGGAGACTTTTTTTTTCAAATATTTAGTAGAGCTAAATTGATCCCACTTCTTCAATAATTGCACAGGAAATCTAAAAGCAAGGTCTGAGCTGTAAGAGTTAGGCCAAGAATTCTGTGGTGTTACCAAAAAGAAGTATTGTGTTTCCTCTCAAGCCTATATGGGCAATTCATTTAGGTCCTAGTACTGTCTTTTTTTAAACCACATCTGTGCATCTAGGCTTGTTTTGTTCACACTCATGGCTGATAAAGCTGATATGCAACAGGGACATTTGCTTGTGTAGGGGACAGTAATAGCCTTATCCTTCCATGAAGGTCATCTTAGAAAGCAACGCTGCTCTGTCCTTTCTCCACAAATGGTCCAAAGGATGCTTATCCGGCAATAGGATGAAATATAATGGCCTCTCATTGGCTCTTCTTGTTAGGATTTAATTCACTGTCTCCTGCTCCCCCTGTCCTACCTGTCCTGGGCATATGAGACAGCCAGAGTAGCATCTCATCTGATACATAATCCTTGTTCTTGAACCAGGTGCAAAGAAGAGTACAGAAAGTTCACCCCCATATCATCAGAAACAGATGCAGTATCCAAACAGTATTCCACTAGTTTTTACTAGTTTATAAGGAAAAGGGCAGAGTATTTCTGCTGCTCGTAGCTTTAGTTAATAGACAAAGCATTTTTTCTTCTTTAAAAGAGCCTCTTCTGTGTTACACCACATAATTGAATAATACAGTCTAGAATTACCTGGCTGTTTCATGGATGCTGTGGTTTATTGCTAGCAACACTGTATTGCAGTACTTAAAACACAACGCTAGAGGTCATTGGTAGTCTTTACATTTTTAATCTGTCTGCAAGCAAGTGTTGGAGCTCTCAGAGTTTAATGATAGGAATTACTTTTTTTTTCTTCTTTAATCATACACGATGTGGAGTACGTCTGGGATCCAATTCCCTCTTGATCTATGGTTTCATAAGTTTTCACACTTCATTTTGGACTTTTTTTTGGAAAAATGTTTTTAAATAGGTGGGGTTTTATTATTATATATTTTTAGGAAATTTTTTAGGAGTAGGACAGCAATCCCAGAAGATACAAGAGAATATATACATTAAAAACAATAAAATGGTCTAGCAACCTGCATGTCAGTCCTATGCGATTTATTTCTTACTCTCTAATTGGTTCTTAATTATTTTGCCAATCTGTCATTTAGCAAGGATGAATTTGCCTTTTGATATTTTTCATTAAAGGCCAATATTAGGAATTTCTACTGAATTCTGATGCAGAATATAGTATGTAGAATCCTTGGTGAGGTTAGGAGGGTCTTCAGAAAGAAAGTTTATCTTTGTTCCCTTTCTTTTACAGTCCAATGATTGCAAAGTTGTCTGAAAGTCTTTTATTATATGCAAAAAGGCATATCCTAGAGTATTTCTAATGCTCTAACGAAGTGCAAGGAGAAATTTAGAGGTCCAATGTAGCACGACGTCAAATGTTTAAGTACTGGTACTTAGGTATTTTACTAGATATATATACTTCATTTCACAAAGGATTGAAGTTGTTGGAACTGATTAATGGGTTCCAAGGTTATGTTCCAACTGAAAATTACTGTGTTCAAAAATCTAAGATAACCATAATAAAAAAAATATTTTTGGAACAAAATTTTTGTTTTCTTAGCACAACATTCTTGGTGGGACAGTCTTCTCTGGTATGGTATTTTCTACTCAGTTCCAAATTTACTACTAGATTTTCTTTCAGCACACTTTAATGCAAGGAAATTATAGTCCAAATTTACAGAATAAATTGTTTTCTTTACAGAAAATGAGTTAAAATACTTTCAGAACCCCGAGCTACTGAAATTTCGTTAGTTACTAGGTGAAGCAATAGACAGGATAATAAATAATGCACATGGGGTTCCAAATGTCTTTGCATTTGCCATATGGACCTCTCTGAGGACATATTGGGACTTAAAAATCACCTTCTATTCATCTTATTCTAACACTACCGAGAATTCTGTAATCAAGACATCACTACTCATTGCTGTAAGCTGCCAACTGAAAGAGGATGACAGTGTGTTCTTTCTTTTGCTCATTAAACACTGGTAAATGTTATTGTTTTTTTATACATGTAAACCAAGTTGAAACCTTTATCCCTCTTACCCAGTTAGGTTCAGTATCTACCTTAATCATAGCAAGTTTATTTTACTCTTGCACTATCTGCCAAACTAATATTTTTAAATTAAATTCTTGTGAGGGCTTTATATTTTTTTTACTTTTAAATTGTATGGACATCAAGATTCCTTCAGCTGAACTTGTAAGAGTATTGCTGCCATGTTGCAGGGATGAGCAGGTGAATATGGATCTGTTCTTTTTAAACCTTTAAATCACTGCAACATTTACCTCTTCTTTAATTAATAATAAATAATTAATAATTTAATAATTAATAATAATTAAAGAATAATTGTAATATCTGATCATTTTTAATTTTTTTTCAGTCTAAGGTGATATGAATCTGATTTGTAAAGATTGAAAGTTTCTTTTCAAACCCTTATATCTTTCACAGGTCATAAGAGGGTGGAATTAAGACTGTTTCTATATTTTAATTACCTGTTCACCTACATAAACAGTACTGGGTTTTGTTGGGGTTTTTTTGCAAAGGCAAATCACCCTTTTATTAATGTGTTTTATGTTAATAAATTGCCCTTATGTCATTTTGGGTTATTTAGCTTCACTATACTGCCTTTTACCCTTGGAGTAACATTTATG
Source organism: Nipponia nippon (assembly GCF_047370975.1). NCBI lineage: Eukaryota > Metazoa > Chordata > Aves > Pelecaniformes > Threskiornithidae > Nipponia > Nipponia nippon. Next base: position 43,769,912 of record NW_028262290.1, on the reverse strand, counting down.
AAGTAAACAGATAATGTACATTTGGCAGCAACCTTACATTCAAGAGCAGATATTAATGCCCTGCGTTAAGTTTGTCATTTTAAGAGTCTGGTGCCGTGGTTCCTTGAGGCTAATTTCAGCAGGGCTAAATAGATTAACGACATACCAGGTTATTGACATGTATTTTTAATCCTGTTTCCTTTTGGATATGTGAACATAGTCCCCACTTTTCTTAGAATATTTTGTGCCATATTTGAATGTTGTGAAATGAAAACTGGATTTGATCAATGGCTGTAGCAAGTACATGGAAGTTGAAACAACAGTTTCATATGATCTTTCACTTTGAAAACTAATAAATATTTCCTTGAAAAGGCGATCAGATATTCTTGCAGTATTACTAATCAAAATTATAAACATGGATGTTTATGAAGAGTAAGGCTTAAACATAATAACTATGAATATGGCTCTGTTCTTCACTATGCAAGCTGAAACAGCGTGCTCAGTGAAATACCTTACAAGTGCCCTAGAGAGCATGATTCAAACCTGTCATGTTTGCTTTCTTGTTACTTTATGTAGGAAAGAGGGACGATTCATGTGAAAGTATGAAATATATTTAATGAATGTTCTTATTTTGGCAATTTAAAGTTTTAGTTGTTTTTGTTTATTTGGGTTTCTTTTTAGCAATATGTCCTAATGTTTTTCTTCACTAGATGTATTTACTGATTTCTTCTGTTCAATTGTACTGACATATTTTGATTGTGCTTTCTTCTAATTCAATTTAATTCAATTCCTTTAAAGCCCTAACACAACTGGGATCTTCTGTAATGGTATTGTTTTTCAAAGCCCTGTATTTTCTCTTCATTTCATATTTCCTCGCTGGACATGCATGTTCAGCTGTATAGACTTTTTCAAGGCTGAGTAACTATACAGACAGAAGAAAATCTTGACTATCCAAAGTTTAGGAATTACTTTCTGATAAAAAGTTTTTAAATGAAGTTGGGAAAATATATCGTATGTATGTATTTCATTCTTCTGTGTGATCACCAAACACGTGCAGAAAGTTTTTTGAACACTAGATGACAGTGGAAGATATTAATTGCAAACAGGATTTTGAAGTAGAACATAATTGGAAACATGTATTCACTAAGGTTAGGTGTTATGATCATTGACGCACCACTCATGTTATTTCTGGAGTTAGATATTTTGCATGTAAAAGGGAATATTATTGATCTTGTCAGTTTGGCTTAATTTTCTTTTAGTATTTATAATGTTAATGCCCAATTTTCTGTCTTTTCTGAGAAAGTTATGGCGTGTTTAATTCAAAGATAGATGGGATTTCTGGTTTTCTGACACAGCTGAAAGCCAAATTTGCAAAACAGAATGATAATGGGGTCACTGCACTAGAAGGGCAGGACCCATACTCCACTTTCATTTCATATTAGACTTGAGAGAAGAGGTTGATAACAGAAAAAAAATGTATCTTTATAGATATTAAAGAAACGTTCCTTTTATTTCTAATTATCATACCTTGATAAGGCCAGAGACTTTTGCTTATACTCAGTGAATACTCTGGAAATCACAGCTTCTGAGTAAAGTGAGCCTGTGCTTTGGCTCACAGTCATTTTAAAACTAGATGTGCATCCCTGACAAATGATCCAGCAACTAGATGTTGAAGGTCTACATCAGTTCCTGATAAGGTACTATCTGGTAATTTCCAATTTTTCTTTTCTTGCATCCAGCTCACAGCCAGACCTAACAGAGTCAGATAAAAGTCGAGTATACTCTGGTAAAAGGTCTGCTTTTGAATTCTTTATCTGTAGATCTTCAGGTCTAAAAAAATGTTCCATTGTGTATGTAAGGAAAGAAAACAAAATTTCGCATCACTGACAGTGTCATCATTAAGGACTTTGAAAACTAGATTAAAACAGGTACTTTATCTATGAATTCACATGCAGCAAAGCTCTGAAGTCTGAAAATCATCTGAATGATTCTTTCTGTAAGCCATTGCTATTCCTGCTATCAACAATAAATCCAGTGTAATAATAGATGACTAAAAGTACACTTTTTTACGAGCATCTTTGGGAGGAGCAAAATAAAGACGATCAGTAGTTAAAAATACAGCAGAACCAACAAACTGGCAACATATTTGTGTTTCAAAGGAACACAAGGGCAGATATAAAAGAAATATGCTGTTCACAATAAAAATGGAAAAGTTATATAAATCTATAGGAATGGGTCCCAGGACACTGTATTTTAGATGGATGAGATAGCCTACCAGAACTTTAATTTAAAAATCATGATGCCTTCTGAAGACTGGAGACTGGAGACAATCTGTTTTGGAAAGCACAGTCTTAGTTAACAATCTTTGTTACAAACATATAGTTGACACTGAAAAAGAGAACCTACTCCAGAGGTTTGATCACAAAGGCTTTTCCAGGTTCCATATCAGAGCACTTTCTCTGAGAGGCAGATGATGGATTTAGCTTGTAAAGGGGAAACTAGAAATACTGTTTCCTGTCTTACTAAAAAGTGATAGATTTACACCCAAGATATACTCCAGCAATACAGAGATTTTTATGAAACATGGTCTAAAGCCAATGACAAACAGCAGAATTACCTTAGATTTCTTCAGTGAGTCTAAATCAAGAACATATGAATGAAAGCATGCCCTTTTTTTAACATACCACATGATTTAATTGGTTTCAGGGCAGTGGAGTAGCATATAGAGTAAAGAAGAGCAGTGTGACTTCTCTTGATAGTACAAAGAGCTCTTCATGTCTGACAAGAAGTTCCTGCTGTAGCACAACAAATAATCCCAAAGTGATGGGTGAATTGTTTCATTACTGTCACACTCAGGTAGGTTAATAGTAAACTCTGATAAAAATGCAGATTTATAAATGCAGCTAGAAGAAAAACTGAAGAGAGGGCTGATTATTTTCGGTCAAAGAGACTTTAAGGCAGAATGAAATCTGTTAAACCAAACCAGTGTTCCCCCACATATCTCTCTCTGAAAAGGAAGTGAAACTAAACGAACACAGAGATATCTGTCCAAGCCACATGCTATTTTGCAAGTCTGTGAGGCGTCCTTACAGAAGCCCTCCCAGGAATTGTCAAAAGTCTGGCTGTATTCAGAGGTTTTCACCAAGTTGTGGAAGGCAACGGAGTTGACGCAGAGGATTTGCACCTGTTTAAGGGAAGGTTCATCCCTGCAACACTGTCAGCTGGACCTCAGCATCTACAAGCAGCAGGTAGGTAGTTTGAGAAAAAATCAGTCTCAAAATATGGTCAGTAATAAGAAGTGCACCTCTTCCACACTGCTTTAGAAATAGAATTGCTATTGTGTATGCATAGCAAACAAATATTTTCTTTAAGCTGCTTGTGAATCTTCATTCCCCAGTTGCTTTCCTAGGACCCTAGAAGAAAACAACTCTTTTCAGTTTAGGACTCAATTTTCGCTTAGAGGTCTCAGCCTGGAGAATGAATATGTTACTGGTGTGTGTAATGGTGAAGCATCTAAGCCTGCTGTCATGGCAGCAAGGGTAGCTGAGGCTCAAGTGCAGTTGCTCCAGGGCTACATACAGCCACAATAACTGGCTGGATAGCAAATAATTTGTGTCTGGGATTTTTGCTTTGGATTAATTGCCTTTTGCTCAAGGTTTTATATCATAGACTTAAAAACCTAAACCTGTTCAATAGAGTCATGCTTTGGGCCAGGAAAAATTCCCCAGAAAATGAAAATACAGTCCAGCTGGTTTGTGTCATCATTTGGTAAAGATTCAAGTGAAGACATTCCTGATATAATGCTGTTGTAGGTGTGGGAGTAAGTTAGATACGGAACAAGATATGTTTTGTAGATAATGTATAAAGTAATGCTAAGCTCAAAACTTTTTTATGCACACTTTTTAAAGCATTAATAATCTCCTGATGACAGAACAGGATACTTGTTATTGCACAGACATACATCCTTTCATTTCTAGTTTTGTGGTTAAATAGCAGAGCTTTCTGACCTCCGATGTGTGATACAGTAGCACTGTCTCCAGTGGCATTGTTTCTAAACATGCATTTTCAGAGAGGTTGTCAGAGTCTGATCTATGAAACTGCTACAGCCATTACTATTGAACAAATGACTGAATTGTTTAGGTTGGAAAAGAGCTTTAAAATCATCGAGTCCAACCATTAACCTAGCACTGCCAAGTCCACCACTAAGCCATGTCCTTAAGCAGCACACCTACCCGTCTTTTAAATACCTCCAGGGATGGGGACTCAACCACTTCCCTGGGCAGCCTGTTCCAGTGGCTGACTACCCTTTCAGAGAAGAAATTTTTCCTAATATCCAACCTAATCCTACCCTGGCGCAACTTGATGCCATTTCCTCTCATCCTATCACTTGTTACTTGGGAGAAGAGACTGACCCCCACCCTGCTACAGCCTCCCTTCAGGTAGTTGTAGATGAATTTATTCATTCATTTTGGGTGTTGGAAATCATTGTGGGTGTTTCTCTCCAGATTCTTCTCCCTCCACCATGTCCATGAAAAGGAAACTGAAAATTTTTAACCCATATGGAATCTAAAAAAAGCAAATTTTGTGCAAAGTCAAAATACTTATTCTTGTTTTCATCTATTCATATTATTTTTATTAGCTGCATATATTTTTCTATTAGACATTTATCATGTGCCACAATTGTTACAGCTGAGAACTGAAGCTGAGAACTATTTTGAAGAAATTGGCCTAAACTGTTGGGTTTTTTTCTGGCTAATTTACACACTATAACCTATAACTCCAACTTTGCTAACTCAGCAAGGATAGTGTTGTAAATATTTAGATTAGACAGAAACAGCTTTCTGTTTTGTTTCTCTTGTTTACCAGTCTTTGCCCTTGCTGCTGTCAAAGGTGTGCTTGAATGTCAGAATTAATACAGGATCTGGACCAAGCAGTACTGCTGCAAGCTTGTGAAACAAAACTATAATTTCACATACATTTCAAGCTTCAAAAAAACACACTAGATGTCAATTCTAAGGTGACAAATCTGCTAAGAACTTGCTTGAACTACTCATGTATAAAGAGAGCACAAGACTCTCATGGACATGCATTTTTAGTGTCATGATGGTCAGAAATGTTAATATTTTCCTTTCTACAAACTCCTTAAGTGTGTTACAGTATTGTGAAATACAAGATCAGCAGCTATTGACAATTCTGTGATGCAAGAGTCAATTTTTAATTTGAAATTCAAATTACAGTATGTAGTTATGAAGAGTTGCATACAAGCTTTGTGAGGCCACTTGTAAGTAGTGAGAAACTTATGTGCATGCCCACAGAAGTCTTATTTGTCTAAGTTATTCATTAGAAGTTATTTCTAACCGCACATTAATAGAAATGGTCTTCTGAATAAGCCTTTATTGAAGAAAATATTCCAGGAAATGCTTGCCATTCATTTCGTATTCTTAAAATTAAATTTTCATTTTATAGTAGATAAGAGATAATGGGAATAATATAGGTGTAACACAACATATAGAGATATGAATGCTAGATTTAATCAGTATAATCTAAAACCTGAATGTACGGTCTAAATCAAATAACCTGTATTGCCTATTAATCTGATCCAGTTGCTAAAGAAAATGGTTCGCAGTCTTTCAGAGATCTAAAACATTCCATTGACTTTAACAGATATCAGATAAATATAGTACGTTTCATAAGCCAGGAAGATTCAGGTGTATACACCCCCCCTTACATTTTAGATATCAAGATGGACTTTTTTTCCCCCCTAAGAATTAAGACAGGCCTCACCAAATAAAATCTTACCATAAAATTAGCATTTTGTATTGGAAGAGGAAAGACTTTGCATTATGAGCATGTTGATACTATGGTATTTTGTTGAAGTTAATTCTGATTGCCACAGAACGAAAGAAACAGTCTGAGGTTAACAGATAAAAACGTTGCATTGGAAAGAGAAGACTGAACATTTCACTGTAATTACAGAAGAACACAGTGGTAGTTTCAGAAGACATTTTTCTCTGCATTCCTGCAAGTATTTCTAACAGTGGGTTGTGTGGTATATATCTTTAAAGTGTATCACCTGTTATAAACTGTAACGGTAAACCAATATCTGGAAACACTCCAGACATTTTATGCGTCACAGTTAACAATAAGGGAATTATTAGTTCTAATTTGACATTTAGTCAAAAAAAACACATTAAATGACCAAAAACTACCTAAAATAAACATCTTGAGATAAATCCAGTCAGTGTGAATAAGAGCATCCATGCTTATTTTCTATGTGTGAATTAATAACCATGGCAATATTTATTATTCATAGTCTAAAGAATTCAGTGTTGTTTTCAGACCACCATTCTCATCATTACTGGCCCAAAGCCAGCACCTCAATGCCCACTGTAGCGTAGAGTCTGGCTGCCTTGTGTATCCTGGGCCTTACAAGTATGTGGATAAAAAATGATGAAACCAAAACAGATTTTTGGAGTCCTTGAACACTAATAATCTCAAAATAGAGAACAGACATTCCCAATATAATCCTCCACTGGTGGTTTTACCTGGGTCTGAAGAGGACCTGTGCATTTATAAGCACACTGGAGCTATCTGAGGTCCCATTACCTGCTCCTGTTCTCTGTACTGTTAAAAGAAAGGTATTGATGAGTTCTGAAATATTCACAGTATTTTCTTTTCCCGCATAGGATGTCATGGCAGTTAAATGGATGTATTTAGCGTATCTGGGGAAAGAAAACAATAATAGATTCAATAGCATGAGAATACTGAGCTAGCATCATGACTGAACTGAATATTCTTGAAAAGTAGGAAAGTCTAAAATCACTTAATTCATTTTTCTCTTATGATCTGTTTCACATTAAATTTCTGACAGTGAGCTTGAAACCTACTGGTCTATGTGGTACTTTTTTCTTGGATTTGGTGTTGTCTCCTAAATGTTTTTAGAGTTAATCATTGGGTGTCCAAAAGGCAGCCTTTTCAGCACATAAAGGGTTAAGTAAGCATAGTGGCTTTCTAACTTTCTTGACATGCATAAATTGATAAAATAAGTTTGCATGCTGCATATTAAAGTCAAAGATGCTTAGTAATGCAAGAATAATTCAGATAACACAGTTATGTCATCAGTGTATATCCTCACATCCTGGTACTGGTCAGTGCCAGCAAGCACCCTCTACTTGTTCTTTCAAATGTCAATAAAAAAGGACATGGATGCATCAAGCTGTGTAGTTTCACAGAAACCTTATTCTTTGACAACAGGGCAAAATGCTTTGCCAAATTCTCTGTAAATCACCTTCCTGAGGATCAGTTCTAAGATACCATTCCTGTTCTCCTCTCTTTTCTGTATCAGTAACTATTTTTAAAACTTTCAGAAGACAGAAGGACCATGAGACATGGAAATATACCAGCCCCTCATTTTGATTCGTTCTTTATCTCTTATCAGCAAAGGTCCCCTGGTTCTCATATTGTGGAACAGTCACCACAAGACCATCCAGCTCTTGGAGCTAATGTGTCAGTGAATCTTCTTGAAATACTAGGGTGAAATCCTTAGTACAATTAATGGGGATTAAGTGCTTGTTTCAATAAGGTCAAGATTACATCTTATGAACATCTATATCCATAAATGATAGTATGATGCACTACAATAGTGCCTGCGTCATAATTTTAAAAATGTAGGAGATAGATATACACAAAACCCTTCAACTCTGAGACAGACTAGTTGTAAGTATAGTACATGGATTACCAATAGGGCATGCCTAAAGGGATGACACAGATGTTCAGGGAAGTATCACTAAATGGACCAAGTTTCAGTCTTGCAATTGGTACATTTAGCTAAAAAATCGCTACTGCAAAAATGTGTGGCAATGAGTGGCAAAGAGTAGTCAGATTATGGTAGCTTTAATGTTGGGTTAGCTGAAGACAGTGTTTAATCCATTTTCCGCAGTTCTAAGAAGTCATTTATTGCTTTCATTGATTTTATCAGAGTGACTAAATGTGGCCATTTATTACTTTCCTGGGAAAGAACAGAGATCCCCTCTGCTTAACTTGAGCTTAGAATCACAGCATAATTTAGTTTGGAAGCGACTTCTGGCATCCCACCCACTCCCACCTCCCCAGCCTTACTTGCAGGGCCAACTTCAATGTTAGATAAGGCCTTGTCCAGTCAACCTTTGGATATCTTCAAGGACGGCCATTTCACAGTGTCTTTGGGCAACATGTTCCAGTGCTTATCCACTCTCATTCTGATTTTTTTTTTTCCTTATAGCTGTCAGAATTTCCCCTGATACAGCTTGTGACTGTTGCCTGTCATCCTATACACTTCATAGAGAAGCTGGAGTGAGAGTCTTCTATAGTCTGCACTTAGGTAGCTGAAGACTAATTACGCTCTCTCACCTTTAGTCTTCTCTTCTCCAGGCTGAAATAAGCAACCTTCTTTAGCGTCTCCTCATATGTTATGCTACAGCACCCTAACCATCCTTTCTGCTGGACTTCTTCCAGTTTCTCAATCTCTCTTTTGTACTGGGGAGGAAGGGGACACAGAAGAGGACATAGAAGGTCAGACTTTCTTACCCTCGCAAATGCTGACTAGAAAGGAATAATCACTTCCCTTGACTTCTCGATACACTCTTGCTAATGCATCCACATCATCACTGCAGGGGCACACTGCAACCTCTCCTAACTTCTTGTCTACCAGCATCCCAGGCTATTTTCTGTAGGGTTGATCCCCAGTCAGCCAGAACCCAACCTCTGCTGTTGCATGGGATTATTTTGTCCCAGGTGCTGGACTTCCCCTCTATATTTGCTAAACTTCCTGAGGTTTCTCCCAGAAAACCTGTTCCTCATGCCTGTCAAAGCTCCACTGACAGGCAGCTCTTTCTGCCAGCATATTGACTACTCCCTCCAATTCCGTGTCACCTGCAAGCTTGCTGAGGGTGCACTGTATGTGTCCCATCATTCAGGTCATAAATGGAGATGTTAAACACTATCTGCTCCAGAACAGATTCTTGGGAACAGTGCTGTGGACTCGGCTTTGAGCCTGCAAATCCCGTCTATTTTCCACTGGCCTTAACATACATCTATCCAAACCCTCTCCCTCCAGTTTGCCTGTAAGAATACTGTGGCAGATGGTGTTGAAGACCTGGCTGAAGTCAAGGTAAACAAAGTTGAATGTTTTTCCCCATGTTCGCAGAATCAGTCACTTCTTCGTGGAATGGAAGAAGGTTGGCCAGATGCCTCGATAAAGCCCCGCTGGCTGCTCCTGGTCATCTGCTTGCCCGGCGTATGCCTGGAAATGGCTTTTAGGGCAGACCTGCTCAAAAATGCTCCAAGGGGCTGAAGTGAGGCTGACCAGCCTACACTCTCCACCTTGCCCCTTTTGAAGGCTGGCACGATATTAATCTTCCCACTTCTTCATAATTTACTTTCTGGTTCACTTTCAAAACATGCTATTATCTTATGGCCACTTTGCTGCTTCTGTAGTACTTGCCATCTGAAATTGAATATTCTTTCAGTACCCTGTAACCTGCATAACACTTCTTGGTAACAAATGGACAAATTAAGAAAAAGACTTGATCTCCAGCCCTCCCATGTTCTCAGAGGAAGGCTTTAATTGTTATGTTTGTGTCTGTGATGACAAGAGTTTACGAGGTAATACTCTGAATGATCTAAAATAAAAATCCTAAGGACAAAAATGTCTAAGCACATATGACATGAATTGCATCAAAGAATAACACTTTTATTGGGAACTGCACATCCTTTATTACATAGCAGTAATAAAGCCCAATATTTGATTAAGAAATAAGATAATAAAAAATATTGCAATTGTTTAAGTAAATCAGCTCTAACTGAGATTCAGAAATACTCTCTCATTCTTGTACTGACAGTTTATCAAATAATTTCCTGGGTTATGGGAGAGCAGAGAATTTTGCAAGATCAAATCAGACTTTTCTCCAAACTATGTATAAAAATACTCTAATTTTGATTTCAGTGTCTTGACAGGTCATGAAAATCAATGACAGCGGGGAGTTTGGTTACGGAACACTTGCATTTTGTTTGCTAGATTTCATAAATACAGTTTATTTTTCATAAGGACAGAAACTACAATACTAACATGAAAACTTACAATTTTAGAGTTGCTGCTGAACACATTTTTTAATCACTTGCTTCATAGGTCGGCAAATGTGTTAATGCAAACTTCAGGAGCTGTGGATTGTCTTGTAAAACCTCTCTTTGAACCAAGCCAGCTGCTCAGCAATGAGGCTACACCATCAGCTGGGTTGGTATAGCAACAGCGAGTGGTTGTTAACCTGAATAACCTTCCATTCAAACAGCAGCACCTTGGAACAGTGCCGGTGAGAAAAAGCTGGTTTTCGACAGGAGATGAGACCATGGTAATGGAAAACCAAAAAATGTAATGTGCATGTGTGAAGAAAAGGCACATTCACTGATTAGATCCAAAGTCTTGACTTTGCAATCTATGAGGAAAAAATGTGTAAAAATTGAAAAAAATTTTTGAGTTACCCAAAATTATGGGGAAGGAACAGCATTAGTTTTGGTGCTAGAGCAACTAGCACACGAAATCCCTCCTATGAAAGTGGTATCAGGCAAATAGACCCGCTAAAGCCCACAGCTAACTCTTCCCAAATTGCTGCCTGCATGGAAGCACCTGAAGCTAGCCTGCCAGTTCAAATCAGCCACATCATGAGAAATTAAAAAGTTGAACTGTAACTGTGACAACTGGCTATCTTCATTTTTCATCCGGGCATACAAAATCCATTTAGAAGCATGTTTTTCCTCACCTTCAGATATCCACCCTGGCACTAGTAAAGGTGAATGAAGTTCAGCTCAGTGGAAAATAACTTCTTAGTATTGAAAGTCATGCTCAAATTAGCTTACAGATGTGAAAATAGGGAATAGCTGAGAAATAGTTGACTAAAAAGATTTTGTCTTCCCGTATATATAGTTTTGGAAAACAGATTGGATACAGACAAAGAAAAATTATTAAAAAGGGAAAATTATTTTTTAAAAAATCTTTCTCTGTTGTTTTTAAATAATACTTAAATAATTCGGATAGCTTCTTGTTCCAACCTCCTAAATAGATTTATTTAAAGACATTAACACTAAAAAAAACCAAAAACTGTAATTATACTCCTTCAAATTCCAGCATTAAAGAAATGCTCGGAAAATGCATTTTCAAACCTGTTCTTTTTTTAAAAAAAAAGAAAACACTTTACATGGGAGAGAATTTTTGAGAAATAAAGGGAATATACTGTAGTAACATAGAGCTTGCAGAAAGGACAACAGACAGAAGGAGAGACAAATGTGGAAGAAGCAGAGGAGAGTTACTCTGTACAGCTATGGCTGGAGTGCAAACCAAATATGTAGCACTTCTGCAAGTCTTCGCTGAAGACAGATTTATGGTTACATCCATTTTGTATGAGCAAACCAGAGCTCTTTCCCTCAAAACTAATTGCTCAGTCAAAATCAATTAAAACTCTCTGGTCCTACTCCTGCATACATTTGATTTAAGAGTTATAAAACTGACTACCTAAATTTAAATTTTACAGTAGAAAGCCAGTTGAATGACTTTTTTGAGTTACAAAAGAACACTGAAAAGAGGACCTTATCTTATCCATTTCCAAGTGGAACTAATTTTCACAGTGGAAGTATTTAAGGGTTTCTTTGTGTAACAGCTTTTACGTTTTTTAATAAGAAATATGTCTTCATTACAATAAGATATACTACGTGATATTAGTGAGGCATTCACATGTTTTCTTAGCATCTGGTGAATATGTCTCATGAGTGGTTTATGCAGGCTTGAGAGGATCTTACAGCTGCCAGTTAGTGTGAGCAGAAAAAAAAAAGTCTTGGCTTCTTTATCCATTTTTTACTTAGTGCCAGGAGTTTGCTGGAATTTTGAAATACGCAGTCTTCGCGACGTTTCAATAACCATATCAAACAGAAGAAAAAATGGAACTTGGAGAAAAGCTGAGGAAACTAAAACAAAGGAAAACTATGGTTTTAAGCAAGAGAAAACGATGGTATTAAGAGTTACTCATAAGATTAGTACATATTTCTGGAAAGACAAGATGGCACAATATCTACTCAAACGTAATCTTTGCACAAAAATATGTTTAGGAGAAAAGCCAGCATGAACCACTATTAACATCCATTTTACTATATGTATATTTAGGAAACTTGTATTTTCAGTTGTTCAGTAACAGATACATGAAGTGTGGGAAGAAATAGAGTGAGGAAGGCCTTTGACACTGTCTCCCACAGCATTCTCCTGGAGAAGCTGGCTGGTCATGGCTTGGACGGGTGCACTCTGCACTGGATTAAAAACTGTCTGGACAGCCGAGCCCAGAGAGTGGTGGTAAATGGAGTCAAATCCAGTTGGCGGCCGGTCACGAGTGGTGTTCCCCAGGGCTCAGTACTGGGGCCGGTCCTGTTCAACATCTTCATTGATGATCTGGATGAGGGGATTGAGTGCACCCTCAGTAAGTTTGCAGATGACACCAAGTTGGGTGGGAGTGTTGATCTGCTGGAGGGTAGGAAGGCCCTGCAGAGGGACCTGGACAGGCTGGACCGATGGGCCGGGGCCAACTGCATGAGATTCAACAAGGCTCAGTGCCGAGTCCTGCACTTGGGTCGCAACAACCCCATGCAACGCTACAGGCTGGGGGAGCAGTGGTGGAGAGCTGTCTGGCAGAAAAGGACCCGGGGGTGTTGGTTGACAGCCGCCTGAACATGAGCCAGCAGTGTGCTAAGGTGGCCAAGAGGGCCAATGGCATCCTGGCCTGTATCAGGAATAGTGTGGCCAGCAGGACTAGGAAGGTGATAGTGCCCCTGTAGTGGGCACTGGTGAGGCTGTACCTTGAGTACTGTGTTCAGTTTTGGGCCCCTCACTACAAGAGGGACATCGAGGTGCTGGAGCATGTCCAAAGAAGGGCAATGAAATTGGTGAAGGGTCTGGAGCACAAGTCTTATGAGGAGCAGTTGTTTAGTCTGGAGAAGAGGAGGCTGAGGGGAGACCTTATTGCTCTCTACAACTACCTGGAAGGAGGTTGTAGCGAGGTGGGGGTCAGTCTCTTCTCCCAAGTAACAAGTGATAGGATGAGAAGATACGGCCTCAAGCTGCGTCAGGGGAGGTTTAGGTTAGACATTAGGAAAAACTTCTTCACTGAAAGGGTGGTCAAGCATTGGAACAGGCTGCCCGGGGAAGTGGTTGAGTCTCCATCCCTGGAGGTATTTAAAGAACAGATAGATGTGGTGCTCGAGGACATGGTATAGTGATGGACTTGGCAGTGCTAGGTTAACGGTTGGACTCAATGATCTTAAGGGTCTTTTCCAACCTTGACGATTCTATGATTCTATGATTCTATGAAACAGGGACCTGAGAAATTTTTGGTAATTTTGTTGAATGTTTTATGTGCATTTTGTTCCCAAATGCTTGGAATAGAAATGCAGGATTGTGAGAGGATCATGTGAGCTGGCTGCTTCTGCTAGGGTGATAAGTGATGAAGCAATGTGCAGTATGAACCTTCACTCTCACATCTTTAGATTTCAGCGTTGGTGTTTCATTAAAATTAATTGACAGTTCACAGCTCTCAGAAAGATTATTTCAGAAAGGTAAAGAAGACTTACATGCATTTGTACCCAGCTCATCATAGCAAAGGAAAATCATTTGTTTATACTTATATTTCTTTGAACAGCCACGTCAGCTGTTTTTGTTTGTGGAGCTGTGTGATAGACAAGGAATAGGGATGAGTTAAAAATAGTCTTTTTTCACTGCCGGTTTAATTTTCAGCCATGATTTTCCCCTTCCAGTTGATCACATATATAAATAAGACAGTAGGCCAGGAGCAAGGATCAGGGCTGGAAGCAGCTAACTCTTTCATTGAAAGAAACATGCTGTACTTCAAGGTTAGAGCACAGTTTGGCATCTGGAATGTGCAAGGCATGGGAATCCCTGGATTCAAACATAGCTCCAATTTTTGTACTTGGGAATCTAGTTACAGTGTTTTCAATCTGCTAATGTTCTCCACTAGCATTTTTCACCACTTGAGACCTGGCTATGCAACTTGATCAAATTATTTACCCTCTCAGAATGTGACTAGGGAGAAATGTGGAGGAGACAGTCACTGGGTTTGTAGGTGACTGGAAGAAGGAAATCCCATTCCACAGAAAATTCAAAATTAATTACCTTTACTTTCATGCCACATCAAGTCCTCCCCCAGCTCAACGAGAGGGAAAGGTCATGGTACACTTAGGTACTTGGCAAGCTGAGATAAGTTGATCTCTTGGGAGACCAAAACTGTGAATGAACAACAATTTTCATGAAATACGACAGCAATTGACCTGGACGTATTGATTAATATTGATAAAATATAAAATTCAGAGCACACTTTGAGTCGATACAATGCAACATTCATGTAATTTCTTCAGAGAAATTCCATTGAAATACTTCTTTTCCCATGAAATTTTTTTCAAATGAAACTTTATCGCTATTATTAAGGAAGAGACTAGTAAGAGAAGAAATTAACAGAGGTCTTATGTTACAGAAGTGAAATTCTCTCTCTTCTTGTTAGAAGATCAATATAGAGCAATACCTTAGGGTGTTTTTAACGCCTTTCAAAATGCATAAATAACATGTTCACATATAGTCTCTTCCATCTGCTTTAGGTATCTAAAGCATCACTAAGGTGTTTTTGTTTTTAAACTACTTTGCTTAGAAATTCTAGAAGAAAGAAACATCGTGTTACATTCAATCCAAAAATCATTCAACATTTTAAGCATTTTCCCCTTTAGCGTCTGACAAAGAGCAAAGCAAAACCCAGATATCACTGGGGACAAAACATATTCTCTACTTTGGCATCCAACAGTCCTGTCAAAGCCAAATGTGATCCCAGACAGGCTAACGGCTGTTATTACTTGCTTGAGGTGCCAAAACTGGTGTTTGGAGAATGATGTTAGAAAACGAAAAATTAATCAGCATACATTAGTTTTCTTCATAGCTATCTTATGTTAGTAGAAACTGTGTGATATCATATGGCAGACACCCATGCTAAATGTTTTGTTTTGCATAAGTTGTCTTAAGTAACATTTCTGGTAAGCATCGAGTTAAGGCTCAATTCCTCTTACAGAAGAGTACAGTGGTAAGGGAAAGGACTCACACTTTCCCCCCTGTACATTAGCCCACAGAATATCCAATTTTCAATATGCCTTTTGAACTACAGACCTGAGTTCAAGTCCTATACCAGTTCCAAAGACCAAAGTCAGAGAAAAGTGTATATCTCGCAGGGAACACCTCACAATATTTCAGGCAGCTGCCTCAAAATCACACTGTGGCTAGCATATATCATTTACTGATTGTTGCCTCATTCTGTCCTCAGGCGCCATGGGTATCAGGTGTCAAATATATCTTGTTTTGCAGGAGAAAATATTTTGTTCTCCTTTACATTATAGAAAGAAAGAAAACATATGTGATACTATTCATTATATTAGAGAAGGCAAAGTCAAAGAAACACATCTTGCCATTGAAATGTGAGTGGTTAGATCTGTGATGGTAACTAGCTCCAAGTAACTTTCTTTCAGAATCTGTTTCTTAAAAATTAGTCCAATTATAACCTAACCTTGCCATGGTTAGTAATTGTTGCTTTCTTATCTGGTTAGTTAATGAGAAGTCAGAAATCATACATTCGAAATTCCTTAACTTATCTTAGCAATTTTCTTCAACATTTTAATACTAACTCCTTTTTCATTTAAAACCCTTCTAAAGATATATATTCTGGAGTCTGCCAATGTCTCCTGACAGTAGTAAAGAAATATGTAAAAAGACATTGTCATGGGTTGACCCCAGCTAGCAGCCAAGCACCCACACAGCTGCTTGCTCACTCCCCCTCTCCCCCAGCAGGACAGGGGAGAGAATAGGAAGAGAAAAAGTGAGAAAACTGCTGGATTGAGATGAAGACAGCTTAATAAGTGAAGGAAAGAGAAAAAAGCAAGTGATGCAAAGGTAGTCACCCCCTCAAGCAGACAGAGGCCCAGATAATATTTGAGCAATGGCCCCAAATACCCACCCCCTTTTTCCTCTACCCCAGTTTTTATTGCTGAGCATCATGATATATGGTACGGACTGTCCCTTTGGCCAGTTGGGGTCAGTTGTCCTGGATGTGCCCCCCCCAGCTTTTTGCTCTCCCCCAATCTGCTCTCTGGAGGGGCAGAGTGGGAAAAAGAGAAAGCCTTGATGCTGTGCAAGTACTGCCCAGCAACAGCTGAAATATTTGTGTTCTAGCCACAAATCACAACACAGTACCATATGGGCTGCTATGAAGAAAGTTAACTTCATCCCAGCCAGAACCAGTATGGGAACTTCTCAGTGTGTGTGTGTAATGATGACAGCCTTTGACAGCTCCTCTTTGGCAGTGTTGCTGAAGAGAAGAAAAAGATGACAATGAAGAAGAATCAGCTCTTACTGACAGCTCAGGGCCTCACACTGAAGAGCCCTACACTTTTGACCTTAAAGACTGTACACCCTATTCCACTCCTCCTACACAGCAAAATTTGCTGTCATTAGCTCTGCAGCATACAAATCTGCTGCGAGGTCAGGAAAGGCTTCTGCTTATATGGCATCAGATCCATCTGCTACAGGAGCTCTTTTTTCTTTTTAAGGATTATTTGCTGCCTGTAGCAACAAGTAGTCTCTATCATGGATTGAGTCTGGGCTGAGCACCCAGACCCGCACAAGGAACAAATAGACAGCTTCTGGCCCTCAATGGTTTCAGTTTATGCAGAAATCAAGAGACAGGTCAGGGAAAGAGCAAGACACTATAGTCCCTGAGTAGAATATATTTTGCTGCCTCTTTGCTCAGAGCACCTCATCTCACCCAACAGAAATGCTTTCTTACAAAGAAGATGTTACTGAAAATACAACAAGCAATCCTTTTTACAGTGAACAAAGACAGCAGTGAATATGAAATGTGATCAACAGCATGAACTAATTTTTTTCAGACAACAGGTTAAAATAAAGGCATTTTTATGTTAGTGATTTATTTTCATCTGGAGAATTATTCTTCAACTCTAATACAATTCATTTTAATGTAGTGTGCAGTACAGAATACAGAATTTCATTTTACTTTAAAAATTTTAATATGTTTTAATTACTGAAATTTTAAAACACAAGAAAAATAATATTTATGGGAAAAAAATTTTAAGGACAAATAATTCAAATACTCTTCAAGATTTTTAAAAAATCAGACTAGCTCTTACTAGCTTTACCTCTAGAAAAGAGGTACAATAGGAAACATTCTCAAAGAGTTCTTGAGGAAGATCTGAGACCCTCCAAAGGACTGCAGCAAATTTATCTATCCTGATTTTATGTCTATAAACATATGTAAGGCCAAGAGTATGGATTTTTATTCCACGTGGTGGAGCTGACAGGATATGCATTACCAGATCCACATAAGTGACTGACAATGTCATCATGGGGAAAAAGGATTTCCTTAAATCTAGTCAGCACCTCTCTTGTTTCAAGTTGTGCCCATGGTCTCTCCTACTCCCACTGCTCCACTATGAAAAGCATGTCTCTGTCTTCTTGATATGATATCTTAGGTATTATGTATGAAAGTAAAAAACTCTTTTCTGTTTGTTGTTAGTGTAAAAATATACCCTTTTAATATGGTTAATGCAATCACATTTCCAATTGGATATACTACTTTTGAAGAAAACTAGGAATACATAGCAAATAGTATTTCTAACATTTCCAGAGAACCAAAACAGACTCATATACTGTTAGATATATGGTGCTATTTGGTTAATGACTTGGGACCTCAACCTAAGCTCGCTTAAGTCAATATTTATTTTCAGTGAGCAATGCTGTTGTATCTTTTCTACTTCATCTTTGAGGAGAAGTGATACTGGAAAATATAATAGGTCTCACAAGAACACTCCTACTGAACCAGTGAATGAGAACTCATTAAAATGAGAAGTTTTATTGAGGTAACCTATTCCTAAACATTACCATAAAGTAAACATCAAATGTTTTATAATGTACAAGTCCAACTCAATGAGAACTAAACTACACTTCTCTGCTGCAGGAACTACAGCGAGGCAAGAAGCTGCCATGATTTCAAGCTTAGCCTTACCTGTGCTCTCTCCATAATTCTCCAAAGGTCAATAATCTGCACAGTTTTCCAAATACTCAGGTTGCAATTTCATTCTGCAGACTGCACAAAGGTAAGAAATGTAATGTTGACATTAATTTAAGCTTGTTAGAGCTATGATCGAATAATACAGTTTAGCCAGTCTGTCTGTGTTGATGAGATGAGTCAACCATACATCAGTGCATAGATGTGTTTAACCAAACACACCCTCTGCATGCACCAAGCTGTAATCCCCCTGAGACTGGCAAGGGACTTTCCACTGCAAGCTTTGATTAAAATGTTCCTACTAATTTAGTTTAGCTGGAATAGGCCTGTGAAATAGAATAAAAACCATTAACTTCGATGGTGGGTGTCTGTGTGTTGGAACAAGGAAATTAGACAAGCTTCATACCATACTGTTTAATTGAGTGTGGGTAGAGAGATAAATTATATGTACTAAACCAAATTTGGATTGTTGTAGGCTTTGTTTCCCTGTAATTTTTTTCTGTCCCTGAAAATTGTGGGGATGAAAATGACTGCAATCAGCTCCGATTTTTGTTTTCTGAGCAAGCAGCAGATTAGCAATTTTATTAACATTTGTAGACAGGTGGGTTGAACCTTTAGTTTTCCCTCTTAAATATATTTTGCATTTCTAACAAATTATTTATATTTCATTTCCCTGCATATGTTCATGACAAAATTAATAACCACTGGTTGTTAAATAATTACTCCAGTGTCCAAATGTTGACATATTGCTGCTGAATCTGGAGGCTGAAAACTGGCTTCTAATATGGTCAGTAAAAAGTAAAGAAGATGGTTAATTTTAAATTTAGAAAGATAAGATGCAACTCGAGGTAAATAAAATTTAAAAAAGGGGAAAAAACTTTACCATGGAAGTATATATACACAAGACTGAAGAGGAGGAAAATACAAATATATAAATGTGAATGATAAAGGGGAATTTTTAAAAAGTATTTTAACATGTGCAAAAGAAAGAGAGCCCTTTTAATTTAAACTCTGTACTTGTTGAGCTGAAGTGAAAACTGTGAGAAAACAAAACTCCCCATCCCTCCAATACATGGGAAATATAGGCAAGAAATTCAAATTGACAACAGTGAAATGCAAATAAAGTTGATAGTTACAAAGAGAAATACATGAAAATTATGCCCAGGAAGGCTAAGGATAAGGTGTTTTTTAATATATTAGAAACACTAGAGTCCAACTATAGCACAGGTTCAATCCAGTTACCAGCATCATAACTACATTTCAAGCAGGAGCTTTATGCAGGGCTGTTGTAGTAGCTCTTAAATGTACTTGAGAAAACAGCTGAAGGCACAACTGTACGTTTGGTTACCCTTGAGAACTCTTCCTGTAATGCCCCTGACTGCAAGAGCTTTCCCTATAGCATGTTTTTAGGGATTTTAATATTGGTAAGAATAGAATGGCTTGATATGTTAGAGAAATTGGGATCAATTTTATCCTTAGAGACCTTTTTGAAAGATAAAACTGACTATTTTTGAAAACACAGGCTTGCAATCGTGCAATAAAATTGCAAAAAATATCCCAACACTATTAAAATTCCACTTAACCAGAAGGATTTTTCATAGCACTTCTATCATCGCATTCATTTGTAAAGCAGGCTCTCATCTTCTGCAGCTTAACCCAGTGCTGTCATGTCCTATAAAGGTTCTTGGTGTTAAAGACTTAAACTGCTCTGAGGTTTCAATTTCTTTTCTGCCTTAAAATGAAATTCCTGTATTTATTCCCTCTTTCCTTATGCCTATGCACAATTTTAGGTTATAGCATGTGCTTTTATGGGAGAAACCTTCCTACAGTTCATGCTGCTTTCCACCTAAAATTGGAAGAACATAACATTTTTCTCTCTTAATTACTATTACTTATAAAGTCTTATTACTACACATGTTGATGGTACCACATCTTTTTAAGAGATCTGCTATGAGCTTTGGACAGCTTTTACGTGGGCATGTTTTACAAGGCTCAGTGAAAGCTGAATTCATGATAGTGTTGATGCATCATTCGATGCTCCAAGAGGAGTCACAGACTGTGCATGTTGCCTCTGCCAAAAAACTCCATGCTTTTTTAAATCGGACTTTAATTACACCATTGGCAACTGGAAGGATGAGCAAAGGTCATTATTCCATTTTTGATGGGTAGATACACATTTTTTAAGAACGTTCATTTATAACTTAGTCTCATTCATAGTGTCACCCTACCAAATCCCATCATTAAGACAGCTTTGAGGCCTTGTGAGTTTCTCCAAAAGGAAAAAGAACACAAAAAATTAATGAAGGTTTGTTTTTTTTTTAATTATTAAAAAGTGAACACCTTGTTCAGAAAGGACTGAGAAGCGTCTGTTTCATTTCAAGCTTTTCTAGCCAGGACTTTTCCCAAAAGGCTTTGTCTTTTATCACTTGCTATGGGGTATTGCAGGGGGAATGTTTCTCTAGCTATAAATCATTTCTACATTTTCTTTTGCAACACTTTGCTGCTTGTTGCAGACATGCTGATACAAAAAACAATTTGCGTTTACCTTCAACCTCTTTACTAAAACATTCTTTTGCTCACATAGCTGTTTTCTTTAGCAGACCTTACTTGAGGTAGTGGCTTTTCCAGGCTCAGCTATCTTGTTCCACAAGAAGCTGAACTGTGTTTTCACACAGAGAGCTGGTGGCAGAGGCAGCCTGTGTCAATGAGCAGCCTCCCTGCAGCTCTGCCCGCATCTTCCCTGTACAAAACACATCAGTTGGCTGGACTGGCTGGAGACAATGATCAGTCAAATCTGTTTCTGTTTAGAAGATGGTGCTTCCTATGAAACAGTCAGCTGAGGTATTTGAAACTGTACCTACGTGGTTAGCTTTTCACTATGCATGAAATAATGCCTTTGACAAAGAAGTTATTGATTTTATTTTTTTTTCTCTCTACAGAGTAGAATGAGCACCTAGGAAGTTTTTCATAGTCACAAACCTGAATTTACCGGCAACAGAAGTGTTAGGTTTCACACAGTTCTGTACAATAAACCTTTTTAACAGTATTGTTAAGAGCAATAAATATTCATTTGAATTTCTGAAATGTGTTGGCAATACTATAAGCTAGAAATCTAAATAAAAAGTTTCTGAAGAAAACTATGTTTTTGCATTTGAATTGTTTTCTAGAGTTCAGTCGAGGAAAATACATCTTGTCTTGAATTATGGATTTCACAATTTAATTCCTATGAACATTCTTCTGAATGTTCATAAATTTTCAGGCACAAATTACTAATTATAGCTAAAAAATTACTTTATGAAAGGTCTTTATTTTTTCCCATACAAAAGTTTGGGCAATTTACTAGGTGCAAGAAATTTACCCTTATTTAGAAACTAAGATGGGAAAAAAAAAAAGAAGAGGTAAAGCAAGCCCATCTGCTTTAATCCATCTGGTAAAGTACTATTAAATCTGTGAACAAGTGTAGTGATAGCACCGTGAGCATGAGCAGAGAGTTAACATCAAGAAATGGGGAATGGCAAGTCAGCTTTTCAGATCTACACAAGAGAGAAAAAAGGAAAATGAATGGAACTGCATTTGAATTTTCATGAATTGAAATGAAATGAAAATTTCAAAATGAAATTACATTTCAGTGTAACTGAAATTGTTATAGAATTACCTTTATGTAGCCATGGAAATGCAACAGAAAAGTATTGTGACAATTACCTTTGTGTGACTATTGCCTTGTTTAATGATCCTTGTCCATTAGCATTTTCAAAGCCAATGCCCAAGCCTTTTATGCAAGCTTATTATTTGAGTTAAGCATAGATCCAATGCACTTAAGCACACAGTCAGACCAGTTTTTCTCTGGATACGCAGCCCCATGACCTGGAAGACAGGATGAAGGCCCATAATCCAAGGGGAAATGATTAGTGATCTTCTACACTTAGACACACACAAGTCTATGAGACAGGATGGGATCCACCCAAGGGTACTAAGGGAGCTGGTGGAGGTGCTCACCAAGCCACTTTCCATCGTTTATCAGCAGCCCTGGCTAACCAGGGAGGTCCAAGTTGACTGGAGGTTAGCAAATAAGATGCCCATCTACAAGAAGGGCCGGAAGGAGGATCCAGGGAACTACAGGCCTGTCAGTCTGACCTCGGTGCCGGGGAAGGTTATGGAGCAGATCATCTTGAGTGCCATCATGCGGCACGTACAGGAGAACCAGGGGATCAGGCACAGTCAGCGCGGGTTTATGAAAGGCAGGTCCTGCTTGACTAACCTGATCTCCTATGACAAGGTGACCTGCTTAGGGGATGAGGGAAAGGCTGTGGATGTTGTCTACCTGGACCTCGGTAAAGCCTTTGACATGGTTTCCCACAGCATTTTCCTGGAGGAACTGGCTGCTCACAGCTTGGATGGGTGTAGTCTTCTCTTGGTAGAAAACTGGCTGGATGTCTGGGCCCAAAGAGTGGCGGTGAATGGGGTTCAATCCAGTTGGCGGCCGGTCACAAGTGGTGTTCCCCAGGGCTCAGTACTGGGGCCGGTTCTGTTTAATATCCTTACCAATGATCTGGATGAGGGGATCAAGTGCCCCCTCAGTAAGTTTGCAGATGACACCAAGTTGGGTGGGAGTGTTGATCTGCTGGAGGGTAGGAAGGCTCTACAGAGGGATCTGGACAGGCTGGATCGATGGGCTGAGGCCAACTCTATGAGGTTCAACAAGGCTCAGTGCCAAGTCCTGCACTTGGGTCACCACAACCCCATGCAATGCTACAGGCTTGGGGAAGAGTGGCTGGAGCTCCCCGGTGGAAAAGGACTTGGGGGTGTCGGTCAACAGGCAGCTGAATATGAGCCAGCAGTGTGCCTAGATGGCCAAGAAGGCCAATAGCCTCCTGGCTTGTATCAGAAATAGTGTGGCCAGCAGGACTAGGGAGGTGATCGTCCCTGTACTCAGCACTGGTGAGGCCACACCTTGAGTACTGTATTCAGTTTTGGGCCCCTCACTACAAGAAGGACATGGAGGTGCTGGAGCGTGTCCAAAGAAGGGCAATGAAGCTGGTGAATGGTCTAGAGAACAAGTCTTGTGAGGAGCAGCTGAGGGAATTGGGATTGTTTAGTTTGGAGAAGAGGAGACTGAGGGGAGACCTTATTGCTCTCTACAACTACCTGAAAGGAGGTTACAGCGAGGTGGGGGTTGGTCTCTATTCCCAAGTAACAAGTGATAGGACGAGAGGAAATGGCCTCAAGTTGTGCCAGGGGAGGTTTAGATTGAATATTAGGAAAAATTTCTTCACTGAAAGGGTAGTCAGGCACTGGAACAGGCTGCCCAGGGAAGCGGTTGAGTCCCCATCCCTGGAGGTATTTAAAATACATGTAGATGTGGCACCTACGGACATGGTTTAGTGGTGGACTTGGCAGTGTTAGGTTTATGGCTGGACTCGATGATCTTAAAGGTCCTTTCCAACCTAAATGATTCTATGATTTTACATGCAGTGTTTCAGGACTGAATTTTGCCTCTTTCTTGCAGAGACTGTATAAACTAAACCACTCTAGAGGAAGCAAATTAAGGATGCACATCAAGTTAATTGTCAAAGGCAGTATAGGTAAGCAACTGAAACAATGAAATCTTAGTCTGTGTTTGGGGCAGTTGTAGTACCATATACACAGAGTTTTTGAACACACCCAAGGAAAGCTAGATGAGTCTAAAAAGCCAAGGTGAGAGGCCCTAGCCAGTGCATGAAACAGAAAGCAGCAAATTTACATTTCACAGCAAAAACAGTAATTGTCACAGAGTAAGGAAATGTCCTACATGCTGGACTTCACTGTCACAAATAGCAGTGAAGCAGAAAGCTTAACAATATTCCAAATAGGATAGGAGATGCTGAAAAAGTATCTAGAGTTACGATAGGAGGGACTGAAGAGAAAGATATCAAAAACATCTGAGGAGTACATGCTTCTGTGCGCGACAGTCAGTGTCTTACTGTCTGCTGTAAAGAATGGCCTCACTGGTTCTGAATTAATCTTACTGAACTAGTGTTGCAATATCCTGCTGTTCCTATGAAAATTAAAATGCTCCAACAGTCCCCTTAACACAGGCCAGTTTTAATTCTGAATCTTACAAAGCCTGCGAGGGATATTTATTATTCATCTGCTGCACTCAGATGCCAACTTTAGGCAAGATGGCTGTTAATACAAAGAAAGTGTTCAGGCACAACACTGTGTGTGTTGCCCGCCAATGACAAAGTCAATGCCACCACTTAAATACATGTTTACAGACCTGAGACATTACAGCATTCCTTATCATTTAGAAATAAGTCATTATATGAGGATGCAATAAATGTCTCTTAACTAACCCTTCTTTAACATCTACTAAAGCCAAAGGAAAAGTCACAAGTTCTGACATCTTCAGGTAAGTCTGACGATTTGGATGGTTGTTTAAACCAATCCTTTTAAGCTGTGCATACCACTGCCTAACACGTCTTTAAAGGTTGATTACCTTATGATGCACAGTACTGGAAGTAATAGTAAATGCATATGTGTACCTTTTTAAGCCTGATCTAAACCTGCATATCTCAAATCATCTAAGTTGCTATTAACAGTGACCCAAATGTAAAAAATCACTTGATCCTAAGGAATTCAATCTAAGGAAAACAGAAGGAAACAAATATTGCAGAAATCATATTACTTAATTTGAACAAATTTTTCCCTCAAAAAGCCCCAGAGATAAGATTCGTTGTTGGTTTTTTTCCCCCTTTGTTAGCTGTGGTATTGCTGAAAACCAGGTGGCACAGCATCCACCTCCACTTTTCTGTGTTAGTCACTGATCAGCCTCAAAACAGTTGAATACACAAAGCAGTCCCACAAACACCAGAGACCTAATTATCTTCAAAAACTTTAAAAGTATTTTTTGTAACACCTCTTTTAGTGATCATCAATTTCAGAAAAGAAAGATTTTTCGTTTTGCTTCTGTAAGTTTTGTTTTGCTCCTTTTTTAATTTTTTTTTTCCTGTCTTTGAAATATCAGTCCCCATGTGAAGACCAACCCCATGTTCCAGGTATGGCTGTCCTACCTTTCATCAAGTTATGCAGGGCATGCTGGGTAGCATCTCTTACTCCAAGCTCACTCCGTAGCGGCAAGTCAGGGTTTTTTTTCACAGATAACTGTTTTCCATCTACACCACTGACACTCTTTAGAGTCCTTGTCTTTTTCTGCTCTAACTCATTTCCGGCTGTTCCACTTAACCAACTCTTGGTTACCTTCACATTCCATTAAAATGTGTCATTTTGCTTCTTTTGAAATGTCTCAGCAAAGTCCTTGCTTTTCAAGCTGATCCAAGGTGCTGCTTTAAGGTCGTTCAAAATTTTGCCCTCATCTCCCAGTTATCTTACTGTATTTCACTGGACTAAAACCTGCCTTCCAACTTCGCTTCATAGCTCAGTTTCCACCACATACATTCTCACCTTTATAACTTTTTATGTGCTATATTATGTGTCTCATTTGTCTATTCAAATCAGCTGAAATCTGAAATGTACATTTCAGGAGATTGCTTTTGAAGATCAATTCCACCTCCTATAGATAATGACGCTGACTTAACCAGTGGGTTAAGACTGCAATATTATTTACTTACTTTAGTGTATCTAATGCAAAATACGCCATAAAATCAAAGGTTTTGGAACAAGCTATCCATGAATATAACTAAACTTCATTTCCAGATATACTCTGTTGATAAAAAATATATGATACGTGATCTTGTGGTAAAGGGGAAAGAATTTTATTTGGATCTTAAAAGCACTAATACACCAAATCCAATATGTAAATCCCAGGAGTCATACTTTGCAATTATAACACAGTGTATCAGTTTGTATTAGTATCTGTGCTACACATCCACTAAGTATGTATTAGTACAAACATACAGCAGTGCAGGGGTTTTTCATAAAAATATGCAGTGGCATTAGATTGAAATACTAATTTCCTAGTTCAAAGAACAATTAAGAAGAGGTATTAGACTTCTTTTTTCATTCTAAAGATGAAAAATTATTTATCCCATGGCATATAAAACCCATGCCATTAGTCTTAAGAAAAGCCCCCTTTTTCATACAGCTGCAATTAATGTACTAAAGAGTTGTATCACCTCACAGTCCAGCACTTGGGATAAGCTAGGGGCTCTTGAAACAGGCCAGCATTCATTCCATGTTATCGAAGTTAATATTATCGTATTTTGCCTGGGAAGACATCTGATGTACAGCCTAAAACTGTGCTGAAAACTGAGACTAGTTTTAGCCAGACAAATGGCTTTGCAAATTAACATATCACATAATATACCACACATTGTTTGTAATTAGAACATTCTCATGAGTAAATATTTATTGTCAGTGAACTGTCACTAATAAATTTATTCTTGGCACAAATACTAGAGACACAGATTTTTTTTTTCCACATTGTTGAAAAGGGGGTTTTAATGAGTTTTGCATCCCTCACATCTCAAAAAAAAAAAAAAAAGATATGAAATAAACCAAGAAGAGAATTAAGTGGAATCTTTAATGTAAACATTTTGAAACAATTAAAAAAGAGCATTTTGTTATAAACATTTAAATTAAATTTATAAACATTTCCACCTTTTACATTCTAATGTCCTGGAATCATTTAAAATGTATCACTAGATATGTACTGTTCCCCAGTTCAAACATCCAAGACTTCTATTCCTTTGTTAATTATGAAACAGACACTTTTCAATCCAGTTTGCAAGAAAGCTCTAAAGTTTCAGAAATTCCAGTGAGGTAAACAGGTTGGTTTTCAGCCATTTCAGGAAGCACCATATAATTTGGTAAATTATTTTGTATTATAAAAGCATACAGAGAAGCCACATCCTAAATACCACTTCCCAGCACTATATACATATTTGAATAAGTCAAAATCAAATGCTGTAATCCTTTGTTTAAGTTTCCTTCCAGAGTTGGGCAGTCTTTAAGATCCAGGCTGATTCCTTCTAGACTGACTGACTTTTCTCTGGAAAGGAAGACTGTTGCCAGCCTTCCTCCAAATGAAATTCATATCAGCTAGGGCACAGTCAGCAGTTCTGCACAGTCTTCAAGGGCGTAAAGGTATCTTCCCATTTGGACAGCCTTCAGCATATTTTGCAAGATTTGAGCAGAGAAGAGAAAGCAAATTAGTATGCATTTTCATACTGATCTGCAGTGCAATTTGCAGCTGAAGAGCTAATGAAGTGAATGACGCAATTAAATACCTGGGCGAAAATGATAAAAAAATAGAAATACTTACATTTTTCTATCTGGTTTACATTGATTCTCATCTGTAAAGAAAGAGGAAAACAGATAAGCGAGGAAACAACACTGACAGGTTACTACAGTAATGTAGTATTTTCATTTTCTTAATGTTCATTTGAATTAAATATCTCATTGTATACAGCCTAAGTATTTGAACTTTCACATTTTAGTGAATATTACGTATCAATATTATATTAAAGGTTTCACAAAAATTGATAAATGTTAATAGAAGCTTCAGGCTTACTTCTATTTGGACAAATCATCAGAGGGGATATGTTCCCTTCTGGTGACTTTTCCAAATAGAAGTAAACTTGTAAATACTCAGAAGGTATTTATGGCCTATGTAGCTTGCAGGCTCCAGAGTAGAACAGGCTGCAAGACCTTGTGATGCATTAAAAAGCCTTTTATCAGCTACATTTGGCACTGCACAAATGTAACTCACTAAATCTATATGCCTTTAAACTGGAAAACTCAGCTGGGATAGGCTAAGGATAGTTTTGCTGAATAACAGCAAGCTTGGCTAATGTCTCATTAGTCTATGCACATTCTAGATACCAAAGCAATTAGCACACTAAAAATTCATGGATCAATTTGATATACATGTAATCACTACAAAATTACACACAAAAAAAGGAAAATTTTAAAAGTTCAATTGGATGGAGAGGAACAATTCCTTCTGCTAGATTTTTGCAATCTAGTCTTGCTAGATTTTTCTATCATTTGAAGAAAAAAACTGTTTTTAAAAACTTTCAGGAATTTCTCAAGCAGGATGAAGTAAATGACAAACAATCTAAGCACTGTGTTTAAATATGATCTGTAGTCCTATCCCGTTAGGCAGAGTTTGAAGAACATTTCTGTGGTGGTAATAAGTTACTCTGAAGACTACCTGAATTTACCAGCAATAGGCTAAAAAAACGAAGCAAATTCATTTATGTGAGATTAATAAGATGAGCACTAAGAGTGGGTTTATACTCCACACAGTAAAAGGTGTGAAGATTTAACTGTGGAAAAGACACAATCACCAAAAGGAATATCGCAGGTTCAGTGGAGGCAGCTCTCAGGTGCCCAGTAACAGTGACTGAGTATCCACGCTAGTTCTGTGCTGTGGTCACTGCAGAGAATGTCTAATGGAGCTAGATAAGCCAACCAGAAAACTTCCAGTAACCATATATGTAATGAAAACACACTTGAAGTCTTTAAGCTTTAGAAATTTCTCTGAAGTCCTGAAAAGAGAACTGCTAGGGTAGAAAATTTTAACAAACCCCATAGTTAAGAATCCCCCAATCTGTCCTATGTCCTTTGTTCCCAAGGGCTGATAGAGCCATGTAACAAGCAACAGGCTGATCCAGTAACTGAGAAGGGGCAGGAGCCCCTAAACCACAGCTAAAGCATGCTTGTATCCAGCAGCAGGCACACACACATGGGGTCAAGGCAGTGAGCCCTCAGCTTAATACAACACCACGTCCCTGTCCCACGCTCCTTGTGCCAAAAGCTGCTGGTGATCACATTGCAAATCAAGCAGTCTCGCTGCTGGGACAGGAGGTCTTGGAGCAGGAAAGCTCAAAGCTTACGGCTGCGAATGGGGCTGATGTGGGGCTGAGTGGGCATGGTGGGAGAGGGGTGGAGAGTGAAAGACCCCCAGTAATCTGTTGTCTTTCTCTTTGTGTGCAAGTCTTTATGTGCAAAAGAGAGCGCCTCATCGCAGCAGGTTTAGGCAATTAAATGCTAGTTAACATTCAGCAGGATAGCATAGCATTTACAGCTGTGGTGGTGCCGCCGGCCATAGGAATGCAGCTTGCCACTTGCCTCACAACTCCCAGCAAGCGTCAGCAGCCTTATGCAAGGACAAATGCCCATTTTACACTGAGGTAAATCAAATAAATAGCACAAATTCTCCCTGTGTGTAATACCTGGCTACAGGAATTCTCTGCCATTAAATGGGCATTGGCAGCTGCATCAGTAGATCTCACCTCTATAGAAAAAAAAGTGTGTTTTCTTGCAAAAGTGCAGACAATATTTAAGATGCTGTGCTTGTAACCTCCCCAGTAGGCAAGCAATTATGGTTTCTTTCTTTTGAGTTTTAAGAAGTTTAATGCTTCCTGGTGAGGTTTTTGATGCTTTGTTTACATGATTTTTCCCTTCTCAAGAAAGCCTGCTGTTTTGTTCTGCTATTTCCGTAAGAACCAACAGCACATAATGCATAATCCAATTAATTTCATTTTCACTAATCATAGCCTTCAATATTAACCAGTACCCAGCCCTTTTATTTTATGCAGTCCTGCTGTGCTCTGAAATATGGTATGTATATCTGGAAGGAAAAGCTCAATAAAACAGAGAATGGAATTTCCATAAATGTCCGGCATAATTATGATTTCAAAAAAGCATATTTTAGTGGCACTTATTTGACAAATGGATATATAAGGACTTAAGAAATTCAAATTTCTAAAAAGACTTATTGTGGAAGTCTATCATTAAAATAATAACAGCAGTGAAAGCAGAAGTTTCCTCAGGCTCAGAATGCAAGTGTCTGAGAGCTTGGGATTTGAACCTGTATCTAAGTAACAGGCTTTTGGCTATTTTTGAATAATGTTTATTCTTACTTTAATTTTTTTCATTTTGAAAATTAATTTTCATTTTAATTCAACTGTGGAAGAAAACCACATCACTTCTTCATTACACCAGAATTCTGTTTTTCTGAAAAGGCTACTTGGAAGTGTTTTTGGAAATTGCTTTCCAAATTAGAAAGTCTTTTCAAAATTTAATTTCAAATTATCAGGTTAAAAAGAGAGTAGGTTCAATCAAATATATTTAAAACAAAACAAACCCCTTCATTTTGGGTAAAATAAAATCTATCCAGAATTAATGCTTTTCGTTTCCCTCCTTCCTCCTCCTATCTCATTTAATGCACGCAGCATGGGCAACAAACAGGAGGAGCTAGAAGCCATTGTGCAGCAGGAAAACTACGATATAGCTGCCATCACGGAAACATGGTGGGATGACTCACACAACTGGAGTGCTGCAGTGGATGGCTATAAATTCTTCAGAATAGATAAGCAAGGAAGGAGAGGCGGTGGGGTAGCCCTGTATGTTAGGAAGTGTTTTGACTGTCTAGAGCTTGATGATGGTGATGAGTGTTTATGCGTAAGAATCAGGGGGAAAGCCAACAAGACAGATATGGTGGGACTGTTATAGACGACCCAACCAGGATGACAAGGCAGATGAACTATTCTATAAACAGCTGGGAGAAGTCTCATGATCACTAGCCATTGTTCTCGTGGGGGACTTCAAGTTACCAGATGTCTGCTGGAAATAGAATACAGCAGAGAGGAAACAGTCTAGGGTGTTCCTGGGATTTGTGGAAGATAATTTCCTGACACAGCTGGTGAGTGAGCCAACTAGGGAGGTGCCCCACTGGACCTGTTGTTTGCGAACAGAGAAGGACTTGTGGGTGATGTGACAGTTGGAGGCTGTCTTGGGCACAACAACCATGAAATGACAGTTTTCGATTCTTGGAGAAGTAAGGAGGGCGGTCAGCAGAACTGCCACCTTGGACTTTCGGAGGGCAGACGTTGGCCTGTTCAGGAGCCTGATTGACAGAGTCCCTTGGGAGGCAGTCCTGAAGGGCCAAGGAGTCCAGGAAGGCTGGACATTCTTCAAGAAGGAAACCTTAAAGGCGCAGGAGAAGGCCATCCCCATGAGCCGAAAGACGAGC
The DNA here is from genome assembly GCF_047370975.1 of Nipponia nippon. Classification (NCBI taxonomy): domain Eukaryota; kingdom Metazoa; phylum Chordata; class Aves; order Pelecaniformes; family Threskiornithidae; genus Nipponia; species Nipponia nippon. The sequence continues at coordinate 43,738,814 of NW_028262290.1, read as the reverse complement.
CGACGGGAAAGAAGACCAGCCTGGCTGAACAGAGAGCTTTGGCTGGAACTCAGGGAAAAAAGGAGAGTTTATGACCTTTGGAAGAAGGGACAGGCAACAGGAGGACTACAAAGATGTCATGAGGTTATGCAAGGAGAAAATTAGAAGGGCCAAAGCCCAATAAAACTTAATCTGGCTACTGCTGTAAAAGACAATAAAAAATGTTTCTATAAATACATGAGCAACAAAAGGAGAGCTAAGGAGAATCTCCATCCTTTATTGGATGCAGGGGGAAACATAGTGACAAAGGGTGAGGAAAAGGCTGAAGAGAATACATCATCTGCATTAAGCCTCTCATCTTCTACTTCCAAATATCACACAAGCCACATCAGTATGGTACTGATAATATTAAAAGTTAACCCTGAAGTTAAAAAACAAATGTTTCCTTATTTCACTTGAAATACACACAATATCTAAGAGTAAGCAATGTCATAACTTTTCTGATGTTTGATGAAGTTTCACCACTTGCTTTCAGCAGGGCAGGATTTGCCCTTAGAATACATTTGCAATATTATTCTTCAGGCAAAGCAGAATATACTTAGCCTGAATGAAGTCAACTCTCAGTCCAAATGACAAAAGTCCTGCTTTCCCTGTTTCAGAAGTGGCAAGACAACACAGTGGATATACAATTAGTAAAAAAGCTTATGTTTCACCCATCTAGCTCTCTTTTGGCAGGAGTCATCCTTCACCACTGTCATTTCTCTCCATAGATGCTCTGCAAAATACTATGTTTGGACTGTCCTCCAGGTGAAGGACCCGAGAGAAGCATTAGAGGCAGTCCTAGAGAACTTATTATAAGATGTGAAGTGGGAGAGCCCAGCACTGTGCAGTGCTCAATCTGAAACCAGTTCCGGGGAGTTTAGAAGTTCCTGGGGTGCAAGAGATGAAAGTGGAGTACGCAGAGAACAGACAAAATAAGCATGCTTTATCTGGGGAGTTGAAGGAAGGAAAAACCATCCTCTGACATATCTTTGACCAAATCTCATCCTGACCCTTCAGTTCTTTCCCCCTCAGTGTGACCATCACCATTCACTGTTTGTCCACAGGAGTCTGCAGGCCATCAAATGCTCTTCCCTAACTGAGTCTCTTCTGACAGCCCTGTCTGGAAAAAAGCAGGGAAGGACTCACACTTATGAATCTTTTTCCTGTAGTGTTTCAGACCTGAGACGCTAACAGGAAGACTCCGTTCCTTCCTGACAATTTGTCTTCGGTACTAATATCCCTTTACCTGTAAGAGAAACAGGTGGAATTTTTGCCATCTTTTATGTATTATGCACCAGTTGATTCTTGTTCTTATTCTGCACAAATATATGTGATTCAAGATATCCTTCAGCAACTCACATAAATGATGACAGTCTTCTCTGTCCTATTACTAACAGACCATCCTTGTAGTGAGACAAGAAATGGGAATATATGCTTCTACCTTGCTTCCCTAGTTGATGGTTCAGCAGTTTCATTTCACCCACCTTCACCAGCAGCGAATGTAATTGAGCAGGCCGTTAAATAGTGTGGTGAGACGCGGGTTCACAAGCCACTTGGGCAACCTGAAGTTTACACAGGGAGGTCAGCTGGATGCTCAGCCGCTGCCACTGGTTATGTCAGGTGTCTCTCAGGGCCCTTAGAAAATGTCAGAATATTATCTCTCAATACCCCATCAGCAAATCAGCTGGAGTGGCAACCTGCACTGAGGCAGTTAAGAAGTCATTGTAATTACTTACGAACTAAATTGATTTGCTATTTTCAATTTCCTTTTAAAGGGCAGAAAAGAACAACTTTACAGTTGATTATGTTCTCATCTATCTAACTTTATTCAAGCAGCCAGCTCAAATAAAAAATGCACTTAAAGGGAGAGCGAGTGACTTTCTCCCTAAATCCAAAATAACCTCAGAAACCTCAATCCAGCTGTTATCTCACCCTCGGGAATCTCTGATTCCATAGAAATAAGCTTGGAGGGTTTTCTGACTCTAAAGTTCACCAGACACCTCTCTGGCATATGTGCAGAATTACCCAGCTTTAACATTGCTGAACAAATAACTAGCATATGTAAACAAGTTGGAGAGCCACTGAGTGAGCTTTTCTCTCCCAGAAGGGATCAGTCTGGTAGACTTCCTCAGACTATGTGTAAATACAGTGCCTAAATTGGAGTCCGATCCTGACAGTTCAAACAGAAAGCATTTATAGCAGCTGCTTTCTTACAAAATACAGCAGGAGAAAGAGCCTACCTCAAACTATAACATGTTTCTTGGAGCACTAATCCAGAATATGTCTTTTTACCTCCTCTGCCTGATTTATTGTTACAGCTCCCAGATTCCCAGCACATACCTAAACACAGTGGTTATATGATGTGTTGTTAGAAAAACAACACATCACTACTCTTTCTCCAGCTGTGGGACTTTGGAGAAAGACATTCAAAATTCATTGTAACCTATGGGTTTAGGTACGCACCCACAGTACTGAGCATCCTGCTCTGGCTGACGCGGTTTTGAGCCAGGGGCTGGACTGGACAGCCTCCAGAGGTGCCTTCCAACCTCAGCCATTCTGTGCTTCTGTGATCCCAGAATAGGAAAGATCTAGATTCAGGCCTCTGGTTTGAAGACTATGTTTTGCAATAGAAAGACATGTTTTTAACTTCTACATCAAGACCCAACTTCTCCTGGGGGAAAAAATGTATTGTAAATCATAAGATTTTAAAAAATCCATTTACATTATTTTGTGGCTGTGCATAGCATTTCTACCATAAACATATGAGTAAAGGTACCAGATTCCAACTTCCCAATTACCTCCAAATGCATAGCTTAATAATGAAGACCTAATGAAATGGATGTGGTGCTAAGCAAGTGGCCCGAACTGAGAAAGGCAGTATGGAAACAATGGTTGAAAACTAATAAATAGCTCCTATTACTGCTATATCAGGTATCACCTATATCAGCTCAGCCAACACAGGCAAGCAAATGTATCTTCCATTTCTCAGAGGAGTTCCAACAGAAGAAAACCTATTCTACATTTGTCATTGTGTGTGATACTCGCTTCTAAAATAATGACAGGTATACATTAATTAGATTAAGCTCTTCTACCCCCTTAGTTAAATATGGTTCTGTTCAGGTTCACATTCAGACATGCATCTGCTGTGTTCCCAAGGAGGTTATTGCTCCAGCTATGTGCCATCATTTCCTTCCTGGTACCGCTTCCTGGACTTACCATAGAAGTCCTCCCTCTTGGCCAAGCGACTCAGGTTATTTTGGCAGAATGCAACTGGGAAGCTTGCAAGAACAAATTGCCTTGGTGCAGAAGCCCTTGTAGCAGGCAGTGAGGCTGCAGGAGGTAATCGCCATCCTCTGAAAAGGAGACAGTGAGGCTGGAGGTGGTTATGTCCATCCTTGGAAAAGGAGGTAGTGAAGCTGGAGATGTTTATCTCCATCCTCAGAAGAGGAGGTGTCTAACCAACAAGTCACATTAAAACTATACCCAGTGGCTATTCTTGTGTCTGTATACCCTTTCAATACTAGATGAGCATGTCAAAGTACAGCTTGCTAATTAAGGAGATTAAGCAAAATACGCATTTGCTCAACATGTCCCATTGTTTAAGACTAGGCAAGGTGATTGATCAGATCCCATGATTTCAAGCAAAAATCTTTCAAAGAATCTGTGAAAGACTATTACAAATATCAAGCCTGCTGCTAATAGCCTTCAGTTCACTACTGAAGGTCCACAGCTCTACTGGAAATTTTTTAAGGGCTCGAAAATTAAAAAAACAGATTGAAAAACAGTAGGAGGAAAACAGATAAAGCAGTTTGCATTGCAATGAAAAAAACAGAAATAGTACCAGTCTTTAAAAGAAAAAAATCTGTTAACGAGAATCAAATGCAATTAGTAGTGCAGTCAAAATAAAGAACTAATAGTAGTGGAGGTAAAAAAGGGAGGAGAGCATTAATACTAGTGAAAAAATGAATTTTGAATGAATGCTATCTGATTATCTTTTAGGAATTGGCATTTATAATGAACTTGGGACTAGCTGATATAAACCTGGATGTTGATTCTCTTGCCCACCTTTCCCTCAAATTAAAGCACAACAGAGTTTTTTCAGACAAGACTAACGGTCTTTTTAGGGTCAATGGTAAACTGAATCAAAAGTTTTCTTCTGTTTCATATCAGTCACACCTATCTTTAATTGTCTTCATAGTGGTTGCATGGAAATAGATACCTTTCATCTAACCATTTATGTTTGCCTGTCTAAATGATTTCCTGTTATTTAGTCTGCAATCAATGTATTATATGAATTTTATTTCAGACACATCTGCTTTTTCAAGATGCAGACTGATTAGTTTAAGATTAATTTGCAACATCAAGCAGATGCTAAATTAAATCTGGGCTACACTAGACTCTATATGCATCACTCGCTTTCCACCAAGGCTGGGTCCCAGTGTGAATGGAAGATTTGCTCCTGTGTATCCCTGTAAAAGCACATAGTAAACATTAGCTTGTGCTCTTGTAAGCCTTACCATCATGAAGGAGTAAGCCAACTGATTCAGATTTTTCCCCTCACATATTTTAGGTCTGGTAGGACTTCTCTGGGCATTTCATACGGAAGCTTGTTATTTACAGTCTCCTGATGTCCTTATATTTGTTAGGACACATAAAAAAGTGTTCAGGAGAGATCAAACAGACTGCACAAAGTCAGTCTAAGAGACTGAGAGTCTGCTAACCCTTATTCTGAAGATGACAAAGAAAGAAAAAAGGCAGTATTTAAGTCTGTTACACCCTTAAAAGATAGTCTTCTAACACAGGGGCTAACATTATGAAATTACTAAAATACACACATCAGTTATTTCCTTACTATGTCCACTAGCCTTGGCATCCTATCTTTTTGTTGCATATATTTATCTTCTTTATTGCCATTTTCATTCTATTTCCTCCTTTACTCCTTGCTACTGTATTTCCAAGTGTCATATTTTCTGTCTCTGCATATATGTGTACACATAGTGCAAAAGGAACAAACTTGCCAAAGGATTTAGAAATCTTCCATCTTCCTTGATAGTTAGCATAGGTAGCATGGAAATCCTTAAGGTCAGCAATTCAATTTCCCACATCCCTCATGCTTTCTTCCGTATTGTGTCCAAGGAAGAGCTTCAGGAAATCTTCCTCTGTTGGTTGATTCTTCCACACAACAAATGTTTCTACAGAGTTAGTGACCTGTCCTCTTCACCTTCTGGTTATCCCAGGAAAGCTCCTGTGCTCCAACAGGGAAAGAATTTCTGTCATATTTTATTCATTAGCATCATCTAAGAAAGGACTCTCCTTTAGTCTGCTAAACCTATTTTTTTTTCTATAACTGGTCTCTTAAAATTCTCCACTTTTATATGCACAGAACAAATTCCTATAAAAATAAAAAAGCCAGCCCTGTAAAAGTTCTTGAGATGTGGCAAATTCCTTACATTTGGCAAAATATTTTGCTAAGGCAAAACAAAGTTTTCAACTTTTAATTAAGTTTACTACATCCTTAAGATATGTAGCTCTAAACATGGCCTGACATCTATCTCATTCTAATTTCAGTATTCATACTGGTATTTAAATTTGGGAAACCTTTATAGTTCATTTTATTTGTTCTTTCCGCATGCATAAACATTAAACATCTAAAGAAACTTTAGCAGTAGGAGTCATCCATCCCTTTAATAGCTCAATATGCCAATATTCATAAAGTTCTATAAAAAGCACCTACAGTATTTATAAAATTAAAAAGACTTCTCTTTTTTCCTGGAACATGGGAATGAGCAACGACACAGAACAAAATTTTATTTTGGTGGTCTTTACTTGCCTTTCTTACAGAACTTTCTCTCACTCATGTCATGATGAAGAAAAAGTAACAGAAATGCAAAAGAATAAAAAGCTGCCACAGCCACACTTTGTCCTTTTGGTGAACAAGCACATACAAAAGAAATGCTGTAAGTATCTATCCATGGTCAAAAAAAATCTTGGTCATTTGCTACTTTCCCTATGTTCAATGACTTTTCAGTGCTAATGAATTTGGTTTACCAGTATCATGGGAAGTGTGCACTGTCTCAGATGGTCAATATGAGCACGTTCACAATGTTTCCAAGTACTCTTACACCTGCTCTTTAATGAGATATAACTCACCGCCTGTTTATTTAGACTCTCAGCATTTATTCACTGTCTTGTTGCTTATTATTATTGAGTCATTTATATTCATGGCGGTGCAGTTTCTTCTTTCTAGGATGTATCACCCTGAAATCACTTATTTCCTCACTTCATCCGTTCTTAAGTTTCTTGTCTCTCCCTGATGAGTGTTTAACTATGGCTAATTCTTCCATTTCCTTGCTAACCATTTCATAGTCTTCTTTTCCTCTTTCTTGTTCTGTGTTAATTTGCTGCCCTAATTTAAAATTTTGACCACCTCTAAGCTAGAATAACGATTTTATTCTTCAAACTTCACACCTCACCCCTCCAGACAAAACTTCATCCTACTAAATACCCATTGTGGTTTTTTAGGATCCTGCTAACTTCTTTGACCATTCTGGCTACTAATGTGGTTAAACAAGCTTCATTTAAGGGGAATAAAATTCTTATTCCCCTAATTTCTGAGCATGCATTGCCTGTTCAGCATGCAAACCTTTTCCTGAAACATAGCAATTAATGCCAGGATCTACCAGGACTAATTTTAGATTTCAGTAGGTGTCCTAGATCTCTTCAGTTATGAAAGTGCAGCAAACCTACTACAAACTTGCTGTAAACCCTTGAATTTCAGGCAGTGTCTCCCATCATCAGGGAGTCAACGCTGAGTCTCATCACATGAAGATATTCCCACCGCAGAGAAGTTGTATTACAAGATCTATTTCAGCTCCTCTAGGCAAAAGCATCTCCTTTTCTCCCATAAGTACCTTAGAAGTTGTACTGAGTAGAGTTATCCACACGCTTTAGTGTTTGCCAAGAACTCAGGATAAGTAAGTATTAGCAATTCATTTTCACAGCCCAGAAGTAGACAATAGAGTTAGAAAGGTTTATGAATAAGTTCACAGAAATAAAAAAAGCTGCAAGCTCTCATCAATCTCAGTGTAAGATTTCTCCCTTCTTGTCATCTAACTACAAGTTGAGCTGTGTGTCTGCTCTTACATAAACCTTAGGTCTGATACACTAGAAGGGTACTGCAATTGCAGGACATGGGTAGATTCTAAGCCTGCATCTCTCCCTGTTTTGTTTTTTTTTTTTTTCGGATCTGTCCCTTTTCCCAACGTCTACTTCAAGATTTCTGAGAACAAAAATCAGTCAGGACTTTGAGCTTAGCTTTTTCCTGAGGGAAACTTCCTCACATACCCATAAATTTAGCAAACGTTATTGGCTAAGTAAGGCCATCTATAACCAGATATAAGCAGTTCATCAACCTTCTGAGAGCAAAGTGTTCTTTCTCTCCTGGCAGAGAGAGATTGAGATCTCAAGGCAAAGACAGGAGATTATGGACCAACCTATTTATAAATGGTAAATCTATGCTATATACAAATACATGTATGAGATTATGTGTGCTGTTTTTAATTGAGCTAGGCACAATTGTAATACAGCACATTTTTGGATTCATGACTTCCCAGCCCTGGTTTGAAGTCTACTATGACAGACGCCTCACATTTTCCTACAAACCAGTACCTATTCTGCTTCACTCCATTGTCTACGGTCAGAGCAGCAGGACTTTTATTATTGTCTTGTTGGATAATCAGCTGCTGCAGAAGGAGGGTTTCTCTAACCATCTTCCTTACTAGCTGAGTGTTGGCATATTTATTCATTCCTGCCTGCTTCTGTCCGTTTCCAGGGCCCCAAATCTCTAATTTGTATTTAGAAATCTGCCTTTTTTTCTGGTGCCAAATGCAAGTCATTCATAAACAGTTAGAGAGGAAAATATTTCTCAGCATTCGCTTAGAGAATTAGCCACCATAAATATTGGCAGTGCCAAGAAAACTTGCCAACCAGAGATGAGTGAAACGATTTACATGTAAAATAACTGGTAGCAACAACCCATGACAACAGGAGAATTTTCTGCTACTCCAACTGTCATTCCTAATGGGAATTTCATTTATTACCCATCTCTCCTCCTTATTTTGTAACTTTCCTATTACAAGAAGATAACCAAAAGTAGTAACAAGCAATTGACATTTACTTTGCTTGATTCTGAAAGTTTGCTCACACTTGCCTGTTTAATCTGCATATAAACTGATGGCCTGGCAAAATTGGCCTTTCAAAAAAGCATATGGTAGAGTTAATCACTGTGAAATCCTTAAGGCTTTGCAAATCATTGGAAAGGCATCCAAGCAAGCTGTTCGGCAACATTAAATCTTTGCAACTATATGTTAGGTACAAGAGATCAAAGTCATGTTTCAATATTTTATATCACCATAAGCTAAAAATCATCTGCCACTGATATTGAAAAAAATTATTCTGTATTATTCTGTATTTGACTTATTGTAAAGTTCTTTTATTTGTTATGAATGATAATCAGAGCTTATATGTGGAACTGTTTATGCATATGAATGCATAGAGGACAGAGTCAGGCTCTTTTGCAATCAAAGTAATTCAATTGACAGTCTAAATATTAAAATCTAAACAATTGAAGATACAACATAAGTTTAATAAGGCTTCAGATCTGTGGTGTACGTCTGTAATTCTGTTCTGAATAGAATGGATTGTATTTATATCATGTACTTCAAACTCATGAAATCTTTGTTATTTTTAGTTGGTATGCCCAATTGAAGTAAAAAACTATTACATGAAGTGTAATAGTAAAATACAACAATAACCATTTTGTTTGTTGAAATATTCACATTAAAAGCAATAAAGGAAAGCCATTGAATATCGCAGGGTGGTTGATCACTTACAAAGAAAAATAGAGGACAAAAAAATCAAATAAAAAGGCCATTCCTTATACCCTATGGATAGAATTATGAGAAACTACTAAGATTCACCATGCACAGAGAGAAAGCTGGAATTTAACAATGCATCTAAAAGGCATCACTGAAAGGCAGCATGATAAATTATTTTTTATCCCTGTTTCCTGAGAAAAGCCTCATAGAGTAATAAATTTCATCTGTCTGGGATGATGGTATTTGAATCAGGGAAGCAGTAAGCCTGTGGGCTGAAATTACCTACAAGATTATATCAAGTGTGGTGTTTTCTGCACCAGAGAAATGACACTTTCATCTAATAAGAGAGGTATTGAGAAATTCTCAAAGTAAAAACTTCATCATTAGCAACCTTAATGAACACTGCTTTTTTTTTTTTTTTTTTTTTCTGAGCTGTAAGCTCAGAAAGCTTTTCTGAGCTGAGGCCAAAGTCAAATTGAGTTTCCAAACAAATCATTTCTAGTCAGTAGCTAAGGAACAACCATGCTACTAAGGCAGCAGAACACAATAGATGTAATTAGCCTTCAGAAGCAGGTATCCCAATAACTTTTTACATTATTCAAGGAAGTGAACAATTAGATATGTATGACCTGGTATGAGTACACTCATGTCACAGCTTTCCACTTGAAGTGAAAGACACAACTCTGATGAAGAAATCCCATCCATCTTGCAGAATACTTCAAGTAATAGAATTCAGGCTGGATGGCTGGGTGGTGGCCCTGGCCCCAGCCATTGCTTCCCTATTTATAAAGGCCATTATCTTTTGTATAAGAGGGGGAAAAATGCCATCTTTCCCCTTTCTCCCTCTACACACTTCTCAGACCCTGTTACCTAGTCTTTATTAAAAAACCTATAACAACCAGTCTCCTCAGCACTTATTTAACTGCACTACACTCTGCAAGGAAGGCATATTTTTATAAGCTCCAAAGACATGTTTACAGATGCCATACCAGTAACCTTGCAAGTTTGTCAGCCCTGTCAACTTGTGCCATCAACATAAAAAAGTGAAGCTAAAGAGTAGCCTTTATGGAGGAAACTCAAGAACTCCTTACTTGCCTTTAAATTAAAAATCAGAGAAGCTGGAGGTGTTAGGACTTGCTAAGAGAATCATGTTCTAGATGATGTCTTACAAAAATATTGCATATAAAAAAAGATTTCTCTAAGTTTACTTCAAAACCCAGTGCTGAAATTCAGCTTTCAAATTGACAGCTGTTGTAATAGATGCTGCCTCACCACCTCTTTCAAAAAAAAAAAGGTCCAAGTGATCAATATTTGGAATCAAGTACATTCAGAAGCTTGATTCATGTTTATAAGTAAGTTCAAGACCAATATAGAATCACTTTAGTATGCCATAGCTACAATAGGAATTTGATACCTTCACAACAGGTTTAGAAGACAAAAAAAAATATATATATATGCAACTGAGAGAGTCAGACTGTGAGAAAAGAGGTGGGTTGAAGTTAACAACTACAGCTGAATGAAGACATTAGGAATGTACCTAGGGTTATGAAACATCTCCAAAGAGTTTTGTTATCACATAGTCAAAGAGAACGTGGCACAGACTTTCCATTTAAAACTTCAAATCATGCAAATCTTTATCTTACTATGTCCTTATTTTCATATCTCATACTATTTTCGGTAGCCAACCTGACTGTATAGTCTTTAATCAAACTTCTTAATTCCTCTGGAAATCAATGTCTATAGAAATGAATTTGCATTTCAAAGCAGACACATGGAAAAATGTTGAATCTTCCTTCTGGCACTTTATTCAACAAATATTAAAGAATATCACAGCTTTTTTCATACCTTCTCAACTTTCCTCAGTAAAAGCAAGCTGTGCTAGACTGTCATACTAAGGATAGTGCCTTTAAAAGTGATCTACAGTAGCAAGCATAAAAATACAATTAAGATAAAATATTTGAACACATTCTTGCATCTAAGAATGACAAACTGCGATATCTCTCTCCTCTGTCTCATAGACATCTATATCATCTCCCACACAATAGTGTCTGAAAATTATTTCCTTCAGGTTTAATCTGACTATGTTACACATCCTTTAAACTCAAACTTGATTCAGTGCTTTGAAGTATAAAATAAATTTTGTCCCTTCAGAATTATTCAGATATTGAGAGGGCAATTAATCTATGAACAGATGAATCTTCCCATCATAATTTCTGAACAACATTCTGTCTCCCGTCAAGCAGGCCTCTTCACCACCTCTCCAGTTTCTATTGATGACAGTGTTATGCCACTGTTTCACAAGTAATTGGGTTTTTTTGCTTTGTCAATATTTACCTGTGTCACCATTCAAGTTTTCCAGTACTTCAAAATCTTAACTTTTCAGGGAACAGAGAAAGAATGTTCACTAGCTCAAAATCTCTAGTATAGGTTAGTGACAAAAAAATAAAAATATATGTTAAAAAATTAAACAGTAATATTTCCCTATTGTGCCAAAATGGATGCAAGACTTCTCTCATTTAAGCTTTTTAAAAGGATTATGTGCATTTTCAGAGTTCCAACAAGATGCAGTGACTTAATAGTAAGAACAGGAGACAATTTCTTTTCAATGGAAAATGTTTATTTTATTTGTTTTCTGATGGAAAACCCATATTTTGCATGAAGGACAGATTTCACAAAGAAAAAGGAAGATGATGATATATGGAATAAATGTAAAATATGTAGGCAACCAGCAAAACTATGGATTGACAGTGGCTGGTGATGAAAAGTGAATTATTTGGTGGGATGAAAGAGAATGCTGAAAGGGGCCAGCAGGTCAAGGGAGGTGATTCTGCCCCTCTACTCTGCTCTAGCGAGACCCCACCTGGAGTACTGCATCCAGCTCTGGGGTCCTCAGTACAAGAAGGACATAGACCTGTTGGAGTGGGTCCAGAGGAGGGCCACAAAAATGATCAGAGGGATGGAGCATCTCTCTTACGAGGAAAGGCTGAGAGAGTTGGGGCTCTTCAGTCTGGAGAAGAGAAGGCTCCAGGAAGACCTTATTGCAGCCTTTCAATACTTAAAGGGGACTCATAAGAAAGATGGAGACAAACTTTTTAGCAGGGCCAGTAGCGATAGGACAAGGGACAATGGTTTTAAACTAAAAGCGGGTAGATTCAGACTAGATATAAGGAAGAAATTTTTTACAATGAGGGTGGTGAAACACTGGAACGGGTTGCCCAGAGATGTGGTGGATGCCCTATTCTTGGAAACATTCAAGACAGGCTGGATGGGGCTCTGAGCAACCTGATCTAGTTGTAGATGTCCCTGCCAATTGCAGGGGGGTTGGACTAGATGACCTTTAAAGGTCCTTTCCATCCCAAAGTGTTCTATGATTCTATGATTTGCCTGAAGAGACTTCTCTACCAGGGATGGCAGTTGGGATGGGTCTTAGTATTTTCATCTACATTTTTTGTACAAAACATGCACCAGGTTATTTGATGTCAGTGATATTTGCTGATAATCCTGTGCTAGGAGCACTGTCAACACAGAAGAAAACTGAAATGTTCTGTAGGAATATGAAGGGTACTTGATGCTTAATTACATTTTTGTTGCTGCTGTAAATGCCAACCAGTTTGAGGTTACTGAGAAAGAGAATGACCTGAGTATGGCAGGTAATCTCCAACCACAATTCAGTAATATGATCAACCTGTGAAAAAAGACAGACATTATCCCAAGTTGCTCCCATAGAGTCAGAGAGACATTAAGTCCAATATATGATGTACATTCAAATGACTATATACAATGAGATCATATAAATTCAGAAATGGTTAACTGAAATTAGGAGAGATGAAGAAGTATGGTGGTACCTATTAAAAGCCACAAAACCTCTTATAACTTGTGTGGCAAATTAATGACAACTAAGAACTAACCTTTCCGTAGTACTGCTCCTCATGTAGCTACTTGGTGGTCTATAGTACAGTTCTCATTGACTTCAGCTGTAACTATTACTGCTCATCACTCCTGTCAAATAGGCATCGGGGTTTCAAATGGGTTTCTGTAACATGCAGACTAAATGGTTAGGTACCATTATTCAGTTTATTACACTAGAGAAAAGAACGACATATAGAGTGAGGACCTAATATATGTGAAAATATTATTTCCAAAACTCAACAATGTTACGTTTTTCAGTGTGTCAATATTCCCTCTGAAAATGATTACAAATTTACTGAAAAGATAATCAGCCCAAATCCTTCTATCTCCTTCCAGAAAAGTTGGAAAAAAAAACATTTTTGAGGAAAAAATGCCAGTCACAGTTCAGGCCAGCATTGAGCAGGATCAAGCTGAAAAAGAAAAAAGAGCCACAAGCAAGTCAAAGCTGGATTTTTCTGTGGTGTTTTTTTTTGTTGTTTTTTTTTTTTTTTTTATCTGTTGGGGGTGTGTGTTTTTGTTGTTGTCTGAAAGCAGAGATTTTTTAGGAGAAAGGAAGTAAAATTTTTTAGCAGGCAGCTAAGAAACCATTTCCTAATATCCGTTATTATACAGAACATTACATCTTGGAATTTTATTGTTGCCTACAGTACTGCAAAATTACATTTCCTGGGACATATTAACTTATTGTTAGTTGTATGAGAAAAGAAAACCAAGGTACTGTATGTTTTTTGAACAATGGTATTTTAAAGAAGTTTGTTGCCATTGGGAAACATTAAGTTTGTGTCAGAAATTTCTTCTAATATACAACAGCATCAGGAGGGGTACAGAACCTTTGAGGCAGGAACCATTTTGAGCTATTGCTCAGAGCTACACTGTAAAATCAAGAAACTAGATTTCACTGAGCCGTTGTAATAAAAAGCTTCCCAGATATCATCTATTCCGACATACACTGTGAAAATATTCTCCCCTTGAGCTTAATTTCTTTCTAAATTATCTACCTATAAAAGCAACAATATGCCTGTAGGTTCAGTGATTACTACATTTATTAGCTACATAGTTCACCCATTCCTACCTGACAATATGTCAGGTTTGAATAGCTATTGTCTTCTTGTGAATTGGAGCTTGATTAAATGAACACTAATGAGCCATTGACTGTTATTTGGCCTCAGAGCACACAAACTTCATGACTGGCAATGTGATGGAAAAAGAAAGCAAAAACTAGCCACAGTTTTACAAAAGAAAAGTGCTTCAGGGGTTTGAAGCTGAACATTACACTTAGAAGTGACATTGGGTGTTTACTCCTGTACAACTTGCCATATAGAGCAGCGAACAGAAATTATGACAATCATGTCAAAGTATACAAAACAACTTTCCCACAAACAAATCCTGTCTATTTCCACCATTTAAAATAAGCAAAGAAAAGTCATTAAGGCAAAATTAATTTGATTCTACAGATTTGATTCTTCTATTTTAGAAGAATACCATGCAGAACAATTTTTGCAGCAGACTTGAACTTGGTGATTTGGCCACTTCTGGCATAAGCACAGTCTGGACATCTAATGTCTTCCCAGAACAGGTGGGATGTGTCTGAGATATCAAAAAGCATATAAGAGACAATCATTTCTTCAGTTGTTACACACTAACCTAGTTTATATTCTTAGGCTGATTTTATGCACTGCTCTCATTTCTTCATAATCACTTTAAAATCTGTGCCTCTCTGATAAATGTTAAGTGTTAGCTCAGTCAAATCCTCAGTTTTTACTGGTTTCTCTGTAGTACTTGCAGCCCCAGGCCTACCTCAGTCTTAAACAGAGTCCTATGGGACATCTGGTCAGGTATTGAAGGAAAAAAGAAGTGTCAATAAAGGTTGAGTGGCAGACCTTAGAAGACATTTTTCTGAAACTACAAATAATTCCAAATAGGCCTGTCTACAAATTGCTTATTGATTTCTGCAATTCTTACATGCAATTTTTCAGCCAGTTTGAGTGGATGAACTTATTTCTAAGGAATCTGAACCTATATTCAAGCTATGAACAAATAAGTCTTATTCTTGCCTCTCATATTTCTTCTGTGTTTGTGTGGTTAGAAACAGCCTTTCCAAGAGATTTTCTTTTACCATAGTCTGATCAGCAGAATCCCAGGTAGTAAGTAAAGTTTATAATTTTTAGATGAGCTGGATCCACTTCAAACTAGTTTTGCACTTGTATGAAACTAGAACAGATGTTCAGACCTCAGTCTGTAACATCTCACTGTAATAAAAGCAGCATTGAAGTGCAATTCTGTCATCTTGTGGTCACCCAGAAAGAAGAACAGAGGATCTTCAATCACTGTTATGGGAGTTATGGGGCATCACCTCACTGGAGAGGTTAGAGGAGAAAGGGAATTTTTTATGTTGAGCCGGAGCAGGCAGTGGGGGATCCTGGGACAGAGGAGTCATGTCTCAAAGCCTATTGAGAAAAGAGTAAACTATCAAAGAATCTGGAAAGCTTTACTAATTTATGCTTTATAATAGCAAAGTGTTAGAGAGGTATTTACACTCCTAGCTGTAATCTACTTTAGATTCATCCCACTGACCATTTAGTCCAACCTTGTTCCAGTATCAGATACTTCAACAGAAAGTGTAACACACTGCAATTGGGACACCATATCATCTGAATGCTTTTAAGGTTAGTTAGTATTCATTTGTGTCACCAACACCTAGAAGTAAAGAAAGCATGTAAACATATTGCAGATTTGTTCATCTCAGCTTCCTGAAGTAATAAATTCCTTTTAACAGCTGGAAATTCATTACATTTCTAATGTCACTTATGTCCCTTTTACATCTATGCTATTGCTTTCTGAAAACAAATAAAAATGTTGGGTTGTAGCTTTCAACTTTAAATTGACTCATTGTCATTATGCCATTCCCACCATCACCAGGATGCTTTGACTAAGAACATTAGAAGAAAAACTAGAGCAAACGGCAGGAGACCTGTAGTTCTAAACATCTGTAGCAAACTCATTTAAATAATTTGGAGAGATATGGGACAAGATGCTGTTGTGAGAAACTGTGATCTTCCAAAAAGGATGGCTATTGTGTTGACACCGTCTCACTAGCTCTGCTGGGAAGGTTAAGGAGATACAGAACTCTGAAAAGGAAAAGACTTACAGGAAAAGTCAACAATAATAATGTTAAAATATGTATTTAGTGATTATGACTGCTAGCATCAAGAATTTATATTAGTTCTGTACACCAGTAGGAAAAATAGCCTTGCTTTATGGTAATGACATCTAGCAAAGAGATACCGAAAGGTGATAAATAGCTTATTTATCTGAGACTTACTCAAAACTAGATTATATCTTTCCTTTGCTTTCGGCAGCTAGGAACCTCTGCCTAAGAGAAGGAATTGGCCCTTCAGATATCAGGTAATGTGTAGTTGAGGGCTGAGGTAGAAGAATGAATGATTATTTAATTATGTCATAAGTAATATGGAATGGAAAATGAGTAGCAAAGTAAACCAGTGCAGGGTAACACTACAGGCAAACCTGCAGTTTTTATATACAATCCACAGGCTGTGACATGGTTCATCTTATAATGAATACATCACACTTTTAGACAATATTTACTCCTTCATGGAATCACTGCATTTTCTTATTTTTCTCCTTATGTCAGAGATATTATTAAACTTTAATTCACACAGCTGAAATTAAACATATGCAGGTTAATAACAGCTGTGAGCAACAATAAGGCTACAAGGCTAATGCAAATAAATACTAAACAAAAGTTTTCACAGGATTCCTTTAAATTTTAGATTAATCATTAAATGTTAGTTGCATATTAAAGCTGTAATGCAGAGGCATCATAAGGGCAAAGGTTTCTTCAAGTGATTTACTGACCCCATAACTGAGAATATTTACATTACACCTATAAAAGAGTTCTGCATGGTTTTAGCACTGTATTTAAAACTATGATGCCAGTGTTAACTCCCAAGATATCTCATACAGAATGTTAGTTATAGAAAGCTTGACATTTTTTGTCAAAAGCTTCTCTACAGTGCAATGAGGAACTAATTGCACACAACACTGCCAACACTTCCATCAGGTTCAGTGCTGGTGATGTCATGATAGGGGACTATGCAGTGGCACCATCATTGCTCCATCATATTACTCAATACATGTCACTGTGTGGTACTGTAGAGTGAATAGTTGCTCTGGTAGCCCTATCTTGACAAAATTACCCTGGAACAAACCCTCAGGAATTGAAGCACAGATCAGAAATTATTTTAAATCAGAATTTTTTTTTTCTTTCAAATTCTACTCCTCCCTGAACAATAAATATAGAAGTTGAAAAGCACAGCAGTAAGCATACAGCAAGAATACCTCTTGCAAGAGAGAGGCAGTTCTGTCAAAACATTCTGTTTGCCTTTTCCCCATTATCTGAATTAATGCATGATGACAGTCACATCAATTTATGGCAATGAACAAAGCACCAAAAGAAGAAAAATTAACTTCTATTAGTAAGATATTAAACTATCCGTTTCTGATGTAAATCCTTATGGGAAACATACCATTCTTTGAGTTCTTTTTCCATCCTCTCTTTCCTTTCCTTGTCTCTCAGAAATGAAGAAAAGGTAGTTTTGGCTAAGTTGCTTATGCCTCAGGAACATGTCCCACTCATTGCATGTTTCCCTGCCAGGCACTCTTTATCTGTGTTTGTATCCTGTATTATAGATCACTCTGCAAGCTTTCTGGGGTGACAACTGTCTTTACTTTATATATGTACAGCATCTGGAAGAAACAGTCCCCTAGATTATGCCTACTGACAAGTGTAACAGGAAGGGGCCTTAATGCCATCCTGCTACCTCCCCTTGGATAAATCAATCTTGAGACAAGGAGAAGATCTGCTGGGAAATTGTACATTTGTAGGTTCAGCCCTGTAAAATGTTTTAGAGACACCCATAAAGACTATGGCTTTCTCTTTTGGTCATTTCTTAACTCTTGCTTGATTCACTTCTTTAAACTTGTTATTATGACTAAAACTACAATGTCCATCTATTATGTTTTACAGTGTGGTTCTTGTTAACATTTCTCTCCATAATCCCACAGATAACACTTGGAAAATATTTTGCAACATCACCTGGCAAGCTGAATTCAACTGCTTAATCCCATTTTCTAATAATTTAAGACATTTTCCACATATAGAGTCCTAATTTGTATTTCTGGCTGCCACTACATGTTTACTGCATTTAGTGAGCACTCAGACCAAGAACTGGGAAGAGCATGCAGACAGTCTCACATAGCATAGTCCAGATGGGTGGAAAATTGTAATCACAGTTTACCTTGGGATTGGGGAAATAGGACCATATTTATGCTACCAGTCTTGCAGTGAATTTCAACAACTCTGAATTTGGCACAAAGTTAATAACTCAGTTCATTAGCTTCATGTTTCTGGCTTTGTTGCCTTTTTGTCTAGCAGCTAATGTAGAAGCAAAATGTTCTGTGAAGTCTACTGTGCCCTTTCTCTTGCCTCAGTTTGTAGCATGCACCTGATCCACGCTATGAACATATAAAAATACTTCATAGAGCAGTGATGGCTCCTAGGCAGAAGTATCTATTCCATTCAAATTCTGAAAAACAGTAATCTTTAAAGGCCTAAGCCAAGACAGTGCATTGTTGGAGGGGGGTTATATCACTGGGAGAAATCAATGTCCCAGCATCTTAACACAGTACGATTTTCCTAATGGAAAAAAAAAAAAAAAAATCTGCGTAGTTATGTTACTCAAGCAGATATTGTTTCCAGCAATAAAACCATTCAGGAGAAATGCAAAACCTCACAATGGAGGATATGGGTCACTTAAAATTAAGTTTCAGCTTTCAAAGTGGTACTCAAAAAGCTGGTTCATATATACCTGAGCTAAGCAATAAACTTCTCTTTCAGTGATTCACTTATATTTCTCCTACCTATCATTTTCCTAAAATTGGTAAGCACCAAATACATTTGAAGACCTTGCAAAATGTTACTGAAATTGGCCAGTACAGTAAAAACATATGAAAAAGGAAGCTGTGTTCTGATGGCTGAGGTCTGGGAAACATCACATAGCTGAAGTAATTTTTCTTAATTAAATTTTATGAAACTGAACATTCCTGCCTTGGGTATAGGAACAACCTGTCATTACCCAATGTCTTTTAGCAACCTTTTCTTCCTCAGTCACATAATCTTTCTCTGTCTGGTCTCGGAAGAGTACTTGAATAAGACTATTTTACATCTTACTTTTACTTAAGCCACTCCTAGCAGAATACTCTATAAAAAGCAAGTCCCTGGCACATTTCCAGTAAAGGCTGAGCTCACTATAGGAGCTGTTTTTTAAGATTTTTAATCTGAATTTCAGTTCTTTGTAACCAAATACCAAGACACTCATTAACCCCACTGAGTTTTGCTTGCTTTTCTATAGGAATGAATATAAAAAGACTTCCAAAACTCCCCCATTGTTTGCTGAAAGCCAATGCAGAATATTGTCCACAGGTTTCAAGAGAAAGAAGATTTGGCAGATTCTGTCATTGCAACACCTCCTCAAAAGCAAAAAAAGGCAGCTGGGATGAGAGTAAAGCTCACTGATAAGGAAGGATTGAATAAGTTATTCCAACCAAAGTTGCAAATAAAACAAATTGAAAACCTTTTATTACCTTTATGCTACATTCTTCCCAGTGAATCTCGTTTGTGCTATTTGCAGCTGCTCTGTCATCTTAAGGGGAATCTCACAAACAATGCTGGTTTGTGCACAAACAATCCTGGTTTGTCTAAGTGATAACTAAAGAACAGAGCAATAAAAACAGAATATGGAGGTTAAAGTTGTAAACTTGTGTTTAAGTGTAAAGCCATACTTTTGCTTTAAGTAGAAAGTGTCAAATATGATCCCCCAATGCCCTAATGATTGCTTCTTTAATAAATTGATCAATTCCAGTTCACATTTAAGTCAATTAGGAGACTTATGTGATGAGAACTGTATTGAAACCCAGAAGAAATACGAATAAAAATAAATCCCAGTTTTGTTACATTATGTGAAATAGCATTTCAAGTACAAGTACATTATGTTAATGCTTGATGCTCTATTTGACATAGATAAACAAGCAAGTAAATTTAAAAAGCATTTTACAAGAAAATGTTTTCTTTCCATACTGAGATGAAATTGTTTTGGGTTGAAAATCCTCCTGAAATTCTGAATTATTTGTATCAGATATAAAGAATATGGATTAATAAGGTAATTATATCTTGCCACAAATCTCCTAAACCCAGCTATGACATTTACCTAAAGTACAAGACAAAATTAATTTTCCTTATTAAAGCTAAGTAAAAAAACTTTCAGGCATAAAATGCTGAATTCCAGATATTTCTACAAAATAATTGCCAAGTTCTGTTACACCAAGAACTGTTACTACAAGCATCTTCAGCATGATTTGCTTCCAGTTCATTCCCACTATCTTTGCACCATTTAAACACCAGAATGATCTTAAAGCAGCCATAATGGAATAACACTAGACTAACTTGAAAACTAACAGACTGCTTATTTCTGCAGATCTTCAATATCTGTCTTTCTTGCCCCTTTTATTTTACTTTTCTCCTCTGTGTGTGAGGAGAAAAATAAAGTACGGTGAGAAAGAGTAAATCCAGTCTTCTCTTGATCCCTGTTTCTGAGAGTCCTACTATTGACGTAACTGAGAGAAGCCCTTAGTTTGCTGTAATTGATTCTTTCAGGGATATCTAAGAGTTGACTTAAGAGTTACCTTTCTCATATATTTTACCTGCAAGTGCTCAATGTACAGTTTCATTGTAGATGAGAACCAGCTCTTCAAAAACCCTCCCCAGATTTCATTCACTCAATTGCTAGGCTCCTACTTTCCACTAAGTACTTGGTATCTCCATTAAAACTGCAATGGTGAAAGTATGCAACATTTCAACAAAGTGGGCACAGATCTGTCACTGATCTAAGCACAACAAATTACAGCAGATACACACAGATACAATTCAAGAACAAATTTTTAGTCTTGCTTCTAATGGTTTCTTTCACTTGTCAAGAAATATTAATGAATGGGACATTTCTTTCTTAGTTTCTAAAGTTATTTAAAGGGTTTTAGATACTGAAGTAATGTAAGAAATTATATATGTTTCATTAAGTCTAGGGTTCAGTTTGTTTCATTTTGGTGAATGAGTTTAGTGATGGTAGCATTAATCAGCTTTTAAAGAATGAAGAAATACATTTTATTTCTCTAACATGACTTTTAAGCATGAAGATAATGCTTTTCCACTACTTAAAAGGACCTGAGTGATATATTAGTCTTAAAGATCATGAAGCCAAGTAACATTTTATATTCAAGGCAGGATGGGGGGTTTCCCCTGCCACCAGGTGAGTGAAGTTGCACATGTGTTGTCTATATAGATTGCAAATCATAGCAGAAGAAGTGGAACTATCACAGCTGGATTGCATTTTGTTTTCGCAAATACACACACATACACATCCTGCCATAGTACAGGGAACAGGTGTCAAGTCAGAGGATGCAGGAGACATATTTTCCACTTCTTAAGTGGTTTTACTCTAAATAGCCTTTGCCCCAAGCATTGAAATGAATTATTTTCTCCCTTCCACAGTGGTTCCCCAAACAGTAGGTGAGAGCTGCACCCCTGCTTGCTCTCATACTTGAGTCCTCTCTGGTTTATGGCATTTCAATCTGTAAGGAAAATGCAGTCACAGAAAAGTCAAAGTAACTGCTCTGTATCAAGAAAGACTATTCAAAGTGAATTATGCTATTTTTGCTGTTAAGGATCTTAATTCAGTGTTTCCAGCAATGCTTATATACTGCAGATACAAAGTTTTTCCTCTGGGCTCTCCAGAAGCCTTTTTGGAAGTTAAAGAACTTTGTAAAGACTCTAGGGATGTGCTTTGCTTCAAAGTTACAGTCAATACTAAAGAAAGCTAATTAGCAACTCGTTACTATCTGTTAGGCCTTGCACATATTGTCATTTGAGCCACAAGAGATGGCCAAGTCTATTTGCTATTATCATTTAATCTGAGTGTGTCTGCAGTTCTCCCAGTCTCCAGATTAATGCATTGTATTTGTCAAATGTTTGTGTTTTGAAGAAGAAATATTCAGTTGAAGAGATAAACTGTTTGTTCCTCTGCCTGTCCATTGCACTGGACAGAGAGAGGACAGGAAGGGTATGTCTTGCAGTGCAACTTATAAAGACATTTTGATATCTGAAGTGTGTGGAAAAAGGTATGAAGATCAGGATTAAGTGGTCGCTTTATGATTATTTAATAACACAGACATCTCTTTCCCCTTCTAAGTAATAAAATGATTGAATCATTTTAGGAAAGTTTTCTCCATCATCTCACCATTTCCTAGAAAAAACTTGTTTACCAGTAGTTGTGTGACTTGAACATTTCAAGCAACAGCAAAGAGCAGAATAAGTTTTTTAAATTTTTTTTTTCAGTCAGCATGCAGGCCTCAAGAAATACAATAACTGATCAATAAAAACAGTAAGCAACAAAACAAAAAGAGCTGTATTGCTAATAAGGAAAATATTTCCTTTGGAATTTAACATTTACTGTACCTCTTGACATTTTTGTATCCATTTTGCCTTTCTCCAGTTCTTTTAATGCCTTCTTTCCTGACAAAAGCATCATGAACTGTGCTGTTAGCAAATCAGCATGTTTTCCATTTGCACTTATATTCTTAATACTGCCTTGATTGACCTCTCTCATTGCCAAAATGGTTTTCTTACATACACCAGAAATTTCCTTTACTGCAAATAGTGACTGAAGAGAAGAGACTGAAATTCCTGAATGTCCTAGCATCATAAATCCTTCAGGGCACTCTGCTCTATTGCTGCTAAACCTGTCATAATAGTTGACAAAGGTGTTAATAAAAATAGAGGGCAAAGAATCAGAGAACTGGTTTGAGGGCACAGATTATAAATGTATGTTTCCTCATTTGCTTCTTTGTGGGACTATCCACATGCAATTGGGTGGCCACCAACAAAAGAGGTGTGAGTAGAAATAGGCTCTTCGATCATTGTGCATCATTCTGTTCAGCTCCAGAGAGTTTGTTACCTATTTACCATGATGCTTTGTGACATCCATCAGACTGTGGAGCCCAGCAGTGGAACAAAGACGCCCCTCTAAAACCCCTAAGTTTTTAGCATGGTGGAAAAAAAAGTAAAAGTGTTTTTTGCTGTGACACTGATTTCACAGGCTAGTGTACAACCAATGACACAGCATAGCTCAGTGAGAATTAGATCTCAGCTCCTGATCTCCATCCATAGAAATCAGCAAGTCCCAAGAAAAGTGGGATATGCGCCTCACAAACATGTAAGCTAACACACATTCAAAACTTCAGCTTTTAAGGCCACAGTAGACAATACAGCTATATTTTATCCATAGCATAGACCAAAAGATCATGAGTAACATACACTCTTAAACTATTATTTAGTATATTACATATGACTATATTAGATACACAGTTGGACATAATACTGTAAAGAAAGTGAATATTATATTAGCATGTTTTTTACAGATTTACTGTGTTTTAATTTTGAGTAAATTAGCAAAAACTTTAAATAGAAATAATGAGAAAGTTATTCTAACATTTGTCCTATTAGATAGCTTGTAATTCTTGGCAGTGTATTCTAATCAACATTGACATATAATGAACAAAAATTTGATTTTCCTGGGAAAGCATTGTCCAGTTCCATCTTTAGAGAGTCAAGCATTGCTTGCATATTCACCTTTGGATGTTATCATCTAATATCACTGCACCTGCAACAAAGCCCCTAAAGTAATCAAGGCTCCTGACAATTACATATCTAGTTTTATTTCTTGTTTCAGAATAAGAAACACTTCAGAACTTTCCAAAAACTGTGAAAAATATGCTACATTATTCACAAACATTCAGTCCAGCCACCAGCTCAGCTTACACCAATTTGTATCATATTGCCACTTCAAAACTGTGCAAGTCTCCCTCCAGTGACATGCAAGTCCCAGAAGCTGGACACTATATTCAGTAACTTTGGCCTTAAACCAAAGGCAGATGGAAGGGTGAGAAAGGCGTGAAGTGTAAACTTCTAAACTCTGAGCTGAGTTTCTGCTTCACAGGAGCACAGGGGTTGGAAAACAATATTAAACAGTTGCAACAGATTTGGTTACTTGTAAAAACATGACTGGATTTTTTGAATTACTGAAGAATAACGACGTGGCAAATCACCACCTGTAGCCAGTAACTTTATTGACCTGTGGAGCACAAGATGGTGTGGCAGTGTGCCGTGCATCATTACAGTAGGCTGTGGTGGGTGGATACTCTGGTGGAATTAATGAGGATGATGGTTTGGTGCCTGCACTCTGAGTGCCAAGATGAGAGCTTCACAGTCACTTCTACATTAGCTGAGGAAAATGTGATAGATCTCAGCACTGCCCTTGGTGATGCTTTTCACCAGAAGCTTTAATTTCAGCTTGTGAACTACTTTGGCTTCTATTTAGAGAAAGTTTTTTCCTCAAACCATGTAGTACGAGCTGTTCCTGCAAGTCATATTGAAAAATCTGTTTATACTAATTGTTCCACACCAAAGCCAATGTCTGAGAAAGTCTGTGAAAGCCCTGGTCACACTGAGGTGTTTTATTTCACAGGAAGTCCCTTTAAACATAATTTTTGATACAAAGGAGAAGTGTAATTATAAAGGTTGGCAACTGAAAGATAAATAGAATAGAAAGACACATAAATGTAGTAAGAGATTAATATGGATCATTATAGTAAATAACGATGTTATATTCATGCCACAGCTAAAAAATTGCAGCTACTTTATCATGAAAGGCTTAGATACAGAAAACCAGGTAATCCCTAGAGAACAGCACTGTTAACGTTTAGAGGACAGCTTGCTCTGGTGATGGGTGCTCGGTGAGATAGCTGAGAATTCAGGACCTGCAGGAAGATGTCAATGAAATATTTCATCTTAAAAACAGCAGCTGTAAAGGGTATTGACTGGTTCTAATATATGAGGCGTCCCAACACTAGGCTGACTGCAAGTCCTACCAAGCCAACCACTTATTGATTCCACCTGGAGTCACTATGTGTTAAGACAACTGGTAGCAGAAAATCCAGACCTCCAGCCTTTTCTACTCCCATACAAGTACCAGGGTACTATTCTCGCCTAGCTACAGATATGAGGCTCTTCAGACAGAACACTCAGGCAATTAATATGTTGAAGCTGAAGGAAAAGTTCAGCCTCTTCCTGCTAGCATACACCTGATACTGGCCTTCCCACAGGGCTCAGAGCAATTTTTCAGTGTCAAGTACAGCTCCTTGATTAAAGAAAGAGATGTATTTGCACACTCCTAAAGCGCTGACATTTAATAGGATAAACTAATATTCCTTTCTGGCAAGTATTTTTCATTTTTTGGACTTAATCAGATAACAAAAGAGTATTTTGTTTCAACAATAGGAAGGCTAGATCTGACAAGTTGTTGTTCTAAAAATGAGTCATTGTCTTATTCTGATTCTGAGGACTGAGGACAAAAATATGCCATTCATTCACTGTAGGCATCCCAATACTCTCCCCATTCTCACAGATAAAAGGCTTCTTTTTTTTTTTTTTTTTTATTGTCAACATGCTTTGGGGAAAAGTTTTCCAGGGACTTTATTATGACCTATATGTTGCAGGTGTTTGATTCCCCTCTGAGGCTATGAGGAGGGAAAGGAAAGATGAGTACGCAGTTTAAAGTGTCTACCAAAGCAGCCTGGAGCCAGCTCTGGCATCGCTCAAATGCCAAGCCAATGCATCAGTGTACAGGTAAGGGTGTGGAAGATAAACTTCCTCCAGCAATCCCACCCCTGGGTGCTGCTGTTTGGACTCTGGCTATATTGCAGTTCTGGAAAAGAGCACAGCAAACTGAAGTATTGACACCTTGTACAAAGATCTCTTGGCTTTAGTCCCCATCACAACACAGTACCCTGAAAGGAGAAGACAGCCTTCATTTTTACTCATAGATCAGTTTGTGTAATTTACTTTTAAACTCCTTTTTGTTCTCCAGAGTTTCATTTTAACTCTTTACTATCCATTGTTTATTGCTGAGCAGTTGTTCTCTGAGGGCATATGGTTAGGTAAGAAAGGTTTAGTTTCCCATGTGGCTCCATAATGGTATTGATTATTTACAGCCTGTGAGACAGCTATGGGCACTGCAAAGAGCATTCAGGCAAAGCTTGCTTTTGACCTACTTTAAGTAAAAACCAACTATAAGTGATGCTCAGGAAACACAATTGTGAAAAATGATTTTTTGGAAAATAATTTGTAATGATACTAGAGAGTATCTCTTTGAGAGGGAAAAGTTGAAAATCTGAAAAACCATTGTTACCAGGCTGCCTATCTGGGCATCTCCAGCATCACATCTTCGCCATGAAAAGTAATTTGAGAGTTATTGGGGGAAAATGAGAAAATCTGCAAAATACTTTGCTATTGAGCAAATGAAAAGCTTAAGAGGACCATTCATTTGCTGTGCAGATGGAATGAGCAGCGAAGTAAATCACTTGTGATCAAAACCAGATTGATGTATCCCATAACAAAAGGCTGAAAAAAAGTAAGCTAAGTGCAGACAGGGAGATCCTGTGCTAAAAGACTGGTGTATGGATTTCTGCAGATCCATACCGTACCTTTTTATATTGGTTTTGGAGATTTGAAAAGCATTCATTTTATTTGAAAAGCAATTTGAAAGGGCTATATTTACCAGGTATAGCTTGCTAGACACCTATGTCTATGCGTGGCAACAAATTTGTCGAGTTCTAATAGCCCCATTTATCTAAAAGCAGATGTTGAATTCAGAGTTGCTAGCCAGACAGCACAGACTTAACAATCTTTGCTTGCTTGTGATCTGCCTTTTGTATTTAGAAGACTGATTGAATTGAAGTGGTCAGACTGCAGGATTAATAGCACTCAGACACACAGTCCTATTTCTAGTCTCTGTGAAGGGCAGCAGTGTTTGTTCCTCACTTTTTCATTTTCAGTTTACAGAAAAGTTTCTTTAAATTCTAGATTGATAAATCAAATAAAAGGACATTTTAATTGCTATTGACAGCTGTTCTATTCCACTGTAGCATCTTCTGTAATGTTGGAAAAATAGAATACCAAAAGGTACATCCCTGTCATGGTTTATCCCCAGTCAGCAGCTAAGCACTACACAGCTGCTCGCTCACCCTCCCCACCAGCAGGATGAGGGAGGGAATTGGAAGGGCAAAAGTAAGAAAACTCGTGGGTTGAGATAAGAACAGTTTAATAATTTAAATAAAATAAAATAAAATAAAATAAAATAAAATAAAATAAAATAAAATAATAATAATAATAATAATAATGACGATGGTGATGATGATAATGATAATAACAACAACAATAATAATAATAATAGTAATGAAAAGGAACTGTGCACCTGGTAGACCATGGGAAGCTGAAAAGTCCTTGACTAGTGTAAGCACTACTTAGCAACAACTAAAACATCAGTGTGTTATCAACATTCTTCTCATACTAAATCCAAAACAAGCACTATACCAGCTACTAGGAAGAAAATTAACTCTATCCCCGCTGAAACCAGGACAATCCCGTATGTTTATTTTCTGTATATCCACTGGTACAAAAGTGACAAGTTTTCATCGACTGCTATCAACACTGGTCTCTTTTTTTGTAATAATAATAATAAAATTAATAGAATAAAAAATAATAAATAATAATAAATAAATAAATAATGAAATAAAAATAATAAAAATAATAAAAATAAAATTACCTGTTCTAAGTTCAGTTTTTTAGAATTCTTCAAAGTTGTGGCATAAAATACTTGCTTCTATTCAAATTCTAAGCTGTGTCTTATTCTCAGTTGTATGCAGGAGTTAAGACTATGCAGTAATTTATACAAAGAACTATATTAAAATTTGCTCCTTTAAGTAAGGGTAAGACAAGCACAGAGATTCAAACCAACACTGTGGATACAGAGTGGAAATAAAATATGTTACAGATGACAGGAAGCAAATGAAATACTTTAAATGTCACGAAAGACCATTATATCTCTTAAAGCTAAATGTTTTTTCCAGTTGTTGAAGCAACACCAACGTCCTCACCAAATCTTTTCTTTTTCCATGTCGAGTCTAGCACATGTCAAGCACAGCAAACCTCCTGCACACCTTACATCTCTTGACGGTAACAGCACATCAGAAGTCCAAGGGTCATCTTTGTACATAATGAGTGAGAAAATATAAAAGGTAGAAGTTTTCTTTTTCTTGACACTACATAAACTTCACAGCTACCATCGACTCTTTTAGATCTTAATGCTATGAACCAATAGTTAAATATTCATTTATGATTAATGAATAATTATGAATATGGTTATATAATTCTGCAGAATACCTCATCTCCACTGGTTTTCTGAAGTTATGTTCATTTGCATAGCTGAATATTTAAGGATCAAAGAGTCTAAGAGCAACTGAGTTTGGATCAGTCCAGAAGTCCATTCAACCCGGTAACCTGTCTTCAATTATGGCCATTAGCCACTGGGAAATGGCTAGGTAGAAACTAGCTCTAGCTGGAGTTTCTAGCTAGAAAGTAAAGGACTAGCCTCTTTAGTACAAGAGGAGGGCAAATGAACAACTCATATAAATACATTCAGTATATCCTATTCAGATGTTTCTTTCCTCAAAGTTCAGGACCCAGAGTAACTCCTGAATCTATTGCAATCTAACCATAACGTGTAATTCAGAAGGCTTCGGTGTTTGTGCAAATGCTTAATTGGCAAGTTCTTTTGACCCTTGGCAATTTGTTCCAGGGTTTACATTTCTTCAGTAAAAAGGGTTTTCCTTATTTCTCCTTTTATTTCGCTAATCATACCTAAGGAGTTCTCTGTACATGTTAGTGCAACATGGAGGAAAGCCACCCAGGTTTCAGCTGTTGAACATCTTCTCTGTCTTTTAAAACTGTGTGTGAGAGTTAAAAATATAAATAAAAATTGTAGTAAGAATATGAGAACTTGTGGTTCTTACACAAAGAAAACCAGAAGTATAAAATAATCTTTGCATTAATATAATTTCAATAGGACAACAATGTTAACATGAACTTGGAAGAATTCAGCTCTGCCATCAATAGGGTTTGCAACCACCTCAGCAGCAAAAGTGAGGAAACTGCAGATGTTCATGTAGCTATTTCTTGGTCCTGTGCTGATGGTAGGATTCAGCCTTGATTGATTTCAAATAGACATGTGGGGCACTTACCTCTTCCTGTATAATATCTTACTATATCTTGTTTTTATTTAGAATGAAATAATGTCATCGATAAGGTGATTCCATTGAAGATGGTGTTTTGCCAGAGATGAGTTTAGCTAATACTTTTAGCAACTAAATTGTGACTCAGTTCTGACATTTTGCAGTTTATCTTGTCTTGTTAAAAAACTAGCCATTAGGCAAAATAGTGAGTCATTATTTTACTTTCTCTGAAGTGAGAATTGAGAACAAAAGACAGTAAATTGCTGGTCACCATGGATACCTGCTTCTTTCATCATACAGGTATTTCTATAAGACTTACTTTGAGGCAAAACTGTAAATTATCTGGTAAAATACTGTTCTTTGGGGAAAAAAACCAAAATTCTTACCTTTCCTTTAGCCTCAAGAAACCAAGAATAAATTATTTTTCACAATGTGGTGAATGGCAAAACTCTAAGGTGTATGGGGTGGGTGTGTAGAATTTCAAGTTTTCTCAATCATTTGGCAATTGTCTTTTAGATTAAAAATTCCTGCTTACCAAAACTGTCATCATTCTTATTTTGCAGATGGTTACTAAAAATACACGTTGTTGCAGTGGCATTTGCAAAATCTCAGCATAAACCAGGTTCCTGCCTAATGCAAACCTGTAACATTAACAGGGAATCTGATGACATCCCAGTGATACCTGCTCTGCTCCAGAGGACACTATGGCTCTGTGTTTCAAGCTGCTGTATCTGCATGTAAGTGGACATAGTTTCTGTCCTGTGCTGCTTACAAATGACAGGCAGAGGAAAGGTAGTATTATTTCTGTTTGTCACAAGCAAGGCTCTAAAATGGAAGGGTATAGATTCTCTAAAGTACTTTGATATGACTACACTTGGCCATGCAAACCAAATCTCAAAGGTAGTTTGGCATTGTCCAAGACTGTCTCACAATTCATGAACACGTGTGCCCACGGCTCATGAAAAATAGAGTGAACAAAGCCAAGTGAGCCAGGGGCAAAAGACAGAAATGGTACAATGCCTATGACTGGGCAGCTGACCTAGCCAGAGCATTTCTCCTCAGGCTGAGGATTTCCAGCTGCTGAACCTTTGCAGAGGAAATGGGCTGGCAAAAGAGACGTATTCAACACATTAAAAAAAGCAAAGTGAGAGATCCACAACAGAATAGTGAATGTCATATATGGTGGCCAGATCTCCCATTTGGACGCCGAAGAAGCTGGCTCGACCCTTGCTCCAGATCAACCCCACTACACTACATGAATCCTGGGTCATGTTTACCACAGCACTCGCTTAAGACAGCAGGTCCCAAAGGCAAGAGAGTCTGAAGAACATCTCACACAGGGGTAGCAGATCTGTGGCTCGAATTTGGGCCGAGCTGGACACCACTGAGAAAAGTCTGCCATCATCTTCCCCAGTGGAGCTCTCCTCTACTAACAGTGCAGTTTATGGAAGTAATTTGAAATCACGCAGCCCAACACATTATTCATCTTTGACCAAAAGTCTCTTTTGGTAGGGTGTCTGTTCAATCTGGTTCACCCTTTGGTAGAGTTTAGCCAGATAGCTTTCCCTCACCAAGCAGATCTGCTTTTGTGAATGCACATCAATGGAGAAATGCAAAATTTCTTCTTTCTCACGTAAGTGTGACTTACTGGGGCAAGCCTATCAATTCAACACTCACAGACTTGATTCTCTGAGCCAGCTCTTCAGCTCTTTGAGGTCAATATGGGTTTATAGCTTTAATATAAGCTATGAACTACATGTGAGAAATCAAGTCTGAAACATTCATGTCAACAGGACCTTAGATTCTGTACAAGTAATGTTTCTCTTTTTCTGATATCTGAACAACTTGACATTTGAGGTCTTTGCACTGATGGGAACAGGAATTTTTGCTTTCTGTTGACGCCAGCTGAAATTTTTTTTAACTTCAGTGCAAGGAGGGTCTCAATCTAAGGATCTAGAGTATCAGAATGACATCCCCTGAGTTGAAGCAGATATATTTCAGAAAGAATTGGACCTTGAGCAAATATTTTAGTTTTACATTTTGATTGCTTTCTTATTAATCACTCCATTCATTCATAAGCCGATCCCTCCATAAAGGTTATTCTATACTTGTCAAAAGCTAACCCTAATATTGATAATCCATTTTTTTAATATCTGTACTCATTGCTAGCTCTGTCCAGTTATCATACTAGCAGAGCTAAGCATTGCTCCTTTTGGGAAAAGTCAATCTGAATGTTCTAGAAACAGAAACACTTCACTTGAATACAGCATTATTTGGAAACATGTAAATAGAGGAGAGTTCTAGAGTTTCCTAAACTATAATATTTTATGTTAAAAAAGATGGGTTTATGGCAAAGAGTTGGACATGAAAGATGACAAATTTTCCAGCAGGAAAAAAAAAATCCAGAAGCAGAAAGAACCCAACCCTGTCCCAACCAACAGTAAGTATTCATAGACATTTGCTTCCAGCTAAAGAATAATGTGGGTTTTAGCAGCTGACAGTTTCCCTGGTAATATTTTAAGTACATCAGGGTTATTTATTTTAGTATAAATTATCCAACTGAAAAAGAAGTAGAACCTGTTAACGATGAGTAAACAGCATTGTGTTTGGACATGAGTAATGCCATGAATCCTTTCTTATTTTATTCACAAAAGGGCAAAAATCAGATGTGTGAAAGATAAGGGGGGTACAACACATTGTAAAGTGAATTTTTAAAAGGCAGGTCTCATGCTGCCTTGTGTCAAGGGCAAGTTTTTCAATACACTTCTACATAAAGTCACTTACCTAATTCCAGGACTCTTGCTGTTTCCAACCCTGGAAATACCAATCCCAGCATGCATGCTATGGATAGGTGCTTCAGACAAACAGATTTCCACAGACCACCTTATCTGCTTTACCAGCTGTATACAGCCTTTTACATCACACTGCATACAAAGACAGGCAAACTTCATTTCCATCACATTTGGTATAGAAAAGAGACTGCACTTGGGCAGCATCTGTGTGTGGTAAATGAGACATAAATGGGGTAAGTCTGAAAGCCCTCAGAGTAAGCCTCTCTGATATTCTACATCTAAGGTTAGCCCTCCTCAGAACTTACTGAAACCCTTAGTCTCCATTATTGTTTATTTTTCTCTGCAGAAGACATACATCAAGGAAAGTAAACAAAAGTATTAATTAATAAATAAGAGCAGAGGATGTTAAAAAACCCAAAGAAAATCAAATTGCAGAATTTTAAAAAGTGATTGGTACTATAGTAAATAAATGCCACTACCCATCACTTGACGTGAGGCACATCGCATCTGACTGTTCTTGTCCTGGATACTCGGAGGCAACTGTAGGAACACTTCATCAGTCCACATGCAAGGTGATAAGGATGGACAATGACAGAGTGCACACAGTCAATGGATGAGGGGGAATGGATGATATAAAGCTGGAGAAAGAATGGATTCCATTCATTTTCTTTTGTCTCAATCTGAATACAATACACTGAGATTCAATGGGCATATGAAGCTTGATGAAGTTCTCTGGAGATTTTTACAGGTGCATAGAATTGCTGTCCCCATAAAAGAGTTCTTGAGCTTTGTTTGTTAAGGGTTTGTTTTGTGTTGAATGGTGCAAAAAGGAATGGTTTGAAAGACTTTTGATTTGTTTGTGGTTTCAAATTATAAAGCAAATTCCTAAACAAGGCATTTTTAAAATAGTTTTTCCTTTGAAGATGTTTTTTGTTTTGTTTTAAAAAATAAAAATCAAGTCCTTATAACTAAGAAATGTCTAATTAGTCAATAGAGTAGCTAGCCTCAGAAGAGGTGTAGATTTACTAATGAAGCTAAGGGGGTCTGATGTCCTCCCTCACAACTTTATTGGCAGGAGCTAGCGTGGTGCACTGAATGCTAGTTTCCCGATGTAGAAACGGCTGCAGAACTGCACAGTTCTGCAGGGCTGCCATACTGCCTGAAATCTGATGGCTCTTCTAATCCAAATTAGACGTGCTCTACCAGCTAGTGTCCCTTTTTAAGACAGTAAACTTAGGGTTGTTGTTATTATTATTATTAACCTCAGGAACTGGTATTGTCCAAGATAAACAAGAAAGTTTTTGCCATTTGAGAGATGACTACCACTCCAGAATATTCTTATCTTACTTGGTTATTAAGCAGAATGATGTCCATCTCTAAATTACTGTTTAGAGAAATACACCATACCCAGATATTTGATTCCTAGGTTTAGGCTGAAGTAAAGTCCCTTTACTGCAAATTTTCGTTTTTATGAGGGCACAGGTGGACCCTATGTTTGGAGAAACAAAACTGTTCTGTGAGGGTATTAGCTCTTGCTGTAGTTTGCTGTCCTCTTCTACAAAGCATTAAAGGAGCTTGCTGTATGTAGTGTTTGATGCACTTTGACTTTTTAGGCTACTTATGGACTGGAATATAAAAATCTTTACGCAGCATCTTCTCACTTTGATGCTTCAGTTTTTCACTTTCATTTATTTCAGCTGTCTCCCCGACATCAAATGCTCTAATGTTTTTGGCAGAGATTGCTGCACAAAAAGGCATCTGGTAACTTCACGATGACAGTTTCTTTCAAGTTTATATTCTGTTCCTTTTGTGCCATTTAGTAATTCTTACAAAGCATGCAAAGGCATTCCAGCCATGATAGTTTACTATCACTTTCTGTGTTTTCATAATTTCATGAAGTGTATACACAGCATTAGAGAGCTGCCATTTGAGAGAGCACTTGAGGTCCTGGCTATCACATATGTTAAGGCTGCAAGACTGAAGCAACATCTAGCTTAGAGTGTTCTACAGGTAGAAGACATTAAACTGCAGATCTGCACATTGATGGTTAGTTTCGGACATCCCACTTCAATAAAGCTATGAGTCAAACTCAGAAGAGTTCAGAAAAAAACACTGAGAAAAGGTGGTCTGGAGAACAGGACTGCACAAGGCTGAAGAAACAGTTCTGTTAAATCTATCCAAAGAAGACTGACATGCTACCAGCCTCCTAATATGTAAAACATTACTGTAAAGAGGGTGGCAAAAAACCTGGTCCAAAATATTCCAAACAGCATGTATCCCAGAGTATCTCATATCCCAGAGTATCTCCAACAGTTCTAATGAACTAAGTGATTAATAGCCCTACATGGCAAGTTTTAGCAATTTGATGAATAGTGTCTCTTTTTCCACCACTGACATCACATAATACAACTTGGCACATGTAAATGCATCTCTAAGCACTAGCAGAGAATACAGGTGAGTTTTCCTCCTTTGCCCCCAGCCCTCAAGAGGTCTCTAAATCCATAGTGAAAAATTTTATCTCCACAGTCCTTTTTTCCCCATTCATCTTTTCTTGTTATATGTTGTATTTGCATCTGTGGTTGTGGACAAAATTTACAGTGATTATGCTGGGATGCCTGAACCTACAGTCAGGCTGAGTGAGGTCTAATTTTACACATGGGCATACATGTTAGATGAAACTTCTTCAGATTTTCCAATAAATCACCCTTTAATTGAAAGGTTCCCATTGTACATTAGTTAACAGTACCCTTGGGTATATTCTAAGATCATATTCATAAAATTAAAATTACATTATTCTATATTTCAGAATAATTCACAGTAGAAAACACACTGTATATATAAAAATATATATCTAAAAATATATATACACACTGTATATATAAAATCCACCCCAAAATCTCA
Organism: Nipponia nippon; assembly: GCF_047370975.1. NCBI lineage: Eukaryota > Metazoa > Chordata > Aves > Pelecaniformes > Threskiornithidae > Nipponia > Nipponia nippon. The sequence goes on along the minus strand of NW_028262290.1, from coordinate 43,704,058 downwards.
GAGGCAAGACAAAAGAAGAGTCAGCCTGAAGCCTACGCCTGCTCTGCAAGAGATACCATTCTGCATTAAAAAAAAAGAAAGTAGAACAGCAATACAACAGGCTAGCTTTCATCTGAAGAAAATGCTAGAAGACCCAGGCTTCCAGCTGCCTTTATTAAAAAAAAAAAAAAAAAGCAAAAAAAAAGCCAAGGGCCTTGCTTTTCATTCAAGGCAGGAAATGCATAAAAGAAAATAAGCTGGTCGGTACTGAATGCTGAGCCAAAAGCTATACAACATAAACCAGACATATCAAATGAGACCCAATGTCCTACAGCAGGCAGAAGAAGGCCTCTAGGGAAGATTTTAAAAGGGGAGCAAGTGTATTGCAGCACTTCCCCGGAATGGCCATTCTGCTTCCAACAAGTTGCATTAAGGAACTTCGTGAGCTAAAGCAGGCAGTAAACAACAGAAAAAATGGGATTTTTTTCTCCTTGTTTTAAGGTATCTGAAATACATGAAATGTTTAACTGATAACTAAAACCACTGCTTAACATACCTACTCTTAACATCAAACAATCATCTCATTCATTACTAAATTGTAAATGTTTATTTTAAACCTATATTTCCTCTATCTGTCAAGTACAAATGAATGTTTAAAGGACAAGGTTCTCAAAGCAGCTGCAGCAAGAAAATCCCTACCACCACCCCAGGGAAGTCTTATAAGGAAAAACACAAATCTCACATCTAACACTGAAGATCTTACTTTCTTCCTAAAAAGGGACTGAGAGTAAAATAAAAACTGAGTACATACAAAGACTTTTTGAAGATAATGGTAGTTCATAGAATCATAGAATGGTTTGTGTTAGAAGAGACCTTAAAGATCATCTGGTTCCAACCCCCCTGCCACAGGTAGAGACATCTTCCACTAGACCAGGTTACTCAAAGCCCCATCCAGCCTCGCCTTGAAGTTCCTTGGTAATCGCACAGAATATTTCTTACATCTATTTATTCCAAGCAAGGTCATTAAATTCCACAAGTGTTGTGACTGCACGTCTATAATCTTTTGAAGTCATGAACAATTTAACCTAGATTTCATCTGGGTAGAATATGGATGTTCCACCCATAACACAGACTATAACAGTTAATACTGGATTAGTATTATAATAGATGCTACCTCACCAGGTTGGGACCCCATGATTTTGAGACTTTACATAGGTGCACTGTCAATTCCTGCTCTGAAGATTTTCTACTAAAATACCCAAGCCAGGGAAAAAGACATCCAAATCCCTATGATATAGGCAAAGAGCCAAAACTCAAATGACTTTCCTATGTAAATCCATTACTGAATCAGAAACTGATAATTGCTAAATAAATGTTTTCCTGACTACGAATCTTTCCTAAGCCAGTTCCTTGGTTTTGGAGAGATGAAGTAGAGTACTTGATCCTCACTGTTTGGTGGGGGGGAAGGGGGTTGTTTTTTTGGGAGGGTTTTGCTGCAGGAAGGATCACCATCAAAAATTAGGAAAAGATATAACAAAGCATTATTTTTTTTCCTTTTACTTGAAATAACAAATTGTTTATTTCCATTTGTCATTTGTTGTTTTGCAAAGTCTTTTGTGGACAAGAAGGACTGTTCAAATCTGTGCCATTTACACTTATAAGCATTTTTGCATCCCTTTTGTCAAATTGACTTGGTCCTCAGCTCCTTCAATACCGAAGTTTCTTTTATAGCAAATGAAGAGAATGGAGCCAAGTCATTCATCTCCAGAGAAACCACAGCATTAACAGTTCCATCTCAAATGACATGTTATTGTATTATAAGCAAAGATGAATATATCTATGTGGATTTACTTCTCAGACACTGTCTTGCTGCATTTTATAGCATTATTTCGTCAAAATCATAAGATAGGAAAAGGTTTAGGTTTAACCACTAGCCAACAATCCCACAAGTATTAAAGACCACTTCCTTATTTTACTTGCCTGAGAATTGTATAAATCCATTCTAGTACTTATTTCTAAAGACTGGCAAACATAAGAATGGATTCTTGAGAAAGGGAAGAATAGATTTAGGTTAAGCTTGTTAAAGAGCTTTGAATTACTGCAGTTTATTAGGACTAAGCTTCAAAAGGCATATTATTACTCATTTTCTGTGGAGACATACTGTCAAGTGCTCATTAACATTTTTTCAGCTGTTCATGGCTTTATGCTTCTTACATATATGCTAATTTATTATCAAAAAGTGCTCTAGAAGATTCTATGTTGGCCTTAAAGTCACTACCAGCCTATGTTGGACACTCTGCTTTAGTCGATAGATCAAAAATTGTGTACTTGCCCAGCTGCTGGTGCTCAGGGAGAATATTTTGACCTGCACATCTATGCCCCACTGAAGACACAGACATTAGTCGGTTTTTTGCATGAAGCTAAACTAAACCACAATTTTTTGTCTCCCTACCTTCACACACTCCCAAAGGAGCTATAATTTACAGATGCAGTGGACACACTCAGACAATAAAATAATTATTCACTGGTATTCTCATCCTGCAGCTGGTAAATTTGAACATATGAAATGTGTAGTAGCTGATAATGCTTATGGAACAGATGTCTTTTCATAGGGAATCTGGCAAAAAGTAAAAAAAAAAAAAGGATTTTTTCATCTGCTTCTGTGTGATACATTTGATGCCCCAGTGGACATGTTAAGTAACAATTCTTTTTGAAGACTCCTTGAGAACTGGCATCCTGATCATGGGAAAAAGACACAATCTTGGAATGAGGAAAACTCTTGGCATTTACCACCATAGCTTAATTTCCCCCTTCTAAGAGCTAATTTGTTCTAAACGTAACTCCCCAGCTTCAGCCAAAGTGAACACATTCCCCATTTTCCCTCCAGGCTTCAACCCAAGTCCCTCTCTGTCTTCCTTCACTTCGTCAAGTTCATAAGATATCATTTAATCTGTAGCTCTGTTGGACAGGCACTTGGTAATCAGCACCTGTGCAAAGCCACAAGTAATGTGTGCAATAATGAATTGCATAAAACTACATTCTGTAGTATCAGAGCACTGATACTCGCTGTGTAGGACACCAGCCAAGCCAATGTACAAATGCTTCTACGCAGTGTGTTGTTTCCACCTCACAAAAGCTACACAGTGAAGAAGGGCTTCTCTATGAAACTTCAATTCAGATTCCATCAGAACAGAAAGCTGAGCCCACCTGGGAAGCTCTGGCTCATTGGAAACATTGCTGAAAAGTAGCAGAAATGAAGTAATGGTTTCTTTAATATTTGTAATGGTATGCCATAGCCTTTCACCAATGGTGAGACAGATCTCAGAGGCCTGCCCAGTGTCTAGGGTTCTCTTATGCTCCCAGTGAACTTTCAAAGACTATATTTTACTGGTTAGAATTAGCAGCCAGAGAAAATGAGAAAGAGTTTCTTACAGCAATCCTGTGGGAGTGGAGTAGGGAATATCCTCCCTAGGATCACTTGGAGGGGGCTGGAGAAAAGTTTTAGAACTTATGTAAAAACTTGACACTTTGAAACACAGAACATCTTAACACATGAAAAAAAGTGCTAAAGTGAAAACCAGGAAAGGAAGATAAGCAGATGCCCAGGACTGACAGAGTGAAGGGAACATTTCCAATGAGCCTCAGCTTCACAGGCAAACTCAGCTTACTGTTCCCATGGACTGTAGATCTAAGTTTCATACAGAAGGTTAAGAAGGTGAGACCAAAAACAGCCATGCACACATTGAAGAGCAGGACCTGGAACAAATGCTGCTCCCTGCCCAGTCATGCTCCTCCCTGCCCTACGTCCCTACGTCCCACTCTGAGCCTCTCTGGCAGTTCTCCTGCCTTCTGGTCAACAACTTGCTTCACTTGCAGCAAAAAAATGCAAACAGATGCTTCTGGCATGAGGAAGCTTCCGGACCACGTCTTCCACAATTCCAACTGCTTCCCACACTGTGACCAGCCTGGTTCTTCAGTGCTCAAGCTGCCCTTATTAACTACTTGCTATACCATTTTCAAGCTGCTCACCCAAGCATCCTCATCAAGTAACCTCAACAAAACTTTTGCTATGGCAGTTGTCTAAACAATGCACCATTAATGACCTCTAAAGTAGTATAATTATTATGCTGTTCCTTATAGAAAAGGAAAATTTAATGCTACCTATTTTGCAATGTTAAAATGTGGCATGGATATATTCCAGGCATACAAGAAACCCATTTCCTGTGGCTGAAATAAATGGCACATCAGTATTTGCAAGGAAAAGTCAATAGTTCTGCTGGCAAAGAGCCAGGATTGTCAGTGTTAGATTTCTCACTTGGGTTCATTGCTGACAGACATTGACTCCAGACATTATGGCTCCATGCATATGCACACATGTAAGCTAAACAGTGCCCAGGAAAACAGTAATCTTACCAAAATTAATTATCCCTTTTGGAAGACAAAATAGTTCTACCAGTAACATTTGGTTTTTTTCTCACTCCAAAGTTTACCTGATGTGATGTCTCATTGTGAACTTTCCCTGATGTGATGTCCACTTGGGTCAGCCACTGGTCCCAAGCAATTCCCTGGCACTGCTCAGGAGAGGCCAGGGACCATTCCTGGTAGGCAGCACTCCTCAAGCCACCATGATTTGGAGGCAGGATTTAGCACTAGGGATGCAGACTGTTCATGTCTACAGGCCTCAGTGTCTGAAAAGTAATTAAGAAATCCAGATAACGGTTAATTTTCCTCATACAGACACAGAATGTACACTCTGCCTATCCAAAATTAGTTTTGTTTGCACACCATTTGCTGTACTTTGCAAATCAAATAGTTACATTTTAGTGCTTAGGGGAAAAAAAAAGTGAGGCAAGTAGGAATTAGATACCTGGTTAGAGAACCCTCACTTTCATTGTGACCATTTAATGCTTGGGGACAGGGTAAGGGACTGCAGTGTTGAAAAGCCCTAAGCTTCAGTTCTGGTTGATAGAAAGTGTATCTGATGCAGGAGCCAAGACCCATAAGGTTTTTTCTGGAAACTCCTTCTAAAGCTCCACCATAAAATCCTCATGGACAGGATCAGAAAGGGCAGCAGCTCGACAAGCAGGAAGAACTTGTGAAGCTGTCAGTGTGCCCTGAGCTTGAGAGCATAGCTGCCTATTTGCCCCTTCCTACCTTAGCCAAGATTGCCCACATCTGGTGCTGAGTCAGCACCTCTCCCACCAGCTGCAGTTTCCTCCACAGCATCACTGCTGCTACTGTCCAGCTCCTTACAGGGAGCAAAACCTTTTGTAAGGGACATAGTTCTACCTTAAGGTCAGGGTAAAGTTCGCTTAAGGTACATACCCTTGAGTGAAACCAGCAAAACACAGTATGGTTTCAAGCATTTCTTTCTTGACAGGATCTGAGGCTCGGTCCTTTCCTTCTGTGGAGTGAGAACTTCTGAAAAGAAACAGTCCACTGAAGAGCAACAGTTCAAAGCAACCAGGATGTGGTTTTAGGTGAAAGGTTGGTTACCCTGAAGATATCAATGAGTGGAAAAAAAAAATAAAAACCTTAGAAAAGAAAAAAGTCACAGCATATCTGACTATTCACAATGAGGCAGAAAAGGCTGGATGCTTGGTTCTGCTGCAAATCAGAATACTTAATTACATACCCATTTTTCAAAATCTTGGCCAGGAGCCTGACTTTTTTGCCTCTTTATACTGCCTGGAAGCATTACAGGTCCTGAGAACAGATTTAAATAAATTCTTTTCTTGTTAGCAGTGAGCTATTCTTTCCAGGAGAATTCCTGGCTGCCTGGTGCTACCTAGATTGAGTTGAAGATGTCATGAATTTCTCATTTTTTTTCTGAGAAAGAAAAAAAAAAAAAAACCTTTTGGGAAGCTCCATCTATGTTAGTGTTACCATGATTAGAGATGGAAGTGCTTGAACTGTCTCTTTCCTCATCCTATAAAAAAGGCTATCAGCAAAAAGGACAACATCCAGGTTGTGAGACTCCTGTTTCTGTCTCACCCAGGCTGACTGACTTTTTCCTGGGGCATTGAGGCAGTTCGTCTAGAACAAGCTGCCTATGAGACAGCGCTAACGATCCAAATCTACTCTGCTGGCTCTCTAATATTTATTTTAGTTTCCACAATTAATTGCAAGCCTCTCCCCTCTACCTTGAGAATCATTAACTTTCATTTAAATGTTAAAACAACACAAGAAGAAACACAAGGAAAAATGAAAGGACAGGTTATGTCACAGGACACAGGAGACAGAAGCATTCCTAGGCTGGGGTAGACCAGCTGGCAATTTAGATATATTAGTCCCTCAGCAAGCATATTGCTCTGTGTTTACATATGGTGGGAACGGCATGTTGGAATCATGTATACTATGTAAACTACAGTTTACCTAAAGACAGCGCCATGCACACAAGGCTGCATTGGTCTAGCCTCCAGCAGCTGAGAATGCAAGCGTTCATGAATATATGGCTAACTGAAGAGGAACAGTAAACTTATAGCTTTGGCATAGACCTAGAGCTGGTCAAAAAGGTGAAAACTAACCTGGACCTAGCTACAGAGCGGCCTAAAGCCACAAATGTATGAGTCACTTACTATAGCAATTGAACTTACAACTGCCTGGCTGGAGCCACAGACAGACAACAGAAGCAATTGGAGTCAGGAAAAAATGAAATATTTTCAGTCAATGGCATTCATCACAAAATGGATAATAGTATCCCAAAACTTCAGAAACAGTCTTGGAAACAAAGGTCAAACAGCACATGCAGAAGCAAAGCATGAAACACCAAGTATTGTCCTTGCTATTTGTGTTGCATAAAGCTCAAATTTAACATGAAATGTTTAGAAGAAAGGATTTTAGTTTTCTGTGTAAAGTGCCAGTAAGTCTTTGTATTCCAGTTTCCATACAGAAAAAACTTTCAGTAGCCATCATCTAAGCAGTAAGGTAGGGAGAAAATAGCAACTATATCTATATATATATGTCCCCCTATATACGTATAAAAGCAGCATGGTTTCCTTCCTTGTTTATGCTCCCATTTTACATTTGTGGAAATTATAGCTGCTCCATCTTCATTTATTTCACTCTTTAAAAGACTTTTTAGTAGATATGCCTTACAAGGTCTACCTTCTCCCTCTCCCACCCCACAAAAATGAGATTGTGTGTGATAATTTATCTTCACAGCCCTCTTTGCTCCTAGCGTTTTCCATTCTTCCCTGCCTATGCATTGCTTTTTTCACAGAATAAATCCCTGGACTGTTTTCAAGCATCTCAGAGGTTGGGTTTCTTGATAAAAGAAGGAGGGGAGAGGGAAAGAGCTTTTTCTCTTCTGTCCATGCATAGCCAGTGTATTGCCTTAGAAGTACATGAGCATGTTCTTCATGCTTCATAATGATTTGAACAGCATGTGCTTGCTGACAATGTTCCTCATTCTAGGGATGCTTTTAGAGGCCTGAACGTGGTGATAAACACATCATGACTATGGGAGATGAAGGCTAAGCAGCAGCCCCAAGACTAGAGTTGGCTGCGCCCCAGCACAGATGACTGGCTTTGCCTCTGGAAAGGGAACAAAAAAATTTACAAAGTGGCAGATGTTGGTGGTTCACAGACTAAAAAATCTTGGAAGTATTTTATTTGAACACTTCACTGAAGGGGAAGCAATAGGAAAGCAGTGAGGTGGAAAAGGCATGAAGGGCTCAGCAGGAAAACCTGACTCTCTGAGACTGATAACTTGGACCCAACAAAAAAAGAAAAAAACCACACACCATGTGGTTTCATCATTATATCCAGTAAGCAGTATTTGCTACTCTGCCCAGCTCCTTGATTTTGATTTCAATAAGCTTTTCTGCAGCAGGAAGCTTTTCTTCATCTTCAGCCCCAAACAGTCCCATTGACTTTTTCTGTTTAAATCTCCTTGGTACCTGTGTATTTAAAAGATATTAATAATTTGCACTATTTCTTAAAGAAATATCTCCACGAATAAAATTATTTTCCTGCAAATGTACTTATTCAGATACGAAGTATTACTGTCTTCCTATTCCTACATCATGTTTAATGCAGTGAGTCAATGGTTAGGAATAAAGGCTCACCAGTAGTTCGGCTTAGGGTGTAGTTGCACACCACAGTTGCCAAAGGCCAAAGTTAGCTGTTGTAACTTTAAAGATGTAGCTCAGCAGTGGCCTCTGGGGCCACACTGTACACTCAACTGAAAACCAAAAGATAACCAACAGCCACAGCTGTAGAACAGGACAGGGACAAAAGAGAGAAGCTGCAAACCTCCCAAGCTGGCTTTCCTCCTGAAGGCAACGTCACCACACTGTGAACCATGAGATAACACATTACCTCTTCAGGCTATATGAGCTGCATAGAATCATAGAATTGTGTAGGTTGGAAAAGAGCTTTAAGATCATCAAGTACAACTGTTAACCTAGCACTGCCAAGTCCACCACTAAACCATGTCCCTAAGCACCACATCTACACATCTTTTAAATACCTCCAGGGATGGGGACTCAACCACTTCCCTGAGCAGCCTGTTCCAGTGCCTGACTACCCTTTCAGTGAAAAAGTTTTTCTTAATATCCGGTCTAAACCTCCCCTGGCGCCACTTCAGGCCATTTCCTCTAGTCCTATTGCTTGTTACTTGGGAGAAGAGACCAACTCCGACCTCACTACAACCTCTTTTCAGGTAGTTGTAGAGAGCAATAAGGTCTCCCCTCAGCCTCCTCTTCTCCAGACTAAACAACCCCAGCTCCCTCAGCTGCTCCTCATAAGACTTGTTCTCTAGACCCTTCACCAATTTCATTGCCCTTCTTCGGACACGCTCCAGCACCTGGATGTCCTTCTTGTAGTGAGGGGCCCAAAACTGAACACAGTACTCGAGGTGTGGCCTCAGCAGTGCTGATTACAGGGGGACGATCACTCCCTTAGTCCTGCTGGCCACACTATTTCTGATACAAGCCAGGAGGCTATTGGCCTTCTTGGCCACCTGGGTACACTGCTGGCTCATATTCAGGAGGCTGTCAGCCAACACCCCCAGGTCCTTTTCTGCTGGGCAGCTCTCCAGCCACTCTTCCCCAAGCCTGTTGCATGGGGTTGTTGTGACCCAAGTGCAGGACCCGGCACTTAGCCTTGTTGAACCTCATACAATTGGCCTTGGCACATGGATCCAGCCTGTCCAGATCCCTCTGTAGAGCCTTCCTACCCTCCAGCAGATCAACACTCCCACCCAACTTGGTGTCATCTGCAAACTTACTGAGGGGGCACTTGATCCCCTCGTCCAGATCTTTGGTAAGGATATTAAACAGAACTGGTCCCAGTACTGAGCCCTGGGGAACACCACTTGTGACTGGCTGCCAACCGGATTTAACTCCATTTACCACAACTCTTTGGGCCTAGCCACCCAGGCAGTTTTTTACACAGTGAAGAGTACACCCATCCAAGCCATGAGCAGGCAGTTTCTGCAGAAGAATGCTGTGGGAAACCATGTCAAAGGCCTTACTAAAGTCCAGGTAGACCTTTGATGCAATCTTTCCTATATAAAGAGGAACACATTATTTAGGACACGTATGGATAGTTTCTAGATCATTTCAGTGAAGGGCAGATGGCTTTCCTCATAGCCAGCTGTGTTCTTGTCCCACAGGGAACGGGGAGTTAAATGCCCTGCTTGGAACAGGGAACAGTCAAACCCAGAGACAAAGTGTAAGCTGGTACCTACTGGACTACTAGTGGAGTCATCAAGAATAATGTAGGTACAGTGTATGTACAAATTAGGAGACTATAGGAAGCAACAACTGGCAATCAGTAAGTCTTAGCTGGCTCCTGCCAGACCTTTAAACTCATGGTGAAGGAAGTTAAACACTAGAAAACCTGACATACAGACACAGTAAGAAGGAGATTTTATCCGTGCAGGGTGTACCTGACTATGACCATTCATGTGCAAAAGTATTTTGGTGTGTTTTGTTTAGAACAGCAAAGGATCATCAGGCATCCCCAGAAGTCATATCCTACTGCACTAGGAAATAAGGATTTCTTTGAAGTGAGTTTCCTGCACCACTGATAAATGGATTCTATAAGAGCATATATTTGCTGTATTGAAAGAACCCCAGTAAAATCATTTAGGTTGTAAAGTACATTCAACAACATAGGATCAGTTCTTATGTTTAGGAACTGAGGATTTGCAATAGGTCTCTACTATGAGCTATGAAGTGTCTTTAAATTTTATTCAGGGTTCAGGATATCTCCATCTAGAAGGGTCTAGAGCACAAGTCTTATAAGGAGCAGCTGAGGGAGCTGGGTTTGTTTAGTCTGGAGAAGAGGAGGCTGAGGGGAGACCTTATTGCTCTCTACAACTACCTGAAAGGAGGTTGTAGCGAGGTGGGGGTCGGCCTCTTCTCCCTAGTAACAAGTGACAGGACGAGAGGAAACAGCCTCAAGCTGCGCCAGGGGAGGTTAAGGTTAGATATTAGGAAAAACTTCTTCACCGAGAGGGTGGTCAAGCATTGGACCAGGCTGCCCAGGGAAGTGGTTGAGTCTCCATCCCTGGAGGTATTTAAAGAACGGATGGATACGGTGCTCAAAGACATGGTATAGATGGACTTGGCAGTGATAGGTTAACGGTTGGACTCTATGATCTTAAGGGTCTTTTCCAACCTTGACGATTCTATGATTCTATGATCTGATCCTCCTAGAATGTGGAGATTTCCTATTACCCTTATATCCTAGACAGAAAGGGGTGGGTCAGGGGTGTGTGCGCACTCCTTTCCGTCCTTAAGCATGCAGTAGATTATGATCTGCAACTACACACCAGCTCCATAGGCCCTTTGCCTCATCTATTCCAAATACTTCTTTAAAGTTTCTTTAACAAAAAAAGTGCCTGAAGAAGCACCTCAGACTGAGATTTAATTACTTTAATTTGAAATTCTCCAGATATCACAGCACTTACCCATGTAACTTTTAATAGTAGGTAAGTCTACATTTCCTAGGTCTTGTCTCCAGTGCTAAGACTGCACAAACTGTGGTCACATTACATCATCAAAGCTTTAATGTCCTAGGGCAAGGCATGGACCTTAATCTCAATTTTTATTATGAATCTAATAGAGATTATGAGAGCTATAACAGATAAACTATTTTTGATTGCAAAGGAATTAACTCAGAGCCCTCAAGAACTTGATGCACCTTCCTCCCCTTTATAGACAGACAGTCCGCTGGCCTATGCGGAATATTTTCATTTTGCCTCCATCCACTTCATTTTTTCTCCATCTTTCTTTCTCCCAAGCATCAGATTTCTAAATGGTGCCAATGTTGAGAAAAAGACATGCAAAGACACACAACATCTTTCAAGAATATTTGTCCTTTTCTCAATACAGCTGAGCTCTGTAGAGTAGCCATTACTCACGTTCTCATATCATTTAATTTTTCAGGCCAGGAATATCAAGTCTGGTCTGCTCTTGTCAAGGCTAATCCTTCTGTAAGGAGCGTATAGACTTCATGCGATTGAAGTGTCAATTGCTTTCAAGAAACACCCTGTAAAAAATGCATTTAAGTGTATTTCAAAGTCAATTCCAAACACAAACTACACTCCTCTGTGTGTGGACAACTGAAAACCAAAATGTTTCCTGAAGTACCAAGCATTGTTTGGTTTCTCTGGCAGAACAGAGAACAACTTAAAGAACTGTTGATACTGCAGAGTGTTCTGGTGAAAAAAGCAGTGTACATTAAAATGAACTACTGCCACAAAGTCTGTGGGAGTGACACAAAGAGGAGAGCATCAGACTGCATACAGCTCCAAGAAAAAGAAATAGAAAAAAATTCTAAAAGTGCATTAAATTCAAAATATCTCCACATTTATTTATTATTAACATAGTATTTTCCTCCACTACAGGATTGCATTTGAACAAGAAGGGATGAGGATTTTTTTTCTACAGATACATTTCATTTAGAGTTATGAATTGACTGAGATCACAAATTTGTGTAAACTGATTAAACTCCATTGGATATTGATCCTTTTACAACAGCGGAGGCTCTGGAACTAGAAATTGGCCTTCCAGAGCTATTATCTTCAATTCATTAGGATAAATATCCCTTATAAAGAAGCCTCTGAACCATCTGCAGGGGCTATAAGCACAGAAGGCTGTACTCAGACTCAGATGTAGTAGATGGAAAAAATTTCTGCCTGCACCCAACTGCAACAGAAACTTGCAGCCTCCACTGTGCCTCCTTCTTCATTTCAAACAGTAGAGATGATGCTGGGCAGCAAAATGTTTTGTGGTTGTGCAGCAGCAGAACAGCCAATTGCAAAAAACCTAAAACATAAAACCCCGACAATACCTGAAATTAGGCAACAAAGGTTTTTTTGGTTGTTTCATGTTTATAATTATTCATTTATCCATTGCCTAAATAAGGCCCCAACAAATCATAGAATCATAGAATGGTTTGGGATGGAATGGACCTTTAAAGGTCATCTAGTCCAACCCCCCTGCAAGGAGCAGGGACATCTTCAACTAGAGCAGGTTGCTCAGAGCCCCGTCCAACCTGACCTTGAATGTTTCCAGGGATGGGGCATCTACCACCTCTCTGGGCAACCTGTTCCATTGTTTCACCACCCTCATCATAAAAAATTTCTTCCTTATATCTAGCCTGAATTTACCTTCTTTTAGTTTAAAACCATTACCCTTTGTCCTATCACAACAGGCCCTCCTAAAAAGTCTGTCCTAATCTTTCTTATAAGCCCCCTTTAAGTATTGAAAGGCCACAATAAGGTCTTCCTGGAGCCTTCTCTTCTCCAGGCTGAACACCACCAACTCTCTCAGCCTTTCCTCACAGGTGCTCCAGAGGTGCTCCAGCTCCCTGATCATCTTCGTGGCTCTCCTCTGGACTCGCTCCAACAGGTCCATGTCCTTCCTGTGCTGAGGACTCCAGAGCTGGATGCAGTACTCCAGGTGGGGTCTCACCAGAGAAGAGCAGAGGGGCAGAATCACCTCCCTTGACTGGCTGGCCACACTTCTTTTGATGCAGCCCAGGATATGGTTGGCTTTCTGGGCTGCAAGCGCACATTGCCGGGTCATATCCAGCTTTTCATCCACCAGCACCCCCAATTCCTTCTCCGCAGGGCTGCTCTCAATCCCTTCATCCCCCAGCCTGTATTGACACCAGGAGTTTCCCCAACCCAGGTGCAGGACCTTGCATTTGGTCTTGTTGAACCTCATGAGGTTCTTGAGCTTGTCTAGGTCCCTCTGAATGGCATCCCATCCCTTGGGCATGTCAGCCACACAACTCAGCTTGGTGTCAAGTGACAGGTTCTCTCGGTAGCTAAGTAGAAGGAGATCAGAGGCTGTGGGGTCTGCATCAAAAATGTCACCAGAAAGGGAGGCACTCATTTTCGCAATAAAGCTCTCTGAAACACAAGCACATCATCTATAAAGTCAGGTGTATAAATTGCTCTGCCTCAGAGTCTCCAGTGTACAACCTCAGAAACACATCATCTTCCTTCCAGCAAGGTAAAACTGCAACAGTTTACAAGACTGGCAGGGTAGATTTATTCATTTTTGTACACTTTTCTTGTAAAGACCAATATTGCTGTCAGTATCGGTTTTATTTTCTCTTCCTTTTCATGGCAAGACAGACATGATACAGGAAGGTGTTTTATAAGGGCTGTACACTTAAGCTTGTGAAACAAGGAACAAGTTGGCTTTACATGTACAGTTTAAGTTCTGTGTGGAGAAAAAAAGAGTTGAAGAAACAGGAAGAAAAAAAGAAACACAAGGAATGCACATTAAGTTAAAAATAAGAAGGGAAATTATCCAAGTTTCCTCAAGTATTTGGGGACTTTTTAAAATAATCTCCCTTTGCAAATATTCTTTTCTCTTGTCGTGACCTGGCAAGGTACAGGCTTCAAAACTAGGCAGATGTAGAGCCCTGTTCTTCTTCAACACAATCCCACTGAAAGGAAGGGTTTCTACCCTTTCATAGCTGAAGGGGAGTGCAAAGTGCTGTACAGAAATGCCTGAGCTCTATGGATTATCATTGGAAAGGGGGCATTAGGACACTTTCATCCACTTCACATGACAAAGTTTGATCTACTGATGATCATGCTGTAATCTGGGCTTTAAAGCAAAACTGAAACAAGTTAACAGGACCAAAACTTCAAAACTGATTAAGATGTGCAACTTAGCTATGAAACTGGAAAGTCCCAGCTTTAGTAAAAAAAGATCACACATGACAAGTGACACTTGTCACTGTTTCCCTGTTGACACACTGGGAGGCAAACCCTTTAGCCCAGTATTTCAGCATCTTGGCTGCAGGATGGGCAACAGACACTGCAAAAGATAGTATGTCCGTCTTATCAGGGAGGAAAGTGATGGGGAGCAGCACCATGTAACATCTCCAAGCAGCTAATTAGTGGCCACAGCTAACCTGTCTGGCAGGTTAGAGAAAAAACTATTCTTAGTTTGTCCTGACTAAAAGATTTGACTCAAAACATCTCCCTGAGGAGAAAAAGAAATATTTCTTCAAAGGAAAAAAAAGGTCAAGCTGATGAAAAATTTTGATTTGCTGTCAAAGAAGTTTTACATTGGTATTTTGAGTCCCAGCCATTAAAAATTCTTTAATGAAGAGTCAGGTTTATTTAAGAGATGGGTATTTTATTTTCAAGATTTACTCTGTTAGGCACATTACTGAGCATGAACAGATGCTCCCCTTCACTTTCCTCATTTAAATCACAGTAAAGTTATTTAATTGATTGCTTCTGTCATCAAGCAGATGTGAAGCATGAAGGTATCCAAGTAAAAGTTGGGTACCAGTGTTAAATGGCCAATGACTAAATTGCATTTGTGAATAAACTTTGCCAAGTTAAGAAATATTGCTTATAAATATGCTAAAATATAAACTCAGATTAGCGGGTTTAATAGTTACGAGCAATGTGCCAATAAACAGCTTTTTATAGTCTGTCTCAGTGGAAAGCTCTATTTGACACTGACCAAGTAACTGCTTATTCACAAGCTCATAACACCATCTCATCACCATAGCTACCATTTTAATCCTTTTTATTACTGTTTAGTATCCAAAAAAGGCTCTAAGGGAAAAACATTATGAGACTCTTCACTCTCAACATCCAAATCAGAAAGTACCTGTGACGAACCTTCACAATAGTGTCACTGAAGCACTTTGGTAGACAAACAGAAAGAGTTACATACATGTGCTTATTAAGACACCCTGAGATCTCAGAGCAAATAAGCATTTGTAGGGGGGAGAGGCAGGTAACCAGATTTCCAGAAAACATGTAATCAGAGCACCAGAGGTATAAAAGATTACAATTAACTTCTCACTTTCCCCATTGTAAGGGCTGTCCTACCCAACTCTGTTAGAGATGTGCATCTATCTCCTCACACAGAGAACAAGTTCACCTCTAGCAGGCTGCGGGCATGAAGCAGAAGAGGCAACAATGAAGCTGCTCTCCCTGCAGCTACACTGCAGCTGCCATTGCAGAGACCCACTGCCCAGCAGCTGCTCCAGGCAAAGATCCTCCAACGTCTCCTACCACTTTCCCCATAGTTGGAGAAAGAAACAGATAGAGCAGAAGTGCTGGATTCATTCAGATCCTGATGGGCTGAGAGTCACAAGGTAAGACTCCAGAAACAGGTTATCAGCTCCTAAACCAATACACATTTTCGTAAGTGCTGTTGGCGTCACCATGTAAAAAAGCCTCACGCTATCAAGGGGACTACATGGTAGCACATGCAATAAGCATATAGGTGCAGTTATTTGTCATGCCAGTTTAGAAGCCATAAGGACACACAATCCACAAAGTGGCCTATATACTCTCTGTTTAAAAAAACAAACAAACAAACAAACAAACAAGCAAACAAAAAAACCCACTTAATCCTTTCCAGTAAGCATGATCCTAGGCACAGACTGAAAGACAAGCTGACTACCCGCTTCTAGCTTCTACAAAGGTCAGACAAACCATTTGTGTTTATCTTCACAAAGACCTTGCACTTTCTTGATGAGAAGAGTATTATAAAGGTTATTCAGAAATCCCAGTGCCAGCTCAGGAAATGTTTCCTTCAGACAGTTGCCTTTTGAGAATGTTTATAGGGAACATGCTAGGAATACCAAGGGCAAACAAACTCTGAGTATGACCTTAAATGCTTATATACAGAGTGCTTGTCTCAAATAAAAAGGTGTCGGTAACAGCATCTACCGAATGAGCCTATTCTAGTTGACCATCACTGTCTATGCGTCCAGCTACCCAAGACTAAGTGTTCCTCTGCCTTGAATTGGCACAGGACATTGGTAAAGCTCACAGCTGCCTGGGATGGCAAATTACAGAAGGTGACAAAATAGCTCCATTAGGCTCCCGGTTGTTTTGTCTATAGTGCCCTTGGACATAGGGTAGGAAAGCAAGTAGGAATCTAGCCAGCTGTAAGCAACTTTTCCATGGGCAGTGGGGAGAGAAGTGGGTCTTCAGGAAGTCTCTAGTATCAACCTGCCCCAGCTGAGACCAGTACTCACTGTAAAGGTTTCTGAGGTCCTGAGTGGCTCGTACAAGCTAGAATGGGATCCAGAAATGAGGCACAGTCTTTGCTATGATAGATCTGGGGTTTCCTGCACAATTGTCAGCAGTTCTCACACTGATTTAATTAATACAGTATACTGGCTTTGTTTGTCCTTGTAGCATATTATACACTCAGTTAATGTAGACATCCTTGGAAGAAAAGCCAAAATAAAAATCAAGAAGATGTATGTGAAACCCTAAACTGAAGACATCCGCTATGAATAACATCAGACAAATCAGCACAAACAGCATGCTATTGAAATTTAAACAGTATGTTGAAAAAGAAAATCTGGTATGCTATCAACTAACAAACTGCACTTCAGAAATTGCTAATAAATCTCCTCTTTAACAAGCTTATAACTTTTTTGGTGTAATATTATTAGATAGCTTCCACATCTCAATTATAAAATTCCTCTTAGGAGAATTATGAAATTTAAGTGACAATTACATACTAATTCAGTCCTATAATCAAATAACTGACAGCTTTAATAGTGAGCTAACCAAACCAGCAGCAGATGAGAAACAGCTTAAGAGTGCGAGCTTGCATACAATGACAAGTCTGACAGAAGGGAAAAGCAAAATTACATGACTATGTTTCCATCGGGTAGGAGGAGGGTTGCGTCATGGTAGACAGAGGATATAAGAAGAGAAACCTCAAAGTGCCCAACAATGTTCTCTAAACTTCAGAGAGGTTACCCAGGGAGCCTTCATTATGTTTTGAAAACAGTAAAAGTTAGGATTATAACTTGACTATGAGGTCTCACCATGGCAAAGCTAAAAATTTGAGCAAGTTATTTTGAGCTTGCACAGGAGTGCCTGTACTTGAAGGTTTGTGGTTACTGCATGGAAGGAAGGTGAAAGCCCTGCCTACACTGATGGAAGGGTTTCTGTTGCTACAAAACCAGGCAGGGACAGCTGTCCTTATGGCGTCCTTCACAGAAGCCAAACTAGTGTGAAATGGTACAGTAAAAATAATGTACCAACATATATATTTAATATATTGAAGTGCAAGGTCACTTGTAGGTTTTTCTAGAAAGTGTAAAGGATTGAGAGGCAGAGTGAGGCTTTCCAGTTCTAGTTAAGATTGAGATATCAAAATTTCTGCATCTGTAGACTAGTCTTACATTGATAAGATTCAGAAACTGAACATTAGAAGAATATCCCCCCCATCCCTGATATGCCAGGTTTGATAGCAAATGACACACAGACACTATTCACAGGACAGATGAGGAAAAGACACATATATGGCTGATTTAGGCCCTAATTTGCTATAGTTTCCATAAGCTTTCAGCTGAGAAAACAGTGCCAAACTCTGCAAGGCTGGCACTCCAAGGGACATAGGGCAAGGTGAATTGCAGTCAGAAGTTATTGGACGTGATGACTAAACTGACTGCAGGTGGTACCACTGTGTTATCTTGCAACAGGGTAAGGTAGGAGCAGAAAAGTGTTGAGAGTCCACCACCAGCAGCTTTATGCTACGATAAGAGTCATTTTGCTATGTGCCTTCTGTATTACAGGTCTCTGATATCTCATTTGTTTTGAAACTATTGCACAGGGTTTTGATGTAACGGCCAAAACCCAAGTGCTTATTCCTAATAAATATTTCAGAATATAATTGCTGCCTTCACTTACCTAAAACAGAGTCAGACTCTTCTGGGAGGTACACAATGAAAGGATGTGAGGCGAAAAATTAACAGGAAACAAAATATTTCAATGAGAAATGAGGGAACAACTATTGACAGTGAGGGTGGCCAAGCACTGGAAGAGGTGCACAGCGAGGCTGTGGGATCTCCATCCCTGGATGTATTAAAAACTCAACAGGACAAGGACCTAAGTGACCTAATCTAACTTTGAAGCTGGCATCGCTTTGGTCAGGAAGCTGCAGAGATGAGCTCTGAAAGTCCCTTGTAGCCTAAATTCTATGGTTTTATGATAAGAGAGGTAAAAGTTCTATACTGCAATAGGGGTTTTAGTACTGGAGAAGGGAAGGGAGGATGACTGTTCCCCCCAGTGTCCAATTATCATGTTTTGGAGAAACAAACTAAGATCTCTTCTCACAGGAATGTAGACATTAAATAGATGCCATTTCATGTCACATCTGGTGCAATCAAGTCCTTTCGCCCTTAAGGGATGTTTTGCAGAACAAGGTGAATTTCACAGTCCCTCCTCCTTTCCTGGCTTATTCCACATGCAGATACGGATTAGCATTCAGTCAGGAGAAGTGAGGAGAAATACACAGGCTAATAAAACAACCCCATTTTGATTGACAGTTTTGTGATTTTTTTTCTCCTTTCTGCTTTCTCCATTCTATGGGGAAAATTTCAAACTTTCGATGCAGATGTTGTAGCCACGGAAGGAAACCCCATAGTCATGTGGCCACAACCACATTTCCTGAAGTTAAGGATCAAGTTCTGATGTTCCGGTCCATTAAGTGTCAAAGCACCCAAGAGCCATTCTCAAATTCTGTAGGCAAAACAACCCCGATCAGGAGCAGTCGTAATCCAGTCTGAGTCACCAACTGATTCATTATATCCTTTGTAGTTTCCTTCAGTAAACCCTGTTGTAGTACTTGTTACAGACCAAACCTTCTAGGGAGAAGAGAAAATGTTATTCAGGAGATCTTAATTGTCTTACAGTTTTGTTGAGTTTTTATTAAAGATCCATCTTGGAGAAAAATAATTCCATAACTTAGCCACTGTAATAAGGAAAATAAAAAAGCAGACACATTTGTATTTCAGCTTTGGTAGGCTGAAGAGCACCCAAATTTTTCAGAAGGTTTGGACAGCTACACTTTGTATTCCAGTTACTGCTGTTCTGTTGCTTATTTTTAGTCCTGCAAGTGGATTCCTTTTCCCTAACAACTTCCTTAAATGCCCTTCACAGTCTCATGTTAGAATAACAAAGGAATTGAGGGATTTATGGAACTAATGTCCAATACAGCAAGAAGTACACAGTTTAGTTTAAGCCTTTAAATAAGTTCGTAAGAGCCTATTGAAGTTAATGAATTTAAAAGCAGCTAAGGGTTTGTCAGACTGATGAAGCACGACATTCTCGTTCACAAGTAGAACATTAAGACCAAGAAATGTGAGGAATACATTGAAGTTCAGTGAGTTTTCAATTACCAAAAAAACCCAAACCCAAAAGACAACAAAAACACACACAGAGGGGTTTGTAGTTGAATTTTTTTTTCTTTTTATTCAGCAACTGCTTTTGCTTCTCTTTTATTACCCTTGTTATATTTTATTAATTAACCTCCTCCTCTTTTTTTTTTTTTTTTTTTTTTTTTTTTTTTTATTCCTGTTCCTAACCCTAGCATCTATACAGCCCAAATCTTTGTGGGTGTTCTGGTCTTTATCATAGTTTGATGCCTGGTTCTGCCAGAAAGACAAAATACATATGTATATATATCCTTGGTTGTAGGGTGAGCCATTTGGTTTTCTTTTGTTTTAAAATAGCTCACTGATACAAATCATGTTTTCGACCAGTTTAGAACTGATTTTTAAGGCTTGCCTGGTTCAGCTGCTGACCACCTGGATGTCCCTCCAGCACACCGAGATCTAGCATTTCTCCACACTATTGCAGTGCCAGAACTCACCTGCTCCCACAGACTGCAGCTGTGGGGACCACAGGGCAGAGAGATTCGTTTGCTCTGTGGGACAAAGGCTCATCTTACTGGGATGATATTGAATTGAAACCAATAAGATGTTATAGACACAGGTTAGTTTCTTGTTCAGTAATACAGTGCAAAAGACACCGCACACATGTCCTCCCATAACAGCTTCCCAACGCTCCAGCCCTACATCACAGGGCTCTTTATTTCTCCAAATCTTGAGATGTATGTAGAAGCCTGCCAACCCTGGTCTGAATTCCAACAACCTGAAGGTTTGCCACAGGCCTCATTTACTGATATGCAGCTCTGGTTTGATACTATCACAAAGACATAGCATATAATAAATACAAAAAAAAAAAAAAAACCAAACCTAATAGAAGATACTACACAAAAGCCACAGACCAAATGGAAATAGCTGTTCTTCTGTGAACTGGAACAGAAGGAAAGACTGTAAGAACTGTGTTTGTCAGTCTAGAGAAAAGACTAAGGGAAAGACACTACAGTGTTCAGACATGGAAGAGCTCATCATAGCTGGCAGAAAAAGTTCCATTCTCAGCTTCCATTTGGGGCAGAAAAATAACCAAAGGATTTAAAATCATAGCAAAAAGTCAGCGTTTGAAGAATAGATTGCCTGGAGCAAATTATCTGGAGAGGCTGTGTCTTTGTCATCACTGGATGTTTTTAGAAAGAAATTATGCAAATATTTGTGAAGATTGGTATAGGATATGCTGATCTTGATGTCACCTGGCGTGCAGGCAAGTTTATTCCTTTGCACCTAATAAATAGATCTATTAATCCAACATCTTCCCTCCCTAGAAGGCAGGAGTCACAAAAGGATCCTCTCACTTGAATATTTTTGCACTCCTCCACATCTGTACACTATATTGGCAAGTCAGTCAGTCCCAAAGGTAGAAAATGAGTCTTTTCTTACTTCAGAAGCTGCACCCTAGCTCCACTGCTGAGCTATCTTCTGTACTGATTGATGAGGCACTCCTGTAAAGAGAAGTTAGGTGGCTTCATTCTCCCCGCTTGAGATGACTGAAGTTCTTCAAGACTGACTCAATTAACCAGTGAGAGGGATCTCTCTCACATGGGTTTGGCCCACAGAAGGAAGCAATACATTCTAAAATTCAGACATGGATTAATTAAATGAAGAAGGTACAAGATTTGTGGACTCATTATGAAGAAATCTTGGTTCTTAGTAGCAATTCATGAAGCCATTTATTCTTTTGTTACTCCTCTAAGTCACAAGATAATGATAGTGAAGTTTAACAAAGAAGCAATCATGATTTACACTGCTCAAAGAAAAAGACATCTGACTTCTACTTTTCTTAACTTGGACAGCATGAACTATTCAGAAGAAAACACAGCCAGAGATATTCTTTATGCACAGATAATGATTACAAATTAGTGTCTTCTCAGGGCATGAGCATATGGTGTTATCATGCCTAATGACTGGCTGGTACAACTGTTTGTCAGCAGGCACAGCTCCACCAACCGTAATGGGGTCATACCACATTGACCAAGAGCTGAATTTGGCCTACAGGTTTTAATGGCTCCTTGAGAAGCTGCTGTGGTTGTTAGTCCAGATTCCAAATCCTGAAGGTCTCACCTTACAGGGCTTATCAGGTTATTCCTAACACTGCTCATTTCTCTTTGCTTTCAGCTGAAAGGAAGATGCTCTGTCTGCCTCCTAAAACATTGAGATGCGTGCTATGACCTGGTTATATCCACACAAGAACCAAAGTACAGAATTTCTAAGCTTATAACAGTCAGCAATAAAGACTCAAATATATCTATACTGAAATTAAAGTCTGTGCATTATTTTTTATTTTCTTCACATTCCTATCTCAGCCTCACATGAAAAAGAAATTAAGACTTCTGTATCACAAGTATGAAAAGGAAAGAAACAACATGGGCTCTTTTTTGGGGGGGATTGAGTTTGGT
This sequence comes from Nipponia nippon, assembly GCF_047370975.1. Classification (NCBI taxonomy): domain Eukaryota; kingdom Metazoa; phylum Chordata; class Aves; order Pelecaniformes; family Threskiornithidae; genus Nipponia; species Nipponia nippon. Next base: position 43,681,991 of record NW_028262290.1, on the reverse strand, counting down.
TTTTTGGTGGTGGAGGGAGTTGCAAGGACTCTAGCAAACACTGAAGTACTTCAAAATCCCATATTGCACATGTTATTCACTGTCCCAATAACTAGACTGCTCTCCTGGGGCAAGTCAGTGCATTTCTCTGGGCTTCCCCCCACCTCCCTCTCACCCCCCGTGCTTCATATCTTTGATTGCCTTTCTGAGAAACTGATGTTATAAAAGGGAAAAAAAAAATTGCTTTTGATGTCTGTCCATGAGACCTGATATCTTTTGGTGCCTCCAAACACTACAGCAATAACAACAATGAACACCTGACAGTAGAGGCAAGTTGTTTATCAGTGTGCTGTACAGACAGCTACAATTCCCTGAGTAATGACAGCAGTTCACATAAAAGCATCGGAGATCTATTAGGCTAAAAATCTATTTCTTTAACTGCCAGGAGAGAGGAAACAGACAGATTCCCCCTTCTGGTCAGATTCTTATTATAATTGCATTTTTGCCCCTCCACAGTCAAAACCCAAGATATTCACTCCATGGAATAAAGTTACTGCTAGAATTAGGGGATCTTTTCTGGGGAGAAGAAGGTTCACGGTTCAGCCATGATAGGCAATGATACAGCTGAAAGTAAGGGAGGTGGGGTACAGACACCGTAGCACCAGTGTTATGACAAGAATTTTGTGCACATTTAGGTGAGGTCACCTCCAGTGCTTGCATGTAAGCAAGGGATTGCCTACAAGGCACCATTATGGGCAAATTCCCCAAGCCCTTTCTAGAAACTTAGCATGCTGGGGTGCCTCTCTGATACTAATGCATGCAGTATGGGGAATAAACACATTGAGTTAGAGAGGTGTGTGCAGTTGCAGGGCTACAATCTTGTTGGGATCACAGAGACGTGGTGGGATGGCACCCATGACTGGAGGGTTACAATGGAGGGATACAGGCTCTTTAGGAAGGACAGGATGCGAAAATGAGGAGGGCAAGTTGCTCTTTATGTGAGAGAGCAGTTGAAGTGCATGGAGCTTTTAAATAAATCACAACTGAAGACCACCAGTTTTTCTTCTCCATGGTGCAGTTTTGCAATGTGTGAACCAAGGAATGAGCCACAGTCTGTTTGTACATCAAATTTTGAGAGAGCAGGGCTGCTTTATCCAGTAACACAGGCACCCTCTCTTTGAGCTTACCTTTAACCACACAGCAAAGCACAGAGCAAAGTAATTAACTGGACTGATCCAAGGCATGTTTGCCACCTCTCAAATCCACTCAACAATCCTGGAGTAAAAACTACCTTATATCATTGTGTTTTCACAACATTCCCTTATCTGTGAGCCACCTTAAACAGGGGACCTAGCTTATCCGAACCCATGAGTCCCTGTTCTGAGACTGCAACGTGCTTCTATATTTTAAAATGGAAAATACAAATAAATTACCTAAAACAGATATCAAGACATTTACAATTCCAGTCACTACCAGTTCCCTTCTCATCTGGACCTGAGCACGCTGTTTTAATCTGCTTTTTCTCCATCTTCACAATCAGCTCTCCAGTACTAATTGGCACAATTAACTGCTGTTTCCCTAGCCTAATCACTAAACCAGGAGCAATCCAACCAGCTTCCTAAAAAAAACCAAACACACAATTGTGCAAAATCAGCCAGAAAGAGCTTGCGCAGAAGGTGATAGCCATAAAAGGAAGAAACAACAAAAAAGAAAGGACAAAATTATCTTCCTCTTTCACCTCTCTTACATAGAAAATTCTTTTGCTGGTCAGTGGACACCAAATCACAGGGGTCAATGAGAAAAAAAAAAGAAACAACAAACTGAAAAACAACTGATTGGACAGAAAAATGAATGAAGTAGAAATATAAGTAGCTCACTAACACATAGCGGGCAGCTCCCAACTGCATCATACACAACCTCTGAGAGCGACTCTCCTTGCCTTTGCAGCAGTCAGAAAAATCTCTGTCAATGCAGCTCCTCTCCTATTGAATAATACAATCAAACTCAGCTGGCATGAATTAACACTGGTTTGGATTTTTCCCCCACACCAGACCACTCCTTTAACCAAATCTCCATGACCTCTGCTCCTTTCTCAAATTAGTCAAAATTTTGAACACACATACTGACAGAAATAGCATGGCTACATTTACTGCAATTCTGAACAAAACCATGCTAAACCAGAATAAAAATTCATTTCTGAATAGAATTCATTTATCACAGAAACAAAGTCATATATTGTAATCCTTTAGATTGCTCAGTTTTAATGCATGCTAAATTTACAGACTAATTATTTCATGAGGAACAATTTCTCTTTATATCATATTTGATCTACATTATTATTTCCTAACAAAAGACACGTTGAAAGACTTGTATGAGACCAATGCATGAAGAGTAAGTTTTTACAGTTTCAGTTAATTTCAGGTGCAGCAAGCCCATATAATAAGTAAGTGACTAAATGCTCAGTATACCTAGATGTATCTTGCAGAGTTATATTAATACAATTCACACATTGAAGATGAACTCCTAAAGTAAAGAGAGAAGAAGGTCCTGGTTCCTAATATATAATCCTGGTTTTCTGAGTTTCTGTGTCTCAATCACTGGCAACTTCCATATTATATACTATATAAAAGAGCATTTTTATTATATCTTAAATTAGTGCAGAAGTATGCTATCAATGCTCCTGCTACTGAAACAAGATCTCTGCCACCTGTTTTCTGATTCCTAGAACTCCTTCTCCCTGTAAAATGTGATATGCATCACTATGACAGTTTTAATGCTGGTTGGATTTGTTGTGGCTTTTTTTTTATATATACCATATAGTAAAGTAAACATTTCTTATTTGTTTAGTTAGAGTAATAACCAAAGAAGTGACAAGACCCAGCATAATGATAAAGTCTGAGATGATCCTATAGATTAGGATATTATATTCTCCTTTTGGGTTGTCAAAATATAAAACAAGCATTGCTAGTAAATACAAAAATAATCTTGACAGCTTTTAGATGTAAGACAGAAATTAATTTGAAATACATATTCTAAGAAATTAAATCTAATTTTTCATCTATTGTTGTTCAGCCTCTGTACTCCATCAGTCCAGTTAAAGTCTAGGGATAGAATACGAGTGTAAAAATGTAATTAATTATTAGGCTTTTCTTTAGCACTACATAAAACTTAAACTTTTTTTTCTACTTCACTCTTGAAGATTTCCTTCTTACATAATTAACCCTTGAAGCTATTTCCACAAAAAGGGACCAGTTACAAGAGAGTAAAATGCGGAGAATAAGTAAATCACCATGAGGATTCTATCAGTCAGATTGGAAACCCACAGCATTTTAAGCATAACCGCATTCATAATGATCACATTATACACCTAATCTTGCTGTAAACATGACCTTTCAGCTCTATTGAATGATTTGTTCAGCCATGAATTAATCATCAGATGTTCTGTGCTCTCTCAAAGGAAATTCCTCTTCTACAGAAGGTTGTTAGAAAGTATCATTTTTGGTCAAGGTTTGATATTATGCAATTGCATCAAAAATGTGTCATTTCCTCTAAAAATCTTTTTTTTTATTATTACTGTATAATTTGTTGAGATGGGTCTGATTTTAAAGGCTTAAAATAAGAATTGAACATGGTAGAATCACAGAATCACAGAATAATTTAGGTTAGAGGGACTTCTGAAGATCACTTAACCCAATTCCCTGCTCAAAGCAGTCCCAACTTTGAAATTCATTATTCATTACCATGTCCAGTCAAATTCTGAGCGTCTCCAGGGATGGAGAAATGTTCAGAAGTTCAGTCATCCTCACTGTGAATAATTTTGTTCCTTACATCTGGTCAGAATTTACCTTGCTGCAATTCGTAACTGTTGCCACTCATCCTATTATTTTGCAACTGGAAGAAGATTTTGACTCTGTCTTCTCCCTAAGACACATTTAGATGGCTGGAGACAGCAAGTAGATTCCCCCAGCCCCAGCCCCCAGGCCTCCTCTTTACCAGGCAGAACAAATCCAGTTCCCTCCACTTCTTCTCACCTGTTAAGTGCTCCAGCCTCCTTAACCATCTCAATGACCCTCCATTGCACCCTAGCTGCAGTTTCTCAATGTCTTTCTTCTACTGGAGAGCCCAAATTGTGTGGTATCACAATTGCCATATAAAGCAGAATAACTGCTTCCCTTGACCTGCTGACTACACGTTTGCTGACATAGTACAGGGCATGGTTAGCTTTCATTATTACAAGGGCTCTCTGCTCACTGACATTCATCTTGTTCTCTACCAGGTACTCTATGTCCTTTTCTGCAAAACTGTTCCCTAGGGAGGCAGTGCCCAACCTCTGCTGTTGAGTGTGGTTTTTCCATCTCAGACACAGGAACTTTTTACCTTTTAGAAGTTAATATGGCCTCTGTCAGCCCATTCCTGAACAGCTGCCCTGCCTTCCAGAGTACTGACCACCCTCCCCGATTTGGTAGCATCTGTGAACTTTTCTGGGGGTGTGCTGTATCTCATCATTCAGATCCCTAAAGAAGACACTGGTTAGGTTATCTACTATATTACTGCAATAAGCACACAACATGGCTGACATCCTCCAATAACATCTCTACATAAAAATATTTCTGCATGTTTAGAATAACAGAAAGCAAGTTGTAGTCAATTTTTTCCTGCATTGGTGCTGTTATGGTGTTGCTCAGTGTCTGTGTTCTCTTTTATTTGAACTATGCCATGGCTGATCTTAAAACAAAGCTGAAATATTATGAAAGATTTCAGTAGACTTCAGTAGAAATTCCTATTTCATCAGGATTTCTGAGAGAACAAAACAATTCTGAAACAACACAGGAAAGTCACAAAGCTTTTCCAGAGAAACATATGTGAAAACAATGAAAAATAGCTGAATGAGTTTTATCATGATTAAATGTGTATTTTCTAATTGGGATTACTTGGGTAGATAAAAAGGGGAAGAGGGAGCTCATGGTACTATCTGCATTAAATTACTGGAAATAAAAGACCAAATAAACAGATGGTTACCAGGAGTTTTGATCGCGTCTAAAATTGAAAATGTAATTCTTAGGGAAATTTCCAAAGCTATATCCACTTCAGGGTAACTGTGCCTAAGTCTTTGGGTCAGAAAACATGACTAGGATGCTAGCTTTTAATAAACTTCATGGCGAAGGTGATATTTTCATTCCTTAGCTTGTGAAAGTATAAAGTACACAGAAAAGGGATCAAAACCCCATGATAAGCCTACAGCATAGTACTTATGTCATGTTCATGGGATTGCACAGGTGTGTAAACACCTTTCCTTCTCACATGTTTCCATAGAGGAAGTCAAGAACCACAGACCGTACAGTGTACTCTGCGTGGCAAAGTGTCATTTGCTATATCTTGTAACTAGTAGCATATAATAAAATAAGACAGAGCACTAGAAAGCGTAATCACAATGAAGCAAAGCTACTTTTCTTTGCTTGTAATTTTTTATCTATTTTTATTTATTTATTTTCTATTGTATCTATTTACTCATTAATTTATTTGCTTGGATTTTCATATTTGTGATATCTTGCTAATCTACGTAATTACGCATCAGGATATGGGACAATCAGAGCCAAAGAAAGAACTGTGTTTGTCTCTCACTCCATAGTGTTAGCTCAGAGATATTAAACAGTTTTGCCAAACTGTTTGCCAAAAGGATGCACGTACTACATTACTAGTATCTTAATGTATGGTAACACCACAAAAGACGTTTTCACTTCTAACTTGAGAAGTGCAAAATTTTATCAAATGTACTAAAACTAATAGAATTCACTCTTATTTAAGAAGCAAAACAAATAAAACTGAAGGGAGATAGATTTTACTCCATGTGCTTTTTGAAGAAACAGGATAATCAGGAACTCTGAATTACCCTCTAAAAAAGATTGCCTCCCCGGCGTTATATTTAAGTCCATCAATATCACAGCGTGCAGGAGTGAAAGGGACGGGCGCAGGAATAGGAACTCCCGTGCCTGCGTCCTGCTCGACACCCACGCCCCGTGAACAACGCTTTTTCGTGGCAAGATGAACAGCATCACCTGACAGCTGGGCGCTGCCCACGCCCTGCACCGCGGACAGACCCCGGACCGTGCAGGGGGTGGATGCTGAGCTCTCAGACCCACCACGACAAGGAGATGCCACCTAGAGCCGGGATTTCTCTCCCTTTCGCTGCGCCGCGATACCTCGCCGCCGTCGGGAGGAGACGTGACTTCAGGTCATCGCACAAACCTCTTTCCAGTGGTCCAGCTCCTGACTTTTAAACCATCCTCCCTGCGGTTCGTGTTACCTATCTGTTGCTACCTAGATCGAGACGGGCACGCATTTAACTCTCAGGATCAAGCAAAGAAGCGGCACCGGCATCCCCCGCCTGCACTGACCCGGGACCCGCATCCCTCCGCCCCCTCTCCTCCGCCCCTCCGGGACCCCACCAGGGACCCCCGCAGCGAGGCTGGCAGAGGTCAGTGCATCCTTCCTTCCCTTCCAAAGCGCTCGGCCCCGTCGGGAAGGGGGGAGATGTTTTGCTTTTTGGGGAGCATCCCAAAGACAGCGGCTCCCCTGAGAGCAGGAGTCCGGCGGTCCGATCCGGCCGCCGCCCCCGCCGCCTCTCCGCGGCGCCCAGAGGCCCAGAGGCGCCGCGGAGGGGCGGCGGCGGGATCAGACCGCTGGGTTCTCAGGTGACCATTCTGTCACCTTGGGGTTGTCACTTTGGGGGAGTCCGAGGCTGGATGCTGACCCCACATGGCGCCCATTGGTGCGGGAGGAGGGAAGTGGCAGCCGGTGGGGGACCATCCCCACTTTGGGTGGATGATGGGACCCTCTGCCACTGGCTGAGCCCTCGATGATGTCCCCTTGCTCCCGGCAGGGCGGCGGCAGGCAGCATATGTGAGACCTTGGTGGCTGGATGTGCTGGAGGAGACAGGCTTGAAGAGCAGGGGTCTCGCCTTTTTTCTCCCACTTCCAAGTCGTCTCCACCACCAGTGGACCTGGCCACCCTCTCCTGTGGCCATGGAGAATTCCTCCCTCCCTGAGACCAATTCCTCATGTGCGGGTGGGCCCATGGACTGCCCCGGAAGAGGGGATGGGGGGCTGAATATGTCCAGTCCCCCACTGAACCCCAGCTTCTACATCACGGTGCCCGTCATCTACTCATTCATCTGTGCTGTGGGGCTGACAGGCAACACTGCTGTCATCTATGTAATCCTCAAAGCCCCAAAGATGAAAACAGTCACCAACATCTTCATCCTCAACCTGGCCATTGCTGATGAGCTCTTTACATTAGTGTTACCCATCAACATTGCTGACTACCTGCTGCTGCAGTGGCCCTTTGGAGAGTTCATGTGCAAGCTCATCATCTCCATAGACCAGTATAACACCTTCTCCAGCATTTACTTCCTCACCGTCATGAGCATTGACCGCTACCTGGTTGTGGTGGCCACCACCAAGTCCAGGAAGATGTCCTACCGCACCTACCGAGCAGCCAAGATTGTGAGCCTGTGTGTCTGGTCCTTCGTCACAGTCATCATCCTGCCCTTCACTGTCTTTGCTAAGATACACAAGGAGCAGGGGCGCTCCCAGTGCGTTTTCGTGTTCCCCCACCCTGAGAGCATGTGGTGGAAAGGCAGCCGGATCTACACGCTTATTTTAGGCTTTGCCATCCCAGTGTCCACCATCTGCATCCTTTACACCACCATGCTGTGCAGATTGAGACGTGTGCACCTCCATAGCAATGCAAAGGCCCTGGACAAAGCCAAAAAAAAAGTTACGCTGATGGTTGTTGTCATCTTGGCTGTGTGCTTGTTCTGCTGGACGCCCTATCACCTTAGCACAGTGGTGGCCCTCACCACAGACATCCCACAAACTCCTCTTATCATTGGGATTTCTTACTTCATCACTAGCTTGAGTTATGCCAACAGCTGCTTCAACCCTTTCCTGTATGCTTTTCTGGATGACAGTTTCCGGAGGAGCTTTCGCAAACTGATAGATTGCAAAAACACCTCATAGAGCCAACCCTCTGTCCCCTCTTGTGTCCCTCTCACTGGGATCTGCTCTTCCTGGGTGACTCCGGCCCAGACAGTGCTTTCTCTCCAGCCTCCCTGTGACAACCCACAGGGCTTCAGATTGTCTCACCAGCCAAGACACAAACTGGGACAGATGGAACTTTCTCAGCCTTCCCGCACTCATTTCCTCAGCACTGCTCTCAATCCCTTGCCCTGATTTTTAGTTGTTTTTTTTTAATCCTTTCTCTCTAATGTGCTTTCTATCCTAGGTTTGTAGCTCACAGAGCTGCAGATCCATTTTCCCTTTTTAAAGATATCGCTTTGTGAACTCAAGCTGCGTGACTGTCTCTACTGGTGATTCATAAAGCCCAATAAAGGTGTGTTATTGAGTGTCTTGCTTAATGATTCCTCAGCCTCTTTCATATCCACAGGACCTGCTTACCCAAAGTCTTGCAAACTTAGCAATACTGAAAAAGGCATAGCTCCAAAAGATAAGGAATAAACCAAGGTATTGAGCTCATTTCATTTCACGGGGGACTGAGATAAGGTAGACAAAATCTGTGATAACAGACAAGAGAGACCTCAGTCTGGCTTTAAGGAAGATCAAACCCTCACTAGTGAATAAAATATAGAGATGTGGGTCTGGAGCCACTTGCTGTGGAAAATATCTTTACAGTGTGCTTGGTAGCTGTAGTTTGTAAAATTTGCAGCTTTTGTTTGCATCAGAAGTGGTGTTTACTTTTTTCTTCATCATATGTTTATGGGCAATCTTCCTGCACATAAAGGTATTTTATATTTTTTGGTCCTAGAAAACAGAATTGGAAGGTATTTTCAGAACAATTTAGCCTTTAAGAGTTTGAAAAGGACTTGCTGAAATGTGGGGAATATTCTGACTTCTTCCCTACAAATCATAGATAACATATGCAGTGGTTAGGTTACTTTAACAGTCTCTTACATACTTGTGCCCTGCTTGCTGGTGAGATTTATTAATATTTCTCTTAAGGAGAACAAAGAAAGTAAAAAAAAAAAAACAAACACAAAACCAGACCCAAAAGATTATCTTAATTTTATCTGAAGGAGGGGGGAAAGGATAAATAAAAGTTTCACTAGAATTCATGTGTCCAAACATTGCATGAGGAGGTTTTCTCCTCTTCTCTCCTCTTTTAGCCCTCTAAGGAAAACTGAAAAAATGTGGAAGACTGGGAAAATAATTGCAGTCACTTAACATTTCTCATCTTAATGATCTTCCTTGTTCTTCCCCGCAGTAGATGCTCAATCAGCGTAACACAAGTTTTGTTATATATTTCCCCCTCCACTGAATACAGAGAGATAGGGAAATGTGGCTAAGGAATTGCATTTCCACTTACACAGGAAAAGACGATGAGTTTCAGGAGGTGCATAGGGATTCGTGTGGCACATGCTCAGGTTTGCAGGTGCCTCCTGAGAGCCCTTGCACCAGGTCCCTTCCCACTGCTGCAGTCTAACGTTCTGCCATAGGCATGTGGAAAGTTTCTTTTGCTAAATCCTTTTGAAAAGACTCCAAATAAAAATTTTACTTGCAGATTTTAGCAATTATACAAACCCTGGTACATTTTAATGCCGTATAACTGGGTTGATGGTTAAATCATTTCTCCTTATCAGCCATTAATATCCTCTGAGACAGTTAATGCTAATTTCAACACCCAGTCTAGCTGTCATGGAAATGGAAAGATTCCTTTGGGGGACAATGGTGTCTAATTCTGCTTCATTGGAGGGTGTATGAGTGACTCCCATCAGACACAGAAGCTGGCCTTTGAAAGACCAAGCCCAAAAGATATGGAGTACCCATTTCCACACAACATACAAAAGCATGCTGCAGGAACTGGTGTCCCTTGCTTCATCTTTCTTCCTGAAACAAAAGGGAATTAACTTTTCCCACCAGCTGCCTGTTGTTTCAGCTGGGCTTGTAAATTGTAACGATGCCTCTCCGTGTTCAGTCACTTGCTGTAGAGAAAGATCTGTGTGTCTCAGCATGTTCTTGTTGGATGTGCTTTCTGGCATGTTACTCTGTATGGGCCAAGTAGCAAAAGCTGTCTTCATTTAGGCTGCTAATCTGTATACATACACCACCGTTCTTGTATCCTTGAGCCATCATGTCCACAGCAACATTACTTGTATAAAGACTGCATGCAGTTTTAAACGTAAACATTATTCTCAGAAAAGACATTTTCAAGATTGCTGTACTCCTGTTAGTTGCTGATCCTTCCCTGAAGACTGAAGAATGCCTGCAAAATACGGTTCTCTGTCAGTCGCCTTAGAGAGTGGCACAGATTTGAGCATGGCTCCTGATAGCGACCATCTGAACATTTTGATCAAGCTGCTATGCAGTTACATTTGTCTCATCACCTGTCGGGGCTTCTATTTACCCCAGAAATGTTATTGAGACTTTATTATGCTTCTGCAAAACCTAGCCTGTGCCTATACATCAAATGCATCTCTGAGATACTCGATTGATATTAACAGTAGGTTATAAGAACACTCTGATTTGTATTTCAGTTTTATCTAATTTTGAATACCAAAATTTTAACTGTTCCTGAAGAAAATAATCTGGTTCAAGATTTTTTAAAAAAACAACAAACAGACCAAAAACTTTCTAATCTAGATCAATGTAAAGAGATTTCTTTAAAATCTTCCTATTTCTTAGGAAATAGGAAAACTTTTTAAAGTATGCCTTTCCCCGTACTCAGTATCCTTTTGTCTTCCCCATTCTCAATTCCTGTTGTTCATAGGAGAAAATATGGGAAATGCTATCCATTAACAAATTTCACTTTGAAGTATCTTATGCTGCTTGTCTTTTTTGTGTCAGAAACATAAACATTCAAACAGAACATCGCCTGTAATAAACACAATCATTCCCTAAATTCCTTCTCATTCTGAAGCCACATCTTACCTGTTGTTCATCTCATTAGGATGAATATCTGAGAAGAATTCAGTGTTTCCCAAAATGTCTGGAGTTTTCCCATGGTTGTTAATCACAGAATAGGCTGAGATTTGAGCGACAGCTCAGCTCTGACACAAGTGCTCAGCTCAAACTCATGCATTGGGCAGGACTCCTCTTGCATGGCTGTGCTGTCTTCAGTGTCCGTGACATGTCTGGGAGGTGGGACTGGAGCCTGTCCTGCTGCAGGCGTTGCAGATGGGCATCTGCTTGGAGGAGGAAGCTGAGCCTGGACAGCCTGGGGAGGGTGTTGAATGGTAAGTAAGGCTCCCTCTGATCTTGCAGAACTTCAGCAGTAAAACAGGCAATATGTATTTTTTCTTACATTGTACACCCTTTTTGTTCAAGAAAGAGAACATTCCAGGCGAGCCCAAATGTCACCAAAACCAGCCCTCAGCAGGAGAGGGAGAGGTAGGATCTTCAACACTGCTGGTCAGCAAGGATGGCCTGGTGCTCTGTAGAAGCTAAACTTCAGCTCCCAGAGCAGCAATAGAGGATAATATCTCAACAAATTTGCTCCCCTTAAACTTTTCTACTTCCATTCCAGAGGAAGGATTTATGCTCCTGTTCAGTCCATGCTTAACCAGCTATAATGAATGAGACGGTATAGTTGCTGTAAGGAAGTATTTTAAATACATGAAAATGAGTAAAATAAAAATAAATCCATTTTCCTCACAGTACAACTGTAATCTGCACCTGATATTGCAGATGTTAGGTACGGAGTTCCATAAGGAAAGTAGAGAAAATAGAAAAACAGGTTATATCATGAAATATAATAGAATCCAGTTCATTTTGTCGTGAAGTTGGGGCACAGCTGCAGGTATCCATGCATAAGTAGAGCCAGTCCCACAGAGGCATCCTCTGGCTACTTGTGCTTCATCCTCACCCTCCGTTTGTATCACCCTGACTGGTGTTAAATGCAGCATTTTAAACCGTTGGCCGCTGCCTAAAAGCGTGCAGCAAATTTTTTGTGTGTGTGATTTTTTACAGGAGCAAGATGGAAGGAGTAGACAGGGTTGTATTCTCAGGACTGTGGTTAATTAGAGTACCAGGAGGATACACCTGTATAATACCAGGTGCCTTGCTCTCCGGAGAGCTGGGATGGGCAAAGTTCTGGGGGCCAGAAGGGTCTGAGCCTCTGAGACAGCAGGAGCACAAAGGAGGGCAAACAGGCAGCGATGCGTCTGGCACGCAGAGCTCCACCAACAGCTTCAAGCATGGAGCCCACACACTCTGTTGGCAGGGGCCTAATCTACAGACACTTCAATAACTGTTAATAGGCAGCTCCTTCTCACTGGGTTGATTTTTTGAGTAATTGGTAGCTTAATGAATGATTAAACCAATTTTTTTTAAAGGTACTGCTGTCCATTGCCCACGTGAATGTAAGGGAATAAATAATTAAACTGGTGCAAAAAGGCTTTAGTAAAATATCAGAATCACAAATCAGTTTTGAAATCAAAGCACATGGCACTCCATAAAAGACTGACTCACAAGCAGTGCATCTACATTAGTACTTTAGTTTGCTTCAGGAGGGCATTTTTAAGCCTGTTTTCCAGTCTTAGTTATCATTTACTGCCTCAGACATAAGAAGAACAAGAACACACCCAAGGCACTGCAAAGGCTAATAGGGACTCAGTCCTCAGGACCAGACTAGTGTCAGTCTGAAGCAAAGAAATCACAAAATGTAAGTAGAGTGTCCATGAGAAGCTCAGCTGTTTTCTTCTGCAGATTTGTTTCTATTATACCCTATGACCTGTAAGCTAGAGATAGTCAAAGTATTATCGCTCACCCTGGCAACAGGCAGCCCACATGGAAATTGAGAAAAGAAGCCAGCCAGTACAGGCCATAAAACTAATCAGGTACAACATCTAAAGCTGATCAGCAGGAAAATATAACCCATTTTAAACTATGAAAAATACAAAGTAGTCATAAATTTAACACAGCAGCACACACAGCAAAACTTCATGAAGAAAGGTAGATATGTGCCATGCAAGTGATTGCAAATGTGTGATCAGCACTTGAAAACATATGGCATCCATAAGTTCCTTTGCATCCTTTTTATCCAGACATGGCAATGTGGGTGAGCAAAGGGAACCCTCAGTGTCCAGGGCCCTGTGACAACCGTCATCCAGCCCCATGGGTGTCAGGTGAGATACAACAGGTCACTCTGCATCCAGATGGTTTCATCAGCAGTATGAGCTTGCCTTTCATCTGCGAGGTACATACCTCGACGTAGTCTTGAGACCCACAGGTTTGATATTGTATACTCTTTACCCAGAGCTGGTGTGACTACAGTATGGTCTCATAAGCCAAGGCAAGAGAGAACAGTGTCATCTCTTCAGTATAAGTGGGTATTTACCTTTCCCACAAAAAAACAATGCCTCCAGCTTGTCAACACCAAATCTTCTCAGTACCTTGGCTTCTGACACATGTGCATTGCTTTTCATGAACATCTCCCTGTACTCTATTTATAGCAAGCTATAGAGATCCAGAGAGTAACACTCCCTGAAGTCAGGAGTAGCGTCTACAGGAACCAGGCAGAAGTACAGGGGAGTACTTAGTGGCAGAGAAGAATCCTACCATGTCAGGCTGAAGTGATCCCTGTGTTTGTCTCCAGGAAGGGAAGAGCCTGAGCTCTGTCTATGTTAACACCAAGTTCAATAAGAACAGATATGTTCTTATGACTGGCGTTAAGATCCCAGAGTCAAGGCTTTGTGTATTTCAGGAGTTTCTACCCTGGACTAAAGGGTGGTAAGGGGGGATAATCAGAAGATTTACTTCAAAAGCATTTTCCTGGCCAAACTGAGGTGCTGGCATCCCCCATAGCATCACAGAATTTCACAATCCAGCTTCAAGAAGTTCTCACTGTGAGCAGTACTAGGAAATCCAGGATCTGCCCTCTAAGTCCTAGTTCTGAATAGCTGATAACAAGCTGAGTATAAATGTTTAGGGTATATATGTTGATTATAATATATAATTATATAGTACCTAATGGGACATGAAAGGTCATGCAATTCTTTCCTAACTTGCTGTTCAAGCTGCCTGTCATGGGCATAACAAGCTGCACTCTTAGAAACACTCTCTCCATGTGCATGACTGACATGGACAGATTTCTGATCCCTGTAGTACATCTGCATGGTTCCTGCAGGTGTCTTTTGTCAGGCACATCAGGCAAGGAAAATTCCATCCTCAGAAAGAAGCATTTTATTTCATGAAATAATGGTTTGTTCATGTTACCTCTGCAAGCTGAACTAATTCTGTTTAAAATATTTTCCTAATTCTTGGAAGTCTCTTAAGAATCAATTTATTTTATTTCCCTCCTAAGAATGTTTCCAGTTTCTGCTCCTTTTAATCAGCTAAATGATAATTTTTTTCTAATACAACTTTTGAGAACAAGATCTTCCACTGTTTTCTTGTGCTTAATTAAACTAGGTATTCCCATTTCTAAAGCAGATTAATACCTTATTTTTAGATCAAATATTTTTAGAAACATTTTTTTTTTTTCTGTAGAGACTTCCTCTTAAATGAAGAATGCATTGAGTTTTGTCTAGTTATATTGGAGCAGATGGAGTTTTCCTCAGTGAGTTCAGAAATTCTGGAATTTTCGGAGTCTGGAAATACATAAAATTGCCTTTTCCAGAGACCATTCCTGTGAGGCCCCAGGAATTTCGACTATAATATAGTCGAATATAATTCAATGGAATAACATCCCATCTCTTTCTACTTAAATTAATTGCTAATTAGCCTAAGAGCAAAAAGGATCTGATCTTCACCCAGTGCAGACAGAACATAAAGTAGAAGTTTCCAGACTTCAATTTAACAGACCAACATTTGGTCTAATACTGATGTTGTTGTCTAACACACATAGCACAACATCCAGCTGTCAAACCCCTTGTATGCTCACTTGTGCAATGTAGACAAGTTTTCATTAAAAAAAGCAGCAGATTGTGATTCTTTTTCCCGTTCTAGTAAGCAGCTGCTTACATGAGCAGCCCAGTCATGCCAAGGAAATGATTCCTTAATTAACCCTGTCTGAGGGTTCATTGCTCACCAGTATGAGTAAGGATCCACAGACAAGCCCATTCCAGTCAGAGTGGTCCCCAACCCCGTGAGCTTGTCTGGCCTCTTTCTGTTTCAAAGTAGTTCCATTGTGGATGATAGTGAAAGTTTATAACTGTGCTGCTTCACCAACGTAAAGCATGATTGCAATCAAAGGTAACGCTATGCATTTGTATCCCAAGTGAGAGAGAACCACCACCTTCTTTTTCTGCATTACAAAATGAAAAAAATTAAACTTTGCATAAGTTTTATATATTTGCTGTTTTCCCCATCTTCTTCCATACCCATTTTTACGAAATGTGAAGAAAAATCACAATCAACTCCTTGCTAAAACTATGTAATTTAAGGCTCCACAAGTGCTTCCAAAACCTTTTTTCTACTTACAAAACCTTTATACCACCAGAGGGAGTTCAAAGACAACTCATTCAGCAAATGTACTGAGTGGAAACTCGAGTTTCTGCTGTCATGCCCGACACCGAGCATGCATTTTCTATGTAAGGTGTCTTTTCCTCAAAGTTTACGCAGAAGTATAATAAACAGAAGTAGGATATTTAAATAGTTTTAATAAAGGAATAAAACATATATAGAGATGTTTTAAACATATATATATAGGTATGTTTTAAAGATATTTATATATATATGTGTGTGTGTGTGTGTGTATATAGATATATAAATATATATATAAAACAGAGTTTAGGTCAGAATTTTCTAAAGGTGCAAGCCCCAAAGCTGTTTAGCGTTTTTCTGGTTCTTTATAAGCATCCTCTTCAAATGCATAGTACTCAAATACCAAGAGGCGTGATGTCTGGATGCAGCTGAGGGCCCATCTCCTCCTGCACATTCCCATTCCCAGTCAATCAGCCCCGTGGAGAGACTGGTTTGGGGGGAGAACTGGGCAGGTGTCACTGACAGAAAGCAAAGACAGTTGTCAGCGGGCAGAGGCCGCCTTTCCCCCCCACCATTCCCCAAGCCAGGGCAGCCCTGTGGACCCCAAGCTGTCTCTGGGCAAGGACTTGGGTGTCTCTGTACTATGCTTCCCGCTATTTTCATTAGCTGGACTTTTTTCCATTATTTCCCTTTCTCCTGTCCCTGGTTCCTACTGTCCCCAGACTGTATTTAGTGTTTTGGACACTTCCCCCGCCTTTCAGCTTTCAGCCCCTAGATGGCCCTGGTTCTTCACTTGACAAGCCATTACTGTTTTCCTAAACCGGAGTTAGACTTAAAAAATACTCCCGAGAGCTAATTCGAACGCTGTGTTATAGGATATGCCAAAACTAATACAAATGAGCCAGGGGAAACAAGAAAATACTGAGATTTTAATTTTAAACTATATATAAAATGGCATGAATCCATACACATTTAAAAATTTTGGAGATTAGTACTTTTTAACAGGTATTGTTTGAATGGTTGAACAAGGTCTGCTGAAATTGTAGAAGTAGTTTAGTTTAAACTCAGATTAAAACTCCTTTTTGCTCCCAAATTTAAATTGTCGGTTCAGATGCTAGGCAGATCAGTAAGGCAAGAGATTCTCAACAAAAACTCTCAAGTCTTTAAAGAAAAATGGTGATTTTCTTTAAAGGAAATGTGTCCAGAATCTTTTTTTTTTAAGGCGTATATTAAGAAAAAAATCTATATGCTTCTGATAAAAAGCAAGGAGCGTAATCATTTAAATATCTGGCAGAATTTTGGGGAGCTGTAAGTAGTACAATGGTCTTAGATACAGTTAGTATAATTTTAGTATTTGAATAGCCAATAATGTAATCTGTCTTTATAAATTATTACAGGCTCAGATGTTACTACAGTCCCCTTAAATACTGTAATGCATATTTATGTTTCTTATTGAATGGAAGTCCTACAACATGCCTGTGTGGTAGCAGATCCTTTTTCTACAGGGAGAAATCCAGGCTACACTACCTGGCACCTGATGAGTGAGCACTCCTCAGCTCTAGCTCTGAGGTGCATTACTTCTGCATTACATCCTTTCCTACGGAGGCTAAGTCAAATCAGTAGAAAAATGCTGGCATAGTGGAACTGTTGGTTGATTGCTGTTATTTAGAACTGATACTATGCTGGCACTGAGATGCTAACCAGTCTGGGTTATTGTGGTAGACATTTGCCCACCTACAGAAAATGAAAAGCTGCACAAGAGAATTTGCAATCTAAAAGAGACAGACACTGTCTTACTTTCCTGGGGACACTGGTCTCCTGAAAGGCTGAGAGGTGCGTGAATCTGCTCCCCCCCGTGCCTCAGAAGAGGCAACTATTTTCCAAGGTCTACATTTCACTTCTGCATTAAATTCACCTTAAAAATGAATCTGAAAAATTGCACGTGGGCTTTTATGCCTAAGTCACTGAGTCTATGTTACAAAATGGATCTTCAGCTAAAGAAATAGCAAGGCTAATTTCTGGTTGGCATAGTGACATAGCAGCAATATACTATATAAAACTTTCATGTGCTTTATATTAGGTACTTATAGAAGCTATTGTCTTTATATTTGATGGGCCTTACAGTTTGACATTTGTTCTCTGTGATGAGCTAATGCTACCCAAGTATCAGCAAGAGCTAGTGTGATAGATAATTTTTGATTTCTGGTGCTGCAACATGCTATGGGAACTTTGGACAACTAGCTGTGAAAATTTCATATAATGGGAGAAGGCAGCTAGCTATTGTCTTTTGGGGATACCTTGACCAGTTTGAAAAAAACCCCAAACCTATCTTCTAAGCAGCACTGCAGGATTAAATGGAGAAGTTTCAAAAGAGTACAGTAATCTTTCCCTTCTTCTAAGGCTTTGATACTCATCTGATATTCTTTCACACAGGCAATGTGTGGCAAAGAGAATACGAAAATATTAGAAGTCTTCTCAAAAACTGCAGTTCTCAAACACCTTAGAACAAACTTCAACCCTGTTCACAAATTTTTTTAGTGTGATGATGCATTCTGCTGACTCTTTCTTAAACTCCACTAAAATCAAAAAGGCATCAAGAAATGTTATGCAGAGAAATTAGTCCTGGTATAAATAACTTAGAACACAGTTAAATAAACTAGGCGGTTTACTGGTTATACTGGTTGCACATAAATAAACTGGTTATACTACATAGTTAAATTTTTCGTGTTTTGAAGAACTGCTACCATCGAGTCACATTACTGCAGCTAAAAGTATTCAAGAAAAAAAATAATCCATGGTAAAATGCTGAATTTCCAGAACAAATTCACTATTTCAGAATTAACATTCTGGATCAAATCAACTGTCTGTTTTGCCAAGTAGTCTGTTTCCAACAGGTCTTATATTATGTTGCTTGATATGGTGAAGTATAACTGTTTCCAAGGACATTGTTATACTGTGTGTGTGGGCTGGTGGCATACACCACTACCTGTCAGAATTAAAACTGGCAAGGCAGAAATAGAAACCTTTTACAATTATTTTTATTATTTGTACAATGAGAGCATACAGTGGCCCCAGTAGGGTTCTGCTAGGCTGGCCATTCTGCAAAACACTGACTAAAACAGTTTTACTGTGAATAAAATTAAATCTAGTCTCTTTAAGACAAAGTAATAAGTGGACAAAGGAAGAAGTTCTAAAGTATCATAGGGGTAGAAAAAGCAAAGCAAATGCAGGAGTTGCAAAGTTTGATCATCTCCGAAATTGTGGATGAACCTAGATTTCTTTCCAAATGATGGTCTGAAAATTCAGAAGAAAGATTACAGAAGAGAAGAACAGAATAAGTTCTCTAGCAAGCTAGGACAGGTGACCAGATGACCCTACCTGCTGCATGTCAACAGGGCCCCATCCCACTCACCAGTTAGAGCTGCCAGCAGAGGCAATGCTTTCCATCCGTTCACCAACTGATTCAAAGAAGGTGGGTAAGGAAATCACTACAGCAAGGATGAATGCCTATTCTAGCTTACCATAACACCTGAAAGACAAATAAAATGATATATGATGCCATTAGTCACACAATATGTGACTATTCTCAGCACCTGCATGCTACCTTAAATTAACTCTACATCTGTTACAAATAAGTAATGCTACAGGTAGTTAAGGTCGATCTCCCCCACATACTGCTGTGGGGCAGTCCAGGTTCTGGTGCTGTTTCTCAGGTCCAGATGCTGTTCACTGAGGATGTTAGGTCAGGACCTTCTTTTCCTTGTGTAGTTATCTCTGGCCCATCAGCCATACCCCATCTCTCTCTCTTTTCAAGCTCACAGATGCTCTGCAAAACTTGTCTGCCTTGTCAGGGTCTTTATCATGTCCACGTCAGACAGTCAGACTTCACTGTGCTTTCCCTCCAACGTCCTTTTGTCTTCTGAACTGCCTCAATCAAGTTTACGCTACTACTAAAATGGGATCAAGGAAAGCAACATGTTCTTTCTTGTAGTGTCAGCTGTTCTTCTGTTCCTCCCTTGTCTACTTTTAGAAGACTCCAACACTATCTGCACAACAATGCCTCCCACTGATTCTGCAAGGGGAATTTGTCATTTATGATGTGCTGCAAAAGCTTTTAGGAATTGTCATCTACCTACTAAGAAGCACATGTCAGGGGCCATGAAGAAAAGCAAAGCAAGGCAGCAGAAATGCTAATTCTTCAAGGATGGAATAAGAAAATGTGACGTTAATTAAGAACTGCTTCCTTCCCTGTTAAAATGTGTTTGTACTCAGAAAAACATCTTGCAAAAAACTGTTAAAAGAGAATCCAACCCAAAGTTCGCTGAAGTTAACAGGAAGGAGAAGAAGAATGGTTCTCAGATGCTCTGATGCTGGGCATGCTGCACACAGTTTAAGGGACCCAATGCAATTCTCGGACAAGGGTTATGAGCCTTCTTAACATGCAATGATAAAATTACCAGATGCTAGACTTGTGAATATATGTGGCTGAAAATGCACATTATGTTATCTTTAGCAACTGCATGAATAATTAAGTGTTGGTAAAAGACATCTGCCTAATAAAAAGAGAAGTGTTTCTATATAATTTACTACAAGCATAAATACATGCTACCAACTCTCACCTTCCTTGTCCTTAAGAAATCACTACTAAACACTTAAATAAATGAAGCAATTTATAACATTAGATGAGGAAATTATGGACTTAACCATATTATTTTTTTTTACAAAATTGCAGAGAAAAAAGAATCCTATGAACAAAAAAATGTGGCTAAGCACTAAACATTTTAACACTAATCTGTACAAGGAATCAGACAACTGAAATAATTTACTAAACTATATGAAAATCATCCAAATCTTATATAAAACTTCCAACCACTTCCCCACCAACTTTATTGCAATGAATGGGTCTAGCAAGTGTGCTTCCAACACTGTTCATGCTTACAGTTAATTAAATTGTTCTAAAGTTAAATTGCAGAGTTTGCGCTCCATTTTTATTCACTTTCTAACAGAAAATTTAACCAGAAAATATTTTATTAACACGCTGCAGTTACCATTGTTTATAAACAAAAAATCTGATTGTCAGGTTTTATATTTGTATTGCATGTTATATATGCAAAACTGCAGCTGTAATATGCTAAGCAGAAAACTACAGGTAAGAATGACTCTTTTATATATTTAGAACTCTGCTTACAAAAATTAAAAGTAATTGCAGATGCCTGAGAAATATATGCACTGTGTAATTGCAAAGTGCTAGAAGTACAATTATAGACTTTTTACTAAGGTGTAAGCTTTTCATTTTCTTCCCTCTTATTTTAAATATTGCTTCATCTAAGATGATTTATTCCTTTGCTTCCTAACAATTTAATAGGTTTTCCAAAGTAAGGATTTGTTTCACAAGGGAATAAATTCCCAGGAACTGTTTATATGCACTTTCTATATTCAGCAATAAATATATGGAGTGATTTAAAACAAAAAAACTCCACAATTCAGAAAATCACTTGGGTCATCAGTAAAGATCTACACACTTCATAAAAGCTTTCAGTTGAGAAAAGATTAGCCAAGAAATCACAAAACTTCTTACACAATAATATTTTAAACAAAGTAAGTTTCCAAAAACTTCCTAGAGTGCCTTGGTCCTATAAAAATTAAATCAGCCTTGTTCAGTATATTCCATCCTTCAAAACTAAATGTAGTTTGGAAGAAGAAAAACAGGACTTTGAAACCATAAGTGCAAACCTTGGCAACTTTTATCTGGAAGCAGCTACTTCACCACAGCCAGCATAAGGATAATTGGTCTTTCCAGCACTAAGCTTAAGATCAGGAGAAAAAAATCAAGTCTTCAGAGGAATGGGGAGCAACAGGCCAGAATTTGCTTAGGAAGGGTGATGAGCATAGGGAAAAAGCAAGGAGAAAACCCAAAATAGGGGTACTTGGTTTTATCCTTTCATGTTTGCTTTGTACCTTTGAGTGAATAAATAATGCTTTGTCTAAGAAGTCCAAGTGCAAGGAAACAAATGTGCAGTTGTGGTACTCCTTCCAGTTTCATTCAGTTAATCTGTCCAAAGGCTGCCTAATCCAAACTCTGTACCAGTTTAAACCAGAGACAGGCTGCAGTAGGGATGTGCTTACAAAAAGCCTGCCTGAGTGTCCTCTCCACCCAGGACCATGTTTATCTACCACAAAACTAACAATTTCCTGTGGTACAAATGGATCTTTCCCAATCTAAACAGAGGTTAATGAGGACCCAAGAGCTCCCTTGCTCTCACTGCAGCTGGCATGTCTGAGTGAAGAAACCCATTCTCTAACAAATCTGCACTTATTAGGAAAGTATTTTGACAAAGTATTTTCAACTGCCTCTGCCAAGGACTTTTTAAAATCAATTTTATTTTTTCTTACTACTTGCCTACATGGTAACAGAGAGAAAAGATCCACATAGCATGTCACACCTTATGGATTTGATTGTTTGCCAATACATCGTCACTAACATAAGAATAACAGGCAGCTGAAGCACTAACAGGTACAACAAAGAAACATTGTAGGGACAGATTAATTTCTCTGTGGCAAAAGATGTGCAAGAGTGAGCACAGGATTTGCTCCACTTTACAGGTGTCTCATGAACATAGTGACAGAAGCCAGGGCTTTTCAGAAGTCAGGTTATAATCAAGGGCGACACACACTTTGGAAAAGAGTTACCTCAGTAAAATCCCTGCAGCACCATCACTTGTCAGGTTATGCTGGGTATCACACAAATATTTTGTGATCCTCTGCAAGAACATGGCTTTGTCTTACAATACAATTGTATGATTTACTTTTTTCACAACAACAGTATATATACATAACAGCCTACTGAGGCAGCTGTGTCCAAAATAAACTAATTACAATATATATGAGTTACCATAAAAGTGGGGCAAATATGGGTATTGTGTATATGCGTACATTATTGCTTTTCTCTCTAAAGCACGGTCAGCTCAAAAGTTCTCTCAGGACACACTGCTGTGATACTACTAGGAACACCATAATATCTTTCTGCAAAGAGCAGCTGAACTTCCTAAAAAGAAAAACTATTGCCATCTGAAAGCTAATCTTACACACCTTTCTATTTCCCAAGCAATTCCTAGTCAACCGGTGTATTGATTTTTTTTCCTCCTACACAGATCACGCACTTTTAAAATATGCTAAATTGGAGAAATAACACAAACAAAGAATACTTCTGAGAATGTGATCTAACAGGTAATTTTTATTACCTCCATTATGAGAGATACTTACTCAAAAATCAATGAGGTGAGAATGGAGATATGCATTGCAAAAATCTAATGTAGCCTATGTTCTAAAATTAGAACTACTATGAAGTATACTTCAAAAGAAAAATTCTGTTCAGGGTTGGCAAAGTGAGAATAAATAAATAAAAAGGACTGCTAACTTGCTTTGATGGAGGTATGTCCAAATCTTGAGCTTGCTTTTGCTGTCCTATGTCAACTAGCTCCTCAGGAGGGAATTCTGCCTGACTGAAAATACAGTGATCTGACCACATTCTGGCAATCTGCTTTAGCTGAGCTGAAGATGAAAAGGTCTTCAACTGTACTTTCCTGAAATAAAAGCCAAGGAGTCATCTACTGTTCAAAAACCCTAAGTACGAAAAATAGTCTCTGCACTGTCGGAAAGGCATTTCAGGCCACATTATAGCTGTTACAAGTAGATTAGTCACCATTTGTGTCAGGATGTTCACCTTCAAGAGGAACTATTTTCTCATTGAAGCTTCCAAGAGACAGATTTTTATCCAAGAAGCTAGGTACTGGAAACAGTTTTTCTTTAGGGAAAAACTAATGAGTCCTTGTTCAAACTAAATACCATTGATGTTTTAATAGTTCCTAGTGTTTTGTAGGATACAGGCTTTATATATATTTAGTTTCATCCAGGTATATCATCCCACAGTTATGCAGGCCTATAGATTAGGCCAGTAGTCCAATCAATAGTCCCATAATAACACACTATCTCAATGAAAGAGAAGAGATTATCCAAACAAACAAAATGGACTTGCAGAATAATGCCCTTATTTTAAACAGAAATGGCATTGACTTCAGTGGGAGTTTTGCCAGTAGTTCAAAAATCAAGTTTTTATATCTATTACATTGATCTGTAACTTTTTAGCAACTGAATTTCGCATACACTAATCTATGAGCTCTCATTGAGTGATATCTTCTATTTCATGTTCTCTGTTGTTTCACACTTCAGATTTTTCTGGTGTCTCTTTTTCTTCCACAGAAGTGATCGTCCTTCAAAGTCCTGCTTATTGTCACTACTATAAGCTAGAGGGCTACTTCTGCCAATAAAAGAGATGTATTTATTTTTGATGATGCTTTCTCATGCAGGATCAAAAAATCCTGAATGAAAAGATCAGTTTCCATAAGGATTAATTCATCCAAAAGACGATACTTATTTCTCTTGTTGGATTTAGTTCTAATAAAAAGCCATAATGATACAGAAATAACAGCATAAGCACAGGAAATTTTTGTGTGTACACATATAGGGTGCTGCTTCATCTCTCTAATATTCAGTACTAACGGGAACTGAAATCGTGTGAAGTGCAATTTCAGATAGTCTCACCCCATAATTACAGAAGAATTACCAAGATGATAAATGAAGCAGCCCACAGTGCGGCATTGTAATGAATGCCTGTAACCCATAGAGATCCCCATTCTTTACCAGTGTACCAGAAATAATGCTACTGAGCAGGGATTGCGCTACCAAAACAATAGCAAGCAGCACTGAGAGACGGAGCCCAGCGACACAGAGGGTGGAGAGAGCTGAATAAACACGTGAGCAGGGCCCCACGAGCAGCCTGGGGCTGCCTGTGGTGCTGTGCTGGGGCCAGGAGAAAGTAGGATCCCTCACGCAGCAGAGGAGGATGCTCTGCTCCTGCACAAGGATGGTGCAGCAGAAGCATAGCAAGCAAGTGAGCTTGCTAGAGCCAATGGAGGTGGGCAAGAGACTGCTGAAGCCTTGGTGCTCAGAAGGAAGAAATGTGAATGTCATTTTGGGGTTTTCTAAAGTACAGTAACACTTCTGTTCCTCCCACTTCCACACACAAATTCTCTCAGGTATTTAGATCCCAAGTATATATTTGGTTGTACTTTCATAAGGGGAACACTCTGTTTTGAAAGAGTTTCTAACCCAGAAGTTGAAAAAATATCCTTGAAAACAAATTAGCAGCCTGTTCTTTGTCAGGTAACGAATGTCAGTGAACAAAAACAAAGGCACCAAAGGGAGCTTTTAGTCTAATGGCAATAATTACCAGGGGTGGTGTCTGGAAGCACAGCTCTATTTGTGGAATCAAGTAAGAGAGTGGGATTTGCACTTCAGAGCAAACACAAACGCACGCTGAGAAGTTTTACCCTGGTCCTGGCAGAAGGGTGCTGCTATTGTCTTCAGTCACACTTGGGCATGTATCCTGAGACTCATTCTTCTGGGTTCAGCACTTCATCCATTTCCCAAAAGTTTCTGCCGGGCCATAAGAATTACTATCTCACTAAAGACCTCGTTTTTCTACTGGTTTCTTCCACTTCTGTACACATGAAGACCTTTATATCGATACAGTGGTGAGGAGAATGCAGAAAAAAAAAAAAAAAGGTCTTATGCTGTCACTCACTATGCAGAATACGTAAAGTGTCACTGGGGTAAAAATTTGAAAAACAAGTCAGTGTGTCTGCAAGTTACTGGGAGTTTTATCACTGTCTTCAATGGGCAGAGCTTTACCTCTCCCACTAATTTCTAGTTACAAGAACTTGTTGCAAAACAACAGGCACAGACTCCCCAAAACATAGATGAAGAAAAGTGATGTCCCTCAAAAGAAGCAAAACCAGAAGTGATAGTCTGAAGGGTTCCTGTAGTTCTGCACAGCATTTTGTCTGAAACTCTTCTTCCTCATGCAATAACACAGAAACATCTTTGGCCATGGACCGCAGGCTGCAGTTGGGTGAGATCACAGCTCCAAGAAAAATATGGAGAGAGAGAGAAAAATTAATTCCTCCTTTTCAAACCTTGCCAATTAAAAAAATACCAACAACATCAATCCCAAACTGGATTATTGGAAGCCTAACCATTTCAGCAAACTGACAAGACAGCAAACAGAAACCCCACCACATCCAGATCGATTCAACTGCTTTGTTTTAATAACACTGTAATGTTTAAATTAATGTCAATTTGTGTAAGCTAGATTGTCTGATACTTTGCTGTAATTAAGAACCCATCGCATTGTCAGGTGCAGCTGAAAGGCAGAAAGCTATCTTAAGCTTTCAGTCACTAAAAGAAGATGAAGACTTGGTCCTATATTAAATCAGGCACAGAAATGGTTGATCAGAGGATTGTCAGGCTGATCTCCAGGTGAACCATACCATCCCTGTACAGATCCTTGCCCTTCAGAGAGAAAGGGAGCTGAGCTGAGCTAATGCACTATCCAGAGTGCTAGATTTTCTTGCAACAGCATTTGTGAGAACCCCTACCAGCCAGCCTACAATTTATAAAGTTGTAATACTTTTTGCCTGATTGTTATAAGGATAGAAACGGAACAGGTATCAACAGAATTAAGATATGGAAATAAGATTTTTAATGTGGCGTGGATGTTGACAATTCAGCAGAGGCTTTGGCTGTCTTGATCGCATTAATGAAGAAACATCCTCTCTGGGAAAAGGTTTGTGTGTCTCATTCCAGTGAAAGTGAACAAGTTTCATTATGGAACAAAATGGCTCAATAAAGCAATGGGTTTTTTTAAGTGTGAGACTAAAAGAGTTAATTACACCTCTGAAAATTTTCTGACAGGGACAGTCATTTGGGGTCAGTCATCTGGGGTCAGTCATCGAGGTGTTTTGTCCCAAGACAGATCTCCTCCAGACCACCAGCGCTGTTCTGGATCACATGCAGACTTCTAACACACTGAGCTGCAATTTTTCTGCTGTGAATCAAAATTGCACCATTTAAAGATCACAAGGCCAAAACCTAAAATGGAAAAATGAAAGGTAATTTGCTTTGAAAGACAACTGATATTTGGCTTGATCTGAAATACTGATGAACCAACTTCAGCAATTGAATTTAAAAGCTGTCTCACCATGGATGAAGATGAGTAACCAGAAGAGCAGGAAATGGGAACAATGTTAGTTGAAATATCTTTGAGTGTTTCTACAGCATCTATTTGTAAGAGTCTAGGTTTCAGATAAATTTCTACTATCTTTTTAAATCTTGATAAAACAGATCTCCATATTCACTCCATTAATTTGAATTATATGGATTTATATGTAATTCCTTATCTGAAGTACTGGTAGGTAATTGTACTCCTTCCATTTTGGTTTTATGAGATTTTACTTCCTCAGAAGCAAAACCTCCCTACTACCTCCACATTTGTTTGCCTTCTCACTTCAAAGTCTGACCATCTAGAATTCAGGGTGGATTTTCACAATCCAATTTTAATATCAAAATAGGATTAAAAGAAAAAAAAAAATCTTTTCTTGAGCTGCTGTGCAACCTTTTAGAGTCTTCACTTCACGATCCTACCCGAGTCTTTTGCAACATCTCAAACAGGAAAAGTGTAAAATAATCTCTCCATGCAGGTATATCGGCTTCATGTTCTGAGAATAAATTTGTTAAACAGACAATTTAAATACTGAAGAGTTAATGAGGAATACCATTTCCTTGGTTCCTTAATAGTGTAAATTCATGACAGTTTCAAGAGGACAGTAGTATTTTTAAAGGATCTTGACATATCACATTCAAATCGTACCCTTAGCTATGAGCTCATATACTATAATCTCTTTTATTGCACTGTGGAGACCGCAGCTGATATTAAGCTTTCCCTTGTAGCACAGCCAGCACCAGTGATGAGTTTTGAGACTGAGATACCATAATTAGTCTCCAAGTACAGCGTCTTACCTCACCAAAGGTACAGGCTACATTATATTATTCAGTGAACTCTGTGGATAATGGCATCCATCATAGGCCAGGAACAACATTGCTCATTGTTTGAGACAAATCATTTGCCCTCCCAAAACTTATTAAATTTGTTATTGTGAAAGCCATGGACTCAATTTCATTTCAGTTTCCATTCAATCACTTATCAGTCTTGCAAACAAGGCAAATGAATGAAGTCATAGTCACTCCACTCAGAAGAGTATTTTCAACTTGTTCATTGCATTGTGCAGATCCTGTTCTGCAAGATACAAATCTAACATTCCTAAGATCTTCATTTCTCTATTTTTTTTAAAAGTACTAGGTCATTTGTAACCTCATGATGATCAGCAATGGCTTCTTCATGACAAAAAGAAACTTGGCATTTCTCAAAGTTACCTCCAGGGAGGATTTTCTGTTTTCTTTTCTCTAGTTTGCTTTTCCCAGAGGCTTTTCCCCTTTTTGAAAGCCTCAGTAGTGCATTTGGTCAATAGTTTCCACCTAAAATCTAGAAACAAACTCCATCAGGTCTAAGTTCAAAGTGGACAGCATTGAAACCCAGCTGGGATGAGCAGAAGGGAAAAAAAAGCCCTCATAACCAAAATTTATACAGAAAGGAAAGGTTTGTGTATCAGAAACTCCAAGCGATCACTGTTTGGAATTGGTTATTTTTCCTAAACAAGGGTGGAGACTACAGTGGAGGAGTAAATTATCTAGTTAAGGCCCCCTCCTTTAAGGGGCCATGGTTTTGAATTCCTGCCTTTAAAACATATTTTTTCTTTCAGTGACTCATCAGTATGGATAAAGCTGGACAGCAGAATTAAAATCATACTGTTCTCTGGCAAACGTTTTCTGCCATCTCAGTTCTGTACACTCTCAGTACTTCTCGAACCTTGCCCTCTGCGCTTGCACTCCAGAGCACCTGGCACCTCCCCTTTCCTGTTCATCCACTCCTCGCTTTACCTGACTTTTTTGACAAAGGAGATAACTACCATTAGGTACAGCCAAACCTCCAGATACCGGTGCATTGGTGTCAGCAGTTGCTTAAATCATTTGGACATCTTGTTGGTTGGAGTCCCACCTCTCAAGAGCCCTCAGAGCTCATTCAGGAAGAGGAAAGGAAGGAGCACCAGGACACCCCAGGACCTGGTGCCAGCGGAGCAGCAGCTCCCTGAACCTGAGCAAGAATGAAAGGGGGTCAGAAGTCTTCATGCACTGCAGACTAGAGGGAAAAGCCTAAGAAGAGTAAGTAGCATTTCATGCACTGCATTTCAGGTAACAGAGATGACTATGACAGTAAAAAAAAATAAGAAAATATGTACATAGTTTTTAAAAAAGATGTGCTGAGATTCCTGCTAGCATTGCAGCCATGTTCATGCTAACGAGCCCCATCACTTTTCTGCCTTCTCCCTCCTGCAGGCTGTGTGCTTCCTTCCAGATTCTAGGCAAGTCACTATGGAAACCATCAGCATGGCTACAGAAATGGGGGAATTATAGATTTCATCCACATATACATAATTCACTTTCACAGAAAAAAAAATGAAATAACACAAAATGGCAGGCCCTGTTACTGAGATGCTTTCACCTTGGGGGAGAAAGGACCCCCTGCAGAAGGGATTTCAGATGATCATGAACCCTTTGAGCCAAGGTCACCCTGAAGAAAAGTCCATCAGCAAACTCTCTCCCTCTTGAGCTGAGAATGGTTGGTGCAAGACACCCATCAACAGCTTTTATTTGTTTCTATTTTGTTGAACTTATGTAATCTGCCAATAGAAGAGTCACATTGTTCCTTTACTCTAGTTTTTCATCATGTTCTCACACACTGACATAGCATTTGGAATGTATTTCTCTTTGTAAGCAAAGATGTTTGGGGATCATTTCAGCCCTAATAGCTCTCTACACTGGGCATAGATGTCTCTGCCTCAAAACTTCACCATTCAAAAAGAAAGTATAGATGCAGAAAAAGGAAAAACTATTTTTTTCTTGGGTTTTATTTTACTGGTTTAAAATTAAAATACACTTAACACATGCTGAGTAACCACTTCTTCAGAAATCCTGTAGCAACTCAAAGTTTTCTTATGGCTGTGATCAGAAAGATGGAGTAAACTGGAAGATTCAAACCATGTTACTCTGTAATTCTTCAAGTTGCATTAAACGAATCCTATATGGTGAAGTTGGGAGAACCTGACCAGAACCTTTTTCTTTTTTTTTTAACTTCAAAGTGACAAATATGCCTCCTAACCAGCTGAACTGTATTTTTCATAACTAATTTAGCTTCATCTTAATTCTCTGTACCACATTGTTGTTTTTACCACTCTCTCTGTCTTGCTCCATTGAAAAAAAAGAAAGGAATTACAAGATAAATTACATTTCATAACACAACTTTCAGAACTATAAAAACTAGGCAAGCATTGCAAGTTTAGGACCAGAAAAAAAAAAAAAAGAAGTCTTGCCTTTCTAGGCCCCAATCCACTAAACACTTATCCAGTCATAAGCACATGAGTAATTTAAGTGAGCTCTTGGATTCAAGCCAATAGATAAATGTTAAATATGTGCCTGGCCCAGCCAATGCACACAATCTGTTGCTAAATGTGACATTTACATATATATATATCTTTTGCATTTTGGGAGATTAGAAAAGCTGTTTATAAACCAGAACATAAGGGTAAAATCATGATTAAAATTGTCCTGAAAGTCTCTCTAGTGATATCATGAAGCATTGTATAATTTTTTTTGCAAAGGGCTTGGAAAAAAGATTGATGCAATTTACATTTAGCTCATTTTCAACTAAATATGGCATGTAGACAACTTATGAAGAGTAAAATAAACAGGTTCTACACACAATTCAAAATTCCAAGACAACTAAACTCCATTAAGTGTTTTCAATATTACCTATTTCAGTGTCACTGAAAGACAGCTGTGAGTTAAAATTACAGTTTAATTGGCATTAATGCATTTTCCCAAAAATCACAGATTGAGAACAGCATTTTGTCTTTTTTGTCTTTTTTTTTTTAACTGAAAGCCAAGGGGGAAGAAAAAAAAAGGATATTTGACTCTCCAAGGAAAACAATTGTTTCAGTTTGACAGGAAAATTGAACTAACTGCATTGAAGGATGAGTGAGTTTAATGTTTCCAGACTCAAGTTTTTACAGGCTTAACTGTTAGTTAAAAAAATAAAGTTCAACTTTTTGTGGCTTAGATAACATATTCATATTTTCATAGAATCATAGAATGGTTTAGGTTGGAAGAGACCTTAAAGATCACCTAGTTCCAACCCACCTGCCATGGCCAGAGACACCTTCCACTAGACTACGTTGCTCAAAGCTCCACCCAACCTGGCCTTGAATGTTTCCAGGGATGGGCCATCCACAGCTTCTCTGGGCAGCCTGTTCCAGTGCCTCACCACTCTCATGGTGAAGAATTTCTTCCTTATATCTAATCTAAATCTACCCTCTTTCAGTTTAAAGCCATTAGCCTTTGTCCTATCACCACATGCCCTTGTAAAAAGTCCTTCCCCATCTTTCTTTTAGGCCCCCTTCAGGTACTGGAAGGCTGCTGTAAGGTCCCCCTTGGAGCCTTCTCTTCTCCAGGCTGAACACCACCAACTCTTTCAACTTGTCTTCGTAGGAGAGGTGCTCCAGCCCTCTGATCATCTTCATGGCCCTCCTCTGGACTCGCTCCAACAGGTCCATATCTTTCCTGTGCTGAGGACCCCAGAGCTGAACACAGTACTCCAGGTGGGGTCTCATGAGAGCAGAGTAGAGGGGGAGAATCACCTCCCTCGACCTGCTGGTCACACTTCTTTTGATGCAGCCCAGGATACGGTTGGCTTTCTGGGCTGCGAGCGCACATTGCTGGGTCATGTTGAGCGTCTCATCAACCAACACTCCAAAGTCCTTCTCCTCAGAGCTGCTCTCAATCCATTCTCCGCCCTGCCTGTGTGCTTGGGATTGCCCCAACCCATGAGCAGGACTTTGCACCTGGCCTTGTTGAACTTCATGAGGTTTGCATGGGCCCACCTCTCCAGTCCTTATTTTTATGGAATCAAGGCTGCTGTATCTCATGATGTTCTGAACAAAATAATCAACTCATTTCATAGAATCATAGAATCGTTAAGGTTGGAAAAGACCCTTAAGATCATCGAGACCAACCGTTAACCTATCGCTGCCAAGTCCATCTATACCATCTCGTCCTATAGCTTGTTACTAGGGAGAAGAGACTGACCCCCACCTCACTACAACCTCCTTTCAGGTAGTTGTAGAGAGCAATAAGGTCTCCCCTCAGCCTCCTCTTCTCCAGGCTAAACAACCCCAGTTCCCTCAGCTGCTCCTCATAAGACTTGTGCTCTAGACCCTTCACCAACTTCGTTGCCCTCCTCTGGACATGCTCCAGCACCTCGATGTCCTTCTTGTAGGGAGGGGCCCAAAACTGAACACAGTACTCGAGGTGTGGCCACATCAGTGCCGAGTGCAGGGGCAGTATCACCTCCCTGGTCCTGCTGGTCACACTATTCTTGATACAAGCCAGGATGCCATTGGCCCTCTTGGCCACCTGAGCACACTGCTGGCTCATGCTCAGGCAGCTGTCAACCAATTTCAGAAGCTCAGAAAAAAAGTCTAACTTTCCACACCTCCAATGTTGCCCTTGACTGTGGTTCCTGATATTAGAAGGTAGAAGTGAATCACCTTAATCCCTCCTCTACCCCTCCAAAAATTACCGAAATTCTTGAAGCTCGTTTAGTGAAGAATATTCAGGCCAATTTCTAAATCAAAATTTATAATTTTGTAGCAACATCTGAGAGCATTTTTTTGTCATTTATCTGTTGCTGAGGGCTACCCAACATCATTATTATCTAATGGACCAAGACCTTAAAGAAGCACACACAGTGAAGCTAGTTACCATTAGCATCTGGATACAGTGATGATAAGAACATCAGAAATATTAGGACATATATTAGATAGTTAGAGAATTATAATGGTTTGTATCTAAGTTTTTATCACATAATTTCTGGCAACTTCATCTGGGAAAAAAAGAGATTGAACTGCTCAGTAGTCTTCTAAGGCAAAGAAAAGCATACATGCCTTAAGTGAGGAAACACAGAGAAGTTGCACTGATGTAATTCATGCCATGGCTTATGTTCATCCATTTTCCAGAGGTAAAGTAGCCCTCCTCATGAATATTCCGCGTACAGGTTTGTCCCTCTTCCTCCATGCCTGCCTGATACTGATGCTCAGCTTATTGATTGTCAGGAACACCTACTTTCGAGCACTGTTCTGAAAGCAAATCCACAGAAGGAGCAAACCAGTATCAGAAGACTTGAAGGACAACAAGTGAGAGAGAAAAGTGGAGAGGGTCAAAAGGCTGAAAACATCCTCTCCTGGTCCTGTGGGTGACCAGTGGGAGGTTTGCAAATAGGTGCTGTGACTTGGTCATGCCTCAGATGTGGAGGATATAGCAGATAGTCCTTATACGACAGGTGGAGGAGGCCACAGGTCAGATAAGAAGATGTTAGAGATGCTCCAGCCCAGAAGTTCATAGGTCTGAGAGGATTATGTTGCCAGCACATAAACACTCTTTAGGGTTATGGTCTTTCCTGCAATCTCATAATCTGCTCTGAGGAGCAATACT
This sequence comes from Nipponia nippon, assembly GCF_047370975.1. Lineage (NCBI taxonomy): Eukaryota > Metazoa > Chordata > Aves > Pelecaniformes > Threskiornithidae > Nipponia > Nipponia nippon. Next base: position 43,649,015 of record NW_028262290.1, on the reverse strand, counting down.
GAGTGCCAGTTTCTTAGACTGGGAAAGTCTCTTTCCTTTGGTAAGAGAATGCCCTCCTGCATGAGAGCAGGAGAACTAGTTCAAACAGCAGCAAAGTCCAGGGTCCACACATCTCAGAAGTCACAATAAAACCCCACAGCCAGCTTGCCAATGCCCCAGGACTTTTTAGTAGGCATTTGGCAGCAAGCTTCGAAGAAGAGTGGAAACTCCATTGTCCCAGTTCTTTGTACTGACCATTGCAAACCTATGCCGTAGGACCTACCAAGCACTACGATGAATGGAATATAAAAAGATGGGGTGCACATCCTCTCCAGATCTTCAAAGGAGCTTCTGTCTTTTCCTAGAGACAGGGGATGTATTTCTTGGCACCTCTGTTCTTCTCCACGGCACTGGCATACATGCCAAGGTCCATAGGTACATATCCCAAAGAACACAGACACACAGCTGGACAAAGGCACCCCAAGCCTGATGTGCTTTCAGCATCTGGAGCTCACGCTACTTCTGACATTTGCTGCATGAGTTGTCAAGGAAGATCAGAGAGGTACCTTGAGATAGATGCCCTATCATCACATCTCACTACTGGCTGGCTTGTGTACAAAGTCATGCCAAAAGAGCCTGTTGTTCATGTTCCCCACATCCCACCACCTCTGTTCTAAGGTAAAGGAATACGAAAAACATAATATGAAAAGGAGATGTATAATACGAAAAGGAAACAACACTACCAGAGGATCACTACAAAGCCCAAACTCTTGACATCCATGCCACTGCAAAGCCAGTAGGCTAGCCTCACTGCAGAGAAGGGTCAGCCACTTGTCACAAACAGGAGGTTGGAGAATTTTCAATTGATTATTTTCACCTCTCCCTCTCATGAATGATGGTTTTAGAATTGCTAGATATTGCCGTGCACAACCCTTGGATGACTTGCAGATATATATAAATTCATGTTTATACATGAATACATGCATCATTCAAAGACAAGTTTCTCCTCAAACATCCATTTGCACAGCTTTTTTCTGAAGGAGCAAGGAAAAGATATGTATATGGTCAAATTGAGATGGTTTCTAGCAAAATGTTTGTCCCTACAGTTCTTCACACATTTCCAAAGGCAATAAGCCCTCCAGCCTCCAGGAAGGTTGCATTTGTTCTCAAGTTTTTTTTCCAGGAACTCCACACGTGTCTAAACTGCACTGCTGTGGAGGTAGATAGCATCCGAAAAAAACCCTGGTGTTTGCTCAGCATAAGTCCTTGCTCAGCATAAGCTACCTGCGAGAGTCTTTATGCAACTTTTTAGACCACTTGTGGCCTTCACTGATTTCCCTACTGTCCTGGCTCTGCTACATACAGGTTGGCAAATTTCACCACAGCTCATACAAGCTTGAAGTTCTCCAGCTATGAGAAAAGTGAGCAAAGGAGAAAATGTTTACAATGATCAGTGATGCCCAAACTATTCAGCTGGACAGGAAACATAGTCCACCTTTAGTGGTGTAGTTGGCCTCTCCTGAGCTTCATGCCCACAATTGAAGTGCATGCGTGTAGCACAGTCCAGCTTGCAACTGTATATTAGATTTACCCCTTTCTGAAAGTATCAGACTTGCAGTGCCACACCTTCAGTGTGTATGTATGTCCTCTCAGGTTAATTCCCCATCTGTTCACCTCAGGCTGTCTGCTGTGGCAAGCAACAAGGATTTCTGTATATAATGTGTAATGCGTGTGCTATGAACCTGATGTGAGAGTGACTAGGAAATGCCTTTTGCCATCGCAGCAGTTCATCAGTCCTTTAGCAAGATGAGGGACATACAAGAGTGATCTAGGTGCAAGTCTTCCTGGTAGACTACAGAGCCAACCAAACATCCCGATGTGAAGTGTTGGAAAGATTTAATGTTTTAAAGCCCCGCATTTGAAATTTTTCTCTGCTAGCACTTCAAATACAAATTTTCTCTAACCCCAAAGGAAATCTCATTTACTGTGTTGAAACCACTAAATATTATCACAGAACCAATTTGTCAGAGTTTACAGACAGCTGGCATTTCTACTCACTGATCTGATTTCAAGTATGAACTACCAATAGACACTGGGAGGGAAAAAAAAGAAAAAAAAAAAAAAAACAGCAAATTTAACAGGGAAAAACGTTCAATTATGAAGCCTTCTTCACACAGGCAATGTTTGCCAGTAACACGAGACACCAGAAATGATAGCTTATTATGTGTTGAACCCACTGTATTCCTTTGAAAAACCACATGTGACATAAAAAAGAAAACCAAACTATATACTGAAAGTTCAAAATAGATGTACTTAAGTGTTTCTGTGGGTCACCTGTAGGGAAAATTTGGACACAAAAGCCTCACCAATGACTTACAAGTTTTGCTTAGCTAGCCAGCTTTAAAGAAACTTCTCCACAGCCTCAGCAGTTTTTGCAAGTTCATGGCAATGAACAACAGATTTTCTGTGACTAAAATAGCAAAGCTATCCATTACTGTATATTCAGTCTAGGGCATATCATAAAAACTTGACAGGTTTCAACACAGACCACAGTATTCAACAAATGAGTCTTTTGCCTGCAAATTGTGAGCAAATCCTGCATAATTCCATGAGATTTCCCATTTCAGCTGGGGGCTTGCCCAAAGAACTGCAGAATTTGGCCTCTGAAGGAACGTTTGGTATATAAAGGGTTTTGTCTCTGCTCACAGGTTTAATCATTAATGAATGATTTTTTTCTTCTCTAATTTTTGTTCAAAAACATGTATCATTTCTAACCTCTTAAGGAGAATAATAACAAGCTGAGTCCCCAAAATTTCATTTTACCTCAGCATATTTAACATGCTATGGAGCTCTGTGTTTACAATGATTAAGGATAAGCATTTCTCTCTCTTAAAGAGATCTTTTCTCTGCACAGTTAGTGGTCAGACACATCAAAAGCCCAGTGCCTTTGAGATATTTTGTCATGTCATAAGGTGAAGCTCAGTGACTACAATTAAACACCTGCTCTGGAGATTAAATGCCATCAAAATCAGTCTAACTCCTTGTAGAATAAAATTCTCATTAATCTACATAAGGATACCGTAATCTCTCCATTCAAAATTCAGCTATACTTTATCTCCTAGACAGATACATGACAGTCATTAAAGTAAACACTCATAGTTTATAATGAGTAGTCTGAACATGCAGTATTTACTGGGTCAATGTTGATAGATCAATAGATTCCCATCTATATAACAGCCCATCACTTCTTGTCTAATTTTATTTATTTTCTCACTTAACTTTTCAAATCTCACTTCAGTTTCAAAAATGTCTCGGAAACTCATCTTTCTATACAATCTTTCACATATTCTGGCCTGTTGCTAAAGCATCTGTTGAAAGCGTTGGCCAGTGGTAAGACACACGTTTTCCTTTCATATCTGCCATAGCTTTATTTCAACACTGTTTGTATTTTGGCAGAAAAGACACTATTCCCATTTCTTGGGCAAGAATGTCTCTTTTCCCATGCTTAGAAACTCCGGCTACCTGTGAAATCATTGCTTTGAAGCAATAGCTGGCTATGTCATGCGACAGCAGGGACTCAGGGAAGCGGCACTGCTAGCTGAAGGAAGGTGTAAGGACAGTTTTATCCTTCTGCGCTCTCTTCCCTCTGCTGCACGCTGTTTCCCTCAAACCTTCTCAGTACTCCCACACACTTCCCTGCTGAGCTGTTCAAGGTGCTCCTCATCTTTTCCATGCTGTGGGAGCATAGCTTTCAGTTTTAGGCCAGAATACACCACACTGCTGCATTTACATTGAGAACCTGGAATGCACTGAGCTAAATTCACATCTCAGATTAGCTCCCTTGATTTCTTTGTTTAGCTCAATCTATCAGGCACACACACAGAGAGCTGGTTTTAGGGCTTTCCCCCCTCCTTCCCCAGCTGAAAGGATCTCTTTCAAACTAGCTTTGCAGTGTTGCTGAGGATATTCAACCCCTCTGGTAACAAAGAGTTTCAATTTTCTCTTAACATTCCATATAATGGGTCTTTAACTGACATAAAAATGTAGCTGGGAAAAAATAAATTCACTGGTAATGTACATTCACAATGACTAGAAATTACAGCAAATTCAGACTGCCTTAATCAAACCATTTCAGCTGATAAAAAAGACCAAAAATATCTAAAACCCAAACAGCATCACCATTATGAAAAGTTTACTCTATTTCCTTTAAGATAACCTAAATAATTATAAGGCTAAAAAAAAAAAAGGCAGCATCTATCGAACTAGAAAATTTATCACAGTGTTTAGTTTCAGTTAGAACAGTACATTTAACCCACTTATTTTTCTCCTTTTCAACAATGAAACACCACAAAATTGCACATTTTTGTGTAGTTCCAATCAGAAAATACTTGGCAAGAGAAATAAAAAAGTAAAAATCACTGGGATCGTCAGATAAATCAGCTTGTTAACAATTAAAATACATTCCCCTTTTCTGTCCATTTTCTAAATAAAGTATTATTAAGGTTGATTAGAGACTATAACTCAACTGAAATTATTATAGTTAGAATTCACAGTTAATTGCAGACTGAATTCAGTTTTTGACAATATTAATCTTGACTAACACTGCTGGCTTTTTCCTGGTTTAATGAAATAGTCATCTTTTGTGATGTTGCCTTTTCCATTTCATTTTTACTTTGTAGCTGATTCATTTTCCCAAACTGATGGTTTTAGAAGACAAAAGCTTAACAATTGTTTTAACCTATTAATCTGAGAGTAGTTCTCTCCTTTAACAAAATCCCATCTCCCTTCTCAGAAGAAGACGCTGCTTTTACCTGACTGCAAAAGAAACTGCACTTGGGGATAGCAGCAAGGCATGGCCGCTCCTGTTAACTGGCAGAGGAAGCTAAAGGCCCTAATTTTAGCTGTCCCCTTCTCCCCAGGTAAATCCATCCTTGCTTTCTACTTGTCTTTGGAGTCTGGAAACTACTGGAGTCTATTAGTAAAACTGCTGGAGTCATCTCTTGTTATTATTGAATAAGGCGCCACTGCAAAATTGAGCCCTTGGGTCACTTTTCTCTTTTAAACTGCACAACAGAGCCAGGCAGCCCTGTTCTGGGGTGGGACTTTCTGTTCTCTGACTTCTGCATAAATACAGCCTGAACGTGTTGCTGCCCTGTCTTCTCACTGCAGCATTTCCACTTATCTGTTGTTGCTTGCTCCCAGGGAGAGTAAGGGAGAAACAAGGGAAAGGCTTGGGTCTTTTGGAAAGGTTTATGCATTCAGTAAAAAATAACATTTTCTAATTGGAAGTAACTGACTCAGCCATCCCTGCTGATGTTTCAAAGTCCCTCATCGTAAATAGATGCACATAACAATAATATAAAGTGCATTAAAATTCCTTACTCTTTCCACCTTGACAACACAAGCTGCAAACATCCCTTAGAGTGTAGTTCTCTTACCTGGGTAATGTTGCCTGGGGGAAAAGCAAGCCCAGCATGAGGTGCCTTGCTGGCAGGCAGGACGGTAAGGCTCCTGACCCACAGCCAGCAGCGTAACACTATGGGGAGTGCAGACCCCCCACAAGCACAGAAACCCCAGGCAGGTGCTTGGTAATTGACTTCAGCTCAGTTACTGCATCAGCCAAATGTGCTGATCCCAGTAATACACACAGATTGTGTGTATCATTATGTTAGCTATTTATTTTGGAGTATTAGCTTGAGATTGGCTTAACAGATATGTTTGTAAAACCTAGAGACTGGACTTTTCCTTGTCTCAGTGTTCCTTTTTGCTCTCAGAAAAGACTTTTAAGATTGCTGTATTTTGTACAGTGATAGCAATCACTTGAAGTTAATAGAAGCAGTATTTCCACAGCTGGGATAATTTGCCATAGCCCCTAGAAGTCCCTATTTACAATCTCTTTCTAAATGCTTATTTTAATAATAGCTGGTTCTTTTCTTGAGCACCAGGTTGTTTTCACAAGATGACAAAAAAATTCCACCACTTTGTTACCAAGACTGAAAAAATGTGTTTTAAAAAGAGAACATTAATGTTACACATCCACCTCCAACTGAATTTCAATGAGAATTAGGTCCATAATACCTCCCATAGATCCAGGTGTAAGTTACTATAATTCTGTATTACTGATCCTAACCGATACCACCTATATGAACTTCCAACAGACTGCAGCTGCTCTTCTATGACACTTAATCTTGAGTATTCATTGCCACCTTCTCTTCACTGCATTTTTTATTTTCCCTTCATCTTCTGACCAAAAAAATGCCATAATGATTTTTGGTTTTGCTACTTAAACTCTTTTTTTTCCTTTTTCTTTTTAATGGTGTGTCTGTTTTACACAAATAGGACAGACTAAGCCTATTTTGACACTATCATGCCCTCGTCATTCTTTTGTCTTAAAATAAATATCCTGAGCAGAAAAGCTCATTTGTTCTCTCTGTTCTTATCTTGGGAGGAAGACTTCGTTACAGACAGCCTGAAACTGGGTAGGTATCAACACTCACAGCAGACATTAATATATATCTCCTCAAACAGTCACCACCTTGTCTGAAAACAACTACTACCTCCAAAGGTGTCGAAAAAAGAATAGCTGCTTGACAGATGCTGATAAAAATATGCTTTACTAATTGGTTTTAAACATCGCATTTTTATATTCTTCTTCCCGCCCACAAGGTGTTACTGCAGTATTAACCCAAGGGGCCAGAACAGCTTGCCCTTCAGTGAATTGAGTATTAAAAGATGTGCATTAAAAAGATTTAATCTCTTTAGTCTTGACCTGCTTTTATTTAAAAAGGTTATAAAGGAAGAAGCTTTGGTAAAATAGGTGAATTATACTACGGGTAAGGGGAAAGAGCAATGGTTTAAGGAAAATAAAGGTGTTATCAGGCAAGAGCAGGAAAGGGAAAATAAGTAGAAGGAGGGAAGAAACTTTCAGCCAAACTAATTTCAATAGTTGAGCTAATACGGTCAATAAGGTTCCAAAGGTGATTCAGAGTACCTCAATCCAGAGCTCAAATCTACCCCTTCATTATAAACAACATAGACTCCTAAACATCTAATTTAGAAGACTACATAGAAACTAAGCAAAATATTTCTTTAAAAATATTTATTTTAAAACTGTGTACAACTAACCTTTTTATGCAGCTATCTTGAAATATTGAACATTATAGTCAAATGTGTTTCAGGTATGCTTCCATGTGTATAGCAAAATTACACTAAAGATGTATGTAGTCTAACAATGTAGTTTTAAATAATTATTTCTCAACTCCTGGTTAAGTGATACAATCATAAACAATTCCACACCAAAAATTGCCTTCTTTCTGATAAGCAATGGCTTTCCAGACTTCAACAAATTATGGGTTCAACTCGCTTCATTTGAAACGAATGGCACATTGCACTGTGCCATCTCAGCATGCCAAAAGCAAGCTTAATAAACTGTGATCCTGAAATTGCTGAATGGATTTTTATATCAGCAATATTAAGTAAATCTGTCACCTATATCATCTGTATTAGCTTCAGGCTATCTCAGCTGCCCTTGCAATAAAAATGTATCAGAGAACATCTTAAGCTTTTAAAAAATGGAAGTACTATTCCAAATCAGAGGAATACATGCCTAAAAATGACTGTCCATTAAGAGTGGACATGGAGGTTCTCTCTGCATTTGAACAAAATGTAAAAGTATTTGCTTGTTCAACAGATCTGCAATATGCTTATATTACTTCATTCCTTACCCAGCAGTTTTTATTCACTTATGGAAAGTTTTCATTGCAGCAAATGTCTTTCTCGGCTAAGGATCTGGGATTACAACATAGGAAGGGATTAGATAATGGCAATCTTTAATTACCCATAGCAGTAGCAACGCTTCTTCCTTTCCTGAAACATGGAGAGTGGTAGTTAGGAAAGAAAGAATGCCCAAACACCCATAGGATATGGAGGTCCTGAAGGGAAGAGAGAAAGACTAGGTTAAGGAGGAGGTGTTCCTGTTGGAAGAGTAGACCTTCCTATTAATGTTACGTAAGCCATCCACCTGATAAGAGAGAAACCAGTGGAAGTCAAAAAGGCTTGAGAAAAAGATAGGAGAAAGAGAGCAAGGAAGATTGACTCCTGAATGGGAAACAAGTCAGCCAGGATTAAAACACAGTAGGAGTTGAAGCTTTTTCTAAAATAAGTGAGAAGTAGGACAGAGTGAGAATTAATGGAAGTGGATCTAAAGTGCATGGTTCCTCTGCCTCTAGCAGTAATGTCATTTGATCCTTACAAGACCTCTTGAACTTCAGCAAAACATTTTTTTCTACAGTTGTAGAAGATGAACCTTTGACAGACCCCTTCCAGGCACAAGAAACTATTAGATTTTGAGATGGAAAGCCATTTCAGTTTCATGTTATTTAATGCCATCCCAGTATTAGCAAATAAGATGTTCAATTCATAAAAGAGTTGTTCTTAAATAATGAAATATTAAGGATGTTTCTACAGATGAGGTTTTTTTCATTCAAAGCAAATTCGCTGTGTACAACACTCTTTACACTGGAATGCAAGAAAATTAAGAATTTCTACTTATTAACAGAATAGAAAGGAGGAAGAAACCCAAAATATTTTCAACTGATATGAAACATAAACTTTTAGGTTTTTAATAATTTTCCACTAATAATTTTATGACCCATTGAGTGGCCCCTTCACTATCAATAGAATTCCTTTAATCATTTCCCATGCAGAGAATTAAGGATTCTCTTCCAAGTCTTTTCCCTCTGTGATTCACTTTGAAATATGTTTTCATATTTCAGTAAAAAGGTATCTCAACATTATTTTATGTTGTCTCAGTTGTTTGGTTGGGTTTTTTTCGTTTTAGCAGCATTTCATTTTATATTTGTACGACATACCAAGACTTTCCTCTTCTGCTCACCAAAATTACTTTTTTTCCTGACAATGCTACTTAAGACCTTTAGTTTTGGTTTGTTTTTTTTTCCCCACAGCTTTTAGGGCAACCATTTCATCTCTTTGTGCTTCTGTTTTGTTTCTCTTTCCTTCTCTATCGTGTCTTTTCACCTTATGAGCATTTTACCTTTTAGAAAAGTAGCATCTAAGAGTCACTGAATTTATTTCTCTTTCTGGCATCTTCAGGAACCTCTTGTAAAAGCCTGCTTTCTTTTGAAAAGCACATAAATAATAAGGGAAAAATAAAATACTTCACTTTGCCAAAGGCCAAGGCAGATTTATTGTTTTGATTTCAGTACATTTGCAATACCTCAGATTCTAAAAACATCAGGTCCTTCCTATTTTGTGAATGAGATTAGCTCGTGAATGGAGATCTAATTAGAGAAAATAAAATAATGTTACCAGTATAGAAAACAATAAAAGACTCTTCCTACTTTGCTAACATCACCAACTTAAAGGACAGCAAGAAAAATGACAAGCAGGGCATATCCATAGGTATCATTTTCTCCATTACACACATAAGCAATTTGTTCCCATTAAGTCCAGGTCTACTCAGAGTGATTTTTTTTTTAGCCACTTTTCAGTTAGACTGCAACAACTTATTCTGTGTTGTATGATCATCACAAAAAAACCCTAAAGCTGACACAATATTTGTCCTCAAAGAGAATAAGAACTTTTGTGGGTACATTGTGCCTCGCTTTTGCAAGACTGTCCTGTTCTCCTGTTCTGCTTTGCATCGCCGTAACTTTAACTTTGAAATGGGCTGTCATCTACAAATTTAGGTCTGTTAGCGGTTGGATTGCATAAACTTCAGGACAATCATAATCGACAGGAAAAAATGCTTCTGAGAGAGCCTCTTTAAATCATTGGTAACAGAAGGTATACAATGTTAAGATTTCTCACGGCTGAATTTTTTTTTTGCCAGAAGAAAAACATAGAACATCTGTGGGAAATTTTTTTTTTCTCATTTAAAGCATTTGGCAGAATACCATATCAGCCACATTTCTTCAAATTGCTAGGACAACTTGCTGTGTAAATTTTGTTCTTCCAAGTGAATGCTATATAGCTTTTCATTACAGAAATTGATGATACACAACCATTTTAATTAAATACCATTTCTAAAATCCATTCAGTTCATTTCTAACTCTGGATATTTTCAGGATTTTTTTTTATTCTTGTTATTGAAGAAATAATAAATGAAAGGAAGTAGCTTCTTATCCTCCATGTCTTCTTGCTGCAGATCAGTTTGCAGCACCAGGACTTTTTCTTGGCCATATTTTTCTGCTACATGGCAAGATTCTTCTTCTAGTCTCATTCCAGAATCACGGTCCAAGAGCTTGATGCCTTTGAATCAGTTTAAAACAGGCTTGTCTCTGCTTCTGCATCAGATTTGGGTTCATTTCAGACAAAAACACAGTAGATTTTGGGCTTGGGCCTAAACTATTCATTTATCTCACAGCAATAGTTAATTGTTTGGTTCCTTCGGAGTTTAAGAACCTCCTTTAAAGATCTCATTCCAAAAGCAGGGAGGTTATAGAAACAACTTCTCTCTGGACTGCTTTTTTTGTTATATTCAATATGACTTATGAAATGAGGGAGTCTAAATTTGTTTTCTTAACATGATTTCAGCAAGATGGCATTAAAATAAAAGGATGTCATTGATTTTTCTTACCAGGCCTGGTTTCCCAAAGTGACAAAATCCTGCAACTTGAAAGCTCCTCAGCTGCTCAGCAGATGCTCAACTGCATTTGGAGGCAGGCCTAAGCCTGAAAACTTGGACAATCATGATTTTTATAAAACACATCAGAAATTCAGTTTTTAATTCTGATCTGTGACAATCTACATGTCAGGACCCAGTTCATCAGAGGTTGTGAGATTCACTGATGCAAAATTAGCCCCCAACTTTATTGCTCTGCAAGAGACTTTTTATTTATTTACATCAGACTACAGAATTACATGGATTATTGCGCCTCCAGTAATTCAGTCACTTGAAGAGAGTACACAAAATCTGTTCCTCACATAGTGTGATGAATCCTGTCTGTTTGTCATGCCTGGTATATATATTTAATTGTAGCCAACAGTGTGTGGGTAGGCCTGAACAGCTCCAAGTAGGAGGACAGAAATGGCAGTGACAAAACCTGTGGGATCAATACTGAGCTGCAAAGCTGCCTCTGGGCTTCCACCACCCCTCAAACTCTTCTCTTTACAGCAGCCTTGTGGAACTGGTGTGACTCTGATAATCTGCTCCTCACACCTACCCCAAGAGAGACGGAAAACCAGCTGTGGTTGCTTTCGGCCTATCATCAAGATTACTCTAACATGAACACTGTCTTTCATTCATGGTGGAATTAAACTGTGAAGCAGATAAAAATAAAAATACGACCATAAAACAAGTTTTGTTTCTTTGCAAAAATTTAAGAGGCACACTTTAGTACATAGAGCTTTAGCAATCCTATTAATACCTTTACTGCCCAAAGGAGCTGGGACATGCTCCTAGGGACCTGCCACATTCATTCCCATCACCATGTGTAGAACGTGTTACTGTTGGTGCCCAGACAATCCCATGTTCTTAGAGCAGCTACAGCCTCTGCAGCTCTCCCATCAACTCATTTTGAGGAAAGAAAGGACCTTGGAGCCAACCAAACTGCATAATAGCAGCCATATAATGCAAGGGTATATGAAAAATTATGACAAACTGGAATGGATATTGTTCTCTAGTGTGTTGCTTGGACAATTCCTCTACCTCAAAGCATTTCTGTTTGGGGTAGTGTAATCTTTAGGGGAGAATGTGTTAAGTACCAATCACAACAGTGTATAACAACTGAAACGATCATTAAAATTATTTTAAATAAGTTTTGTGCAACAGAGTAATAATCTGTTTCAACATCCAATTATCAAAAGAAAATTTTTCTAATTCCTCTTCATCGTGCACTTCTCCACTGAGTTGTTGAAAAATGGCAGTCTAATTTGTTAACAGCTTTGAAAAAGTTCTTGCTAATCATGTTCTGTCTTTGTTTTACGTAAATTGTTAAGTAGTTACAGACAAACAACCCATTTCATCTGGAATCGTCTATATAAAATTATAGTTACTAAGAATAATCATAGCAGAAATGCAACTGCTTTTTGAGTGAGGCCAAAGCTTGGAAACTTGCAAGATGATGATTTTTTATGAAATACATCATAAATTGAATGTTGTCGTTATTGAACTGTGACACTCTGCATTTCTATACCAAGCATGCCAGGATCCATTTATTTGATCCTACCACTTCTACCATTCTTAGCAGAGATGACCTTTCACAAAAATATAGTAATAAATATATAAAGATTATACTAAAAAACCCCAATGTATAGATCAGAACTTGTGTAAGTCTATTATTCCTTAATATACCACTTTGGAAAATGGCTTTCTCAGAAAAAGTAATTGCTTCAGCTGAAATGTGGCAGAAGATATTCAGAAGTCAAGGGACCTGTCTACTAAGGGGAGAAGTCATGTTTCATAATTTGCTTCATTTCCTTCGCTTCTGCCATCACACTCTACAACTGCTCGGAGGCAGGTGCTGACTCCCAAGTCTGGTTCTTATGAGGCCAGCGGCATCTCCATCTAGTAACTCAGAGGATCTTCATCAACATTCAGAATTTTCAAATTTAAATGAAGCACCACAAGATACATATCTCTCTGAGGGACAGTGCCTCATTCAGGGAATTCAGCCCCACAGTGCTGTCTACCAAGGGCAGAAGTCAGATTTCACATTTTGCTTCCTTTCTTTTGTTTCCAGCATCACATTCTGCAAAACATCAGCTTCCCAAAATTACTTATTTCAGGTCCAATCTGTTAGCGTGAGGGAAACAGTCGTGGCTGGTTTTACAAGCTAATCACAGAAATATACTGAATTTTCCTTACATGTGTTACTGAGTACTTAAAATATGGGATTTTTTTTCTCTCTTTCTCTTCCTATTCACAGCCCATGTTGCCAATACTCAAAATCCAATCGGGAATTCAAGAGATTCATGTTTTTAGTTATTAACTGTAATTTTGTCTGTTCATTAATGTACAAGCAACTATTTTCTTCTTGCCTGGAACCTTTCTCATTACTATCACATCTGTTCTTATATGAAGACATTTTCCAAACAAAAGATAGGAGGCCAAGTTCAGAATGCAGCTAAAATAATTCCTGCCAGATCTGAAGTCACTCTTTTGTGTCTGTATTAGGGGAGGAACATTACTCTTTTCATTAGTGTCATATATTGCTCATTTCAGTCCTCCATTATTCTTAGTCTGTAGACTCTTATCTTACTGTCTTCTCCCCTTCATTAGCTGCCAATCATCCTATTTTATGTGGAGCTCAGATGGTCTTAAATGCCATAATTAGCACAACTAGTCACTGAGTACCTCAGCTAGAAGCAAGACTTCAAGTGCATTTAGCTGAAATATCTTCCTTTATGTTTTTTTGTAACAAAAACTCTGAATCTGAAAAAATCTTCATTTAATGGTCATGTACGTCTTCTACAAAGCACCTTCCATATTTACAAATGCTTCTTATGCTAAGCTTTGCACTTGCCATTGAAAGGCTTTTGGTAACTTTGCAAAACTCAATGGTGTGCAATGATTTATTTGTTACAAGAGAGGCCAATACGTCTCGGGAAAAGGGATGAAATCATTGTGTATGTACCTCTGAATGGCATTTCTTCCTAATGGCTTTTAAACCTACTGATCAAACGTCAATCAAATATGACAGAAGGGTTGGCTTCTCAAAAGTATGAAGTTCCCACAAATTTCATGAGGTAAGACAGCTGGTTAGAGGAGAGAAAAATCACTGAGGGAAAAGCTGTATCTTGAATTTATTAGTGTTTGTATCACTTTAGCAGGCTTTCCTAGTAGATGAGCTCTGTATTCCAACAATGTAGGCATAATTTAGACACTGAAGTATGAACCAGCATGATCATCAGAGCTTCTGTCTTGACTCGTAAGCACCTGTATTTTCATTAGGTAAGTTGCTTGACCATTTAAGCTCTGCTTATGTACATACCCAGAAGGTTTCCAATTTTCGCTGCTCAGCAGCTACTTCATGCCTTCAACTAGGTCTTCTACTGTAAAGGGTCCAATTTACCAGACAAGCTCAGAAGTTCATCTAAAAAAACGGTTGTAACTGTTGTCTTCAAAGAGCACAAAAATACTTGTTTTCACACAGAATAGCACTCTCTTCCCACATTTTTTCTTCAATAGCCTTCTGATCAGAGACCTCAAAGACACAGTTGGACTTTTCTCCACCCCAACAAAACTAAAACTATTGTCTTGTAAAGATTCAGTCAGAAAGGACCAGTAAGAATAAAAGAAAAGCAACATGACTATTATTAGTGATTTAGGCAGCTCTCTTGGGAAAGGGCAAACCCCATTTTCCACCCATACTTTAAAGTCTGTTTCTGCCCTTGTATTACTCAATCATTAACTAACATGCAGTCCTTAGAGTAAAAACACACTTAAAGCACCCCCAGTGTATAGGTTACTGCTTATGGCATGGACTTGAGAATTGAGAGCCGTTTCAGACCCCTCAGGCAATGGCAAAATATAAAATAGGAAATCCTACATTCTGGGTAGAGGGGGGTGAAACACTTCAAGTCTTTCCTAAAAGTGAATTGATGTGAACATTCATCTTAAAGAGAAGGTTTACGAAGGAGAACACAACTCCATGGAGTCCGGGTTTAGATACTTGAGCTCTGTATAGGAAGGACTTTAAACTTATTCCCAACATCAAAGGGTTTTCTTCTGGCTGGCTTTCCCTACTCTACTTTCCATACACCACATAATGTATAAGTACCCTCCACAGGACTTGAGATTCCACTGTGCAAGGTGAGTACCTAAGAATAATGTGTGTAAGGATCAGCCTTGCAATGCCCAAGCCCCTTTTTAGATGCCCAGGAGATGACATATGAAAAAGAAAAAGCAACCTTTAATTAGGTATAAATCAGATGTGGTATCTCAGGGGTCTGTGCTGCCTTCTCCTAAGAATGAACTAAGAGATCATGCAGTGACTCTATTTAAAGGTTCTTCTCCTAAAAATATGTTCTAAGCATTTCCCAAAGTTGGTTTTACAGGTTGGACTATAATTTAGGCTTGGTGAGGAGGACTGTCATGCTATTGCAAAGTTGCTGAATGACTTAAATCTAGAATACAGCTTAATGAAGAAACCCTAATGAGCATTGACCAGATGATAGTTTTTCTTTTAACTTAGAATATCAGACCACTGTAACATTAGAAGATCTCACAGAGAGCAGAGGATGGATATAAATGCACACAGAAATAGGATTCTATACTTCTTTAGTACTAATGTCTTCATCCACCAACAACTGCCCTCATACACTTTTAGGTTTTTAATTCTGTTTTTTTCAACACCTCTCAGTTCAGCCTGGCCATGTATCCATCTGAGAAAAACACGATGGTCAATTATTTAAGACTCTCAGCTTCTGTTCCAGCCTTGAAGAAAGAACAGTATTTGAGAATGACTGCAAGCTTTTACCACTGTTGAGAACAGAGTGTACTAAATACTAGACACAGTGCAGAGGACTTGTTTTTGTAATTTTTTCCCCAGAATTGACTTCATAATGGTTTTGCATAACACTGACAATACACTAATCTACTTACATGTTTTCAGGGAATGTGAGCAAAACCTGGAATGCCCCCAACCCCAGATGACAGGCGACAGCAGCCGCTTCAGCACGGCACTTGGTCTTCCCCAGAGCCAGTTCTGCAGGGCCGTTACTGGCTGGGTTCTCACAACTGAATGTAACTCCAGAAAATCCCCGAGTCTGAATTGCCATGTTCAAAGCCCACAGAAACAAATAATGACTCTCACAGAGCTTTAAGCAGAAATGCACTTTGCTTTTCCAAAAGGCCTTCCAGGAGAGAAATGAAAAATGTTTTTGCACTTGGACTTTCAAGATATGTTTCCCTTAGAAAGAAAGCAGTGAAGAGATTCCTATTTCTTATTGCAGATCCACAGCCTTCAACAAATCCTATATAATCTATAATCTTCTGACGACTTTAACAACTGACCAAGGAGAAATCACACCATACTACAAACAACTAACAGTAATACATACACACAATAGCTGCAGGTCTTTAATGAAATGTTACAGTCTTAACAATACTAAAAAAAATCAGAGCAACGACAATAAGAAGACATGAATCTGTATATTGAGTCACAATAGTTTCCAACTACCCATATCAAGTTTTTTGCCATGTTCCTGCCTATTTATCTTGCTCCTGTCTTTGGCGAGCCCTTTAATAAGGGCTTCATACATTGCTCATACATTTTCATACATTGCTCTTCTATGCCTCTGCTCCATTTTGCATGCATGGCAATCCTATACTCATCCACAAGCCCTTCCACAAGCCCTGCATTCTCTCCACTGGTGAAGTCACTCTGCAAGAGTTTCTCCTGTGATGTAAAGGAAGGAGTTCCTTGTTGTCCCAGTTCAGGATGGTCTTGGCTGTCTTGTGCACTGCTTGTTTTTAGAATGTCAGTAGAATATTTCTTGTGTCACCATCTTGTTCTTCCACCTCACCATTGTACTTCTGTTTTACAGCTATTTTTAACTGGGGGAAGGATCAAGCCTACTTCTGTATTTGATGACAGAGCATTTTAGATCACACTGGAAAAATGTGCATATATGTCTATGAATGCAGGTAATTGGGATTGCCCAACCAGCTGCTATATTTACATTTTTATACCAGAGATGTGCTTGGAAAATCAAGATGTGCTTGGAAAAAGTGATCAACAAGGAGTCTAATCTAAAACCCACTAAACCTATGGGAAGACTCCCACTGATTTTAGAGTTTTGAAATAAATTCTTTCCTGTTGTTCAGTGAGTTGTTAAAGCATTTCCTGAGGAAATTACCATTTTACCACTACAGAAACTTAAAATACCATCATATAAAGTAAGCTACAATGCATAAATCATTTAAAAAACTTCAGAAACTTTACTCAGCAGGAGGAAGGTTAGGAAAGATGAAAAAGAACAAATCTGTGTTTGCAAATTCATGTTTCTTTGAAGGCTGATGATAAAAATTAAACAGAAGCAAGTAAATTATGGCCAAGTAAGGTAGAAATTCAATTAATTTGAATTAAATTGAATTAATGCAAGGATGCTGCTAAAAATCAGTAAAAGTAATTTTTTTCAAAAAGAAGCCCACACCCCCAAACCCTACCATAGTCATAACACAATATGGAGAGACATAAGAAATCAACAAATCAACTGAACATCATCAGGATCTTTCAGAATTTGGTAGCCAAGAGACATGACAGATGGTTGAATAGCAAGCATGCAGACATCCTGGTTCTTATGTGGAGCAAAGCTTTTTCCAAATTTTCTCAAAATGTAGTTGCTTCATTTGCTGAATTAGTTTACCTCCTACATTTGGGAAATTCATAGCAAAGAAGGAAAGAAAGTTTGCCAATTTCAGAGCATTCAGATATTTTAAAACAAGACCCAGAATCTCAAAGAGTTTTTATTTCAGCTCTGCAGATGGAGAAACTGAGGAACAGATGGACTGAGAGGGCCTCTCATGCACTGAGAAACTCCCCTTGAATTCAGTCAGCAGTGAACACAGATTTGGTGAAAACAAGATTGCACAGCAGAACTAACTACTGGAGTTAGAAACAGGATCTAACAGCTCCTTCAACCTCATGCTTCAGACTCCAGGTCAAAATAAATCTCTTTTCTCAAAATAAGAACCTGATAGCTTTTCAGAACCCATTCTCTGCTAATCATTGCATGAGATTTTATATCCCAGAAGAACACCCACCAATCTGTTGTATCTTAAAATTAATAATTTTCTGACTTGCCTTTCTCATAGAAATGTGAGATGGACCCAATTTTTGAAAAAGGAGGTCTAATGAATTGGACTTTACTTTGGGTGACTTCAGAGATTTATATGCAAAAAAAAGGCAGGTTTTGATGTGTTTTTTGGGGGGATACCTGATGGTGCTGGCATCTTCAGAAGGACTTCCACAGGCCTGGCACAGCCCTTCTCTGCTACTTAAAGCTGTCTTTTCACCAACAGTGCCTAGAATAAAGCAATCTATACACCTAGATCCTACAGGTTTAACTGAAGGCACATAACTGTGTTGTCTTAGGCTCCTAATATAACCAACACTGTGGGATGTGCCCAGAGCTAATCAGAGGGTATCCAGACCTCAATAAGGAAAACATTGCCGATATGACTACGCTGCATTTCAGTTCCTGAAAAGAGTGTGCTTTCTAAGCTGGTATCACTGTTGTCACACCTCTGCTTCACCATCACAGAGCTCTCAGGCTTGCGAAGATGCATCTGGCAACCAACCTGCCAGATGGTTCCAGAAACAGATCTTCCCTCTGCTCCAGCTGCTAACTGGCGCAGAAGCCACTGGTGAGCACCCCAGGGCAAAACAAAGGAAAACGCCCCTAGAAGACATATGTTGTGAACACTGGGTTCTCTGCACCAGCTGTTTCACTCTATAAATCCACTTGTACTGAGCCACACTACCTGCTAATGCAGACATAGCTAACTCTAAAACCTGATGTGAAAGAATTTGTCTTGTATTAAAAGAAACCCTATGGTCCTAAAAATCTATCAAAAAACATTAAAATTCATTAAATCATCTATGCTATTTAGATCCTTTAAAATATTTCCACTCAGTTTTTATTTACATTTGAAATTATCTAAATAAAATGTTTCATCTTGGGTTTGGTTGAGGATGTTTCTGTGGGAGGATTTGGGGTTTTTTTCTATATGTTAGAAATAGGGAGTAAGGCTCAGTTCATTTATTTTTAACCATATAAAAGATAGATTGCTTTCAGAAACACATGCTTGAGATGGTGATTTATCCCACTGTTCTCAGACAGTGGTTGTAGGCTAGGATAGATTACTCCCTGAAGATCTACTCCACTGTTTGCTGAAGGAGCCTAGAAGTGCAATTTAGGTTAGAAAAGTAATATTTAAATACATACAGCTAGGAAAGGTGAACCAAGGCCTATATTTCACAACAAAAAGCTATTTGATTGACAACTTTATTACATTTTTAAAAATATTAAATCAAATATGGTAATAATTTCACAGCTTGAAAAGTAAGGAGTGTCAATGAGAAAAATCCTGTTCCATAAACAGTTTTGATCTAAACTAACTGGTGTTTTACAACAAACTCACCATGCTTTAGTATATAAATATCTTGGACTTAATTCTAACTTAATCAAGGGATTTATAGCCATGCCAGATCTAGTGTTAACAAAAATGTAAATTACCTGAGAAATTAATAGGTCTACTATAAAGGACAACTTTTAGCCCTTCTAGGCTCTAGATTAACATAACATTAACAGAGAGGTTATAGCCTTTCTGTTCCCAGTCTACATGAGGGGAAATGTGATAGAGAGCAATCATAAGGTCCATTTCCTCTAGCCTCTTCACCTTGAAGTGGTGAGTGCAAGCCCGTAGATGACCTTTCTGCCCAGGCCAGCTGTCCAGTCAGCCCCGGGTCTCTCTGCCCGGGGTAGGCAGAGAGAGCTGAGTGCCAAGTTGTAGAGAGATGCCAAAATGAACTGAAAATAGTGAAGTCTTCTGAGGACCAAAATAAGACTTCTGGGGATCATGGAAAAATAAAACCGATAATATTTAGGCTAAGCTCACTTGCAAGCAGTGAGGTTTATCAGTAATTTACAAATATAAACAAAGGTGAACTCATGAATGAATAACAATTTTGGCACAGCTGTTCCAGTGAGAACCAGTTCTCTTTACATCAATACAGATTTAAATAGGAATAACTCGGCTGGAAGTTAATGGCACCACACTGACCTTAATCAGGGCCGTGTTTATACAGAGGGCGTTTTGGAGTTATGAGGCCTGTGTAAGGACCTGCAGTTAGCACAGTACAGAGGGCAAAATAAAGGTGGAGTTTTGAAGTGCATGTTACTCTGCTTAGTTCAAGGTAAAACAATAAACAGCAGAAAAAATGTGTCTACAGGAACTAAGAATGAAAGTAACTGAAAAAAAGAAAGTGATAGAAGTCTAGAAGACTAATAGACTCTAGAAACAGACGCATGCTGATTTTCCTACAAGTCATTGCATCCACAAAGGAGGTCGAGGACTATAGAGAATGCTTTTGTAAACTTCATAACAACATAATACATTGGCAATAAAGTTTGTAGTTCACATTCCTGTCAAGGCTGATGTTATTCATACTAGGGAAAAGAATGAAAGCTGACAAACTGCAGTTTGCAAATATCGCAGCAAGTACCAGAGATAACAAAGCATTTCCAAGGTCATCTAAGAGCACATATGAATATGCATTATATTGAGTAAGTTCTGCAGAAACTATTGCTGACTTTCCACAGTTGGCTCTAAAAGAGAGTTGGACTACGTAATGCTACTCAGAAAACTTAATTTGAAACAGATAAATTAGCTACCAATTTAAATACATTAATTAAACAGAATTAAATCTCTGAGTGGACAGCTTCATTCAGAATTAAATTGACATCAATATGGTATGGAATAATTCATTTTCAAAGTGAATTAAGCAAACCCAAATTAAAGCTGTCTTAGTTCTAAGAAAAAAATCCCTGTAGACATTCACTGTAATCTAAGCAGCCAGTTTTAAAAGTTACTTTCTTAGTGTCATCTTCTAGTTTATTCTCTGGGCTTGCCTGAATTAACCCAGAAAGAATTTTAATAATGTACAAAAAGTCTCAAGTCAGATCCAGTATTCTTTATGCAAGGCAAACTCCCAGAAACTTAACAAATCATAACAAAAATCATAAGGGATATTCGACTTAAAATCTTCCTTTTCCACAGGAAAACAAAATTAGCAACAACTGCTCCTCAAATTAACAAATAAAAGACAGATTATTAATTAATAAAGTAATTTAGTGATTCAGAAACAGAAGTTTCAGGTTTATGAAGACAGCAGTCCTGGGAAATATATGTTTATGTATTAGTGGTTAAAATTAGGTGGGACACAACCATTTTTCTCTTATGAGATATTCTACCCTAGTCCTTCATCTGAATTTGCCCTATGGAACTGTGTTTGGAGAACAATGATTCTTTTATTCAGCCTCAGCTACACATCTTTTTATTGCAATTCCTTGGAAAAAACAGATTAACTCTTTCCCTAGAGAACTTTACCTTCCTTTTATTTACTTCTTTCTTTTGATAAGAGTATTTTAATAGGCCCATTTAATACACAAAAGCCTCCAATTGACCCCTTTAAAGAAGATTGATTTTTATTTCTCTTACATTAGTGTACAACTAAAGTGCCTACTTATGGCACTTTATGCGAGATCAGAATCAGACTGACTTGTAGAGTAACAAACACTGCCACTACATGTCAAAAGGTTCTCATGAACAGCAAGCATACTTGCAAATAAGTCACTCAAATGGGAGTTGAGAGGAAATGTCCAAAATTAGTGTGTAAATAAATTTAACATCAGTGAAATTTACTTCATCTATCAAGAACAGGTAGTGACCAGAGCAGAGGGCATCACTGCCAAACATTGCAAATTCACCATTTATTCTAGTCTCACACTGCTTAATCAATTTTCTATCTAAAATAATTGCAATAAATAGTACTTCATATTTTTTAAAGCAGAATTCTCTAGGCCATTTCCTTATGGAATTCAATACAATTCTAGTATGTATCCTTTTCAACAGCTAAGGGTACTCCCAGCTTTTCAGTAAATTCAGTATGAAGCTAACTAGTTTAAAAAATATAATGTTGCATAATGCCTTAAAACCAGTTTTCTGTGTAGAAATCATTGAACAAAAAGCTGGAAGAGACTTCAGTTGACCTTCTCTGTGAGGTGGGAGCAAGTAGGTCACTGCTCATCGAAAGTCTGTTCCTAAAGAAGTCCAATGGTGGGAGCTCCATGTCCTCCCCAGACATCCCACGGCAGCTTATAAACTCCCCTTACAAAGTTCACATACAATTTTTAATTTTCTCTTTGAAGTGGCCTCTCACAAATAATGACTTCTGCATTTCTCAGTGTTTCTTCTCTAATGTGAGTAAACCAAATCCATTGAATAATTTCATTTTGTAGTACTTCTGCCTATGACTAGTCCCTGGACTTGCTCCAGTTGCCTCACATCTTTCTTTGTCCATGACACAGTCCTCAGCGGAAATTTTACCACTATTGGAGAAAGAAGAGTTACTTCTAATAGTATCAGATAATAGTCTCTTTTGCACCTCCCCAGCAAGAACTACGTCTAGTTTTGCAAGATCATCACGTCACCCAGTGAAACAGAGCGAGTGACTTGTTATAACCCTAGAACTTTCTTCAGAGTAGCTGATTAGGCAGTTGTTTTCCAGTCTGGATTTAGTTAATTATGTGTACTTAGATGTAGGAAATATTCACATACCTAATTGTTTCATTGTGGTACACAAGCTTGGAAAAAATCTGTTTGAAGTATGTCTTTTTTTTTCTTATGTAAAGTCTCTTCATATTTAAATATTGTATGAGTAAAATTGCAACTGTTTAGAAAATTTCACTTATTTTTTTCTTCAGGCAAAGCTTGAGCTTATTTACATCCACACTGTCACATGAAAAAATGTTTTCCTATTACAACAGAAAAGATGATAGATTGTTAAATTGAAAATCTACTAATATTTCCTCCCAGCAAAATCTACAGCATTCAGATATATTTGATTTTGTCAGACAAATTTCTAATTTTTGTGAAAGTCAAATTTCCCAGATTGCATTGTACTGTATTATGTGTGAAGAGGTACTTCAGCGATCCAGTCACAATATCAATATCATCACTGTTTGTTAGCCTCAGAGGGATTAGCACTTCTATTAAAGGCCTTTTACTCATGTCCCTCACTTTAGACACATGCAGCCCTAGATGTTAAACCACAGGATTTGAACCACCTGGCAGCTGGAAGTTTTTGGAATTATCTGGTCCTCAGACCTACCTTATCCTTAAGAGAGGAAGACTTCCTTGCTTTGCCATGACCTCCTCTTGAGAGATCTTCATTACAAAAACCACAAAAACATATTGCTAAACCACTTGGCTGGGAAATGTATGCTCAGGGTTTTTTCCCCCTCATGTTCACTTTTTTTCTAAGAACTTATTTTTACTTACACCTTGATAAATACATGTTTTCTCACCCATGGTTTCTTGGTATTAGTAAAAGGAACCACATAATTTAAAATGAAATGTTTTATTTCATCGAAGTGCCAGCTGTTCTTACATACATAATAATTGAAAATTGCCTTGGCAACCTGCATAACTACTCAAGACATAAGAAGTTCTCCAGTGATACTGGCTCTAACAGCCTGCACTTAAGCACTTTCTTCTTCAGGCATGAGCAGCAAATAGCCTTGCATCTGTATGATGCATCGCCCTCTTTAGAGACGGCAGCTCTGACCCTCACCTTCAGCCTGTGTACA
Organism: Nipponia nippon; assembly: GCF_047370975.1. NCBI lineage: Eukaryota > Metazoa > Chordata > Aves > Pelecaniformes > Threskiornithidae > Nipponia > Nipponia nippon. The sequence goes on along the minus strand of NW_028262290.1, from coordinate 43,625,699 downwards.
CAAGCTGGCCAAGGCTAACGCTAGCCTTATGAGCTCAGTCTCCTTATATTGCCCTTGCAGGCAAAGAAGGGAGACACATTTGTCCCACAAATGGGTAAGAGTGGCTCTGCCTCTGTTGCCTCTTGAGGAAACCTGAGCCACTGAGCCCAAATAGACTGAAGTTAGCCTTTGTGAACACATCCCAGTCTCCACTCAAGCGAATTATGATGAACCCATCATCCATGTCTCTTACTCCAATGACTTGTTAAATATGGAAGAATGATTTTAATGCTTTCCTTCCCAGATTAAGCCCTTCCCAAAAGTCCATTCTCAGGCAACCACTGATAAGAAAACCAACCGGGAATTTTGTTTGTATAACCTTAAATTACATTTTTTTTCTGAAAACTGATAGCACAGTCAGTTCTGTGCCACTCCATGTTCACCAATGCAATATTTTCCATATCAATGTGTTTAGTTTACAAGTAATGTTCCTCTGATTTTTAGCCCTATATACAACCAGCAACAAGAAAGCCAACTTGATTTCTTTCTATTTCACCTTTAATAAAAGGTTAAATTCTACTCTAAAAATATATCCAGACAATAATAATGAGAGTGAGAAAAGCAAATGGCTACCCAAGCAAGCTGAGACAAGTCAAGTTAAGGATCACAACCGTCTAATCAGGTGGATGCAGATTTAAGCACTGGTTAATTTATCACACCTTGATGTATACTGATTTAATCCATGAAGCATCTTCGTCTTCAGTGTGGCATTTATCTACATAGTCTCTTGCCTTTGTGTTTGCACAGGTATAACCATGTTCAGCAGGAATGTAGTACATTTATGTATTTAGGATTTTTTCCAGAAGTAAAAGTAGTACCCAAATCATTTACTTTTAGAGTACTACAGTGTTCAATAGCAAAAGTAAGAGTGAAAACTTACGTTTTTAACAAAAGCAAGAAGATAAGCCTGGAATGCATGGCAAGTAGAAAAACAACCCCCAAAAAAGTACCATGGCTGTAGTCTACTCTTAAAATAAACCCCAGCTATAAGTGGTTATGTTTGCATTTTTAATTTACATTATCAAATTAGCATTCAGTACCCACAGTCAAGATAAATCCCACATAAATTAAAATTAACAAGTTATAGTACTGAATTACAGCAATCCAAGATGAACTACCCTATAGTACAGAGATTAAAATTCAATTATTCTTAGGAGATAATAAATTCAATTAGATTCCATATTTTATTGAAAAAAAATCAGCAAAGTTCTCAAATCCAGGACAAAGAGTTTAAAGCCTCAATTAGGTTCATAGTGTTCTCACAGTCTGTGGGCTGTTTTTTTAGCCCAGGACTTCTAAATAACAGACTAATAATTCACAGAAATTAAAGTGACATTTTCATCCTGCAAAAAACGACAAACAATATCACAAGCACCGTCAGTGATAAGCTCTACTGCCCCAAAATAAAAAGTCCCTGGAGATACGACTGTGACTTTGTCTTCTGGAACATTCTTCTATGTTAATCATATTGTTCTCTTATATTCCACTCCCCTTGCCTATTTGGAGGCCTCATTTTGGCTTTGGTGAGGTTTTACATTTATTCTTGTGAAGAACAGGAACTTTATGATTAAAAAGCATGAAAAGGTTAAGAGAAACATTTCCTTCCCTGTTCCTTCCATCAGACCAGCATCCCAAGAGCATTGATGGTGCAGATCCTCGAAGAAACAGTGCCTGAGAGAGGAATAGGAGAATAGTCAGGGAAGGCTGTAGACATCAGTACCAAGCTTTAGAAAAAAAAATTCCTGTGCCAAAATATAACTAAATATTTGAGTAAGGAATGTTTGTCAGGAGATACAAATTATCATAAAGGATAAAAAAGAAAAAACTGCCTGGCATAGAAGCTGAATAAAGAAATGAGTTAATGATGTCATTACATTCACATTATATATAATTCAGCATAAAATATCATTTGAAAGACAGAAGAATGAAAAAAATTATCCAGATAACTTTTTTTCAATGGTCTGGATAAGTTATTGATAAATGTAAAATCTGGGTGGCAGGACTGAAAAAATAAGTATTTAATTTATAATTAAATGTCAGCTTCTGGAGGTCACTTTTGACATGCCTCTCACTTTGATAAGTCTCAGAAATCCATAAAAAGCAACACAAAAATAAGCAAGTGAATTTAAAGTGAGTTTGAATTAGTTTTATTAACATGTCACATATTACTTTAACTTCAGTTTCATGACTGGAGATTCATGACGGAATACTTTGGTAGAGAAAAAAAATCAAACATCCTAGTTTTCAGTCTCTCTGATCTGCTATTGAACTACAAGTTTGTGTTGAAGGTGTTTCTTAGTAGCTGTTGTCTTTTTGCTGTGCTTAGTTGACAAGCTGTCCTGAGACTTTGCCAATCATTGTTTGATGATCCTTTGGTTCCCCAGTCAGATATATTATTTAAAAGTAAATAAACAATAAAAAAGAAGGCAGGGTAGAGTAGCTTCTGTATGAGATATGTGGAAACAGTTCATTATAAGTGTGAGAACTGTATTCTGGTTTAAAAGTGCATTTTCCATTTTTAAAAAGCATTAATCGTTATATTCTTATGTCAAAGATCAGTAGAGACTACAGAGCCTACCAAGATATATTTTTAATTGTAAATAAGGTGTTCAGCTGCAGATATAGGTGTTTTTATCATGTTCAATTCTCTACAATATGTCTAAACCATATGATTTTCATCAGGTGACCCATATCTATCTCCACACTTGCATCTTCCCATCTTGATGGTGAGGTAAGGAGTACAAGACATGTTTTAAAGCCTTCAGTCTTAAGGAAGGTTTCTCTAACAAACTGTGCGCAATATCTAATGGCCAGCTTCTGACTCTTACCTCAAAATTCTCATATACCATATGAAGGGTAAGCCAAGTGTGACAGACGATATAAAACTAAAGAGTGAAGGTTCATAGCATGCCTGCACAAGACTTCAGGGTTACCCAAAATATATCTACAGCCACCTCAGTGCTTGGAAAGGTCAAAGGGTACACATATGGCCCATCTGAACTGTTGCATGCACCTACAACATATAGCAGAAACTCTCCCAAATGAGCCGAAAAATTGTGTAAAATTATGCAGTTTTGAAGCTCTGTAAAAAAAAGAATTATGGCAAACTAAATAACTCATCAGCATTTGGGAGAATAAACACCAGAAGGGACCCTCAAGGAGATGTGTGTCTTACTGCATTTTAAACAAACATCAAGGTAGTTAACTTGCATGATAAACACACTGTCATTTGATTTTAGTGATTTCTTAAAAGGAATAAAATTTTATTTGTTTATCTCAAGCAATTACCAAAATTGCATAAATTTCTGTTATTTTCAAGCACCATTTCAGTCCCAAGCATGAATTACAGAACAGAATTTCTGTTGTATTTCAAATGCTTTTGAACCACAACTTGTCCTACACAGGGTATTCATGCTCCGTAGATCTTCTTGGCAAAATTAAGGTTATGCAAACACACCCTTCACTATTTTTTATCCCATCATATGCTAGCTATATCCTCACACTCACTTCTAGTGCTAATTGGGTTACTTAAAAAATCAGGCTTTTAAATCATCAGATCTATTTTCTAGGAACCCGCTTACCCCCACCCCATTACTGCAGTACCTAAATCATACAAGATTGTGACGTGTAGAAACAGGCTTTTTCACAGTTCAGTCTCTACCTGTCTCTCATGTTATGTCTTGGTTTGCACTCCCAACCAGTTCTGTCTGCAGCCACATATCCCTGGCAGAGGGCTCCTGGTCCAGACCTCACCATAGTCAGACCTATAGCAAGACAGTTTCTTCATCCAACAGGAGGTGGTACCATTACAGCTGTGACATTACTTAAATCCTATAGACCATCTTTGTAAAGGTATCTGAAAATGCAGGTACGCCTTCAATGTTATTTTTAAAACTTACTGGCACCCAGCTCCTTCTGGGAGTCAGCTGCCTTAGCGTTTCCAAATTAATCTTTCTTGAAACTACCTTGCAAAATTTGCCCACCTGACTTTCTTGAGCATTTAACAAATATCTGTGACAGTGTCTGGGAGTGAGCTTCAGTTTCCCAAGTCTCAGTTCAGGATATCTGCAGGATCACCCTTCCACTCCTGGAGCTGCTAATTGAAGAGCTAGACTGTGAGTTTTGTAAGGGACAAAAGATTGCCAGCTTTTTATTTTTTATAAGCAACACAAATATTTCAGTAGCTTTGTTAAAAAGAAATTTGGAATTCACAGTCAGTTTCCACCAATGCAAGTTTCCCGTGGATACTCTTTAGCTCCACTTGTTGAAAGCAAATTAACAATATGGTGTGGAACAGAACTGGCACATTCACTTATGCTCGACACCCTGTGCTTTGTCATATGATACGCTGAAACATAGATTCTTACATGATCAAATCTCAGCTCAGTCAAAGCATTGCCTACATGAACTCTTGCTAACAAAGCAGAGACTAAGGAAATAAAAAACTGGAAAAAGAGGAGAACCCTCTTTTCAACTGAAAGCAGCTGCTCAGGCTGTCTGAAAAATGAGAATTCAATTTGTAGCAACAAAACAAAAACCACTTGAAAATGTTCAGGGAGAGAGAAAAATCCTCAAATACAGACCTGACAAGCCTCCCACACTTGGGGAGACAGTCATGCAGTTGGCTCCCATCTCATGCTGCTCCTCGAGCAGAGCTGTATCCTACTTCTTTGCAGTGCAGTGTCACAGCCTCTCTCCTGCTTTGTGCCAGACGTGGCCTCGGGTATCTGGGTCTAACACAGCAGGTCTGACACTGCCTGGGCAGGGCCCAGTTTCCAAGGAGGCCAGCTAAAAGGCTGAGTGTCTTGCCTTCACAACCCCTTGCAATAATATAGGTTGTCTGAAGCACCCCATGCAGGTCATTTCTCCCACGGCATGAGCCATTCCTGGGTCTCACATCTTTCCAGAGGAGAGGTCTGCACAAGTGGAAAGTGACTGCCAAAAGATCTAATTTAGTCCAGGGATGAAGGCCCTATCTAGGACATGGGAGATCCACGTTTCAGGCCCTGAACACCCCTTTTCAGCCACACTAAACTCTGTCTCCTGCATCCCCAGTAAGCACACAGCACCTCAACTGCAGCCGTTCTGGAGGCTGTTGTGTTTGTTTTCACTAAAAATTACACCCTTCCCTAAGAAACCTCCCCTAGAAAAGTTTTATCAGAGCAAATACATTTACAAAGAATTTCAGTTTTGACAAAACAATACTGCCTAGTGATAAGTACAGCCCTCATGGTTGCATGCCAGTGCATCAATGTATGCTAATTACTGGGATGTGGTGAGCTTTGTTCACTGTTTACAAAAATGAAAGCATAGGCATGAACTCTTTCTGTCAACTGTCATAATTAGCAATAAGCTGATGTGCACTGAAGAAAGTTTCTGGCAAGTTGTCAACCAGAAAACTGAAAATCAGAAAGAGAACCTTTATTAGACTTGAAAAACAAGTGTAGCATTTAAGCATGCTTAATGCAAGGCTTGGTTTCACTGCATACAGCTGATCCATGTGGAGTGGAAACAAACAGAAACAGGTATCTGTTGAGAGAGAAGGAAGGGAAGAGATTAGCTGACAAGGGAAAAAGTGTTATGGGAACTTGCAGGAAGGTTCAAAGCGTCCAGTTTATCTTATTTACTAGTTGGAAATTTCTGGATATAGCTCATAGTAGAAGCCCTTCCTTATCTGCCCATTTTTGCATATCTACTGAGGGAATTCACCTTAGACTTGCTACACAAGTGTTTCTGTCTCCACTGAGGACAATGAAGAATACTGAACTGGAAAAATACTTAATCAAAAAGCGACAAAAGTTTGTAGAATTCACCATGTCGAATTGGGCTGTTGCTCTAACAAGATCAGTGTACTTCTGCCACAGAGGCAGTGGCGAATGACTTGGCAGAGGGAAAAATGCAATACATCTGAACCCAGATTTAATGGAACAATTACGTATCAAACTCACATTTAACCTCCTAATTTCTCACTGACTTTTAACATCACTGATAAATAGGAAAAAAAGGAAACTGCCTAGAAGCTATACTAGTACTTATTACCAGTCAGAGGTTATAAACCCAGCATTGCTTAGATGGGCTCTTTCAAATGGCCATCTTGCCTGTAACACCTTCAGGTTGTCTCACGCTCTCTAGTAAGCTCTTTCTAGGCAGAAGCTTACTATGAATACTTTCTTCTGGACTGTCTCATTAAGCTTTTCCTGGAGTTATACTGTTCAAATAATTTTCTGTTCATATGTAGCCCACAAATACTGAAACTTCATTTGAAGTACCCTTAGCACGGGAGCAATGTAATGAGTCTAGGAAATTAATAGTGTTTTTCAAGATGAATACAAGTATCTTAAAAAATGTTAGCAGTTTGGTAAGTAATAGTATCAGAATAAGCAACAGGCACATAAACAACGTTTTCCATAGGTGTTTCACCTGGGCTTTGCAAAATGCATTTTCAGATCTTAGTCAAATGTGATGGTAATTTTTAAAAAGTTTTCAAAAGAATTTTCAAGTAGGTGAAAGGTAGTTGCAAAGGGTATATATTCTTTTTCATGTTCACCATGAGGAAGAACACAGGACATACAAGGAGGAGCTCGGAGAGCAGGGTTTGTTCAGCCTTGCAGTGTGGAGGTTCAGGACAGAATGTATTACTTCCTTCAACTGCCTAATAAAAGGGTGTAGAAACAGTGCAGCCAGGCTTATACTGGAGGCACATGGTGAAGAGGTAATGGGCACAAGCTAGAACATGGGAAATTTCAGTAAGGTACAAGGAAAAAAATAATTCAGCAGGAGGTTGGTCAAAAACTGGAAAAGATTTCCCAGAGAAGCTGTGGGATTTTCATATTCAAAACTATGTTGGACATCGCCCCCACATAGTTGTCTCTGCTTTAAGCAGTGGTGAGATTAGATGGCCTCCAGATTTCCCTTCCAACCTGAATTTTTCTGAGATTCTATGACAAGCAGTTAATGAGATTAAATTACAGCAAGGCAGTTGGTTAAATATGTAGATAAAACTTTCCAACATCAGGAAGACTCCTCTTGGCAATATCATGATTTCCTTCTCGTCCTTCAAACCCACCACTTTCTCCATTCAAATCATTGCCCTAGCTTTATAAGTTAGTGCTGTGAATGCAATGAAGAAACCAACACAGAATACAAATAAAGCTTAGTATTTTATCATTCGCCTTACCTTGCCCTTTCCAAGAGCCACAAATTTTAAAAGTAAAGCTACTTACCTAAGTTTTTCCAGTGAGACAACGAGCATGCCTGTGCCCATAGGCCACAGCCATGTGTCACAAGCAGAAAGTTGTTCAGAATGCCAGGTTAGCTCCTTGAGCAACTATTAGCTCCCGAGCCATTTCCTCCCTGCTCCAAGAACATCTGCCCACTACCACCCTCTTCAGGGGCTGGCAATCAGAGTGCCAGGCCACCAGCAATATGCTGGTTTTCCTCAGAAAAGAAGAAACAAATACTCTGTTTTCCTACCTCTTTTTTCCCCTTCATCCTTCATAATGTTTTTCTGAAAGGAATTCCATATCCAGATCAGCTGTATTAATAAATAAAGGCAGCTTTCCCCGTCTACAAACTCCTTCCCTGCTAAGCAGAAAATTTCCATTTCTTTCCTCCATTTATTAAAGCAATGATTCATTTTATACCTCAGAGGGTTCCTGTAAGGCTGAAGCACCCAGGATGTGTGAAATGTTCATATCAAACCAAGCCACAAGACACTTTACAAATTCATAAAAAGCTGTTAATATTATAGTAATCCACAAATATTTTTCTCACTGACAGATTTTGACCCCTGTTTGTGCTTGCAGGGGGAAGAAACCTCATTCCACAATGCTCGTCTCATGAAGACCTCTTTTTCCAAGCAATCACTTTAAAAATATGACTCTCTAGGCCTTGCCTGAGTTTATTCCAGGCTTTAAGAGTAATAAAAGTAGGTGGTGGAGCTAAAATAGAACACACCTTGTGTTTTATTCTGAAAATAAATGTTTAGCAAATAGTGGATAAGCAGCAACAGAACAGATATGTGAATGCTGTGGCCTGCCTTAATCTTTCCTATAGCATCTTCTAGCATGGCATGTGCTCCCAACCATGCAGTGCCATAGATGACAAACAGCCAAGTGTCCCCATCAATATCAGTGCTTTGTCTGGCTCTGCAAGGAGCTAAAATCTCTTAAAAGGCAGCACTTTTTAATCTCTCATTGCAGAAATGAGAGAAATTAGAGAACAAATTTGTGAAAAAAATATTTACTTTCAAGATATTTTTGCAAAAGTATTGACACATATCACTTGTTTTGGGAGGACACCAGATAAAAGTTGAAAAGAGTAAGGCAATATCCAAGAAGTGTCTTCTAAGTGTTTGCTAAAAGACCAGAATTTTTTGAAATAAAGAGTGGCGTAGCTATTGTGGCGTATGCCACAAAGTTCGTTAGCCTGCCATAAAATAGAATGGAATGAAATAAAATAAATAAAATAAAGTATAAGTTCCCAGGGTGTGTAATGTTCAACAGTCTTATGACTAGACCCAATACTGACAGACTGGATTGGGTGAAAAAGTGATCTCTATTACTTCACTACAATTCTCTAGCAAACAAAAAAAAATCTTAATTCTAGTAATTATATAAGCTTAACAGCAGTTTTATAACATCTATGAACAATATGGTGGCAAAGGACAAGGTAAGGTGGATTAACGTATCCCAATTAAAGCAAAAGCCTGCACTGAAAACTTAATGATTGTTAGGATACAAATAGTATTACTCCATCTTCTTACCTGAGAATGGCAGTATCCATGTACCCCAGGTACTCCTACCTATATCAGCTTCTTAATCAGTGATACCCAACACTGAAACTCATCCTCACTGGGATGGAGCATCAGAATCAAAGGTTTTTGAGTAGGAAGAAGTAGAAACCAAGGCTTTCAGCTGCATTTCCTGTGATGGCTACAAGGCTAGAAGATGCCACTCCAGCAATACCTCTGTAGGTGCCTCAGCCTTTGAATTGACTTAACAAGATGCAGTTATTCCGTAAAATGGGAGGTCCTCAAAGTACCATCTGAAAGACTAAGCATCTTCCAACCAAGATATCCTCCAGTCCTGTCTCCTGTGTGGTTCCTCGTACTTGGTCAGACCAATCCCTTTTCTTTGTTATGAGCCACTGTTTGCACTTTGGGAACATCTCTGCTGTAGAGAACATCAGACTGGCTGGAAACCCTATCTGCTAGTTTTCTGCAAAACCATAACATTTCCTTCAAAGGGGCTAGCCAGTTATAAGCCTGGCAATTCACCTACCTGAAAAACTCTTATTTTACATTTAAACAAAAAGATCTTTTCACTTCTCTCAATAACCAAATAGCTTGCTGCATTTCTTCGGCAGGAAAGAAATTTCTGTTCCTTGTATGTATTTTGTGAAGTACCTTGGGATTCCTCCAAAAGAAAAGGGCTATAAAAAGATCAGTTTTATTATTTTAATTTATTTGTAAGCTCTGTTCTGTTTGATGAGACCAAAATGCTTCCTACAAAACACCATGATGTTTGCCCTTACTATCATCCAATTTTTTTAAGCCATATTTGTGAGAAATATCCCTTTATAAAACCTTTCTACTTTTTCCTATACTGGTTAAGAAATGAACAAAAATGTTATACATGTGTGGTACAGTGGTCGTATGAGGGAATCTAATCTGGCATGCTGCATATGTGACACCAGTTAATATTACTTGAATAGGTAGGATTCAAAATTTGTGTGCTCCTGGCCAGAATTGGTATGAAGAATTAAGATTGTAAGTTCATAAAAAAAGCTCTATATTAGTCATCTGATGTTAATGGAGTTTGAGTTGCAGCTGTGATGTTCATGGGGTTATCATTAGGTCCATGTGACTTAACTGTATTTTATCTTCTGTTTAAAATTCATTTATCAGAATGAAATCAGAAGTATGGTTTCTGTCACCCACAGAACAATTACTTTTAGTACAAAGCCTGTGAAGAGAAAGGTCTGCTTCTCTTTAAAGAATAGGTAGAATTTAACAGAATTTTGTATGCCAGCAGCATACTTTCTCTATCTTGCCCAGCTGCCATTTAACACTACAGAAACCTATAGCCATAGATGTGTTCCTGAAGTTTTCCACATGTCCAAATTTTTGCTTTGTGTATGCCAAGCCTGTGCCCAACCCAAGCAACTCCTTGCCTAGTTCTTGCTTTTGCCTGGCAGGTCTGGCTTGGAAACCTCTGCCACATGCCTCTTGTGGTTCAACATAAAGAGCACTTGAAGCTGCTACCATTTGGTGTTCAAGCAGGCGAAAATAACACTATAGTAACAGCATTAACATGGGGACAGAGCAGTCTACACCATGCTCAAATCCAGCTCTTAGACCTACTATGTGAGGTTCAAACTTGTATCGCTCACTCAGCTGAAAGCGCCCCAACAACGCTCACAGAAACTCCTCGGTATTGCAGAAGGTTTGTTGAAAGTGGAAGTTGCACGGAGTTTTATACAGCAGAAAATGAAAGCTTTTCCACTGTATAAAAATAAATAGAGCCCGTTGGCCATAACTGAAGTGTTCTCCAGGGATGAGAAGGGCTTCTGTTCTCCCCCTGATCCCAGAGACAGTACATGCATTTTTTCATTAAATGAATGAAATGTCTCAAATGTCTCATTTTGTCAAGAAAACTATTTCAATGACTTTCATAACATCTTATATGATCCATTTGTTATTACTACTATTATTATTACTCACTTTTATGGCCACCACACTGAGGAATAAATTTGTATTTACCTCTGGGTTATGGCGCAATCAACAACAAAACATTTTTAAAACGTACAAATACAAATGCAATTAAGAACCATCTATATCAGCATACCTTGCTGATATCTACAGGGTGCAATAGAGTGGCTAAATTTCACTTTGCCCTGTCAGGTAGGAAAAGAGAAACTCCATACCAAGAAACAGCTGCCAGGGAGCACTGTATGCGTGTACTTACGTATGGGGCAGAGCTGTAACACCTGCCATAATTCACGTAGGGCCAAAGCACTGTATTTTTAATGTGACTCATATAGTTAGAGGTAATAACTGAGCTTTGGGCAACAATAGGAGCTGCTAAGGTGCAAAAATACATAAATGAATAAATAGATTATAAATAGGAAGACACTGATGTACAGATAACAGCTTTATGCATAGGTATAAAATTTCTAAATCTCTTTTTTTCAGGCAAAAAGAAGAAGACAGGAGGTGGAGCAGGAGTGGCAAGAAGAGAGAGGCATCATACGCTAGGTAAGCTTAATCCCTGTGCAGGAGTTGTGCTGCCTGTGGCAGCATCACCAGACCGAGGAAGAAAAATGTGCTCTAAGAGCACAAAATACCAGCTTACCTACTCCAGATTACATTTGAGCTGAATAAAGGTATTTTTAAATAAGAGCATTTTTGGCCATACAAAATTATTCTAGAAGAAAGGGAAGACAGAGGGGAGGTATGTGTCCCTGAAATGCGTCTTGCTGTTTCCTTGGCTCATTAACAGTGGTTTTGCCAAGTACATTACAATTTCACAGTACAAGAGTATTTTCACAGGTCAGTCAAACAATTGTCCAATAGATGTAGAACTTCAATGCTGTGATTCAGATTTTTAGAAACGGAAAATAAATACATTTAATAGGTTTCTTGCCCATAGTAAGCAATAACTAAAGAGCAACCTTTAGTCCCATGTCTGTCATCAGACTGCCTTCCTGATTGCTTTCTGGTGTTGCTTTTTGAAAACCTTCTTGTACAGCAAAATATTTTAAGAACGGTCATGACTCTTTTGGAGATAGACATCTAGGTGTTTGCTTTGACAGGAGACAGTCTGGAACAAAATGCATCAGCAGTAGTAAAAGTAGTCTTCTTCCAAGACGTTATGGCCTCTACCAAGAAATTCTGCAGTATTTCAGAGAAGTTTCCAAACTCTCTTTTTACCTTGCAGCTTTTTCCCACCATACGGAATCTCATGCCTTACTTTTGTACTTCAATACCCATCTTTTCTACCTTCTCTTCTGCTAGTGGCTGCTATCACACATGTGGCAGCCAGGTCCTTTTCCAGAGGGGCAGAGGTAATGCAAAGCCTATATTTAATGAGCAAATTCCCTGTTCTGTGAGAAATTCTGGAACTTGCCATCTGGTTCTGAATCAAGACAAGAAGTCAAACTTCCAGGATTTTTCAAGAAATAAAACCAGCCAAAATACTTTGATTCAAAGAGTTGAAACATCTCCTTTCAGTCTATCACAGGCAATTAATAGATGTACTCATTATATTGTACGATACATCTGCAAGATACAGTTAAAAATGAAGCACTTTTTGATATTATCCAGGCAAAATTAATTTCTTTATTTGACAGATTAGGTAAGTTATCACAAACTCAATCAGTTTTGCTGAATTCACATTTTTCTGAAGAAAATACCCCAGCTTAAAAAAAAACCCCAGATTTACAAGGGTTATATTTGATTACGAATTGATACGCAATTAAAAAAAAATCCCAGCACAATCCCCCTGACTGTCTTCTTTATAAGGACTACATTCATCTACCAGCACCAAGAGAAATGCTGGCTCAAATCAGTGAGAGTTTTCCCTTTGTCTTTCACAAGACAAAATTTTCCCTTTAAATTTTCCCCTGAAATTCTTGGCATGTTGAGATATTGCTCATTCACTAAGTTTGGAGTTTCTCAGCATCTGAGCATCATTTCTCTGTCGTCTGCTGGTCTCACCACTTCATACATTTCAAATAGATTTTTACACATGCTGTACCATCCCATTACCACACAGCCTTCATCTTAGAGCTCTGTCTTTCAGGCAGCATCACAAGTATTTAAAGCCGGAAGAAAATTCTGGCAATTCAAAAATATCACATTTCTCTGAGAAGGTGGAACAGAGGAAACAAGGATATTCTCATTGGTAGCCATTTCTGCATCCATTGAGCTTTTTATTAGTGTGCATAATGAGTAACCAAACCTTATCAGAGAGCAACGCTAATCAGCCCTTAAACCAGCACTTTGAAATTAATAGTCCAGAATAATTTGCTCTTTCTTGACAATGTCCCACATGTATCCTTTGGGGGAGAGTGGGACAAAAAAAGAAAAGAAAAGAAAAATTCTGTGATCTTTCACAAAAGGAGTATAGAAAGGAAAGATTAACTGTAACTGTATCTTACTTTTTCTTTTTTCTTTTTTTTTTTTTTCTGAGCAGTCTTCACCATTCTGTGAGGTAAATCATCTTTGCTCCAGTTCCTTCTTTTCCTTCTGTTGTTTCACCAGTTCATAATCCCTCAAAAATATGTTGCTGTTATTTCTGTCATACAGTCAAGGCTGCTTAAGCAGCAGCCAATTTCTACCAACACATCGAGCTGAAAGCTAATATATGTAGAAGTTTTGTAGCTGACTGCAACAGCTGCAAGCAGAAAAAATGGCATTTCAACATTTTAATATGAAGTCTGACTATCAAATATGTTTTAACAAGCAAGTGTATCGTTTCAGTAATGGTCTGTTTGCATTGACTGTACCTTGACAGAACTAAGGACATCTGAATTTTTAATGAAGGTTCTGTTTACTGCGAGATGGGTGCTTTTAATGGACATGCTCTTTGAACCTGAAAAGCAGTTTTGGACATTGGGCAGCACCTCAGGGGCTGCTTCTTCATCTGCAGTAAAATAGCACCACTTCATTGACATCTGCATTTTTTAAGTCTAAGATTCTTTTAAAAAAATTAACAATCCTTGTCTCTCTTTGAATTCATTACTAGAGTCTATCTTTAAAATAAAGTGCTATATGGCTGTGTGGAGGAGATGTTTAAAGGCATAAGTGAGATAAGACATCCAAGGCTTTCTAAATACTGTATACACTGTTGCATGCATATTTTTGAAAGTAGTTTCTTTGCCCCTTGGGACATAAATTCCTCTTGAATGTCACAGTTGAAAAGTTGAGAGTGATACTCTGGCCTGAAAAATATTAGCTGAGCCTCATATTGATTTAGCTAGGCAAAATGTAGAATTTAAATAAAAACATCCGTTTGAAAAAATTCCTTATCCATCTTTAGACTTTCTATTAAAAATTATTATTACTGAGTATAAGGAGCATAACTAATCGTGATATTTTTGTGACTTCATTTTTCCCCCAGGACATTTAAGAGTCATATATTTTCCCTGAAATACCTTAACTATCACATACTTGTCTTAGTTCTGTGACAGTGTAACACAGATCACAAATTTTTCTCTTAGTTAGCTGGAAAAAATACAAAATCTGACTGTTCTCACTATATCTGAAACTTGCTTTTTTGGTCCCGTCCGGTATCAGCACAGAAAAACATGGAAAGGAACTTATTTTATGCCACTCTAAAGATTCCTTCTGTGTCTAATGTAAAACACAGTACGAGTGGCAGCCTAAGTTAGCTACTTTGCCAGATGCTAAATCAAAAATGTTTAAGTCCAGTCCAAAATAAGATAACATCTCTCAGCATTAATCACCTCAAACTAAGTGAAACTACCTGAAAACTTAGTTCTTCCTATTCACAAACAGTAGCAGAGCATATCTTATTTTTTGCATTTGAGTAATGATGCATAATCTTCCTTTAATGTTTTATTTATCTATGTAGCTAGAAAACATAATGCTGAATATTTGTTTCCTCTTCATTTTAATGTATTCTGAATGTACTAGCAGTGAGGCACTGAACAGTTTTCCATATGCGCATGTATGTGCACATGCACAGGAAGAAAAGTTATTTCTCATGCACACAAACAACCTCACATTCTCAGCACCATAGGTGAGATGTTCTGCTTTTGCATTACACTAATTGTATTTTTCTTTCTGTTTCTAGGCCCTCTGTGTCATGGAAATTAGTTATGTAAATTGTCTCTCTTTCAGTGCTTATTTGCTTTCATTAGGTTAGGAGGAAACCGTGACTGTCATTAAATAGAAAAAAAAATCTAGTATAATGTTGTCTTGGACAATAAGAAACAATGAACTAGAGAACTGTAGCTGAAGGCAAAAGGAACACCTTGTGGCCACCTTGATTTTTAGAGGGTAATCATTTTCTTACTTGAACAATGACACTTTCAATGTGTGGAAGATATTTAGCATTAAGGAAAGTGAAAGACATTTGACACACACAGATTTCACTGGGATTTTTGCCCAACTTTAAAAAAAAAAACCAAACCCACTGTTATTCCTTGCGGTGCAATTCTAATACACAAACATGTGCAAACTGAGCTAAATCCCCAGGAACAGAGAGATTTTATTCTAGTTATTTTTTACACCTAATTGTTCTTTTGCAATCTGCATTAAAAAGTGCAAAAAATTAACTATAGGGGTTGTCTAGCGGCAGCTGTAGAGTATTGAAATGTTAAGGATAGTTAAACTTACAGTGGAGAGAGAGGTGAGACTGAAACAGCCCTCCACTCTCAAGTTAATCTGGTACCTCTACACTGCAAAAGTCTGAGATACTTGACCTGCAAACTTCAGTAACTCCACGGTAATGCTCTTTTGCTCTGCTCTCCAGAGCAGAGACAAAAGCACTGAACCAGAACACCTGATATGTTTTCCATACAAAAGATTTCTAAATTAAAAGAAGCAGGGAACGCAGAAAGTGACACCCTAATATCCACACTAGTTGATTGGAAATTAACCCCACAAGCAAGTCAAATGACCGCGTACCATACTTTTGCAATGCTGAATTTTTGGAACCTCCTGAAAGGAAGAGAGGTGAGATTGGCTGCAGCAAGTACGGCTGATTCCCAGGCTGCCTGCATGTGTCTACCCCATGTTGCCTTCCTCCAGGACCCATGGGACAGCACAGCCTGTCCCTGTTGCCCCATCCCCTACCCAGCACTGCAACGGCTGGGCCAGGCAGCTCTCACCCCTTCCTCCGCCTCTCGCTGCCTCCCAGAGATAGGTGGCTACATAAGGGCGAAGGTAAGTCAGTCATTTGTCCGGAGTTACATAGAAACTGAGGTGCTTTACAAGGCTTAAATACAGGTTTCCAAAGTTACCATGCATGTTCCTGTGACAATAATTGGGTTTGCCTGTTAGTCATTCCAGTCTGGGAACTGCTGAACAAACAATGGGAATTTAATCATCTGGAAGCAGATTCAGTGAGCAAAAACATAATATTATTTTTTTAATATACTTTCTCAGCTATAAAAAAAATCTTGGCCAACTTTCCTTTGCTGTTCTATGAAGTGTGGTAAGCTGCGTAATTTGCCAAGAAAACCTCCAAGACTGCTTTCTGCTGCATCCAGACTAATTTGGCTGTTAATGTTCCATGAAAGGAATAAATCTTTAGAACACATCCTTACATCACTTTTCAAACCTAATATTTCCATACCACATAAAAAATGCTAGGATCTCATATTTTCCTCCCATTGTGATAGGGAAGACAGTCTCCTTAATAAAAACATAATCACAAAAAAAAAAAAAAGATGATTATAAAGCTCCTTTTTACAAATTAAGAACATTGATTTTTCATTGCAATGCGAAGCACTGCACATAATGTATAGAGTAATAACTCTGTTGAAACACAGATATACATATGCAATTGTAAATCATGAACAAGAACACAGGTTATTTGGAATGAAAATAATTCATTAGGGACTAGTTCTGTCATAGTTCATTTGCTCCTAACTTGATAAATACCTTGGATCGTCAATTTGTACCTTAAACATTCTCTTTCTGTGACCATTTAAAGGTCATAACTTTATTCAGAAAGGTGTATGGATGTATAAAAAAAGAAAGAAGGACAGAGTAGGAAGTTAGATTTACTCAATCAGTTGAGTGAGCATCATTCATTTCACCAGGTAAATCAAGTATTCTGAGATCAGCTATTCACTCATCAAGTGGAAACAATCAGAAAGTGCTAGATTTGTTCAAAAAGGATGATTTTGAATATTTTCATTAACAAAGATAACTGCATTAGAGCAGCTAGTTCTCAAGTACCAGACTCCATGGCCTGAATCGCATAACTCTGCTCCACATGCAGCGTCACTGAAAGGCTGTGAACACCTCTGACTGTTTAGGATTGGTTTGGCACTGCGAAATGAATGTAGGAGCACTGCATTTATCAACCTGATATCAAAAATATTTGACATACATGACTGTATTAACAATAAAGGATCTGGAAGTTATGCAGAGGGCTGAATCTCTAGAGTATTTCCACAGGAACTGTACTGCCAGCTACAAGAGCAAATCTCATGATTTATACTGGTGTGCACAAAGGATTTTTGGTCCAGTAGGACTAAACCAGACTGCGTTTCTGAGAAAATTTGCCATGCAGTGAAGGCACCCACCTTATTCATGATATTGTATAATGAACAAAGTTACCAGGAAGATGTCTGGTGACCAGATCTGTTAGCAGTGCAGATAATGAGAGCATTCCTCCAAACTTCAGCAACAGCAGAAGTGGGGGTAGTAATATATGACAATTAGGAAGACAAAAGACTACACACTGAAAGTTAGGCTCAGTTTTGCCATAAACTTACCTTCAGCAAGCCAGTAACTTTTGTATCTGTGCCTTGGCATCTCCATCTTCACAGGAAAACAGAAAAATTTACTGAATTCATAGGACTGTATCAAAGAGAATGTATCATCAGCAATAAAATGGGAACTTTTCCAATCAAGTGCCATTAAAGCATCCAGTATATTTAACCTTTATTTCCTTTGTGTCAATCCGGTTAATCCATGTGCTAATTCACTAGCTTCTAATTCGTCAAATATTTATTTTAGGCTGCTTACAAATTGTCCAGGAAAACAAGTACAGCACTATTTTTAAGTATGTCCATTTGCCCCCTTTACTGAAAATGGAATGCAATTATTTCCCCCCATGTAATGAATGTGGGACAGTTTTTCATCACTTTCGTAACAGGTGAAGTATTTCAAGTTTTCTAGCCTCTTGTTCAAAATACACTCTGAAAATGTATATTATATTATTCACAATCAATAAATATACAATCATCTTGGAAAATCACACATAGAAAACATTACACACAGGTGATTAAACATGTGCTAAAAATATACTAACAAGTCTCCTTCAGTCCCAATATTCTTAAATGCCGAAATGCTTTACCATACACAGACACAATACAATCACTTTGGTATGTAGGCAGATCATGCTTAAATTGGATGTCCACAGCACAGACAAATGTTACAGATATATTAGTTGAGGACAAAACTGATTATAGTTCTGGCATTGTTCTGCAGAAACCTAAACAACACTCTTCACTGTCAAAGAGTATGACAAATCAGGTTGTCAAACTACGTAGTTCAGAAGCAATCACTGTTGGGAAAAAATTTCTGGCATAACTCAGTGTTATGACCAAATGTTGCTTAATATAACCTTGCGTACTGTAAAGAGAAAAGGCAGAACTTTCCTTATCCAGAATCAGCTGGTACAACACTATCTCCTGTCGCCCCAAAAGTGTGTATTAGTGCCTGCTCAAGTACAGCAAACATGGTGCCAAAACCTGACCATCAGCCAAGTCCTTTTCATTTGAGCTTATTTTCAGGAGATTCTTTTTTGTCAATAATTAACTTGCTTTAGTTCAAACTACTAGGATTTCTGAAATACTCCTGACATGTCCGTCTGGGTGAGTCTAGTTCAAACTGCAGTGGTAATCTGCGTCAGTCCTAGATCGTTGGACTCTTCCCTCTCTTGAGGACAGTAAGATGACATTTCCACGACTAGTCATACAGGTTTGTTTGTCCCATCTGCTTCCCTCATATAAGCCGGGTCTTGCACAGTGTTTCTGACTCGGCTGGTGCTCTGCCTGTCCATCCTCATCTTAAAGGGGAAGCAGAAGTCCTTGAAACATCTCTTGAAGTTTTCATCCAAAAAAGCATAAAGGATTGGATTGAGGCTGCTGTTGGTGTAACCCAAAGCAATACAGAAGTAATAGCTGGATATAGCAGCAGTACTGTGGGACACATCCCCTAGTGCTTCAACCAGCACAAAAATGTGAATAGGAGTCCAACAGATAATAAAAACTGCCACAACCACAAGAACCAACCTGGTGATGCGGCGCAGGTTTCGATCTTTTTCTCGAGATCCTGAGAGAAGCCGTACACTTTTAAGGCGCAGGATCATCAGAGTATAGCAAACAATTATAATGAGAACTGGAATAACAAACGCAAAGACAAAGACACAGATTTTCATGAAGATGTCCCACCACACATAATCTCTGTCTGGAAATTGCAAGGAGCATTCAGTGCTAGCAGTATCTAGGAATGAAAGAAGCAACAAGAAGAAAATTGCTTTATTATTAGATATTCTAAACAATGCAATTATCATAGCATAAGCTAGAAAAAGTTATTATCATGTAATGTGATACTAATAAATGAAGTTAACATTAAATCACTCCAAGGAAAGCTTTCAGTTACCATTGAAACTGGTTTTATGCAGCTGTCTCTAGAAAATACTTAGAGAGATAGGGGCTTTTTAAATTGTATAAAATTTGTTTCCCATGGGAGGATCTAAAAATGCAGAGCACAAAAATAAAAATTTGTAAAGGTATTTCCATTTGAATCTCACTGAGATTTAAAGCCAGAATGAGTACCATGTTCAATGGAGTAGAAATTTCGTAATTATTTTTTTGTCTGTGGGCAGAGACAGATTTTTGGTATCATGAATGGTGGGAGCCTAATGAGGTTTTGACCATAGGAAGATTTTGCCAGTATATGATAATTCTGTAATAATTTTTTCCCATGTGCCTTCTTCAGTGCAAATGGAATACATGTAAGTGCTTGCATTCAGAAAAACTTATTTCCTGGCAACAGCTTCTTTTCTGTTAAACAGACACAAATAAAATACGTGTGTATGCAGAGTCAAATGGAAGCTGCTCATTTTGCATATCATGTCATTGAAAATTCAGCCTGCAGAGAGACTGCAGGATCTGGGCCACCGACACCAGCCCACTCCCTTTCTAATTGCCCATGCCAGGATTCAGAGTCACAGACTGTCACTTGATTTTATGTCCTAGAAATATTCCATTTGACAGGAGGCTGCTAAGGAATGAAATGTTTGAGGTTTCTTTTGCTGACCTCATTGGAGCCTTCCAGCATATAAACCATATCCAAAACCAAGAAACAAGATAAATGGCAAGGCAAGAGAAGGGGTAAATTTATAACTACTATCAGCAGTTAAACTCTACTGAAGACAAGTCAAGGTAACACAGGAATTTTTTACTCTGAATTGTAGCTTAGATTTTATCCTCTTGAGCACTGTGTTATTCTTTGATTTTTTTCATTTTTCCTACTGAATTTGTCATTCCTCTACAAATTATTATTTACTGGCTTTTATTGAATCAGATCTAAGGGTGGAATGATTCAATATACTCTTGCACATCACTTATTCATATTCTCCAGCAGATCTAGTCAGAAAAATTCCATCAAGCCGTATTTCCCTGCTATCAAAATGCTTCACAAATCAAGGTGATATTGCAGAGAATTTGTTTTGAAAAACAACTAGGAGGGGAAGTTATCATTATGGTATCATATAGACAATTCCATGGTTAGATATCAGAAAGTTGTTACTTGGTGATATTGAACACTAAACCATCCAAATAAAAAAATTGAAATCAAAGCTAAATATTTTGAGGTTTTATTTTAAATAATATAACAACTAATGGATGATTCCAAAAGCTGGAAAGTGAAAAGATATATGTTTCAAGCCTGATGGAGGATGCTAAGCTGACAGCACAAGTATGACTTAACAGGGTCTTGATACTCAGTCAGCTTTTCTAAACCCTTTGTGATCTAGATTTTCCTAAGTGTGGTTGCTTTTACTTAATTTTATTCTAGAAATGTCAACAATCATCTTCAAAGGAGTTTTCATGTTCATTATTACTGTTATTTGTCGAAGATTGTGGCCTAGCAGCAGCAATAAAATCAATATGCAGCTATAATATCCAGACCAGTAAAGCTGCATCCAGATGTGCAGTTCTGGATAAAAGTGAGGTGTGATCAGGGGTAACTGCTCTGGACCACATCCAGCTACTCACTGAAACCCCATCCCAGAGGAGACTGCCTCTTCAGATCTACTGACATGATTTCATATATTTATCAAAATAATTAGGTCATGCTTGCTATATTTTAATATAAGTCGTAGTTTGCAATGGTATTTTAGAATTCCAAATTATCAAATACGAATTTAATGATTGTCTTACATCTCCTCACAGTTTACTTTCTGTGGAAAATCTTATTCTAAATGCACTAATATTCATGTGTTTCACTTGATATATATATAATGCTATGAATTGTAGGGAACCCATTTACATTTTCCCAGTTTACAGCTGGCAAACAATCAACAAAGATCCTTGTCATAATGCACAGTATCATAATAATTTTCAGGAACTTTGGAAGAGAATAAAATCCAATTTATATTTTATTCTTGTAGCCTGAAAAGATGCAGAACTAACTACAGTGTCACAAAGTGAATACTTAAGATTTCATACTGACCTTTTCCACTCTGAAAACCAAGTATTCCAAGTAGAATCATAGAATCAAAGAATCATAGAATCATTAAGGTTGGAAAAGACTTCTGAGATCATCAAGCCCAACCATTAACCCAACTGCCAGGTCCACCTCTAAACCATGTCCCTAAGCACCGCATCTACACATTTTTTGAACACTTCCAGGGACTGTGATTGCACCACTTCCCTGAGCATTCTGTTCCAATGCCTAAGCACTCTCTCTGTGAAGAAATTTTTCCTAATATCTAATCTAAATCTCCCCTGGCACAACTTGAGCCCATTTCCTCTCGTCCTGTTGCTCCAGACCCTTCACCAGCTTTGTTGCCCTTCTTTGGACACGCTCCAGCACGTCAATGTCTTTCTTGTAGTGGGGGGCCCAAAACTGAACACAGTACTAGAGGTGTGGCCTCACCAGTGACGAGTACAGGGGCACTATCACCACCCTGGTCCTGCTGGCCACACTATTCCTGATACAAGCCAGGATGCTATTGGCCTTCTTGGCCACCTTAGCACACTGCTGGGTCATGTTCAGGTGGCTGTCAACCAACACTCCCAGGCCCTTTTCCGCCAGGCAGCTCTCCAGCTGCTTCTCCCCAAGCCTGTAGCATTGCCTGGGGTTGTTGTGACCCAAGGGCAGGACCTAGCACTTAGCCTTGTTAAACCTCATACAGTTGGCCCTGGCCCATCGATCCAGCCTGTCCAGGTCCCTCTGTAGGGCCTTCCTACCCTCCAGCAGATCGACACTTCCACCCAACCTGGTGTCATCTGCAAACCTACTGAGGGTGTACTCAATCCCCTCATCCAAATCATTGATAAAGATATTGAACAGGACCGGCCCCAATACTGAGCCCTGGGGAACACCACTCGTGACTGATCGCCAACTGGATTTGACTCCATTCACCACCATTCTCTGGGCTCAGCCATTCAGCCAGGAATAGATTGATATATTTAAGGAAAAATACTTTATTCTAGATGGTATTTTAGTGCAAATATATTTTAAAATGTGTTTGATAAGCTACCACTTAAGATTAATCTTAATCTTGACATAGAAAATATATTTTTGTTAGATACATTATTAATTATGTCACCTTCAGGCATCCATACTCCTCTGTACTCAGATGGAGCCTTCTATTACTGGAAATACTAAGAATACCTCTAATTTTTTTTTAGGTGAACACTTCTTCAGCAAGAAAGGCTGCATTAAGGCCAGAGAGGGAATATTTACACAGATGTAAAATTTATTCTGCAGGGAAAATGTATGCAGAAGGACACCACTGGGAGCAATCCTGTACTGTGAGAACAAAAGGGACTGACTGAGCATGAGGTGGGAACTTTAAATACAATTACTTTCCATTTAGTGTTCAGTTGTTGTTTAAATACGAATCCAACAGAGGCCCTGTAGCATACAAACAGCAACTATTTTGACCAACATAACATAAAGTTTCTGTCCTGAGCTCCAGCTCTCAGGCATAGGGTGGATCCTTGCTTTACCCCTTCACCATTTATCAGCACAATTCATGAACACACCAGACAAGATAATTGGCAGTAAATCCTCAAGGGACACCTTAGATCAGTCCAGCAGGGCTGAACAGTAGGGGCTGACAAGCATTTGCCAATAATTTCCAACCTTGTTCGACCCAGCTGAGCTGTGTATTACTCATCTCTCTTTCAGAAGGAAAAAAAAGACTGCCTGCCACGTGGTGTGGAAAAGGCATTTAATCATTGCTGGCCTCAGAGCAGCCCCTTGATGTAAATGTGATGCTTACAGTGAATGACAGGAATATTCTGCTAGTTAAGCATGCTCCAACAAAACACCTGACCATGCCAATGTCCCATGGCCTTCAAGATCTCATACGCAGTGAGACAATTATTCTTCCCAAATGACAATGCCTGGAAGTGAATGTTTCCTGAGCTAGACATTGTTTTATAGAGCCTGTCAAAACTTTACTGGGGAGAAGAGTTACAGCACTGCAGACCAGGATACTTGATCTCCCAAAGGGCTGAAAGAAGTGTTTCCAGAGGACTCTTCTGTCACCTACACACCAGAAGACCAACAGCAAGAACAAAATATATATATATCTTCAGCCAAGTAAATCAGCCCTTGAGCAGCTGTTACTAAAATGTTTTGTTTGCATTGATCTATGCCAAACACTTTAACGCACAGCATTTGTTTTCTCTGCCAGATAAAACAGTGTCTTTATGTAAAGTTTACTATTTCTCTTGGGAGGAGTGAAGTCTTTCTAAAAGAAAAGGTTGTTAATTCAGGAACTTGTTAGTCATTCTTCAAAAGATTATTTACATCTCAAACAAGACTACCACTAAATAAATATGCATGTCTTATATTTTATCGAGCCATCCTTAACAGATGGCCCCAACACAAGGACATCATTAGAGGCCTCAAGCCTTTTGAAGACACTGAGGTGCTCCTGCACTACTGTCATGCTTGTGGGCATGAAGTATATGCATGTGAGAATGATTCTCCCCTTTCCTTCTCAAGGAGGATTTCAAAATAAGATAAACTCCATAGCAGGGCAGTTTTGGTAATGTGTTACCAGTTACAGGGGCTAAATCTGCAGTCCTTCATGGATTATAAATTTCAAGCAGAACCTACGGGTGGTCTGCATACAATCCCATTGACTTCATGTTCTTGTAGTTGTTTCCCTGCCATTGTCTGTATTCCCAGTTCCTCTGCTGATCCTTACTCTCAGCCTTTCCAAGTCTCCATGTATATCCCCATCCCTTTTAAACAAGAATTTGAGATATTGTCATTTTCATAGAATTAACTTCATTTTCTCTCTCCAGCTATTGACTTTTTTCCTTTCTTCACGATGCCTTGAAGTTCTGTGAATTGGCTGCTGATAATAAGCTCCCAAGTCTTAATACTAATGATAGTTTTAATATTATTACTAATGACAATCAATCTAGTGTCTGCTCTTGGAACTTCAGCAGAACTACTCTCACAACACCTAGAAAAAGGCACCTTAAGCCCACATTTCAAGTTTCGTCCTAAACTGATCTTTGATCTGTCCACTGTGATCAAATTCCTGATTATTTTCCCCTGGTGTCTCCTATTAGTTTTTGATAGTCTCATTCTAGCACGGACAATGCTTCAAAATGCATTTTTTTCTTTTAATTGGCAAAGGCATCTGCGCTTAAATGCTTTATATGTCATACTGTAACATTCAACAATATATTTCAAAATGTCAGAAATTTAGACATCCTTTTTGAGCCAAGGAATATGGATGAACATACTGACCATGCACAAATTATTGAAAACGGAATCAATCAGGTTTAGTCAATATTCCAAGCTATATTTCACATCATTTGGGAAACAAAGAGACTCGATTTTGAGTGATGACACTCACCTTCTCTGACTTTGGTACCTCCAAGAACTATCGCAGATATACCAACAGATGAGGACAATAGCCAGATACAGATGTTGATTATCTTCGCCTTGAGAGGTGTACGGAAGTCCAGAGCCTTCACAGGGTGACACACGGCAATGTATCGATCAACGCTCATCATGGTCAGTGTGAATATGCTGGTAAACATGTTATAATAGTCAATTGAAATAACTATTTTACAGAGCACATCACCAAAGGGCCAAGAGTTCATCAGGTACTCTGTGCTTTGGAAAGGCATAGTCGTGGTAACCAGCGCATCTGCCATAGCTAGATTGAAAATGTAGATGTTGGTTGCTGTCTTCATCTTTGTGTACCTGAAGAACAAAAGAAGTAAGGTTTTATTATTTCAAAATATGATTATGCACATTCAGATATGTAACAGTTTATCAGTCAGGCTTTGTCATAGTTGGTTTTTTTTCTGTCATTTCTAATTTATGACAGAAATGCACACACATGCAAGACTCTTGCAATAATAGTAAACACATTTGACTCTGTCTCTCAGCACCTGCAGTAGCAGCTAGAAGTATTCACCACAGGAAAAAACAGGTATATGAATACATTTAATCTAATTAGCCAAATGCTGGTTTCGATTCTATCTTCTCAAATCCTTCTACAAGAAAATATCATTGTTACATTTGCAAGTGATCAAAATGTTTTGGGTTTCCTTTTCTTATAGGTAACTGTCAGTCATTGTGAGCTTTCTGGGTTTGCTTTGTGTAAGGAATAGTTATCCCATTCTCCGGTAAGAACCCATGTTAACTGTTACATCTGCCAGGCCATATTGCCTCTTATATGAGAGTTTCTCATCCTTGAATTCACTGCAACGATGCCAGTTTATACAAGTCTTAGTCATTTCCCTTCTTTGCTCCTTCATTTCCAATTTCTCCTCCTTTCTTATCCTCAGCTTTTCCCAGTCCTTGTTTATGTGACTGTTAATGTAAAAGATGACTATTGCTTAAGTAGGATACCACAGTGGGGAAAAAAATGATCATAGCATTTTTTCTGCATCCTTTAATTTCACCAACATGAAGCACTTGTTTTGTCCAGCTGGTAAGAACCTCAGCCTGCACAGAAAAATAGGATCCATTTTTTTTGAGACAACACCCTGCTTTTTTCTGTCCTGATGACAGTCTGACTCTGGGGCACAGCCCATGTCCCAGGGTGTGGAGGACTGCTTCCAGCTCTGCTACGGACACAACAGATGAAGGAGAGCCTGTTAACACAGGGATATACATAACTCTCCTTTCTGAAACACTTCCTCCCCCTAGTTACTTTTACTCATTGCTGTTAATTTATTTTGAGAGTCAATGACAGATTTTCCTACTCAAAACTGTTTCACTCACATATTTTGAATGTGTATCCAACTAAAAGGTGCACATGTGACACACACACACAAACATGTCTAGCTACATTTTGATATGTATTATTAATAATTTATAGTGGAAATATAAGATTTGCTCAGTGCAGCTAATGAACATGTAGGGCAGTGTGTCTATTTGCCTTTAAAACTTTGATTTGTAACATAAAAAATAATTTGAAAAAAAAGTGTTGACAAAATGTGCCCACTAAGTAAACTAGCTATTAATTAAAGTATGGGCAGAAATGTCATTTTATGACCAACACAAAATGTTAAAAATAACATCAGCTTTTCTAAAACACTCTAATTATGACTTATTGAGAAAATGAAACCAAATGCTGGTTCAAAGCACAGAAAAGAGAACTGCAAGAGAAAAGAAAGTAAACCTTTCCCACCCAGATACCATACCCAGGCTCACATCTTGAACAAAGCCATAGCCAGTGGAGCATTCAAAATATCTGAGCAAAGCCAGCCGAAAGGAAGCAGTGACAAAAGCTCTACACTGATGGCATGATCCCCATGGTCTAGACTCCTTCTGCCCCTGTTTGAGCTTCTCTTAAGATCCAAGGTAGAGCAAGGAGGCATCCACCAGTCAGAGCTGGGCTTCTGTCCCCTCCCAGATAAATCTCCTCAACAGGCCCTCCAGCAGAGGAGGCAGTCTGTCCTGTAGGTCACCTTATAGCCTGTAAAGCACTGTTCAAACACAAATATGAGAGTATAGAGCTAGGACAACCAAACATAAGACACATTAACAGACTAGGAACTTTCCCCCTGGTAAAAAAAAAGAAGCAGCTCCAGGTGCATCTCAGCTGTAAGACTGAACAAAAACTCACTAAACACTCAGACTGCAAATCTGTGCTAAAATGGACTAATTTCCATTAAATGTCTGAAAAGGAGCAGCAGAAAGGTGATTTTACTTCTGTGGACATCACGGATGATATTTGGAATTGTTGTCTTGTTCATATTGCAAAAAAAGACTACGAAAAGTTGGAAAGGATGCATAAAAAGTGCCACAAAAATGAGTGAAAGGACTGGAGAAAATTCTTACTGTGAGTAACCTAAAGAGCTCAGCACATTTAGTTTATCAAAAAGAACACTGAGAGGTGACTTGATTACAGTGTCTGAAGACCTCCACAGGGAGAAAATAGCAGGTACTGAAGAGCTCTTTCAGACTGCAAAGAAAAGCGTAACAAGGACAAATACGTAAAAGTCAAAGCCAGACAAACTCAGCTTAGAAACAACGATGGATTGTTCCTAACAGCTAAGGTGATTATTATTGGGAACAAATTACACAAGAAAGGAGTAATTTTTCCATCTTTTGATGTCTCGAAATCAATGTCTGCTGCTTTGCAAAGGGTGTGCTTCAGTCAAATACAAGTTCCTAGACTCAATACAGGAACATTTAAATGAAATGCCATGGCCGATGATAGGCAGAGGTGAAGTAACTAATAGTTCTTCTGAATCATTACTTCTGTAGATCTTTAAAAACTTCCCCAAGGGTTTGGATAGAGAAAGTTTGCTTTCACATATAGAAGAATTAATTTTACCTTTTTACCTTAATCAGAAGAGTAGTGAAAAATAACTAAGAGGATTTTATTAGCCTTAAAAAATCAAATATCTGAAAGATTTTATCTCTGTCATTTCCTGTTCCTTGCAACCTTAATTCAATTCTTTTTTGTGTGTGACACTGTGACCATATATACCATATTTTCCCAGTACCTCTTTCCCTTCTCCTCCCAGCCTTCCAGTGGCAGAATAGGAAAGACCCTCTGTAAAATATAACTAGTTTTTTAGGTAACGTCAAAATTCACATTTTTGAAGCTGCAACATAAAGCATGTTCTCTGTATATGTATTGCTTATGTTATACATGTAAAGTGAGCAATTTTTATTTTTTGGACTATGCAACACATGCACATATAAGAAAATTAATTTACCTTGCTACTATTGATCCAACAGGAAGGATGTCTTGTCATTCACAGGTAGTAAGAAATACAGAGTCATCCCAGCATCAGTATTTAGACAACTTCCAATGTAACCAAATCAAAGCTGTATACGGGAGTGAAAATATAATGGGGAAAAGAAAAACCCACAGTGTGCCATTCCTCCCATAAAGCTCTGTGAAAGCTTTAGATCATTTCAGGGGCACATATGCACATAACAATCCCAGCTTTGATAACCTTACCTGGTGTGCATCTAGTGCTTCCCCATAGCTCACCAGCCTGGCAGTCCCATGACTAGCTGGCCTTGCCCAAATCCACCCCAATTCACAGACTACAGATGCCTCCTTGCACCACTCATTCTGAGCCATAATAGGCACCTGACCCCTTTTCTGTCAGATTTTGGACAAGAAGGCAGGAGGCCAATAAATACTGCTCCAATATATACTCATTAAATTTAGGCAATCAGTTCTCCCAGGCACTGCAGAGTGATCATGTGTACCTAACTCAGGGAAGAAGGGTCCACTGGTTAACCTCAGCAATGCAAAGTCCAAGCATATTTTACTGATGCAACCTTAAAACTCACTGATCTCACACTAGTAATGTAAAGAGCTTGATTACATTCACCTGAAAGCACTGGCCTGCATGTAAATGAAATGTTGGCCTTTAAAGATGTTAGGCAATATAGATTAAATCCTGCATTCATTTAGAAGTTCATAAAATTCAGAAATGCCTTTGAGAATCTGGACTCAATCATCCAAACTCCTTTCAATGTTTTTGATTAAACATCTAAAAATTATTAAATGCCTACATGCCTCTGAAGATATGTGCCTGCCACCTTAATCAAAAGTCCAGTTAAAGTACTGGAGTGACTGCTGTTGCTGTCAGACACTTTGAAGTGGACCCTGATAGAGTCTTGACGAGAACACAAGATGAGGGATTTAACTGCTTTTCTACAACTCATTCTATTGCACCGAAATATAGGAGACAATATTTTATGTGGTTTAGGGTTTTCCCACCATGCCCTCTATTCACCCAAATTTGCACTTGAACAAGGTCAAAACAGTGATGGAGTAAGGGAATCTTGTCTTCCTTTGCAAAATTAAAATTATTGATCAAATACCTGAATTCCATATAAGGAAAAAACACTGCTATCCGCTATAATTAGTCTAGCAGAACAGATAGGGGAAACCCAGTCATAACTACAGCATAGATGGCACAGTGGCAATTAATGACAAACATTTGCTTAGTGTCTTTGAGATATAACTTTCAAAGACCATTAAAATATTTATAAACCATTGCTGTGTAAACTGCTCATGGGAAATCCTGTGTCTAGACAATGGTTTGTTATATACTGGGATTTCATAACAAGATGACAGCTTTTTCTAATACTACATAGGAATGGAAGGTCCCTCTCTTAAATTAGGTGCTAGAATCTAATTTCAAGAGGCAGAAAAACCTCTGATGACTTAAGCTATTTAGTGGATATCGAGACTGCTTGTCAAGCTATAAGCAGGCCTCAAGCCTCTGTAGACTTTAAATAACTGGAAGATATATGGAAACACTGCAGAAAAATAATCAAGATGAAAAATAAAATTCTGGTTTGGATGTATTTTTTGATGGATGTATGATGAGAGTTTTTAAGGAGCAAGATTTAAATGATGTCTACTTACATGTCAAAAGTAAAATTTGCAAAACTATCACAACTTAGGCTAAGTCCACTTTTCAAAAGTTCTTTGAGACTGACTTTAGACTGACCCTTAGAAAATTTCTCATATTTCTCAGTTCACTCATCATTACTGTACTTTTCCTTCTGGAGTAGAATTTACTTTGCACATTTTTTAAGACAGTAAATAGGAAGAAATCACACCTCCAGACTAAGCTTATCAATTAAATTGTGGTAACAGAAGAAGGAAGCATGCTATTAAGAAGTTGGTATCCTTTCAGAAAAAAAACCAAAATGAGTTGCTAAATCTGCTAGAAGAGCCCCTTAAAGTTATTATCTCAAGCAGAAGAGAGGAGTGTAATTCTAAAGTACACTGTAACATTAGTAAAGCTAATAAAAGCTGAGAAGGAGGCTCTGGTCAAATTTTTTTTCATGTAACTGTAAAAGGTTGAAATAAGGGATGTATGAAATAAGGGATGGGGAGGGGACCAAGGCTAACAAATATACTACAACAACATTTTCCAGTAGCAGAGTGAAAGTACAGAAGCATGAAATACAATGAAGTATAACAAACACATATTTTTGGCAGATACCTGAGTCAGTGAATGAAAATGAAAGCTAAAGCATATCTTAAAGCAAATTGCAAAAACACCTATCAGCAGGATGCAGGCTCTGTTCCACTAGATTCCTCTGAATGAAGTATATGGGGATCAAGCAGCTGAAAAGCTTAGTCAGGAAAGCTCTAAATCTCAAGGCGATATTCAGGGCACACTCAGTATCACACTGCGTCAGAACAGGGAAAAAAAAGACTCAAAAAAAAACAACCCAGGAGGATCTATTCCAAACACATACCATGTCAAAAGGATGGTTCAGCTATCTTTTGGATCTTCATAAGTCAATATAAAAGGTTTATGCCAATATGAAACTAAGACTGTGGTCGTTTAAAGAATGCAAAAAATCAATGTGCTGCAGTTTCCATGTTCATATTGGGTTATATGTTATTACCACATTTTGAATGACAGCCAGAATTTAGCAGGAGATAGGACCTTGGAAAACACTTTAAATAAAGGCAAACATTGTTACTGCACACATTTAAAGGTTTCCTGTCTTTAACATCAAAATTTTTAGGAGCCTACAAAAAATTGTACATATTGCCTACAAAATAGTATCCCAAAGTGGAATTCTCTTTATTAATAAGTACTTGTAGGTACCTATTTTTAAGTGGCTTAAAGAAGAAAAGCATGATCTTGTCTTTTATTCTCCCCACTGGGAGCATAATCTACCTAAATGTCAGAAGGAATCATTAAAATCCTTACAATTTACCGCTACCATCACTCCTCTGAACCAGCCATAAACTGAGCCTGAAGATCTTGCAGATTTAAATTAGATGTGGAAGCTTTCCTTCTTGAGCTAAAGAACCAGCTTCTGAATTATAGAAGAGAAGTTCAAGTCTACATACATCCTGGTCAAAATGCAGAAAAGTTTACACTACTTAACAAAAATGAACTTTTTTTCCTCCTTCTCTGATAAGGACTTTTAATATTTTTATGTGAGCTTAAGAGCCTCTTTTTGAAGAAATATGCTTAATGTTAGAAACACCAATACTGTGAAATTTGTGCTTCCATGATTTTGCTAGTGGAGCTCAGAGAAATGTCAAGATGCTGTGATTTATTGTGGCTTAAACTGAAATAGTGAGAATGCAGAATTTTACAAAATTGGTACTTTATCCAAAACTAGCAAGTCTAATATCATTATTATTAGAGAACCTAGACAGTTAGCTTAGACTATATACCTGATTTTTTGACCTCCATTGGTAAGCAAGATGAATCTAGACCTTGTCAAGCAGCTGACTCTGTCTCTTGAGAACCTTTATGCTGCTGCAAATGTTTTCCAGTGACCGGTCATGCTATGGGGAGTTCCCAGGGTGTTACACAGCCCATCCTAATACTTCTTACTTGCCACAGGTATGTTGCCCTGGTAAGTGCTCAGTCTCGCTCTCTGATAACACCCACCTTTCCTATTGTTCTTCTCTCTTGGAGGGATTTTTTTTTTTCCATGAAGGACATGAGCTCCCTTAGCAGACCAAAGTGCTTGCTCTGTGTTTGTGGGAGAGGGAAGTGAGTAGACAGAGATTGCCTGGAAAAGAGAAAAAATCTCATTGCTCAAGGGGACAGGGATAGCAGCTCCAGCAGAAGATTTTTCAGGGTCTTATTTTCCTTCTTAGTCTTTGGAGACACTCTGATCTCCGTAGGTAGCTATGTATGCAGAAGTTGGTTGGAAGCAGCCAAATGTTATTGAACATTTGCTTCCCCTAGATGTTTCTGCAGGAGAGAAATAAAGAAATAATTCAGAAATCTCTCACACAGGGGTCTTGGGGTGTGGGTATCATTCTTGTGCTCAAAACAAGGCACCTGGTCTCCATTTTGCCACAGGGCTGAATAATAACTGCCACTGCTGGAAGTGTTTTATAGGACAACTACACACTTGGATGTGTGGAGACCTGAATCTCTGGTCAACACTCCTGTAATAAAGTTGAATGGGAGACAAGGGACCTCACTCTATAACAAGTATAGGATCATGTGACAAAGCAACAAATGCATATATCAGTAGTGAGCCAGCTCAGGGAAAAGTCATCTGTCCCTCATAGGAGGCAGTTGGGAGGCTTTCTCTGGACTCTACCCATTCATCTGTTTTCCTCACCTGCCTCAGAGAAGCCCACAGCACAGACCAACTGAAGACACGCTTTCCCGAAGGAGATGATACAAGTGAAATGCAGGAAACTTTAAGACAGAGTCAACAGCTGATAGCTTCCATGGTGAAAATCTTCTTCTCCTGCACACTTTAACAAGCCAGTCATTCTGAAAGGCATGTGTAAGAGTAAGTCCTGATGCTGTCCATCAGCCAGCAGAGTGGTAACAAAATTTTTCTGGGTGTGAACACTAAATGAACAGTGAATATCTTGTCCAAACTAATCCTACCATGCAGATTCCCATCTGTCACTACTCAAGGAGGCCTTTCCCAGTTGCTCTACAGTAGCCACAGTGGCTAGGCTACCTACAATGCAGTGGGAAGTAGATTTAGCTGTGGAGCCAGTCAGCAAATATAAAATCCTCTGTCTTCCAGGTGCAGGGTAGCTAAGTTTAGAAACCCTAGTTAGTCACTCATAATGCACTGCTGAATGGTACTGACTTTTGGAGCAGACACGAGCAGCCAGGCAGGGCACCGTGTGTGGCATAGGTGGACTGGTGCGAGGAGTGGAGAAAACAGAAGGGTTCTGCACATGTTCTTGCCATGTATTAGTGGAAACTCATGCACTGAAGTAAATTATGTTAGGCTCTCATACTCATGCAGAGAAGACAGGTTTCATTGTAAATAATGTCTCCAAACTGAAAATAGCAAACTACCTAGAATTAATTTGCACTTCCCTAGGGATTAGAAGGTGAATCTAATGAGAGCTGAACCCTCTGGCTTCAGGAGAAATAAATATTTCAAAGACGATACACAGGCTAGCACGCAAACTTCCCAATAGGTCCATAGAAATGCTGTGTACCTTTACATATTCTTTATTTATATTCTTTTTACATTTTGCAGAATGCCAGCATGGTCAGATGCTCATCTTTCAATGTCCTCATTCCATCTGTACACAGACCTTCTCCACAGCTAATTCACTCACATCTGTCAGCAGACAAGGTGACATTCATGCTGCCATTTCCTCATGCCTCTCAAACTCCACAAAAGAGACGAACAATAAACAAGGCACAAAGTCTTTCTTGAGGTGAAGAGCACAGGGTTCACACTTTGCAAGCGTTACCTGATTCTTACAGATGGGAGGACCAAAACAGAGACATGAAGTAAACTTCCTAGAAGTAGAGTTTATCAAAGTTTTTCTGGATGCTTTTCCTTTAGAAAGAAATACGTAACTGAAATCAAAACTCTCCTTGGGAACTCATCTGTTTCAGAGAATTTCACTTAAGGGACAAACTACTCACAGTTTGACTAGACAGTAAGAGTAAGCAAGGCAGGAAGATTATCCTCCCTTGCACTTAACACATCCCAGGCCATCCAAAGTCACCAAGTTAAGAATTTCCTGCCACAACACCCTTTCAGCAAATTCAAAATCCTCTGTTGGGAAAAAACAAATGAATGGTCCCCATTCTTCCCTTGCTCTGTCCCCTTCACCAGAAGGGCTTAGCCAGCCTGTGTCTCCCAACATCATCTCCATGCTGTGCTCCCTCCCCACGCTTCGGCCAGGAGCATGAGCTTCCCCACCACTCTCCTGGCTGAGGACAAGCAAGCTATCTCAAGCTTTCTGCCTTGCCAGCAGCCAAACTGAAAAGTTCTTTTAAGTTTTCACTTTCCGCCAGTTCAAAAGGGCCCCTCGTAATTTGTCTTGCTTCCAGACATTAATTCCAGTTACTCCTTTCTCTGAAATAAATGACCACCTGGCTGCTAGCCCAGTGGAAGTGTCTGGATGGATACCAAATTACTTTTCAGAAGCCAAACAGATTACTCACTATAAGCTACAGCCTCTCTCTGATACTGTCTCTAGTAAATATTCCTTCTAACCCTTTCCTCTGCTCTCTCTGCTTTTTCAGTATCTGCTTTTCTTATCATAGCATCATATCGGGAACTCATGTTGAGTTTCCTGTCAGCTTATAAACTCCAGGTCTCATTTAGTCATTGTCTAGCACGGTATTACAAGTATTAGAAATATTCAAATTTTGTTTAAATAAGCTGTGCTTGTCAAACTACCAATACTGTTTTTTAAACCTGTCCTCTTCCATGTTTCCGGTTACCCTGGTCTTTGTGCCCTCTGTAAAAGCTGTTGGTAATGATCAGTCTTCAAAGTTGTGATGAAAATTATGCCAAGTTTGGCCAAACCCTGCAGAACCTACCAAATTTATCTCCGTTCAGTGAGGTAAGGTCAGATGCTCTTTGAGGTCCTGTGATGAATTACTATCCATTTGATACCTCTGTATTGGTAATAGTAAGGTGTAAAATGTTTGATTGATTGGGTTAAAAAAGGTAAAAAGCCACAAACTTCACGAAGTATAGTACAGCTCAGCCTTTACTTTTAGCAGTTAAACCCTTGATTTCATAAAATAATGAAATCAGACCAACTGCAAGTAATAGGGAACAGGTAATTCAGTTAGCTTGACTCTTCTGGAGCTTAATTTTTCATTTCAGAACAATATTCTTTCCAAATATAATTTAATAAAATTAAAACAATAATTTAAAGCAAATGAAGAAGTAACCTTTTTGATATTATCAAAATCTATTATTGATTTAAACCAATATATTGAATCAATTTCATTTTTGTATACTTTTTTTTTCATATTTTCATTCTCATTTGGAATGAATAATAAAGATTTAAAAACAATCTGGAAAGGAGTCGATTTTATGTGACATTTCTTAATAGACTCTTCCTGTTACATAAGATGCCACTCGCTTCAATGAATATAAGAACCAAAATGTATTACTAGTTATATTTTTTCTTCAACATTAGACTAAGCAGAGGAATACAAGCTTTCTCTTTTCCCTTGGGAATGAATCTACGTATCTGTGACACAGCCTCTTGTTAAAACTGTTTTTGAATGTAGAAAATTATTCAGTTCACTAGAAGCTTGAAAGATAATTTTAAAAGAAATACAGGACTGGCTATTTAGGATCCTGATGATAGCGGCTGCTCTCAGTAAATGACTTCAGGAACAATGGGGGTAAGGCACATCATACGTAGAAAAAGTGAATCTGGAGCTAAGAGACAGCACCTCTCAGAGTTGTTACCAGAGTATGTTTATGGTTTTGATAAGGGCAAAGCCATAGTTAAAGTTGTAACTTTAATCAGGAGACTTTTCTTCCCCTCCAGCTGTCACAAGAAAACACCATTTTCTTTAAAGCCACCACTAAATTTTAGAGAAATAAAGTCAGGAGGGAGGAGGAAGAGAGGAAAAAGGCTTTTTGTTTCCATGGACAAGTAATTTTATTTATCAACCTCAGCCAACTATTTCACCTCCAGAAATATTTTCTAAGACCTCAGAGGTAAAGCTAATCTTAAAAGAAAAGGTTTGGGGTTGAGATAGATTCTGATCATGGCAAGACACACATAGCTGTATAACTTTACTCCGGTCAGGTCGGATAATTTCACCTGGTTTCTACAAACCTATTTCATGCCTCCTTTCCTCCTCCACAGGAGGAGGACTGTGCTTCCCACATAGTATCTGCATTTCCCACCAGCGCAAAAGGCAACATGATGCCCTCTTTCTCTCTTACCCTTTCCCCAGGAAAAGCAGCAGCCACAGGAGAGCGTTACATCCCACGTGCCATGGCTCGGCGTGAGCGAGGCACTGACAGCCCACCCGGCTGGCTGCTGGTCTGACAGCAGATCCCTTGGGGCTGGTACACGTGCCTCACAGCTGATCCGAACATGGGGAGGGTTCCGGCAAAACATCCACCCCATGAGAGCTGACTGCAACGGGCATGCAAAGAGTGCAGGTTGCACTGCATACTCAACACAGAGCTCTTTCTGCACATTAAAAATAAGCATTCTCTATGTGCCCAAGGAGTCTGGGGTGCTTAAAATCATCCTGGTCTTGGTCTGCTAGGATTTTTAGTGATTGGGCTTTGGCTTTTAAATCTAACAGTTGCTGTGTGTTTAAAGAGAGTAAATACCAGTATCTCCATTTCACACATGAGGAAAACAAGTCAAAGGGCCATGAAGTGACCTTCTCAGGACAGGACAAAGTGTTGAAACCTGGTAGTAAAACCAAAAGAAGAATCCAGGTCTCCTGAGGCATGGTTTAACAAGCCATGCTGCCACCACCATACTAAAGTACCATTCCCGCTTTGCCTTCAACACAAATCTCTATTTACAGGAGCTGTACCAAACTCAGCTACTTTTCTTTCAGGAGCTTGTACATGTCGTCAAAGTGCCATTCTCCTGTTATTTTTTCCTCTGAGGGAACTCTGAGAGGGTTTTCCCTCTCAGCAGAAACACACCCCACCACACCTGAAGGAGATTTCAGACACTCAGCACTCCGCATGCAGGCTGCTGAGATGCTGACCTGCTGGGCTTCGTGAGCTTCCTCAGCAGCCCTTGTGCAGAAGTAGCAAAACAGCACCTGAGGGGGTATTAAAGCAAAGAACAGGCCAAGGCCTGCCTACGCCACAGCTTGTGGCTGAATTTGAGAGTGTTTCTGAGGCATCTGAAGGCTATTTGGAGTCTCCTGAATCTACCGCAGTACTGACACTTCAACAGTTTCACTGAAAGTCTCAGACCATAAGAGATCTTGTTTGTCTCACACAAAAGGTGACTCAGGGTCAGCCCTGAAGTGGTCAGGCAGTTGGACTAGATGATCTTTGTAGGTCCCTTTCAGCTGAACTAGTCTAACAAGATCAGGTGTTTTTTCAAAGAGCAAAGGGAAGAGGAGCCGTGCCTGCCTTGCTTGCCAGTCCAGAGACGGTTAGGAGGAGGAGAGAAGATTTGTAATTCAGAGAGATGAGAAACAGCAACAATGGGTCTCACAAAAACCCTGTGCTGAGCTGGAGGGTAAAGAAGAGCCACAGCCTGTCCCCATCCTCCTTTAGAGTTGTGGCAGCCAGAGGAGAAGCAAAGTGGATGGCTGGGGGAGAGGATCTCTCTCTCCCTTGCCAGCTTCTTTCACGAACTTCCCACAGACCTTGGCTTTCCATACAAAAGGACATCACTGCAGGCTACATTTTTCAACGGGTCATGAAAATCCATCTTGAAATGCAATCATGCAGAGAGTGGATGTGAGGGCAAGAGAGAGGGAGATGAGAGGTTAGGACAAAAAATGAAGAAAACACACCTCTTGCACGAACAATTGGGTTATTTCAAAATCACAAGAAATGTTTGAAACTGTAGGTTTGTGTATACATGCACTTCAGCTAATGATTCTAGCAGTGTTTAAAACATTTGCCACAGAGAAAACCTAGGAGAGGGGGATACTGAAAAAGAAAAGAAGAAAACAACAGGTGTTTTGTCATACTTACTTATTTTTTTGATCACATAATCAAGAGATGGACCAAGAGGAAACTGAAGCAAAAGGCTGATGCAGGAACTGGTAGGAGAGCAAGCCATAGCTAGCTAGACCCTCACAAAAATAATCTTAGGAGGGTAACAGAAAGAGAGAAAAAAGGAAATATATATGTACCAGTATAATTCATACATGCTAACTTTTAGGGCTCTGGCTAAGTTTGAATTTATTTCTACTGCCCAGGCCAGTTAATCAACTATCACTGTTAGTGACTGATGGCTTAGAAAATCTCTACCTTTGCAGCTGTGTGTGTGTCAAGTATGGAGTCTCTCTTCTTGCAAGATAAATACAAAAAGAAATAAAATCTCTACTCTGAATGAAGGGCAAAAGGGCATGCAGGGGTATGAAAATTACAGCATCTCAAAGCTGTGGCAAACGTTTCTCCACATTGACCACAGGCATCTTAATTTATTGCACTGATTATTAAAGGGGATTTTATTTCCATTATTCAAGAGTATTCACCTGATTATAATTCATCTTCCGTAAAGTACCTCATCAACAACTTCACTGCTTCTAGTTAACTTCTCCCTATATCAAGTCTGACAGTTATTTCACCATCCTGCATTTGCTTGACCCTTATCATGCATGCTTTACTAACAAGATCCCTTCCAATACCTCGATATTTCTTTCTGTGTACAAGATGATTTCATTTGAGCAATGAATACTCCACAATTTTTTTTCAGAATTTTTACATGATTCAAACTGATTGAGAAGCACAAGTCCAAAGTTTCATGATTTCAGCCCTTTTGCTTGCTCATTATGGCCCTGCCTATCTGCACTGTCCAAACATTTTTA
Organism: Nipponia nippon; assembly: GCF_047370975.1. NCBI lineage: Eukaryota > Metazoa > Chordata > Aves > Pelecaniformes > Threskiornithidae > Nipponia > Nipponia nippon. Next base: position 43,586,987 of record NW_028262290.1, on the reverse strand, counting down.
TAAATAGCAAATGAAAAGGACAAAAAGAGAGAGAAATCATAGTGTAAAATATACACCAATACACAAGTGTAAGTGCAGGTATTGGTGCATTTCACTAAGTGGTTTAATATGAAAAACTAACTAACACAGATACACAGCTTTCTTCTCTTTCCTGAAAAACAATAGGAAAGGTATTTCAGTATCTGCTTTGCTTTCTTCAATCCAACACCAACAACTGGAGTTAAACACCACTAGACAGAGGAGAAACATCTCTGCATTAAGCATTTCCACATATCTTTATCGTTTCCTTTTTTTCCCACCTTGTTAAACGAGCCACTGGGTGACAAGGCAGCAATATATAAGTGTCCACACGACTAGACGCATAAGCCATCCCTCAGGGACTCCTCACAGGGGAAAAAAAGCTGCCTTGCAGAAGTTTCTTCCACTTGAGCCTTCGCTCAGATGCGAGCAGCCTCTCATCCCTAGAGGGCACCCGATGAATGCAGCTCCGGGGCACAAAGCACCTTTCCCGCAGGCTGCAGGATTTATCACTTTTAAATAGCTTCTCCCTTCTGTCTCTAACTGCATGTCCAGGCAAACCACTGGGACTGAAAAGGTTTGGGTTATTCCAGTCACTTTATTCCAGCTCATCATGTAAGCACTCCCAGAGAGCTTCCATAAACTACCCCCCCTCCCCGTCAAATTTAGGGACGGCCATTTGCACCTCTTCCCACAGGTACTTCCAAGCCCCTTACCTTATGATGACAAACATGACCAGAGAGTTTCCCACCAAGCCGACAACAAAGACCACCGAGTAGACAGCAGTGATGATGATGGGGATGGCGGGGGAGATGCTGGTGTGGTTGTGCTGGGCATCCCCGAAGGCCCCGGTGGCGTTGCTGTCGTAGTCGGCCCAGCCCAGGAGCCAGCTGCTGCTGGTGCTGGGCGGACGACAGGGTCCCGGGGAGCAGGTGGAGTCCGGCTCCTCCCGGAAAATCTGTACGGGGGCATCCATAGTGGCACAGGCCCCACGGGCAGGAGGGAGACCAGGAAGAGAGTGCAGGCAGAAGGAGGTGAGTACGCTGGGAAGAGGGAAGAGAGGGAAAGAAACAGAAGTGCTAGTACAGCCACTGGACTTTAAGACCTCCAAAATTTGTACATGTTAAGGGGAGCTCTGCTGTGATGGGAACTGTAATTTGCCAAGCAGAGATTTAAGCAAACCACATTCATACTAAATAATTGCAAGTTTTACATCTTGCTATGTAATGGGTAAGTGCTGCTCCTCCAGGTGCACATGGAAAGTTTTCCTCCACTTTCAGAGACTGCACAGAGAAACAAATCAGATGAGAAGCAGCTCAGATCCACCCCCACAATTTAACCCTGTCTCTCCCATCCTTCATATTTTAAGCCAAACTGTATCCTAATGACAGGGGTTCCTTACTGCCTAAGCTCTACTATAAAGGGGGGGAGAGAGAGAAATCCACCACCTCTCTGCACATCTGCTTTGACATCCTGCTCTGAGTTATTTTTTTCCAAATCCCATACCTGCTTTCAAAGAAAAGACACATTAATGACACAAAATACCTCTTTCAGTCCGGGAAAAGGAGCAGAGTCCTCAAACAGATGTTCTTCACAGGAAAAGAAAAAAGTGAAGCAGCTCCGCTTGGCTCCTGAAAATATCACCGACCTTCTAGGACTTTCGAACCTGAGGCACCTGCACCTTCGGAGAGGTGTGCTGGCAGCAGAGCCGATTCCTGGGCATGAGCTGCGACGTGGTTGCAGCAGTTGCTGCTGTTCCAGCTCCCACCACTTCCCCTTTTCCCTTTCAGGCTCCCTCTGCCTCCCTCTCGCTCTGCCAGGGCTCCAGCAGCACTCTGCACTGATGCACACGTTCTCCTCTGTCTCTGTCCCTGCAGCTCAGAAGCTCACATGACTTCTGTCTAAGCACTGAGAGGCAGATAAATTAAAAGAAAAGCAAAAAAGAAGTTCTGCAATGAATGAATGCTTATTTTTAATACACTTTTCCGAGTTGCCTTTCCTCATTCCCCCCACACTCCCAGGCCTCAACCAATGATCCTCTCTGCCTTATTGAATCCCACATGCTTTTACAGAATGGTAGATGCTGAATAAACCAGGAATTTTCAGTTTAGATGCCTTGCCTGGTCCATCAGCTCTTTCATGCCTTGGCTTCACAATTGTGCATCCAAAACACTTCTCGATGGGTGGCTGTGCCCCTGTTTCTTTACACCTGCAACCTGGAGGAAGATCAGAAGCTGGCCACCAAAGCAGAGAGAGGCACCCCAATTACTGTCCTTAGTTTATTCAAGCTGTCCCACACCATGTGAGAAGCCCACATTTCCCTGTAGCACTGCCAGAGCTCAGCTCACCCCAGGCTCCAGCCGCAGCCAGGAGAGATGGTGTGTGCAGAAATCACATCCCTCAGAGCTTATCTGATATACTCCATTAAGCAGGGGCTGGGAACACACCAATCTGTGTTCAGGATATCCCTTAATTTGCACACAGACCTTGAAATGCCCACCAGGAGTCCCTCTAAATGGCAAATTTGGGAGAGGTGAGGCAAGACCCTGGGTTGTTCCCACTCCCTTGGAAGAGGTGGGGACCAGCCAGGCTGGCTGCACCTCAAAGCGTGCAGCAGGAAAGCAGGTCTCTGCAGGGAATAGCAGACTGCCACGCCTCTCTGGGCATTTGGTGAAGCTTAGACGGCTAGGAAAGGGGCTGTGGCTTTCGTTCATCCTTTTCTAATGTTGAAAAGTTACTTCTTGCTCCTCTTGCTGAGTGTCTGTGATCAGGGTGCAGTTTCTATTTCTAAACCATTTTTTTTTTTCTAAAAAGAGAAATTATGTCAGCTGGAGAGTTGAAAGTCATGTAGGAGGTTTAAGAGGTATAGAATCCCACCTCTTTAGAGGCAGAGGCTTGTGCAAATGTGGTGATGGCTTTGACTGCGGTCACTGCTTTCTCCATAACATCAGCATCTGCTCACTGTTATCTGTATAGAGCTGTCTAAAAGTTTCGCCCTTAATGAAGATGGATAAAAATGCAAAATTGCAAACACATGACAAAAACACCCCAGAGCCAAATACATTTTAAGGATGGAACACAGACCTGGGACAACAATAATTTTTTGGAAGATAAAATGAGATCCTAACATAAAATGTACCCCAATCCTGTTTTTATCCTCTGCAATCCATGGGCTCTTGCAGATGTACTGAAGGGAATTACTACTGTTATATCTTCTCATACATGGTTTTACTTGGCAATTTTCAACTTCTTGTTAACATCTTCCCCGCACTTTTCCACATTCTGCAATTTTAAATCTAAAGCACAGATGATGTAAAAAAGTAAGATTAATAGCAGACTCAAAGCTTTTTCAAGCACCTGTGGCTGGGCAGTAAGCTACTCTTTCTCTAGCTAGATTCTATGCTGAAACTCTCCAGTGATCTCAGAGTCAGCACAAAAAAGATGTGCTCATAGCTATGGTCACTGACCCTTAATGGGGTGTGCATTGCAACTACATGGGACTGGAATGAGGTGGACTTTGTCCACAACACTGTAAATTATAGGGTGAGCCAGAAGCAACATTTAAGTTGCCTGGTGCTTTCTGTCTGTGTGCGCTTCATGTTGGAGGCTCAACTCAGGCTGTAGGCCTTTGCACTTCAGTAGAAAGAAAGCACGCAGGCTAGAGAAATGCCTTCTCTCCTGAAAGTCAAGTCAAATTCATATAAACTGTTACAGATAATATTTTCCTTTCTTATGTTTGCTTCCTTGATGAAAACTTTAATATCTGGATTATCAGCAGTAACTGGTCTCACTGCAGGTACTGAAAACACCTGCAATGGTATCAACAGAAAAACCAAGGGCAGAGGAAGAACTATGCTTCGTCACCATCTTCCTCTCCTTCAACACATAACTGCTCAGTGCCTCTGTGCCCTTCCCGATAGTCCTACGGAAAAGGCCAGGAGACTTCTGAAGTCATGAGGGAAGAGAAAGAAGGGGTTTGACCGTGACCTAACCTGATCTGTCCACACACTGATGCCAGAAGTCCCTATTCCCTCTGAGGGATCACATTAGAAAAAAGGCCCTGTTCTTTCAATGGAAAGCAAGGAAAGATTTAGAGAAGATAGGCAACACAAAAGCACAGTCTCACCACTCAGCTACAACTTTCCCCCAGCACTGCGGTTACAAACCTGTGGCTCACATGCCCCCAGATTTTTTCACTACAGCACTACAGAATCAGTGTTCACCTCACTGAACTTCGGGAGACACAACAGAAATCAACTGGGCTTTTTTTCATTAAATACAAAACTATATAGCAAATTCTGTATTTAGGGAACATTGTTTAAGCTGTGCTTTCCAGCCCTCAAAGGTAAAGAAATACCACACTCAGCTGTCCAGTACCTAGGCACTACGATATATGTGTATTTAGACAACCATTTCCCGTCCCCCCAGGCTCTCTGCCTCATTCCCAGATCAGCTACACAATACTGCTACATTTAAGTGGAAGGACAACCATAAATTGGGAATTTTGCATCTGTAAATTGTTTTCTTTTACAATCCTAGTGAAATTCTTTGAATGAATAAGGAACATGGGGGGAGGGAGATATGTGATATTTAACAATAGCAGGTGGGAAGGGCTTCAGCATTGTCTTTTTTATTACCAAAAGCTAAAGTAAAGAGCAGCCCCCATCAGCACACTGCTTCAAAACCTTAAAAATGTGCCGGGACATTAATTCAGCCCTGACTCAGAGGTGAGAATGAACCGCATTGAATCACCGGCACGACTCTGTTCAGCACCGGCTCACCGTGCCGCAGCAGAGACCAAGCTCCATCACTCCAGCACATGCAGGTTTTGAGTGAAAGCTGCTTAGTTGCCGATATTGTTTCCCAGAAGACCATGACACTTTCTAGGTTTAAGTTAAACGTGCAGGATAGGGCAGACCTTGAAGTTTGACCATGAATTGTAACACTGGATACTTTGACACGGGTTCATTTGCAGAGGTCACTTTTTATTCTAGAGGTTGGGAGGGAGGCCAGATGTGTTAAGTGGAGCAGGCTATCGAGATGCTTTTTTTTAGTTCATAATTGGTTTTACTACCTGATTGACCAAAGGCTACAGTAATAGTGAACCTGAGTAAAGGGAGGAGATGTTGGAAACGCTTTCTGGTGGTTCCAGTTGCCAAGGAAACGAAGTTCTCTCGTCTCTCTGCATCCAGAAATGTTAGCGCTCTGTGTGAACGCAGCTCTCAGGAAATGGTGTATTGTATCCTCTTCAAAGACCAGCAAGGGAGAGGAATGGAAAAAAAGAGAGGCAGGAAAGTATATGTAATACTGCTTCCTCAACAGTTTTTGTACACATATTTTGGTCATAGCAGACTGTAAATATTCAATGTAAGACTTGTGCTTTGTTGTTTACTTGTAGACAGCAGAAGTTCGTGTTACATTTTAAAATAAATTACTAGTACAGATCTCCATTGTTACCTTCAGAAACCATCCCAATGAGAGCCTGAGTGTTGGGACAGCCTCTGTGGCCTGTCCCAACACATGTCCATCTTCCACAGGAAAGTTCTTGGGAGGGTAGGGCAAGACCAGCCGCGCTCAAACTGCCAACTTCAGGGAGGCACTGGGCTGGTGCTGAAAGGTTTCTGATTGTAGGACTTATAAAAGGAGGGGTGTCGTACAGCCAGGAGCTAACTGGCAATGAGGAGATTGGTGGCTGGGATTAAGGAGTTCAGCAGGTCATAACAGGAGGCCATCTGCTCTGCTCTGCTGTTGCCCTGCCTCCCCCCAGCGGCACTACCGCCGCAGCTGGCTGTAGCACACAGGCCAGTGCCTTGGAGCAGGGGCAGAGTTGTCAACGCAGGTCATCACTTTGCCATCCTCCCTGCAGTTCATTTCATCAGGGTCCCCAGATGAAAGTTTTATATGCTCTCACTTTTCTGGAGCGGGCTGCAGCTGTGGCTCCTGGAGGAGATGCAAGGATGCTGAGAACAGCTGAACATGGGCTGAAGAACAACTTTTAGTGCCTCTCTTTAAAAGATAAAATTGTAGTATTCCTCAGATATCTGTAGAACAGATAGAGATATCTAGTCTACAGACCAGATCATCTGATACAGATGGGGTTTTTTCAACTAAAAAAAAAACCAAAACAAAACCAAACAAAAAAAAGTGTCTCTAATTATTATTTACAATAACTTCTGTGGGGCACCATCAGTTAATCATCTTTCACAGCAAGTTGGCTTCCCAGTACGTGGAAGCGCAGTTCTGCTGGTAGCTGATACTCTGCTCCAGGGAGGGAATGGGGATCAGCTAACACAACCCGAACTTCCACCCAGCTTCGTCTCTGAGACACAAGATGCTGTTGATGCCATTGCTAAGTTTTATGGGAGTAAATAAAAGTCACTTTAAGATTAGTCTGGTCATTTCTTTTTGGGATGATCCCAGTGGATTGTGTGAGATAAGTACTGACTTCTCCCCAAAGAGCTCAAGCTCCTGGGGAGCCTTCTCTTTACCTTTTTGACAAGAAAAGAAAGATGATTCATTTTTGGGAGGTAAGAACTGTGTTGATTATATGCCAATGATACCCAAATCTTAATGTTCTTTGCTTCAGACTTAGAATTGTTTGTTTGTTTTTTCTGATGCCTGGCAGAAGTAGGAGTCAGACTAAAAACAAACCGTGTAGCTGGAGCTAGAGAAAAGCAAATTTTACACACACAACCCCTAAACCTCGCCCTTCCCACCTCCCCGGCCTCCTGATTTTGGCACCTTCATTCATACATATTTAATTGCTTGAGCACAACTGTGTTGTGATAAAACAGAGGTGAATTTAGCTCTCTGAGTAAGGGGTTGTGCCTGCACCAGCTGTCTAAGCCAGCCTCTGCTGACTCCAGGATAGAGTGGGGAAGGCTGAAGCTCCCTTAGCCGTTCCCCCTTCCCTTTTCCCCACTAATAGAGGCCTATTAGCTGCTCAGTCGATACCACTGAGGACCTGCTTGAGCTGCAGGAGTGAACAGTATATTAATAGTGATGCTGAGAGTGAAGCGTATCAGGAGAAATCAAAAGCAAAGCTTTCCTCAGTGCGGGAGCAGGAGTGAAGTGAAAGAGGGATTTCTTAAACACACACGTACCGCTGCCACTCACAAAAAAAAAACCCTGAATCACTTGAGGTTATTTGGGTTTATTATTATTACGAGATGGGGCCGCAGCACCCACGGGAGGAGGCAGCGGGCACCCGCCCTCAGCGCTGTTTTCAGAAGAGACAGCAGAGGGTGCAGGTGCCCCGACGCGGTGCCACCAAGCGAAGCCGCCTCCCGCTGGGGACCTGCGTGTCCCCCGTCCCCGTCCCCCCCGCGCCGGCAGCGGGGTCGCTGCCTCGGCCGGGCTCCCCGCGCTGCCGCCGCCCCGGGCCGGGCGGGAGGGGCCGCGGGCAGCGGGGGGCGAGGCCCGGGGCGGCCCTCTCCCTTCTCCCCTCTCCTCGGCACTACCAGGTACCCGGATTCATTTTTTTTTTTCCCCCTAATTATATTTATATAATATATAAATGATTGACTCAGCGGCGTCAAGCGACAGAAAGGGGCATACTTTAAGCCTTTTGCAGCCGTTTGCTTCAGCGTATGAAATAGCAACATCTGTTAGAAGACGGACAAAAAGACATCTAAGCTCACGCATAAAATGTCACAAAGAGGACAAACGGGCATTTTACACTGTATTGTTTGATGCTGTTACTAAATTGTAGATTACTAAATGTGAAAAATGAATCTGACAACTCATGCCAATGTTTTGCAGCATATGGAAGTGAACCTTTTGAGACATTTGTTTAAATAAGCGATGCAAGAAGAAAGTGAGTCTGGGATCAATTTGTCAATTGCTTACAGCCAAGTTGGGTATCAAACTGGAAAACTCATGCTTCACTCAGAAGGGTACTAAGTGGGTCACATAAAATACCAAAGTCCAGTTTTATTGTCATTACTTACTCTGTGTACTGCCACGAAATTCACTAATACTGCTCCTGGAGTAAAAATACCAGGCTTAAAATTTAGTTTCTAAAAGGAAAGGAGGAGGGGAAGGAAAAGAAAATCACTAGAAGTATAACAGAAAATTACAAGAGCAACCCAAGCTGAACAAAACAGGCAGAAGGAGAAAGTGTTGACTAGGTATCATTAGTGCAAGCAAGTGACACCAAAAAGAAACATCGAGTGTAAATTAAGACTTTGGCAGGGGAACAAAGAAAATCATCAAAGGCTTAGACATTACACCGAAGTATACTCCGTGACTGGGTTGTCTTCACCTTTTTTCTGATTTCACCTCTTTTGCTGTTAGTATAACTGCCTATTATTACAAATTATCAGCATATTCATAAAGTACATGGCACCAAGGCAGTTCCTTTTTATTTGAATAAATTAGAATCCCATACCAGCTAATTTTCCAAAGTACTTTTCAATTGTGGTAAAAGAAGATTACTAATTGCTTTAGGTTGCTAATTGCTCTATGTACTGAAGGATTTTTTTAGTAAATGCAAAGGTCCTTTGAATCCTCAAGAATAGAAAGTATTTTAGTGCCCAATGGCTTTATTTTCCTTGTTTCAATAGCATGCTTTAAGTGAAGACACCAATGTGTCTTTACTGCCTGTGACTTTTTACATGCTCTGTCATGCAAAGTGGCAGAAACTGCTGCTTTCTACCAGCAGGGATAGTTGGCCAGTCAGGCATTTTACACAGCTAGTGGTTAAAGATGGAACAATCTGGGGTTTATCCACAGAGGCTATTAAAGTACAAAGCATTAAACATGCATAGAAGTGCTTATTTCAGATGACACAAACAAATCACTGACTAGCTTTGGAAAATGCAAGACATGCATACAGCCTGTAATGTTCCTGTCAACATGTAACCCTTTGGCTCATTTGCATCCTACAGACAGAATCTCCTAAAAAATATTCACCTTAGAGGGACTGAGCCCAGCAACCAGTTTCTTATGCAGATATGCAATTTCTAAGAAAGTCTGCATCATAACTAAAACAGGTAACCAGAATGTAAATGCTTTTTATAGGTGTGCCATCCAATGGCTCTAGCTAATTGTGCCCAACAAACAGACAAATTCCCTGAGACTGTCCTGTGATCAGCTGGCAAAGACACTGTCTTGTATAGCAGGTTTCCCTCAAGCCAGAAAAGCTCAAGATCAGCAAATAACACATTCTTGAACACAATTTTTGTAGAAGGTATCTATTTCAATGGGACTTTGTTACTGCCAAAGATGGAAGATGAATGTATATATACACATACAGGGAGAGTGAGAAAGAGAGGGAACCCCAGCAGCTGAGGCTGGCAAATGGGTTGGTGGTTAGGGCTACAGAAACAACCCATCTTTAGGCTTTAGCCTTTCCTCTTGGAGCCAGTCCATTGTAGATAAACAAATATTCAGAGAAAGACAGATTGCTCTCTAGTCTAGCAGCCAAAACTCTTGCTAGACACATAGAAAGCCAAGGCTCACCTCCTTGCTCCAAACCAGATATAATAACTTTCTTGATCTCCCACATGCTGGCCAAGTGAGCCTGTCCTTATTGGATTTAACGAGTAATGTGTTTGATTTCATCCGGAACATTCACATTTAAATTGCCAATGGCAATTTAACCTGTGAATTCTAGTAATAAAACTTAAATATTTCAACATAAATGATAAAATGATCTCACTATACTTTTAGGTGTGAATCTGAAGTTTTGATTGTAGAATTTGAATGATATTTACCTTGAATTTTACCAAGTGTTTATGGGATGTTGTATAGTTTAAAGCCACACAATGCTTGTAGAATGCTTAATCCACCTCTTAAATTGATGAAGAGTTAGGAAAGTCTCAAAAACTATTCCGATTAAATTTACTGGGTTAGCAGCCAGCAATAAATTCAGACACAATTATGGGTCCTCTAGCAAGATAGATTTATTATTTATGATGTTAAAATTGATATGGAAGAGGCTAAAAGTTATAAAGAAAAATTTCTTCAAGATAAATGATGTTCTACTGTTCTGGAATAGTCAGGCAAGTGTAACAGGATTGAAATCTTTATTGCAGCATTGCAAAATCTGTATCCTCATGCTGTATGACAGTGACCCAAAGTATTGTTTCGGAAATCACGACGTACAGATGTCATCTCAGGAGAGTTTCAGAGATCATCTTAAGAAGATTGCAGAGATGAATCCTGGTTCCAAGGGAATGAAGGTCTGGGTTTTATAGATGGGTCTACTGAGCACAAAGGATCATGATGAGGTGTTCTTCTTTATGCTTTTCAGAACAATGCAAGAGACCTCTTGTCATTAACTTTACCTCCATAATTAGAAATACCGAAAATACAGGACCAGCTTTTAGGAACCAAACAGGATGAAAGAAGAGAGAAGACCTATTCCTCTACAGGAGAGGTGACACTCTAAATTTTGTGTAGAGTTTTGACAATACAAGAATGAACCATTTGAAAGTAGACAGAGGCCTCTGCTCTTGTACCTTTGTTGCCTCTGAAAAAAAAAAAAATGGAATGAGCCCAAGGCTGCTGCAAGGAGTTACATGCCTGGGTTTCTGTAAGTGTCTTGGAGGCGGGGGGGGAAGCAGATCAACTGTTCTTATAATTAGACTTTCTCTTCTTTTGCTTGTCTATGGCAACAAAATAACCAGGGATCTTCAGAGATCATGGTCATCTCTGCTGTTCAGCCCAGCCTCACGGGCAAGATCAGGCCCACTGCCCCTGGAAGCGCTTCATTCAGGCACGCCGGGTTTTAGGTGAAGTTCCTCTTTCGTGGATGTTGCCATGGAAGCTTCTTAGTAACTCGGCCCTGATAAGCCTTTACTGTGCAATTACCAGCTGGCGGTTTAGCTCAAAAAGCCTACAGTCCCTCAGCACTGTGATTAGTCTGAAGACCCGTGGCGTGTTTCAGCTGACACTAGTATTATGGTTTGCTTTGAGTTGTTAGCCCTCCTTTTAAACTGCTGGTTTTTTTTGGTCACCAGTTCTCCCTGTAATTCCTACTCTGTAGCTGCTAGTTTACCCCTATGGGTTAGTACGTTATACCAAACAACTGTATATTAAGGAAAAAATCATAAAGAAATACAATAAATATTTAACAATAAACTGTTGCAACTCAACCATTTCTGCATGCCTAAGGTAATAAGATACTGATAATCAGGTGAAATAGTAATCTTGTCTATATAATATGAGCTTTCTACAGGCACTATTTCTGCACCAATTTATCTCAACAAATTGAAGGCCAGTTTTATTAGTATTTTGCAGACTATATTCAAGAATATTGTTCTTTTGCAGATTTTGTCACTTGAAAGGATAAGTAAGACTTCACCATTTCCAGATTAATAATTCTCCTGGAGAGAAGGTGTTTCTGGGAAAGGATCCAGGTTCAACATTTTCAAACCTGTGTACCGTATATACACACAGCTACTTCTTTCCCTCTGTGATTGCCCCACGTTGCTTTATAGGAATGTACTAAATGGATTTTGGGCGTGCACTCCACTAAAACAATTTTCATCATAATTATGTGTCCAGGTAGGTAGAGGATTTTTAAATCCCTCAACTCTTTTATTTCCCTGTAGGCCTTGTTTTGTGCATAACTGGACATGACTAAATAAATTCTGCCAGCAAAATTGTCTGGACAAGCACTCGTGGAGGAAGAAGGGAAATGCCATTGTTGATGGGAACTTTCTGCATTTTGTGCATTCTGATAAATTCTAACACAGTGTTTTACAAACTGCTTAAACACCGCAGTGCTGCTCTGAGGCAAATACAGTAAAAAGGGTCACCATCTGTAAGACGGAGAAAACACGTGAAGGTTGTACTATGCTTCCAGACATACCGAAGGAATCAATAAGAGGGCCAGAAGCAGACTCAAGCGTCCCTTCTTTTTTCCTCTACTTTTTCTCTCCTTTACCAGATTATGTGTCTGGCTTTTTCTGCAAGCTTTCCTGTCATTCCTCTTCCTAAACCTTTCCCCTGTCTTAGTAACACTGGCTAACTATGCATCAGACCTGTGAACCCTCTGTGAGTGAAATAGTCCTTCTCTATCAAAAGCTATCCACTAGAGGCTGACAGGACTTGATCCAATTAGCCCTGTTAGTAAGGCCCTACAGGACAGGCCTTTTAAAATACTGGATTCTTTTTCTCTGATTCCAGATCAATAAGAAGGATAGAAAATAAAAGCATGCTTAACACCACGTGGAAACATCTATCCTTAGTATTTCACACCACCTGCATATTGGGAAATTAGTCGCTTTCATAGTCTGAATACAGCTCTTTACCAGGTAGGAGAAGGAAAGGGATTATGTGAGCCATTCAACTCTAGACCAACAGGAATTTTACTAGTATAAAATCCATATCCTATTGCTGATGTAACTTTATGACAGAAAGAATTTTTAATTAGTGTGCATGAGAATAACTTCAGAAACTGAGCAACAGCAGTACCAGCAGCTAACTAATGCCTCAGCCACCAGTCTTAAAAAAAAAACCTGTTTCCACAAATAAAAATATATACTCAATACATATATAATTGATAATTAGCACTTGCATTGCTACTTTCCTTTGAAAGATATAAGCAACCATTAATTACAACTATAAAATCCCAAAATATGCCATTTGCCTTTCCAGTTTTCTTTTTACTTCCAAGAAGGTAAATTAATTGCACATGATCTTATCAAACCTACCTTTTGGTAAGACTTTGCACATCTCTGAGGTTTGAAAAACATCTCTTAGGAAGTATGAATTGATACATGAGAGAGAGCAAATCTTCAAAGTGGTTTGCAACCAACAAATAAGAAAACCAGAAAATAAGAATGATGACACCATCATGACACATTTAATTCTGACACTGATATATCTATAAGGTGCAACCACCATAGATATGAAATACAACTGCCAAATTATAATTTACCTCTCTTGGGAAGGGTTCAAATTTGGGGGCTTTAAAATTCTATCTGATATTAAAACAGAATGGAAAAATGGCTCCAAAGTAATTTATTCACTGTTAAATAGTTGGCTCTATAGCTCTCCTTCTTCAATAGAAGATGCACGCATTTTTGCTCCTAAAATACTGTAGGTGGACGTATCCTTCTTCCTATGATCATCTCTCCAGACTGCACTGGTATTAAAACTTTCCTATTCTTATTGTTAAGAAAGTTCTTTCTTTTGTCTTTCTTTATTTTACAATCAGCAGAAAGGAAATATTTGCTTTTCAAACAATTGTGCTGCAACTAAATTCTGAACATATAACTACTAATCTCTTCACCATGAGATCCAAACTTTCCCTTATATACTTATTTGCCTTTTGAGATTCAGACATAGACCTGTGTAGAAGATGCAATATGAGATAAGATAGGAAAATAGCTTTCCTGGTTCAAATTTGGATTTTTTACCTTCTGGAGTATCAAATTTGTCCTAACCTGATGAGCTTAGCAACTCTTTCTCAATAGAAAAAATTATGTTCTACAACCACCAAGTATTTCATTTATGCAGCACAAATACAGTTGTATATAGAAAAAAAAATCAGATAGGCCACATTAAATATCTTCTGAGAGTTTTATACAGTTTTGCCAACACTATCATTCCCCTTTTCATGTAAAGTCAAATTGTCAGTTGTTAAAAACCATCAAACTCACAAAAGACAGGTAATGCCTAGCTAGCAAGGAGAACACTTCCAGAATGAATGATATTTTCAAAGCATATTTAACCTACCCTGACCTAAATATGCTTCCACTGAAAACTGGAAGAGTTGAATAAACATTGAAAAATATGCTTCCATTGAAAAATGTTCCCAATGACTTTGATGGCTACAGTTAGTTGGCAGGATTAAGCCACTTTGCTGAATCACCAAATTCAGCAAAATAAGCACAAGGTTGTGGCCCCACCTGCCTTGCCCCACAGCAGCCAACAAAAAGGCATCAGCAGCAATCCCTGGAGAAAAATGAGTGACCTCCCTCTACTACAAGCAAAGAAAGTCTCCTCCTGCTCCTTCCCATAGCCCCCAGTGGAGGACTATTCCCAGAGGGTTTAAAATCAGCCTTTCAGATGTTACTGCTGCAGCAGGTAGAGATGCTCAACCGTTGTCCTCTCTGAGACACTGTTTTTCAGTTTTCAGACAAATACTGGAGCTGTTTTGGGTTTTTTTTTTCCTTCATGCTAACTTTCGTCCTTTAGCTTAATGATTTTGAGAGAAATTAGCGAAGAAGAAAAGCATTCAGTCACTTCAGAGAAGAAGGTTAGGCAGTTTGGTTTTACCTTGTCTTTTTGCTGAGGCCCTCTGGTACTAACACATCTTAGTGGAAAGACTTAGTATTTTTTCAGAACGGAATCACCTTAAACTACAAGAGCACTGCTCGTGTGAAAATTTCCCCAAATGGTGCGATGTTGAAAGCTTTTGAAAAATTTCACTTAGTAAGTGCCTCAAGGACACTTGTCAGACCGCAGGAAGATGACACCTTCATAGAGTCTGCTCGCCCTGAGCAGGTTGACTTCAACTGAACACAGCAATCTCAGCTCATCAGGTCCTGCCCTGGTGCTGAGGCAGTAAAGACGAAAAGAAAGAGACACGCAGAGGGAAAGGAAGGAAAGGAGGATTATAAGGCTGGGGAGACTGGACAAAGAAAGAGGCAGAAGAGGACAAAAGCAGCTGGCTGTTTGCCTGCTGCCTTTACTTAGAATCATGGAATAATAGAATCGTTAAGGTTGGAAAAGACCCTTAAGATCATTGAGTCCAACCGTTAACCTAGCACTGCCAAGTCTACCACTAAACCATGTCCTCAAGCACCACCATTTACCCATCTTTTAAATACCTTCAGGGATGGACACTCAACCACTTCCCTGGGCAGCCTGTTCCAGTGCCTGACTACCCTTTCAGGGAAGAAGTTTTTCCTAATATGTCAACCAACACTCCCAGGTCCTTTTCTGCCAGGCAGCTCTCCAGCCACTCCTCCCCAAGCCTGTAGTATTCCATGGGGTTGTTGCGACCCAAGTGCAGGACCCGGCACTTAGCCTTGTTGAATCTCATGCAGTTGGCCCCGGCCCATCGGTCCAGCCTGTCCAGGTCCCTCTGTAGGGCCTTCGTACCCTCCAGCAGATCGACACTTCCACCCACCTTGGTGTCATCTGCCAACTTACCAAGGGTGCACTCAGTCCCCTCATCCAGATCATCAGTGAAGATATTGAACAGGACCAGCCCCAACACTGAGCCCTGAGGAACACCACTCGTGACTGGCCGCCAACTGGATTTGACTCCATTCACCACCACTCTCTGGGCTCGGCCATCCAGCCAGTTTTTAACCCAGTGCAGAGTACACTTATCCAAGCCGTGAGCAGCCAGCTTCTCCAGGAGAATGCTGTGGGAGACAGTGTCAAAGGCCTTACTAAAGTCCAAGTAGACAACATCCACAGCCTTCCCCTCATCCACTAAGCGGGTCACCTTGTCATAGAAGGAGACCAGGTTAGTGAAGCAGGACCTCCCTTTGATAAACCCATGCTGGCTGAGCCTGATCCCCCAGCTGTCCCGCACGTGCTGTGTAATGGCACTCAAGATGACCCGCTCCATGACCTTCCCCGGCACTGAGGTCAGGCTGACAGAGTTGTAGTTCCCCGGATCCTCTTCCAACCCTTCTTGTAGAGGGGCGTCACATTTGCTAACTTCCAGTCATCTGGGACCTCCCCGGTTGACCAGGACTGCTGATAAATGATGGAGAGTGGCTTGGCAAGCTCCTCTGCCAGCTCCCTCAGTATCCTCAGGTGGATCCCGTCTGGCCCCATGGATTTGTGAGCATTCAGAGTAAGACATAATAACTGTAGAAACTACATGGAAAAATTGATTTTTAATTATAATCTCTGTAGAGAGAGTGCAGTCTAGGAAAATAGCTTGTGATTTTTTTCTGCCTGTTCCACTTTAGCATTTCTTTCATAGCATATCCAGTCAGCACACAAATAATTGAATAACATAGAATAAATCCAGCTGAAAATGCAAAGATTTGAATGATATCTCCCCAAGATTTTCCAGAATCCAACCACAGGGCAGTGACTTTCAGAAGCTTTCGTTCATCTGGCTTGGAGCAAACCCAAGTCTTAAGGCTCTCTGAGTCAGACTACAGCGAAGTGCTACTACAGGGACTTACTACTACTACTACAATTTATTGGTCTGTCTTACTGCTTGTTCATTTCTTCTACAAGCATCGTCCAGCATGAAAACTGCCAAGCAAAAACATTGAATAATTATGTTCATGCTTTCCTCCATGTTGCCTTTCTAGTTCAGGAGTCCATAGGAAAAATTACTTATTTTCCACCTCATTGCGAGGTGGATGAGAAAATTAACCTCTTTTACAATCATATTTAATAGGTTTATAAAAAAGGATGCTTTGAAGTAAATCACCCAAATAAATTTAAATTAGACTTGAAAAAAAGGATCTTCTGAAATCCTGTGCTTCTCAGTGGTTTTGCTGCCCTGATGTCTGCAGGTACTCAGCAGTGCAACTAGTACTATCCTTGTTATCTGGTGGGGTCATTTTGTTACCCCATTTAATACCCCGATTTGTTACCTGCTTTTCTGTAGTCTGATATGGAGAACCTTCTACAGCCATGAGAGTACACTGTCTCAGGCAGGAGCATCAGTTTGATAAACATTTGTTGCTTGTGAATGTCTTTAGCTCCACCACTGTGAAATTCACTTCTTTTTTTGGCATTAGCAAAACAAAGATTTGCTCAAAACAGCAGAAAATCTACCCTGAGTTGAAGGCTTATTTCCCCTTCCTCTGTCTTTCCCTTCCAGTTTTCTCCCCTTAAAACCCTGTAGCCTTTGGTCCAAGAATGTATTTGGAGAAAAAACAGGCACTACTTCACAAACCAGCTGGGTACTTCCAGTAGCCAATAGGACTAATAAAAATGAGGTAATAAAAGTTAAAATAAAAATAGATGGAAAATCTTGACCATTTTCCAGTCAACAGAAAAACACCCATTGACTGCTTCACCGTCATGACTGTACCTGTAATTTCCAGTATTTATGGGTTTTAGAAAACATAGAAAAGGAAATTTTTAGTACATGAAAGATGGAAATTTTCTACACTGAATTCTAACTGCACATCCTGACTTTTTAAAAAATCTTTAGACAGTTTTTCACCTAGCTCCTACGTGGAAAACCTTGCGTGTCAGTTTTCACAAGAAGAATTTGGTGAATGGCTTCTTTGTTTTTAATAAAAAAATCTGAATTTGGAAGGACAGTTACACTGGCATTGAGTGCTTCTAATTAAATCTACATAAATTTACCACCATGCATAAGTGTCTAAGGAAAATAACATTAATTTAGTATGAAAGCTTTTCTTTTTTTTTAATTTTCAAGACTGTTTTGATTATGAACATGATTAAATAAAGTATTTAATATTTGAAAGGGGGACCAAGGATGGATATCAAGTGGTATTTTTTAATACTAGGAAAAATGTATAGATAACAAACATTTGTTTTGCAATGAGGCTAACGTAATCTTCATGGCTAATCTAGAATGCAAAGCTATAAACGAACATAATAGTCTACCTAGTTTATATATGTTCTACAGAGATTACATGCTTCCAGTCTAAAGAAAAATGCAGAACAACATGTTGTTACTGAAGTTAAGTTAATCAACGTGCTATTCCCAGAGAACCACTCAATCACAGACTTAGAGGCAGTAACAGATTGGCAAAAATACACTGTTCCAAGTGGATAAATGATGCTCAAACTGACCTTTGGAAAACACTAATTTATTAAACCCTTCATCATATAGTAGTACATTTTTAAGTGTACTTGCTTTGGAAGGAATTAAGTGTACATCACTTCTGTCTGTTTCTACTTTCCTGATACAAATAATAAAATAGGGCACTGTGCCCCAGACAACTAATCTAAGCCAAGCCAGGTCAGTGACCATCCTTTATGGACACATTAATGCTTTAAAAATAAAATAAGTTGTCCTAGCAGTACTGGAACAATTCCTGTCCTGTTTAAAATCTCCTTCTTCAGCCTCTCCCTCCTATGGTGCTCCTAATGTGGACTCTTTTCTCCATCCAACCATTCAGTTTCACTAAACTTGTCTCACATGTATTAAATCCTTTTGGTTATTCTTTTGACAAGTTGGGTTAAAATTGGCCAATGATTTTAAAAGCCATTAGGAGAGACAGACAGAAGGATACCTGGGACATTTAGCTTTGTTCTTTTTACCTGAAAACAAGTAATGCAATTTGATACCTTTTGAACTGTAGGCATTCTGTATGTACCACAATAAGACTATGGCGCTGCCAGTTATGGCATATCTTCAAAATTAACCAATTTCCTATGTCTGGAGATTAAAAGAAGATAGCATTCTGAAAACAGTGTTGTCCTACCCTCCAGTTCCAATGGAGCTGAGATTTTATAAGTAGAAACTGGCCTCAGGGGAGTTAAAGGTGAATAGAAATTTCTCCTGTTTCAAGATAAATGGGATGCAGAAAAATGAGTCCCTATAGTGGAATGCACTGGAGATCTGGATTGTAGCGACAGCAGAAGGAAAGAACTATCTTCCTGCAATGACTGTCTAATCTATTTTCTTGATAGGTACAAAGTAATGACAGAGACTGCAACATGAATTCTGATCCACTGCTTCCACCTGACCGAAGAGGAAGATGACGTTAAATGCCACAAAAAAATGAAGAATATCTGAGCAAGGAAAATGGAAAAGGAGAGTTACTGAGGAAAAGAAAAAAACATGGAATGAATAAAGGCTTTGAATATGGGCTCAGTTTCAAGGAAAAAAAGTCAATAAAAAGATAACTATATGTGACAACAAATCCATAACAGGAGTTTTTTACAAGAAAAACATGGAAGTGTTAGAGCAGGTCCTGAGGAGGGTCATGAGAATATCAGAGGGATGGAACATCTCTCCTATGAAGACAGGCTGGGAGAATTGGGATTGGAGAGCCTGGAGAGGAGAAGGCTTCGGGGAGACCTTACTACAGCCTTTCCATACTTAAATGGGGCTTATAAGAAAAATGGAGAAAGGCTTTTCACCAAGGCCTGTAGTGACAGGACAAGGGGCAACAATTTTAAACTAAAAGACAGTAGGTTTACATTGGACATAAGAAAGAAATTTTTTATGATGAGGGTGGTGAGACACTGGAACAGGTTACCCAGAGAAGCTGTGGATGTCCCATCATTGGAAGTATTCAAGATCAGATTGGACAGAGCTTTGAGCAACCTGATCTAGTGACAGATGTCCCTGCCACCCATGGCAGGGAGGGTTGGACTAGATGATCTTTAGAGGTGCCTTCCAACCCAAACCATTCTATGATTCTATGATTCTATAATTTTTATCCTATCCAAGTCTAGTTTAATAATGAAACCTGCTTGTTCGATATAAATCAAATATATTATCCAAGGTTTATAAAATTAAAACATGCTACCTGTAATCAATGAAGATCAATATGAACAACAACCTGTTTAGAAAAATCAGTTTCCAGAACAAAGGAAGAAAAACAAAAGCATTGTTCATAAAAATGAAAGTATTTATCAGGAAGAAAGGAGTTTCTGCACCCAAGCCTCATTTGTGGTTACTAAAGAGATCCTTTCCTCAGATATTTCAGCTACATTGAAATGAGGCAAAGGCATTGAAGGACAGCCAATGCCCATTTAGTGAAGAAACAGAGATGCTGGCTCATACTGAAAGGGTCAAAATTAGGTAGAAAATAAACGTTAAGTATGGAAAAGACCAGGGTTTTAGAAACAAATACATTATTTTTTTTCTGGAATAAGATTGGTTAATAGGAGCAGGAAGTGCAATAATGAGAATGCTTTTGGTCTCTGCAGTTGTGAAATAAGCAATGGTCTATGACACGTAGCTCAATCATAGAATCATAGAATCATAGAATCACAGAATCGTCTAGGTTGGAAAAGCCCATGATTTGAAATAGATGAGAAAGCAGAATGAGGAGCCTTTCCTACATTTAAGGCAGAAGAACAAGACTCTGATTACCACACAGACATTTCTGAGGCCAGAACTTTCATTTATTTTAAGTAAAAGTAAGCCACTGGACTGTATATCTCCTTAAGCAGATACCAACCCATTTCTCTGTCGATCTCTTATTTGGACTACCACTTAAGCTACCAATGAAAGAAGCTGAATTTGCAAAGCTTGTCATACTTTGATAGGTGTGTTATATTGTTAGTTATCTACTGGCTGGATTAGCACTTACAAAGTTGGTGGTTTGCATAAAAGCTGCGTGTGAAAACCAAGGAGGTGGGTTACAACTTTTTATTTTGGCTGCAGATTAAAATGAGCCACACAGACAAAGCCTGGAGAAATCAGTCATGGGTGGCCTCTTTACCACTGGACGGACCCCAGGGTACGTTCACCATTTGTGACACATAACAGCTCATGGAGAGCCCAAAAGTGTGAAATACCCACTGTTCCATTTATTGTTGGTGCAGAGAACATGGTTTTCCATTTATGAGCCAACGAGGTCCAGTTTCGGGTGAGAGAGTCAGGAGTTACCTCCTGCTCTTCACCTGGACCTACAGCTTTTGGGAGTGAAAATTTGCTGCAATTCTGTCACACATGTGCTTGGCCCAACAAAAAGAGCAAAAGGCTCCTGCACCTTCATTACCTTATTGCTCCCTTTCTAAATCAGCTGGTATGATGCTGCCTTGGGGAAGAAAAGCCATGACTGAGAGAAGCGTTGATTCATTTTTTCAGAAGCTTTTTATCACCGGTTATGGAGGGCTGTGCTGCTGCACTGAAACCCCACAGAGTGGAAAGCTGCTTCATCCTAAGTAAAGGCTGACAAAGGAGTGCTGAAGCTGGTGGCCATTCTGCTGCCATAGAAGGAGCTGAATGTCATAAGTATGACATGTCCTTGGCACCCACTTTGCATACAGTGACCATTTGCATTTGCAGCCATTTTATTAGTATGTCAGCCACTGGCCATTTAAAATGCAATTTTGACAATGTGAAAAACTATGCTATTACCAGACCATTGGCTTTACCTGGATTTGAAACTAAAATTGGAAACGGAGAGCAAACAACTTGGAAATGTTATCTGTTCTAAGGAAAGGTCATACCTTAGTCATATCTTCAAAAAACAGCATGATGTTGATTGCTATCAGTTCAATAATTATTTTATACTTGCCTCCTTGTTTAAACTCTAAGTAATCAACATCATGTTGGTTTTTTCCAAATATAAGTTAACATTGATGTTTTTTTCTTTCCTACTAAATTAGTTTTGCATCCTTTGTATTTCTACTGCTGATAGGATTGGTAGTACTTGGACTAACCTTACAATCTACTTTTTATTTTAGTTACATTTATCATATATTATTTTTACTAAATCTCTGAGAGGCTTGCAAAAGATACTTTACAAAAAATAATAAATACTTACTTTGTCTGGAAATTTAAGTTTCAAGATCAGTAGGAAACAGGAAACAAGGACTGGAAACAGAGAAATAATTTTGGCAGAAGTAGATTACTGTTTTTTCTTTGTCCAGCACTGATAAAACTGTAATTAGTAACAGAAAAGATTAGTTAGAGAATTTTTCTAGTTATGGAAATGAATATAGACTGAAGTTTTTTTACAAAAACACGTTTCAAAAGCAGGCAGAGATCTTGGGACATTCTTAAATCACAGGGGAAAGGGAGTAATCCTCAAGAACAATGGCAGACTTGCACTGAAATTTTTCTTTGTAAAGGGTAATGCATGCAAAAGAAAACAGAGAAAATATATCCTATAAAATATTCTGGAAAGTAAATTACAATGAGAGATCCTGGTCCTTAACATAAACTGTGAAGTAAAGCAAATTTCTTCAAAAAGGAAACTGCTAAAATTAACTCAGGACACTTCTGATCCTTGAATCAGACACATTTGATCCTGAGGCAACTAATTTGCTTCTTGAGTAGCTGGATTGAAGAGCCTGGAAAGTTCTCACAGCTCTACTAGTTGTGGTCACCATGGGCGCCCAGAGAACCGGAGACCCCAGTGACATCCCTTTGCTGTGGCCAGTGCTGGTCAGAGTCCTGCATGCTTGCCCATGTGCTGGGCAGGAGCACAGCTCAGGAAGCCCTGAAGGGGGATTCCCATGGGATGCCTGTGAGCCTGGTAGGGGGAAGGTTTAGCCAGGCACAACAGCCGGCAGATAGTTCAGACATGGGCAATAGGGCTGCCCTAAAGTGGGTAGAACAAACCTTATAGTGACCTTATGTTTAGATGCCTTCATGTTTGGAATCTGCTACATCATGGCCCTAATTACTGGATTGGAAGCTAACGGGGGAAATGAAGAATACCTGTCTCTACCCACAAACTACTTTTGCTGCTTTTAGTGGTAAGAGACACATTAGAGCCAACTGGATAAATGATGGGAGCATTCCCTCTGCCTAACCCAGCTATCCACTATATTATTTCCACCCAGTACGAATTTACCACACTGCTTTTTTTTGCCCCTTTTTTTTTTTAATCAAGGTCTCTCTAATATTTTAGATCTCTCCTCTGACATTTGTGTGCCAGGAACTTCCAAAATTACTTTGTACTAATGTGTCTTCCACATTGTAAATTTTCAATTAAAAGAGAAACGCAATGAGAAGCATTTAATATCCATAACAATCCACGCTGCTGCCATTACACAGACAGCAAGGAAACTCATTCTCTCCTTTTAGCATACGCTACTTCTGTAGAGCACAGAGTCACAAAGTCACTGAGTCACCATCTCCCCAACACAGAGGAATTAAATAATTCCCAAATTTTAGTTCCAAATGAGATATAAATGCCAAGGCCTGTCTCCTATAAGACAGGAGTGCCACAGGAGACTCAGGGCAGGTAGCGATGGTCATACCTGGTTTCAGGACCCACAGCCCAGACAACCACTGCACTGAAAAGTGCTTCACCAGTCACATTCACAGGAGCATTTTGAACATTGCCAGGTTCCTATTCTATTTCCATTATAACATCGGTGCTTGTTAGCAGCATGCTTAGCACAACCCCAAATTAAGATCCTTTATAACGAGCTTCCTACACATAGAGAGTGGTAGGCTATGTCTGCTACAAGTTGCTTATACACCAAAAAGACCAGGCAGCCCACGTGCAGGGCTGGGGCTCCCCTTCAGTGCACTGACCATTTGCTGTCTGCTCAAAGTTAGTCCTCCAAGTTTCCTCTACAGTCGATGAGAGGGACTCACCATGCCTGGTGTGGGCACCAACGAGTCTGGGCTGACCTCGTGCTGAGGATGGCCACTAGATCAGGAGGTCACAGATTATTTCTCTTAAATCTAAAACAACAAACTGTGAGTATCTCAAATAATGTAGTTTGCTTCGAGGGTGCGCTTCAGAGGGGAATTCAGTCCAAGCATTAAATCAGTTTGAAGAAAAGCGCAAATCATACTCATGGCTATAAACAGAATAACTGACACTAACTATTCTAAAAGAAACTATCGTTGCTAAACCCAAATGTCCAGTAAAGTGTTCTCCAAAGAATGCTTGACTTAACCACACTTCTGTAGCTAGGAAGTCAATAAAATGCTTCATAAGTTTCGGGATTGCTATTAGGTCTTGATGAATAAATTAGTTTATAGCCACTGTAAGCAGGCTTTATTCCTTGCTTCGTTTAAAATGTTAATAGTCAGTTTTAACAATCACATAGTTCAAATGGTTTTTGCCATTTGATTAGACAAGTACTTCATGCCTACAAACTCTTCTAATGTTATTCTCTAGCATGATATTAAAGTTATTCTTAAATACAGCAGGAAAATTCTTGAGAACTTAAATCTTCCCCCCTGAGAAATTCACATCGATTCAGTACA
The DNA here is from genome assembly GCF_047370975.1 of Nipponia nippon. Lineage (NCBI taxonomy): Eukaryota > Metazoa > Chordata > Aves > Pelecaniformes > Threskiornithidae > Nipponia > Nipponia nippon. The sequence goes on along the minus strand of NW_028262290.1, from coordinate 43,563,196 downwards.
CGTTAGACTCCGGTGTTACATGCAAAAATTTCAGAACACCTTTGCTGCTCTAAGGAGATTATAGTCCTACAGGGTATGAAAAATTTATTGGAGTTTCACAGACAGCTATTTTCTTCCCTTCTCTAGCTGGTTTATATTCTGTCTGGAGAGGATGAAGGAAGGTCTCCTGACTTTCTAAAGCTGACTCTGATTACTGTGTTAAATTCCACTCTTATTATACTTATTTAACTGTGTGGACCTTTTCTTTCTTTTTTCTGTTTATTTTCCCTGAAAATTCATCTTTAGATACAAAATTTACTTTGAAATTGCTGTAACATTTTGCTTCTCTGTTGTGTCAGTACATATCTACACTTGAATGTAACAAACAGAATTTTAAATTAAAATTATTTTTGTCCCTAGGAGATAAAAAAATATAAAATATCTCCACAGTTACTTCTTTTCATTGTATTTGGAGTACTCCCCCAGTTCATAGGGTACTGCAAAAGTGTCATCATTGATTTTCATGCTTACTCTGTCTCAATACAGTATATATCAATTTAGAAATAAAAAGGCAGCTTTCTAACCAGCTGTGCCTCAGAGACTCAACACAAACTAGAAGAGTAGGAGGATTTTATGTTCTTTTTTTTTCCCATTATGACCAGGAATAAACATTCTGTAGACCAAATCTTACCTTTAATTTCAGTAATTCCAGTGTCTTTGTCACCTGCTTTTGGAGACAGCTGTAACACTGTCATGCCTTGTACAGTGAGATTCATCAGCTCATCATCTCCTTCACCAAAGGGTGTGTATCATACCAGCTAATATTTCTTCCATGTGACACTAACTGTGGCTTTGCTTGAATAAGAACAGTCATGCTTTCAAACACGATCCAAAGGTTATTTCATCTGACCAAGGTTTACCCTAGGAGTCCCTGGGTTTTCTAAGATGGTGAGTTCTGAGGATGATAAAACAGGGAATTATAAACAGCTATTTTTTTTCCATACAACTGCCATTATCTAGGGCAAGGGCAAGGCAGTTTTTAATATGCTTTAATAAAAAGTTTTAATTAACAGATGTTTTCTTCCTTGTAAGAAGGTCTGAGGTTGAAATCCTGGCCTCACTAAATCCAGTCTGATTGTATCCAAAATTGTCAGCCATAGCCTGTCACTTCTGCCACTGTCTCAGCCTTTTAAGAACGAAAGGGTGTGAGGAAACCAGGCGACAGTTTTTCAAGCAGCTACAAGAGCTTCAGGGGAATGTTCTTTGGTGAGACTATATAAATGTTTTCCCTTTGATATAGCCTAGCTATGCTTTTTAACCTTGTAAACAAGATGTCTGTAGCACCAACAAACCTCACGCTGCTCTTTAGCATCCAGCTGGTTGTACACTAGGACTTGAAATGGAAATCTTTTGCATCTACCTTGCAAAAAAAATTGATGGATGCGTTTAGATACACAAGACCTGTAAAATCTCGACCACTTTACTGTGTCTGTAATGCCAGCAGGATCATTCATTCCCCTGCTGTTAGTGTGCTGAAGCCTTCATGGTCTGAAGCATGTTTCCCCTTGTCAGCAAGACCCCCACCAGCACAGATCATGCACTGCCTTAGCCCTGTGGTACTTCAGGGAACAGAAGTGTGACATTTACTTCAGAGAGGCCACAGAGACCAAGTTACACAAACCACCAATGTTGCAAAGTTTGCCAGGTATCAAAAAAAAAAAATAATCCAGAGAGTGAGCCCAAGAGTTTTCAGTGGGTGTTTTTTCAATGCTTTTAAACTTTACCACCAATAATGGCAGCTATCATCTTCCGGTTTACATTAAAAACCAGAATTCCTATAAACCACAACTTCTTAGCATAAAACAGGTAAGCCATTGGTCCAGTAGGACCAATTATCATTATACAAATGTTTCCAAAGCCAGCCAACCCATTTTCTGCCATTTGGTTTATTCTTGAAATCTCGCTGGGACTCAAAAATCAAGTCCAGACTGAAGACTAACTTGTCCTTAAAATGTATAAAAATTTCCAGTTTGTATCTTATACAAAACAATTTCAATTTTAACAAATGCCTGGATAAATATTTGTCACAGAACCTTACCACAGCATTTACTCAAGCCAAACACCAAAAACCAAAGTAGTAGAACATGAAGGATGTCATACATCTTGTAATGTCCATACATATTTGTAATGAACACAAAAAAATACATTTCATCTCAAAGATTCTTAATTCTGATATAAGCTTTTAAAAAGCTTTTTTCAATAGCATTTTTAATCTTGATTCTGGTATCAAAACATTCTTTTAAATGTTATTGTTAAACAGACACTATTTTGAGAACATATTTATTAATGGACAAACTTTTGATAAAGTATTTTTGACCTGAGGCAGTCTCACATAACTTCTGAAAATACATAATATTGTCTATGTATATATATACACATGTGTGTATGTTTACATATAAACATAGGTATAAATAGAAATATGCAGATGTACAACTATAACAGTTGATTTAAATTTTTAAAGCTATTTTGTGCTGTGTTTATGTCCAATTGCACTTTTGAGATTACTGAGGAAATAGTATTTATCTTGAGTTACCATGGTTGAAATTTACTTATTTAAGTGCAACATTTTCAATGTGGGAAGATCCCCAGGCTGGGCATGGAAGAGGCAGAGGCAATTATGCTTGGTTTTGACTTGATTTCATCTGCACAACTCTCCCTCCTGTGCATATGCATTACCATGGAGATTTTAAAGGAGATGAACTGTTTTGTTACCTTCAGAATTTCTGCTTCATGCAAGGAACACATTCAGCTGTACTGAAAAGATCAGTACAGCTTTATTCATTATGATTACTGCAAGCAGGCGCCAAGAGCACCCCAACGCCATCATTGCAGCTGTGGGATCCTGTGGGAGTTCAGGTTCCAGTTTAATCTCATCCCTGAATTTCTTTGTCGTCTTGAACAAGTCCTGCCAGGTATCACAGTTTTTAAGGGGAAGGCAGCAATATTCCTCAACCTCACAATGACAGGTTAAGGTTGAATTAAATAGCATCTTGCTGCAAGCAAGCATTTGCTTACCATTGAAAAGCTATAAAACAAAATCAAGTCTTAATTCAATGCTGGGCGAAAATAAGAAGTTGTATGGGCTGTGTGGCAGCACCTCTCTCCACTCTGAGCATGGGGTACATATAAATTTATAAAGCCTGTGCCTCTTATTGCAGACTCTTTCATTTACAAACTGTCACAACTACCTATCTCTGTGGTTAGGAAGAAAGGTGAACAAATCATATATACATTCGTCATCCATTCAACTTCTGCTCACTTCCGACCTTGCTCAGATTAGAAATCCCTCAGTTCAGAACCAGGCTGAAATTAGATTTATTTTCTAATTTTCATCTGTTCTTCTCCCCTAGCCCCAGCTGGTTCTTCGATGGTGTCTATATGCCATGTGTCTCTGTGATGGGTTGACCTTGGCTGACTGCCAGGTGCCCACCCAGCTGCTCTCTCACTCCCCATCCTCAGCAGCACAGGGGAGAAAATGAGATGGAAAAGCTCATGGGCTGATGTAAGGACAGGGAGATCGCTTACGAAGGGCTGCAGTTCTTGCCAGAAAACCTGCTCCTGTGTGGGTTGCTCTCCACAGGCCACAGCTCCTGCCAGGAGCCTGCTCCTGCATGGGCTCCCCATGGGCTGCATGGGCTCCCCATGGGCTCCATGGGGCACATCCACCTGCTGCGGTGCAGGATCCTCCACAGACAGCAGTGTGGTTATCTGCTCTGGTGTGGTCCTCCAAGGGCTGCAGGGGGACAACCTGCTTCACCATGTTCTACACCACAGGTTTCAGGGGAATCTCTGCTCCACCACCTGGAGCACCTCCTCCCCCTCCTTCTTCACTGACCTTGCTGTCTGCAGGGCTGTTTCTCTCACATTTTCTCACTCCTCTCTCACAGCTGCTGCACAGCATTTTTTACCCTTTCTTCAATATCTTTTGCAGAGGCACCACCAGTTGATGGGTGCAGCTTTGGGAAGCAGTGGGTCCACGTTGGAGCCACCTGGAACTGGCTCTGTCTGACATGGAGGCAGCTCTTGATCTCTTCTCACAGAGGCCATCGCTGCAGCCTTGCCCCATACCAAAACCTTGCCACATAAGTACAGTCTCATAGGCTTTCTTGCATCTTTTCAACTGTTTGAATGTGGGTTCACACTAGGCCATTGGTATGAACACATCAAAACTTTGAGGCTCCAGTGCGTACATGAAAAACTATGTCAAAAGAAACTGAGAATTCAAAAAATGGTGTGAAGTCCTTGGAAAAAGGTGCTGAAGAGTTATCTTTATACTTTATAGGAAAGAAAAAATATTTCATGAATCTTCTTGCAAAGTATTTGCTCCAATATCTCCGACATTTGCTAAAGGCAATATTTACCATTTTGCTCCGTAACACTGCATCATTCACTTTTACTAGCACTTGAATGACATGACATTTTTCAAAACTTACTGTGAAGGCAGTAAATCAGTCTAGTGCTTAGAACAGATAAAATTCATTATTCAAGCACCAGTGTTATTGACAATATATCAAAAAGGTCAAATGAACAGATTAAAAACTTGCAGTATGAATTAAACATACCAGTTGATCTTTATGACAGTGAATACATTTCGCACTGGCAAAAGAGATTTGTATGTTTTCTGTTAACAGATTTGGGCACATCTTTTGCACTTTCTGCTTGAGGAAGTGCAAAATATGTTTGGAGAGAGGCAGATGACAAGCTATAAGATAATAAGCAATGCAGAATTATGCACATTGAAATTTTAACAGGAAATGTTGACCGAGAGAGTTGTAACAGAATGAAAAAGTGTAATTTGTAATCCTCCTAAATGGACAAAACCTTTCTGACTGTGTACATGAATACCACATATACAAATAGATAATTTTCTTTCTTTTGATATATAAAGAGCTTACAGCAGTCAGTCACTATGTAGTCTGTATGCAGTCATAGACTCATAGAATCGTTTAGATTGGAAAAGAGCTTTAAGATCATCAAGTCCAACCGTTAACCTAGCACTGCCAAGTCCACCACTAAACCATGTCCCTAAGCACTACATCTACCCGTCTTTTAAATACCTCCAGGGATGGTAACTCAACCACTTCCCTGAGCAGCCTGTTCCAATGCTGGACAACCCTTTTGGTGAAGATATTGTTCCTAATATCCACTCTAAATCCAGTCATTACTAATCTAGAAAGTATAATTTTAAACACAGCACTTTTAAATCAGCGTCCACAGGACTAGAAAACCCAGACATAGGAATACAAAATACAGACACGGAGAGTAATGCAGATTTCTAATCATTAATCTAAGCAGCCCAGCTTGATCTGCATAAAAAAAGAAAAATTAGGAAAAAGGTGAACTGAAAAATGTATCTATTCCATGTTGGTTTTTTTCTCCTGGTCTCTGAAAGCAGCAAGCTCCCAAGAAAGCAGCTGTGACTCATTTTTCTGACTGACTTCTTCCAGATAGGAAGTCATTCCTATACTGGAATACATTAGAGGCACCAGTGTTTATAATCCACACTCCTTCAGACAGGACTGGCTTGACAAATTTTTGTCAAGAAAAAGCCGTACACAGTCTTTATGGGTCACAGTTAACACAATTTTCAACATTTCCACACTTCACATTTAGTCTAAATTTTCAAATCAGTAAAACCACTGCATGCCAAAACTACTGTTTCCCACCTGATCAAGAATGCTTTATAGTTGTTTTGCATCTCTTGTGTGGCTGTGTGGTCATCTTTGGTTTCAATATAGATTGCAAATTTGTGTGATAGACACCATCTCTCCAGAGGAACACAGGAAAATTCAGGTTAGAAGGATCTTCAGGGGTCCAACCACCTGCTTAAACTAGGCTGAGCCATGAGGTCAGCCCAGATTGCTCAGGGCTTCATCCAGTCAGGTCTTGAAAAGCCCCAAGGATGGGAAAGGTACAACAGTGCCTCTGCCACGGTCTGACTCTCCTCATGGAGAAAAGTTTTTCCTTGTATGCAGCTGAACCTCTCTTGTTTCAGTTCATGACTGTTGTATCTTCTTCTCCCACCATGCACTGTTGTGAAGAGCCTGGCTCCCTCTTCTTGATGACCACCCCATAGATACTGGGGGTCTGCCCTTAGGTGCCCGCAAAGCTGTCTCCTCTCCAGGCCAGACAAGACCCCATTCCTCATCCTCTCCTCACAGGCCAAGTGCTCCAGTATCTCACCACCTCAACAGCCTCCTGCTGAACTTGCTCCAGTTGATTGATGTCTTTGTTTTTTTGTCAGGCAGCCCAAAACTGAATGCAGAATCTCTATGTGGCCTAATGAGTGTTGAGTCATTTCCCTCAACCTGTGGGCCGCACTGCTGTTGATGCTGCCCAGGATGTCATTGGCCTTCTTGCTGACAGAGCACACTCGGCTCATGTGCCACTCGCTGTCTGCCCCCAGGATCTCTTCAGCAGAGCTGCTCCCTCATGAGTCTGTCCCCATGCTGCATCACTGCCAGCCATTCTTCCTTCTGAGGGGCAGAACTTTGCAGTTGTCCTTATTGAATTTCATAAATTTACTATTGGTCTGTTCCTCCAGCCTGTCCAGGTCCCTCTGGATGGCAGCCCTGCCTTTGAGTATATTGACTGGTCCCCCCAGTTTGGTGTCATCTGCTCATCTGGTGAGTGTGCAGTGTTCCTTCCTCCAGATTACTGATAAAGATGTAAAGCAGGACAGGTCCCAGGATAGACCCTTGTGGTGCTCTGCTTCTCACCAGCCTCCAGTTAGAGTATGACCCATTAACCACCATGCTCTGAGCCCAACCATCCAACCAGTTTCTAGGGCTTAGCAGTGCCAAGGAAACACCTGTCTGATAAGCAACAATTCAGCACATCTCTGTTGACTGTGCTGGGCCTTTGGTTCTCCCAAGCTGATGGGAAGATTTTTATTAACTGTGGTTTCTTGCCTGATTAACTGCACTTTGCAAATGTCACAGCAAGAGAAAAGTCAAATTAAACAGTCCTGATTTTTCACACGAGACTATTTACATTATGCCAGGCCATATTACTGTTCCTGGCTCTGAAACAATAAAATACACATTCAGACAAAAAAAAAGAGAGAATAGTGACCAATAATCCATGGGAGACCAGTATAGGGAATCAACAATCATAAAACACCACTGAGAAACAGAATAGAAAGAAATAAAAGTCTGAATCCTATGAAATAGTTGGGCTATTTCTACTGCTGGTCTTTTAGGCTGTAAATGACGAGATTGCCACAGCAAATTAAAGAGGAAAAGAAAATGGCTATGGTTGCACCTGCAGCTGTCTATGAAGTATAAGAGCCAAATCAACAACAGTGCTAGAAGAACAGCAGTTACACTTAGCCAAAAGGAATTCATCACAGGGAACACCAGATCACTAGTTAAATAGGTCAATGACCGTTTCAGTCAATTACTGTTGAAACACATGGATGCCTCCTGATTTCACAGCAGAGCAGCAGCTAGCTTTCTGATCACAATATATTTTGAAAGTACTATATAGTGATGATATGCATGCTCCTGTGATAGTATAAACTTTATAAACATACCTTGGATAATCTAAGTTTCTGTGTGTCAGTGGGTATTGGGTATCACCAAATATTCCAGTCCTCCAAAATAACACCTACCACAGCTAGAGAGCATACTGCTGCCAATGTCCAGGCCTTTCCTTCAAAGAAGCATGTAGTTCCATGATCTTACCAGTCCCCAAGCTGCAAAAGAGAGTGCACCCCGCTTTAAAGTTCCCTGTCAGCCTTACCTGGGAGGAAGAATCCTGCCCAAATCCATAGCTGGTTACTGGGCTAAAGCAGAGAAATGAGCATCCACACCCACACATAATATCAGTTCCTGCTAAAATAAGAGTGCCCAATTTGGGGCTTTATAAATAAGTGGCTCTGACTGTATTTGACAAAATCTTGTGTAAAGTGGAGGTCTCATTCCAAATTCCCAATCTGAAGACATTTTTTCAGCCCTGCTATGTGACACCAGAACTCATTTTTACAGCCTCTCAGCTGCAAGAGTGAACTGATATCATAGTGGTATAAGCTTGAAGACTTCCTTGGAAGAGAATAGCATATCCATCACTCAGTGTTACTTTTGCTAAATAACTTGTACATCCAAATCCCTCAAATGACCTGCTGTGTTGCTATCATTATGATAACAGCTCCTGATTTGTATTGATGTATTTCACTACTCTTCCACTCAGGATTTTTCTCTTTAGTGTAGTACCTGAATTTAATCTGAACAACTTCCCCTTTACTTACAAAATTAATCAAGCAGTAGTGCATCCACCCAGCACAGTTCTGGATACATGATAGTTCTCTGGAATATTTCCCTGCTCTGATTTTAGAAGCCTGAACAATGCAATTTCCACCATATGCAGCTCTTTTGAGGTCCAGGATATGTTTTTTCTTTTAGTGGGAAATAGCCTACCACTCTTATTTAAACCTACATATAATAGTGAAACTAATGGGTTTGGGTCTTGGAGCTACTCCATAGCTTTCCTTGGTGCTCAGAGAGGTTTCCTGTCACAGAACTTACTCTCCAGCTCAAGACATCCCAAGGGTCAAATTAATGAGCCCAGTATGTCTGGCCCCTTTCCTGTTCACTGGAAATGTTGCTTTCCTGGGGCAACAATACCAGTTAACTGCTCTTTGCCCAGGCACCCCAGGTTACTAAGACCCAGGAGAAAACCTCTACAAAGTTTAGAAGATGATCTCTCTGAAGCAGGCATTTTATATCTCTGATTGTACATCTGTGCTGCCATCACAAGCATCTGAGACACACTGAAAGCTAAAAATATGCTGTAGCTTAAATTAAAATAATCACCAAACTGTATTACAGATAATGCAGTGCGTAAGCAGTCAAACCACAGATGGCATTTGCATTTTTACCTTCTGAAAAACCCGTCCAATTTTAATTGAAATAAAGCTACCACAAAGTTTAAGAACAAATTTAGCTGAACATGTAATAATGAAAATGGTTTGTACTTGCAAATTACTCCTTTCTTCCTTCCTGTTTTCTAAAAATATTCTTTTGGACAGTCAAGCATACTGTGTTTCCAGATCTGGTAAGTGGTGAAAACATCTATATCCCTTGATAGTATTTTCCTGTACCTGCAGACCAGCAGAAACCTGTCTGGTTTTCCTCTGTGTTTGTATGTTTTGTCACAAGCAATTGCCACAGGATTAGAAAGGGTTAAGTATATCAACATCTATAGCTAATCTGCTGCCCACTGTCATCCTGAGGTTTTTTGACATGATATTTTTCAAGGTTTGTGCCTTTCCAACCTCCCTTCCACCCCCATTTGCATTTTTTTCAATTTGAATGTGATTTTAGAGTGTTTTGTCTCCAACTCTAATCTGTCTAGGTAGCACTGAGGTTCAACAGGGCAAAGTGCCAGGTCCTGCACTTGGGTCACAACAACCCCATGCAACGCTACAGGCTTGGGAAGAGTGGCTGGAGAGCTGCCTGGTGGAAAAGGGCCTGGGGGTGTTGATCGACAGCTGGCTGAATATGAGCCAGCAGTGTGCCCAGGCAGGCAATAAGGCCAATGGCATCCTGGCTTGTATCAGGAATAGTGTGGCCAGCAGGACTAGGGAAGTGATTGTCCCCTTGTACTCGGCACTGGTGAGGCCACACCTTGAATACTGTGTTCAGATTTGGCCCCCTCACTACAAGAAGGACATCAAGGTGCTGGAGAGTGTCCAAAGAAGGGCAACGAAGTTGGTAAAGGGTCTGGAGCACAGGTCATACAAGGAGTGGCTAAGATTGTTTAGTTTGGAGAAGAGGAGACTGAGGGGAGACCTTATCGCTGTCTACAACTACCTGAAAGGAGGTTGTAGCAAGGTGGGGGTCGGTCTCTTCTCCCAAGTAACAAGTGATAGGACAAGAGGAACCAGCCTTAAGCTGCGCCAAGGGAGGATTAGGTTGGATATTAGGAAAAACTTCTTCACTGAAAGTTGAGTCCCCATCCCTGGAGGTATTTAAAAGACTGGTAAATGTGGTGCTCAGGGACATGGTTTAGTGGTGGACTTGGCAGTGCTAGCTTAATGGTCGGACTTGATGATCTTAAAGGTCATTTCCAACCTAAATGATTTTATGATTCTATGATTCTAATTTCTGAATATCAGGTGAGCTTACTTCAGTCTTCTCCCCATACGATGAACTTCCTGCTCAGCCTCCACTTAGCATGGCAACAGGTGTCCTCCCATCCTATGCTGAGCTTCAAGTCATTGTGCACTGCAGGGGTTTTCTCTATGGTGTACTGGGGCAACGCTGAAGAAGCAGTACTAAAAGCACAGGGATCACACTCATCATTAGAGAATGCACAGGCAGTGGAAGAAGGGACTGGTATCTTGGGAAGAGTACAGGGACACTGCCTGGTTGTGTAAGGATGGGATCAGACAGGCCAAGGCTCGGCTGAAGCTGAACCTGGTGAGGGATGCAAAGAATAATAAGAAGGGCTTCTACAGATACGTAAACCAGAAAAGGAAGGCTAAGGAAAGCATACCCCCTCTGATGAGCAAAAGTGGCAAGCTGGTAGCACAGACGAGGAGAAGGCTGAGGTACTCAAGACCTTCTCTGCCTCAGTCTTCACTGGCAACCTCTCTCCTCACACCTTCCAAGTCAATGGGCCATTTGATGGGGATCAGGGGGGCAGAGGTCCTCCCACTGTAAGGGAAGATCAGGTTCGCGACCACCTTAGGAGCCTGAACATCATACGTAAGTCTATGGGTCCCAATGACATGCATCCCAGAGTCCTGAGGGAATTGGCTGATGTAGTGGCTAAGCCACTCTCCATGATATTTGAAAAGTCATGGCAGTCAGATGAAGTCCCTGGGGACTGGAAAAAGGGAAATAGTGCAATCTTTTTTAAAAAGCGTAAAAAGGAGGACCCTGGGAACTACCGACCTGTCAGCCTCACCTCTGTGCCTGGGAAGATCATGGAACAGATCCTCCTAGACGCTATGCTAAGGCACATGAAGGACAGGGAGGTGATTCGGGACAGCCAGCATGGCTTCACCAAGGGCAAGTCCTGCCTGACCAACTTAGTGGACTTCTATGATGGAGTGACTACATCAGTGGACAAGGGAAGAGCTACAGATGTCATCTATCTGGACTTCTGTAAGGCCTTTGACACAGTCCCCCACAACATCGTTCTCTCTAAATTGGAAGGATATGGATTTGATGGGTGGACTGTTTGGTGGATAAGGAATTGGCTGGATGGTCGCATCCAGAGGGTAGTGGCCAATGGCTCAATGTCCAGATGGAGAACAGTGACAAGTGGTGTCCCTCAGGGGTCCGTACTGGGGCCAATGCTGTTCAATATCTTCATCAATGACATGGCGGGATCGAGTGCACCCTCAGCAAGTTTGCAGATGACACCAAGCTGAGTGGTGCAGTTGACATGCCTGAGGGACAGGATGCCATCCAGAGGGACCTGGACAAGCTGGAGAAATGGGCCTATGTGAACCTCATGAGGTTCAACAAGGACAAGTGCAAGGTCCTGCACCTGGGTCGGGGCAATCCCTGGTATCAATACAGGCAGGGGGATAAAGAGATTGAGAGCAGCCCTGCGGAGAAGGAATTGGGGGTGCTGGTGGATGAAAAGCTGGACATGACCTGGCAATGTGCTCTCGCTGCCCAGAAAGCTAATTGTATCCTGGGCTGCATCAAAAGCAGCGTGGTCAGCAGGTCGAGCGAGGTGATTCTGCCCCTCTGCTCTTCTCTGGTGAGACCCCACCTGGAGTACTGTGTCCAGCTCTGGAGTCCTCAGCATAGGAAGGACATGGACCTGTTGGAGTGGGTCCAGAGGAGCGCCACAAAAATGATCAGAGGGCTGGAACACCTCTCCTGTGAGGAAAGGCTGAAAGAGCTGGGGTTGTTCAGTCTGCAGAAGATAAGGCTGCGGGGAGACCTTATTGTGGCCTTTCAATACTTAAAGGGGACTTATAAGAAAGATGGGGACAAACTTTTTAGCAGGGCCAGTAGTGGTAGGACAAGGGGTAATGGTTTTAAACTAAAAGAGGGTAGATTCAGACTAGATATAAGGAAGAAACTTTTTACAATGAGGGTAGTGAAACACTGGAACAGGTTGCCCAGAGAGGTGGTGGATGCCCCATTCTTGGAAACGTTCAAGGACAGGCTAGATGGGGCTCTGAGCAACCTGATCTAGTTGTAGATGTCCCTGCCAATTGCAGGGGGGATGGACTAGAGATGACCTTTAAAGGTCCCTTCCATCCCAAAGCATTCTATGATTTTATGATTTACCACACTGTCGGACCCAGCTTTTAGACATGCTGGGTATGAGCTACACCGATCAAACACAAAAGCCTAGTGTGCAACTAGTAGATGTCAGATGTATCAATTCCTTACAGCTCACCAGTTAGTCTTGTAGCTGTCTGGCAGGCTCAGGGTTTCAAGGGAAGGCTGTGTAGACTCCTCCACACAGACCAGCTTCTCAAACAGCAATCATCTTCCGGAGGAAGTTCATGATGTGCATTTTTTTTCCACATTTCAGCACAAATCTGTTCCTTCCCATCTTGAACAAGAGTATACAAAGGCCGTGTGCAATGGAAAGTGGCACTAAGAGAGGTGTTGCTAACCACGGATTAATTCACAGTCTGGCCAGCTGTACATGCACCTCTCTGTTTTCAGGTTAATAACAAAAACCAGTAAGATAGTCCATTATTAGACACAACAGGAAAAAAAAATTGTGAAAAGAGTCAGTGTCTCCACAGCTCAGTTATTATACCCTTCAAAAGGAGAGTGTCCAGTGTCTAGCCATCCTACTATCCTATCTCACTGAGAACTGGAAACTGCTGGGAAAGAAATTAAAAGTAATAAAGGAAGGAATTGTGTAACAGGACTTCATGAACAGGGACAGTCATTTTCCCAAAACAGAGTTTTCTTTCTCTGATGGGATCAAATATAGCAAATCAATACTTTAGCACAGAAGTGGTTCATGCTTTTCAGAGGAACCGTTCTGAAGGAAAGGACACATTTCTCATGAATAAAACTGATACTTTAAGGGACAAATATAGCTATAGCTCTGTTTAATGTTATTTTAATACAGTTACCGTGTTTTCAGAGAGGGGGAAAAAAAGAAAAGAAAAGGAAAGGGTCAGCTTTCTGTCCTGACATGCTACAACACTGATAAGGTTGAAATGGAAAACGCTGCTGTTTCCCTAGAAATATTGTATCTCTGAGTGCAATAGACCCAGGAGGTTAGTGAGCAATAAACAGAAGTATTTTTGTTATTAGCTTGTGTCCTTGCTTTTATTGAGTCTTATCTTTCTTTTCCAGAAAGAATATTATTAGTTTTCCTCCTTTACCTCCCAAATGTCTTCAATCTGTACAAATTGGGGGGTTTATTCCTCAATTACACTTTTATATATTTCTGTAAAAATACATATGTATACACACACACACACACAGAGTGGGAGATCATTTTGATATAATATACATAATATATATTTACATAAGATAATAATTAATAATCAATGCTTATTCTATATATTTAATGGTTTTTTATATTTATATAGAGAGAGATATATCTAAAAACTTTTTTGCAGAAAGATGCATTGGATCAGCATTCAGAGTTGCTGTATATTTCAAAGAGTTTCTCTGTAATCCCGTGTCCTGTGACTGAATTCCCTGTTGTCCCAGTTCAACCCATTCCTTCACTTTCCTTCACTTCCAGTGCTATGAATAAGGAAAACTATAGCAACCTTCCATTTAAAGCTTTTTCTAGAGGTTTCCAGTTTAGAAATACTGTACAAATGCTAAATCTTTGGTATAGTGAATGTACAAACCCCCTCCAGGTTTTATAACCTGGAACTGGTGAAGTTTTCTTGGCCAGAGAAAGACTGAGTTTCTTAGAAACACATTCCTGAGCCTTGCATTGGGTCAGTCCTTTGTAATAACTAGGGAAACCATTTGGGCAATTTCAATCAACTTTGATGTTGGAAGAGATGCATAAACACACATTTCTACATGCCGTCCTGTAAAAAGTGAGAAAAAAGTATTTATACGCAAATGAGTATAAATGCCAAAGGGAGGGCAACACCACTATTTCATGGACTCCTCACTACAAACAGTTAATTCAGTGAGCTTAGTTCATCAGGCATTTTTCCTTTAAACTGTTATGTATTATCTGTTCTTCTCCTTATCCACCTGCTTTTCTGCTGATCCCCCTCATTCGTCTTTGCAAACAAGTTTTTATACAGGAATTTTTAAATCTGAGCCTCCAGATAAATATGTGCTCAGAAATTCATTCTCAGCATGTCACTCACATACGGTTTTAATTTTATAAAATACATATATTTGAAAAAATAGCAGTGAGCTTTTTCAATTGATTTAGCTAATTTTATTAGCTGTCGGAAGCAGCAGAGTATCTGCCTCTGGCAAAAAAGGAGCAGATGTTGCACGGAGGAAAGGAGATTATTTTCCTTTTTATATTCAGCATCTGCTTTAATCTTCTTTGACCTGTTGAATGATTAAGCTCCAGCGAGACTGTTTGCACTTAGATCTTCCTGAAGCCTCCTCTCACTGGGAAGGATTCTGCGTCTATTAGGAAGGATTTGATGATCTACCTATTCAATATTAACACCCTGCAGATAATTCTGCTGCTTCTTTGTTTCAAAAATAGCATGTTCCCTTTCTGTCACCTGGTCACTGCTGTGACATTAGGCATTAGGACATTTTCCCTTAGTACAACCTTTGCTTGCAAATTTAGGTCAATAAGAAAAGCAATCATAAATATACATCATAAAGTATAGAGTATGTGCCTGTTACCATTATGCAATAAGTTTTTTATCTTGAAAATGCTAGCATCTGAATACTAATGGCAGACAAGTGACCTTCAGTGACCCTTTTTAGTTGCATGCATCAGTTTTATCTAGACTGTCCTTCAAATGCAAATGCTGGGGATGTAATTATTGGTGGATGAAGATTTTCAGTGACTGAAATAAAGTTGTACAGAAGATCTAGCTAAAGCTTTGGCCCAGAAAGCATGTTAATGACATATTAAGTATAATTAAGCAAATAATTTGTTCAATGCGTTTTATTTCTTTTTTCTGTACATGGAATATTTATTTCTAATAAATGTATATAAAAGAGAATATAAAACAACTGTTCCTTACAGCTACTTATCTGACGCTACAAACAGACAAGCTATATCTAGTCTTGCTTCAACAGTTTCACAGAAGCATCCTCCATGTCACACATTTGATCAGCTAAAAAGCATGGACTCAGTGCTGTCATTTAAATGACTCTAGGTTATTAGTCTAAGGGGAAGAGCTGAAGGGAGACTACCCCCTCTAATATTAAGTATCACCCTTTTCCATGGAGCTGTACCACCTTTACAGTAAGGATGCAAACACACAGAGATAAGAGTCAGTATCTGTGTAAGCATGAATGTTCATGGAAGACTACTACAAAATCTACATTACAAAGGAAAGTTTACGTTTTAATTTGAAGAAATGGAAAATCTGTTCTTCTTTCTATCCTGTAAGAGAATTATCTAAACATAATATAATTTGGAAGGGGGAGGAAAAAAAAAAAAAAACAACCAAAGAAAAGGAAAACTGAAGAAACAGACTCCAGACTCCATAATGAAGAACCTTGAATCTTGTTAGAAAGTACATTTTTTATGATGAAAAAAATTCTGCTGTCATGCTCTCACAAACCTCATCAATTATTTTTGTGATGAGTAACTCCTGAACTAATAGGGACCTCCCAGGCTGGGAGAGCCTGGGCAGGCAGCAAGGCTGAGCAAAGACGGATGGGTAGGAGGAAGACCCAAAAATGCCGCTGTGGCCAGCCAGCCGCTCCGACCCTGCCGCACACTGCTGCTCCTGCTGAGACACCCGCATTGCACACACGCTCCCTGTGCGCGAGGGACAAGGGATTCACTATGTGTAGGGACAACATCACTCTCGGGATCATGTCTTCACTACTGCCTTAAAATGGCTGTAGGGTGAAGAGCTCTTCTTCACCTGCCTAGGAAAGGCAGGAGCTGCATGTCTGCCCCATTTAAACTACAGGCAGTGAGAGGTTTCTGTCTTTAGGATAAGTCTTGGTCCCAGCCCACAGAGTTAGGCGGGTTCTGCCAAGACACTTACCTCTACAAGCAGATGGGTGGGCAGAAAGCAGGGGCTGAGCTCCCCAGGAGCAACCAGGATGATTGGCCCGAGGTTTGCAGGGGCAATGAAACCGTACTTTCCTGCTCAGAGGAAAAGCAACTGCCGTGCACCACTGCTTTCACAGTCCCAAACATTTATTGCACTATGTAGTGCTTTGAATTGAACTGAAGAGACAGTTTAATTCTCAAGTGTATTTCAGATATCTTTTGCTGATCCTCTCAAATTTACATATAAACATCAGAAAATGTATATTTTAAAACACCTTTCTGTAATTCTGCACCTGCAAGGTTGACAAGATACTAGGCAGAGGATACAATGCGGTGCATTACCATGCTATGCAGACACTGGCTGGCAGCTCATATTCACAGCTATTCAGCACTACCCTGAATAGCTTTGTACACCAGAACAGGACTCAAGGCAATCACACTTAGCTGATGCAGTTATTGTTTGTATGAATCCTCCTTTTAATTGCCAGCTTAGTGGCCTTGCATAACTCACTTCCCCCACATTTTGCTTCAGTTTCCCAAGTTTATAGATGGGACTGGGATACAGGCCTTTCTGCGAAGTGTTCAGGAGCTGAACTGATAAAAAGTGTTGATTGAAACAGGAGCTCTCACACAATTACTGTGTGATGATGATGATAACAACAATAACAATAACAACAACAACAACAACTATTATTATTATTATTATTATTATTATTATTATTATTATTATTATTATTATTATTATTATTATTATTTCACCTGGTCATTGCAAGGACTGATTTTTCCACTACAGCTTGAACACAACAGACATCCCAAAAGTAGAGGCTTTCCCAACAGACTGTGCTGTATTTTAAAAGTGTATAAGTAACATATGCTACCATAAGGTTTAAATACAGAAAAGCCATAATTTGCAGCAAGATGTTAGTGTTGGTGGTATCTGAAATTAAATTAGATCTTGCATTCAAATTCAGTCACATGTGTACGCACATACTTGGTTTCTTTTCATATTTGCATTTTATCAGGACATCTATAACCTTTCCCTTAAAACATCACAATATTGTTTCCTTAAGCTTTAATGATTCAATAATTATGCCTCCCTAAAATAACAGATAGAAGTATCTTGAGTATCTTACAACATCAAAATATTATCTAAGTTTTAAGGATTCAATAATTATGTCCCCCTAAAATAACAGGTAGAGGAATCTTTCCATTAGCTACCAAGAGAGGCTGGGCATCTAACTTTCCTTAGACACCTGAGTTTCAAATGTATTAAAACAGGTTAGCTTGACTGTGCACCTGAACCCCAAGAGTATCATCATGTGAGGGATTTTGCTCTTCTTTGAAAACAGGAAAACCTGCCTCGTAGCCAGTGCATGGCCAGAGTGATCATCAGGGAAATTGGATCAGAGCAACTAGCTTACTATTACTTATTACACCTTGCCTAACTGGAAAATAGCTTCCTCCAGTAAACAAGAGCTGTATGAAAACATACCTGGTTGCAGAGAGTTGCTCCCTCTAATCAGCCCTTGTCATTACACTGTTGGAGGAGCATGATCACAGTTTTTAAAAGTATATTTCAATAACCTCTTTAGAGGACTGCAGACAGAGTTGGGGAAAAAAAAAAAAGGAAGAAGAGGGTTACTGTGACACAGTTTTATCCTGAAATTTAAGGTCTCACAGAAGGGTTTTTAAATGTATGGCAACAACCACATATTGATGGTAAAATAATTCTTGGAATAATTCTTGATACATTTCTGATATGAGCAAGCTAAAGAATCTGAAGATAAAGACTTCAGCAGATAGTCAAAATTAATTAGTTCTGCTTAAACATCCACTACAGTTGAACTTGGAGAATAGGGACTGTCTTCACAAGTCAGTGTAGTATCCAGTATGCCTCTTGCCAACAGAGTTGTATTCTCCTGAGGAAAATATGGTTTTGTAAGTAGGGAAAGGAAACTTTGATAAACATTGTTCTCTCCCCAGATTAATTATTTATACTGTGCCACCTCACTTGTCAATTTAAAAAATGAATAGCTGGCCATTACATACTTCAGTTACTCGTAGAGTGCAAATAATTTCTAAGTACTTGATATTCCTGCAGTGACACAGACTTTATGAGGACTGTACTAGTATGTCATACAGAAAACAGGAAAGAAAGATTACTGCTAATCTCAGCAACAGACATCAGAACTATGATTATAACCCCCTTGAAATACCACTTAATAAAAACTGTGGGAAGAATTTTGAATTTTAACAGTTTCTAAAAGCAGTTTTAGAGCCTCTACCCAATTGTTTGTTCCCACTGTGTGTGCTGCAGCCCTTACAAATAACTTGCTTGGGATTTCAGATCACACTGAGATCTCCCAACATGTCAGTTATCTTTAGCACATACAAGAGAAAATTAATTTGAATGCTGTCAGTGACAAAATCCCCCAGGCCACGACCACTGTCCATAAAGACAGCAAGTAGGGAAGCACAGCCAAAGCCTGCACGACGCATGGTGGTCAGTGGGAATCACCCAACTGCAATGAGGATTTAGAAGCTCTGGTGTTTATTCATGGTCTTTAAAAGGCATGTGCACAGACATGATATTCAACCCCTATCAACGTCTGTAGGATGAAAGTGCCAACTCTGTTTTGGTGCTTTCCAGTATTATTCTTAGACACTCTGAGTGTCTTTGAAAATTTAGTAATTGCCAGTATAACTTTTGGTGAAAGTCTCTGTTTTCCAGATTGATGTTCACTTAATATTAAGCAAATAAGAGAGATTTTACATACATACGTGTGCGTGCATGTATACATACATACATATATATATATACGCATAATTGAGAGTCACTCAGACAATCCAGAAAATAACACCTAAATAAAAACCTGCAACTCGAAGACAGCGTTCTCAAACTTCACTTTGCTCAAGGAGGGAGGGATTTGGAATAGGGATGCCTCCAGATAAACACCAGCAATCTGTGAGTTTAGCTCCTTATTTAGCTCCTCACCAGTCCTGTGCAGCTGCAGCGCAGGTAGCTGAGTGGCTCCTGTGGCTGGTGTACAGCTGCAGGGTGTTTCCCTAGTTATCAAATACAAGCCCCATCAACTGAAGCTGGTGTTAATAAGCCAGATGTGAAATATGGCAACTGCCTGACTGACTCATCTCTCTCCCACACCTATTTGTGAATCTGGTAGGCAGAATCTCCTCCTGCCCAGCAGACAAACTGGGGCAGCAACGTCCCTGTCAGATTAACAGTTTGAAACAGATGTGCAAAATAGGCAATAATTTAAAAAGTCTTAGTAAAATAAGACTCAGCTGGTCAGCCTGTTCAGGGAAAATTAGAATGAGATATTGATAGCTTTAACACAATGCTATAGTGTAGAGAAATACAGGTCTGGTGCGAGAGCAGATACCCTGAGAAGCGGGGATGCAGAAGGAGTACAGGCATGGGATGGTAAGAGATGAGGCCGGCACTTGGAACTGCAGATCTCACAGCGGTGCACAGCTCCCGAATGGTCAGTTAAAAAAAATGCAGACCTGGAGCCAGGCAACACTGGTGTTGGGGCTGAAAAAGAACAAAGAAATAGTATATAAGATGCATAACAGTTACCATTTATAGTAAATTCAAAAGTAACATGAAACTGGAGACCAGTGGAGTGAGGTGTAAAAGAGTGTTATATGTATACAAATGACCCCAAGTGGATCATGGTAGAGGAAATTGGCAACGTAACCACCATATTCCTCCCGGCGAACGACTCCAGATGCTAGCCACATGCTGTAACACCTTTCCACACACCAAACCCCCGAGTGAAGCCACTGACATTTGGACCCAGCAGAGCAGGGGAAGGATGAGCATAACCCCAGGAAAAGGGGTAGAAACTAAGTGTGTGTGTGTTACAGTTTTAACTGCATTATAATTATTTCTTTGTCTGTAACAACTAGATCTGGACTAGCAATTAGGTTCTTAAGATTCCAGTTATACTTAAAAAAATAATTCTTGTCTTACTTTTACATAGATGTGCTTCCTCTTTGCCCATGATCAGGACTTTGAACAAGGCAAGACCAAAATGTAAGGCATGCCGCTCCTATACAGCTTTCACAGCCCTGTGTCACAGAGCGAAGCTCCCAACACTTCCCAGGCTGAGCTCCCCCGACCTGAATGCTAGGCAGAGAGCTGGTGGGGACGGGCTAGTGGTGGCAACCTTTCCACTTGGAAATATAAGGCAGGATGTCTTCCAGATTTAGGTTATAGACAGAAGCAGGATTTGAAACACCCAGCTCTCGCTCATGTTTCTTTTTGGTGGGTATAAACACCCCCCTTTTTTCCAAACACAAAATCTTATTTCCAATTTTTGTGTCCCTGACTATCTCCACTGTCTCCTCTTGGAGTGAATATTGTCAGAAGTCAATACTCATGTCTCAAATTACAGTTTCCTCTCCATTCCAAAATATCCTGTGTAGGAAGGTCACTATTCAGTTGCCAATTATAAGCTTTGCAGTTCCTGCCCAGGTACAACTCCTTCTCACGGCTTCACCCCCTGTTCAGCAACACACAGTTCCAAGGATGTAAGAACTTCCTTTATTGATGTGGTACTATGTCATTTTCCTTCATCCACTTATCCACTTAACCCTCATGTAATCTTGACATTAAGACCAGGTTATTTTTTCATGAAGCTAATGGTAAAGTAAAACTCCTTCATTCATATGATCATTACTAAAAGTTACAAGGGCATGATTTGTACAGGAAATAAAGGTTTCAGTTAAGGGGAAACCTGTGTGTACAAAGAGAATAAGAACCTTTGACAGAAAGATAAGAGAAAACTTGAACAAGTCTAACTTTTCATCAAGATGCAATATTACTACAAAGAATTATCTCCATGTCTTTCAAATAAAAAGGAAAAGTTTTAATAACACCATATTTAGAGTAAGACATTAAATTCTCAATAAATCACATCCCTCTAGCCTGACCCTTTAAGCAGAGCCCTACCCTGCCTAACCAAAATTATTGTACATAATACATCCGTCTTCTGACTGCTGTCAATCTCATCAATGCAAACCATCCCAAATCCCAGTAACTGATAAGTTGGTAAACTTTTCAAGACATAAATGAAAATTGATGCAATGCATGAAATCTCTTGCTATAGGGTTATGTGTAACAGAGGACAGATCTTACTGTTAACATCCTAAGCCATGCCTAAATTTAGCATCCAAAAACCAAATCTAGATAAAATTCTATCATCAGATAACTTGAGGATTTTCAAAGGGAGTTTGGTGCTTAAATTCCTTTGAAACTCAGATGCCTTAAGCACAATGAAAAACCTCTGTTTAATTTAATTTAGGGCTAATACTGTGAATTATGTTGATGCTACAGATCTCAAGGGTACTATCAACCCTTTTAAGATTTAAAAATCAATCAATCAATCAGCTGTTGGTACTTTGCATAGATTACTGAAAAAAAAGTATAGCTGTGCCATGCCACTTGTCCTTGGGGCCAAGTCCTTTTAGCACAGTGGCCCATAGCCGCAACAACCATCTCTACAGCATTGCAGTTGGGAACAAACCAGAAGCAGGACTGCAGCTTTCCAGGGCCAAGCAGGGAACATTTCACATGTGACAATAAATACATCAGGGGTGTGCACTTGTCAGGGGTATGCGCTTGTATTTTGGAGAAGTAGTTATACCAGTAAGATGAATAAAATGAGTAACTGACTCACATAACTTCAGAGAAAATTCACAAAAATATTTTTCAGAAAGCCCACCATTAATTTTGAAATGTTGGTTATTTGGATAAGTGAGTTTCCAGACTGGGCAGAGGAATGTGTATCTCATAAACCTGGAGAGGACCCAAGAGATGTGGCTGGTTTATTTTACAGTTCATTCTAAGCAGACATTTTTATATTTCATCATTCTCAAAGAATACAGAAGGCTATTATTCATATTGATACCTACAAAAATGTCTAATTCTGGTCAGGATTCAAGGTGTTTATTAAATTTTCCACTCAAGCTTGCCAGTTTAAAGGGAAGCTGGGCATTGCAACCTTACAGACAGTTAACCTCTGTTTCCAGAGTACTGAGATTTTCCAGCCCTGAGATTTTTATACCAGAACCTATCTGTCTTTTCACATTCCGAATTATCACGAGAACAGCAGTTCTGCAGCTGGTAGGACTGGGTTTCAACAAACAGCAGCTTTTTCTGCCATGCCTGTCCCAGACCACTAGATATCAACTGCCATAATTCATGAAGAATCAGATGTACAAGTTGGGGTAGGCAAAGCAAAGAGGGGAGATGAAATTCAGAAGTCTCTTGCTGTGATTCTTCATTGCCTGTTACCTGGAGCAGCTGTTCAAGCCAGGGTTTGTCAGATCCAGTTCCATGCTACACTCATTTATATTGGTTTCTCTCATGAAGATGAGGTATCATTTTGGAAGACTAGGTCCCAGGAAAATTCCCTGGATGGTGCAAAGCTAATTTTGTACACCACTTCTGTACCAAGCCAGCAGCTTGAGGTGTACTGAGACACTGCCAGATTTCCCTTATCCCTATCTATTGAATAGACACTGCAATGACATCCTGAAGTTGTAGCTACTCTGACCCAAATTAAAATCAGCCCTGGGGGAGAATTCTGCTTCATATCAGATTAACCTGGCCGAGAAAACAACAGGGAATCAATAAGCCATCTTTAATTTCAAATTTCTTGCTCTAAAAATCAAGCTAAGTTATGCTTTTAGATCAGATTCACCAAATGCGAGATGCTGTAATGCAGCCCTGATGGTTTTACATGTTTTGCTCAAACAGGGCCCCAGCTGCCAGGGAATGTGGCCATGCATCACATTATAGCAGTATAAGAGGGAAGGCATATGCAGGAGACGGCAGGTAAATCCTTTGCTGTTTGTTTAAATGCAAGCTGATTTGCTTGGAATAAGCTCCGTATCACACAGAGGGCAGAGACTTCTTCCATTATAAAGCCACATGCCAATGAAGTTTATTTTACCCTTGTACCATATTGATCTGATAGTTCCCCTGCTTGGGTCTTCCCTGGTGCAAACAGCTCAGCTCTCAAATGAGCTTTAGCTTGGAGGTTTTGGAGCTACTCAAGTCAACAACGTCAACTCACCACAGGTGTCAAGGACACAGTCTGGAGTCTTTCACAGCCTGCAGGAGCTCTTTCTTTTGGACCCAAAAAGCACCCAGCTGTGGCTGGATACCTGTCTGAAGTAGCAGGCAGCTCATTTAAAGTAGCTCTTTAGGTTAAGGTAACAAAATAGATCAGTTTGGCAGTGTGCTACCAACAGATTTATTTTCTCTGCTACTCAAAATACAGATCCCAAAACACAAAGCATCAGTAAATCAACTAATAAATTAATTGCCATACAGGAACACTTAGAAGTAACACGAGTACCAGACATGTAGACTGATCTTTCACCTTACTAATAATTCACATGGTATTTAGAGGAAGAGAAAAACTCTCCCTTCTTCCCTGCTTCCAATATATTCCTGGAAGAAGGTCAAAGATTGTTCTGCCTCCCAAAAGAGAGAAGTTTTGTCAAGTAGGTTACATTTGTTACACGAACAAATCAAGCCTGATGACTTCTTTCAAATTTTTTTTCAACATTTTGAATTAAAACAGTTGTTCTCGAAGAACCCTAAACTGATTTTAGCCTGGATTAACTCACCTTCCTTGCCTTTTTCTATCAGGAAGAAAAAGTCCAATTCAGTGCAAAAGCATACCTTAACCACTCTGAGTTCCTCAACAGGGAAGCCTGTTCTCCATCAGTTGTAGAGAGAACACATTTAAAAATTAAACTAACATTTGCTCTTGCTTTGCGTTGATTTGTTTTTAATTTAAATGCCCAACGTTTCCCAAGAATTTTGAAAGAAAGCTTTTCCCCACAAAATGAGTGCTGGAAAAAGACTGGATTTTTCTCCAAAAGAACTTCCATTATCATCTAAGGAACAGTAGGAGCAACGCACAGCTTTCTTGGGGAACCTGAAAGTCATTGATTTCAGGCAACTTGAACCATGAAGAAGATCTTCCAGTATGCCAAGCACCGGTACAGCTATAGCTATGATATACCTAAAACAGGAGTCATTTTCTGTGTACATAGTGATCATCCTGATGGAGAAAAGGGATGGAAATCATAATCCTGCACCCAGTGTCCTCAACTGGGGATATCACATGGGGAAGAAACTTTGTCAGCCTATCCCTTCTAAAAAGCCCTGAAAAATGTAAAGTATGAGTAGTCTGTTTGTCATCCCCACCACATTTTGGCACTTACCTGAGTGTCAGAGTTATTTGGTTAACAGTGGGAGAATACAACCTTGGGGAGTTTTTTCCTCAATGACAAATGAAAGATAATAAAAACAACAATAGTAATGATAATTCCATACAAAGTAATTCAGACAAAATTATTTTATTTTCCAGATCCAATCATTCAACATCAAAAAATGCCAAAACTGGGATGATCTACATAGTCTCCAGGCAGGCCTCATGGGTACCATATTCAAGTGTTTAAGTAGTATAATTGAATTCTCCTCAGGATGCCTGCTTTATTTCATGAGCAGGATGAAAAAAATGTTTGAGGGCAGCAAGTGTGCTACAGAAGTTTGACTGGCTGGAACTACGCTGCTGATATATTTTTGCATAGGTTGTATTTCTGCCGCGAGGTCTGCTGTGCAAGGTCTGTGTGGAAAAGGTTTTATTTATCTTTAAAATAAGCAAAGTCAGACACAAGTGGTCTATAGACAGTCTAATTTAACTTCCAGACAGAGAGCTGAGTTTCTTCTGAAACAACATATTCAAGACCAGACAAACTAAACACCCAACTCTGCAATTGATTGTAAGTTCCTACAAGTGTTTTTAGAAAAAGGAATAGTAGAAAACAACCTGGCAGGCAGAGCAATGTCATTTTTCTTTCCAGAAGTTTAGCTCACTTGCTTTAAGCTAAAAATAAATTATTTGGTCCTGTCAATATTCCTGCATGCCTACGTGCAATAATACAAATCACGGATCAGAACCATATCTACGTCAGTATTGTTCTTATGAGTGACTGAAAAACTTTTACTAAAATCTGAAGGAGAACAAGATCTAATTAAAAGAGTAAAAATAAATTCAGTTTAAGAACTCCTTGAACAGAGATTTGTACTTTACAATTTGTAGCATTAATATTTTTGTTTCTAAAAGTAGGACATTCAGACATAGTGGTGCACTTAGCACACGGACAGCCAATGTTTTATCTGCAGAAAACAGGAAACCACATTAGTAAAAGCAATATTTCAACCAACTAAAAGCAGTATTTGCATAAACCATCCCTTTCACATTCTGAAGGCAATGAACAAAAATTAGACATCATTTCTGCAAGCTGCCCCCACTGCACAGGAACTTAAGTGGAATTTATGACTTTGCTGTTGAAGCAATTCAACCCCGGATCCTTTTGACTATAAGGAGACAAGTCATATAATGAATACATGAGAAGGAAAGGGAAAAGCAGGATGTACAGGAAAATCAGACACACAACAATGAAACTACGGACATCCGATCATATTATCTCCTCACAAATTAATTCTTTACAGGGCACCATTGTTTCATTTCTGGTATTTCAATCTTTTCTATTTTTTAATAAACAAAATATTTCCCTTGCTATTAATTCAAACTTGTGAGTATTTGGTTGTTGTTTTGTTGGTTTTTTTTAATTTTGTATTCCCTTTAATTATAATAGCATGAAAATCAGATTTCTGTTGCACTTTTCTCTGAGCATTTAGTAATGAAGAACTACCCTCTATAATTAAAATAGAATTATCCTGTGCTCTGAGACGCACTGTAAACTCTCATTACTGTCTCGAGCATATCTTTAAAAATCTGCTTATGTAAACAGCAAAGTTATCCAAGGAAACCATTTCAGTGATATTTGGTCTGTAAGGCTTTGTCTGTGTGTCATAAGAGAAAGGGTAGGGCGTCAACAGTAAATCTTACACCGGCTTGCAGCATTTCAGTATTGCAATTCTGTGTATTTAAAGCTTCCAAAAGCGTAACAGCATTCAATTTTGGCTTTATGAAAACCTCATTCTTTACATGGGTTTTCTGTCACCTTTCTTCAAAGAAAGAAAAACAATAAACCAATATGAAAAATTGCATGTGGCAGTCTCAGCCAACAGATCTTTACACCCATGGCATTCAAGACAAACTGAAAGGAAAAAGAAAGAAAAAAAGAAAGGAGAAACAAGAGACATCTTTTGCTCTGATCCAGCAAGATGCATCAACACTTGGAGCTATACATTAACATACATTGCTGCTCCTAGTTCAGTATAGAAAACAGCATCACAGCATAGAGAGTGCCGGCTCAGCATCAGGGGCACTTCAGTGCCTCATTTCTGAGGATGCAACAGAAGCAGGACCACGTTCCTGCTCCACTCCCCTCCAGCCCCTCTTCCACGAGAATACACCTGCAGGCAGCATCGATCCCTGATGGGAAGAGATTCTTCCCTGCTATCGCCCATCAGTACATGGCAGCAACCAGCACCATCCCAACATTGGCGTGTTAATTTTCTGCTGCTGGAGAAAAAAGAAAATATATTAGGCAGTGAAACATTTGAGGAGACACTTTTGAATGTGAAGCTGTTTACTGAGAGTGTGAAGGAAATGACCAGAGAGAAGTTTGCCAAAATGCAGATGGTTTCATTCACACCGACGAGCTGCACGCTGAAAGACTTAGGGTGGCTCTGTAGACCCTGGGGGCCTTATTTGCAAGCTTGCAACTAGCATGCAAACAGCAGGAACGCACCTGCAGGAAGCGCTGACCTCTGCAACCTGCGCAGGCTGCTGGCACATCGTGCTTTGCAGCAGCAGGGATGGACCAGGCTGTGTGCCTGGGTGTTTTCTCCTGCTGCAATGCTGCAGCTATCTTCTCAGGTTGATGCATTACCAGGATCGGTTCCTCTGAGACTGTAAATACTTGGTGTTGTCATGGAGCCAACATTGCCAACAAATGTAATATATCTAAAGCCTAGAGAAACTCTTGACTCTACACTGTAGGGAGAGATGAAAGCTCAGTATACCTTAAGAAAATATTGTCAAAAGAAGATTTTGTTTAGAAAGTGACTAAAGGAACAGGTGAGCAGGGGAACCACCACACTGCTGTACAAGAGCAGGCCCACAGCAGACATCAGGTAGGAAACCAAAAGTGATCAAGAGTCACTTATCTGTATTATGAAGCACTGAGAACATTACCCCAGATCAATGCAGGATGGGTCTATGTACTCCCTTCCAGACCAGACAGACAGCATCAGCCCAAGAAGACAACCCAATCTAAGACAGAATCTAAACAACATTGCCTCCATCAGTGTAGCAAGTTGAAAACAAAATATCCGTATCCATCCCGCTCTTCTGCCCCAAAATCCCCAGGCATTGGCTGCTGGTATAACCAATGCACCAACCCACTGGACTATTTGCTATTCTGAGGTGAATAAATCTTCTGAACCTGACCACGATTTCCAGGTTGAACTCCAGAGGCCTTTAGGGGCAAATTTAATGAAACCTACTCTGTTCTACAAAGACACAGACACAAACCCTTTGGAAGACATTTTCTGACCAAACTGGGAAAAAAATGCTCGAAAGATTTTGACCAGTTCAACTTCATCTAAAAATTAAAACCTTAGTAGCATTTTGTTAACTTTAAACAGCCAGTCATGTCAGGATCAACAGTGTACTGATAAAATTTTAGGTTTGACTCCCTCGATGTGTTTGAACACTTATTTGGATGGGGGGAGGAAGGCTTTACAATTTGTCTTTTTTCCAGACTTTGATATAGGGGGCTGGATAGCTGCCTTTACAGCCTGGTAAGTCAGAGACAACAGGGATTTTAATGCAAGCTTTTAAAGCCCCTTTGCAATTTGAGGTAAAAGATTGTTTCCATCTTTTGTTCCAGATTAATTTTAGAAGGAGTGGGTTTTTTTGTTGTGAGGACAGACGTTCTCAGAGGGACAAACCAGAACTTTATTCATCAGTTGCTTCATTGTCCTGCATGCCTCAAAGAATTTAAAAACAAGCTATATCTTCCGCTTTCTGGCCCTTGTAAAAGGAGTTTGTGACTGTACCAAAAATATGGACTATGCTCCTCTGTTAAGATGATCACAGTGCAATTCATGGTAGCTCTGTTTGCTACAAGATTGCAATGACTCTTCCTTTTTAAGTCACAAAATTGAAGACATACTCATCAGATCTGAATGCAACTGGCTTTTCAGCCGCTGTCCTGCATCTACATTTTTCAGCAACAATAAAATAGTTACAAGAGAAAGAGACTATAATGATGCTAATGATGACCAAGATAGAAGAGTTTCAAGCAATACACAACACCATGATATCCATTAGGATAAGATATAGCAGTCACAAGGTAAGGCAGAAGTACTTCTGACAATGAGCAGACAAATGTACAAAGTCTCACCTACTTGAAGTTAAACACAAACATTCTTCACCCCCAGAAAAATAAAAAAATACAATAAGATGAAAGGACGGGATAGTTCCTGCAGCAGGCTAAGGATAGAGGGTGTGTTGGGGGTTTTTGATATTAGGCCAGAGTCTTGGGGAAGTGGGGAGGGCTGGGAAAGGATAAAGTTTCCAGGCACAGACTGAGGTACCCAGAACAGAAAAGGCTTTTCAGAGACAGCTATTTAATACCCACACTGAAGCAGCTGCTTTCTATTTCCATTCCCAGTTCTCATCAGTGAGCTGAGACCAGACCTCCTAAAGATGCTCAGCCCAGCCATCTCCAAGGCAGTGAATGAGGGCTTGCCTACCCAGGAAAGCCATTGTTAAAGGGAAACAAAAAACCCTCAGGTGTCAAATGAAAGTGCATTAAGCAATCAGTACAAAGCCCCCCTGCCCATGCCATCACTCTGGTTTGACACACTAATGGCCCCTTTGTTCAGTTTCATTGAAGAAAGTCAACTTACCAAAAAGGTTATTGAAGAAAAACTATTGCAGACCATTCCCATGTGGTCACATCCTTCCATAGCAAGCAGACAATGTCTTACAGGAGGAAGTCCTGCAATGATGCACAGCCTAGCACATCTGGCAAAGTTTCTGCCTTCCAACCCTCATCAAAAAGGACATGTAAAGAGTGCCCAACAACAGTATTTCTCAGCTTTCTTGAAAGTGAAGAACTACCTGTCTGCTCTAAAAGATAATCCAGCTGCCATCCCATGCTCTGATGCCATAATTATTTTCATTTACAATTGGAAACTACAATGAATTTTGAACGTTCATTGAGATGAACCTTATATTATTATGTTATGAACTTAGATTTTCTTCCTGTTTACCGTACTCATGCATACCCACATGGGAATATAAGGTTGGTTTGGTTTTTTAGGGTGGGTTGTTTTTTTTTATAAAAGTTTTGTAGTCTTTTCAGAGGACTTCTTGAAGTCTTCTAGACAAGAAATAACCCTCAGGCTATACGAACATCACTGCTCTAAAATTCATTCAGGCTAAAAAAGCCTGAGCAGAAAGCCATGTTCAAGCTACCAACTCCTGATGCAGTACAGACTGAAATAGATTGCAAGTATTTTGGCAGAAGGTTGTAAACATCTGATCTTAAGCCTGAAAAGCTTAGCAAAGTACATGCCACAGAAAAACACCCTGAACCTCTACAAAAGGGAGGATTCTCCCAGCATGCTTTTAATGCTCACTGGTAGGTCTATAGAGCTGTTTAAGGGTGTTTCTCAGATAAAAGAATGCTTTTAACAACAAACAGCATGGCAGAAGTAGATGAAAAATGGAACTGAACAAACCAAGGATGCAGGGAACAGTTACCCACTGAAATGAAGAAATCAGATTTCTTTGCCTGACAAAAAAATCCTTATAATTTGTTACTCTTTTGGAAAGTTACCAGTGCTTTAGCTTTGCAAAGGGTAATCTTGTTCCATGCTCATTTGTTATCCAGTTTAAAATTCAAAGGCAATTGAAATGTTTCTGTTCAATACTATAGTGCTTGCTTTAATTATGTAGTCAAACGAATGTTTGAACAACTTTTGGAAGAAAGAATAAACTGAGAAATGCCAGAGGATGGCAATTCATGCTGTTCTAAGAAAACATTTTTGGTTTCATAGTAATGAAAACTTAGAGGTTTCAAGCAACAGAACTATCACTGCTAGAAGTGGAGTCAAGTCATTTTGGTACCAGTAATACGTTCATTTTTCAGAAGCAAGACTACCCGGAGAGCTTCTCAGTTAAACACCCATACCATGGTGTTTGGTTCCCACCACCTGGATCCTGCACACTCTTGAGCTTTCCTTGGCCGTGACACACTTGTTGGGCACAACCCCTTGAGGAAAGGGGTTAGCAGTGCAGAAAAATAGTTCAGGCACAATGTTGAATGTTTCACCAAGTTCTGGACATCCCAGAGCGTAATCATATACTGTGAGAAAAATATTTTGACTCCATATATAGTTCTTGGTGGAGAGCTCATTACCACAGAATTGGACCTAAGAAAACCTGCACATAGAGCAAGGCCTGCAAAATGAAGCACTTACTTCATATGAAGTCAAGCAAAATCTGTTATTCCATCTAAAATGGAAAAATTCTGTGGAAAAGACTCGGCAAGAAAGATAGAGAGAGAGCAATCAAGTTTTTCACACTGCCCTCTTTGGTGCCATCGAAGTCTGATTGTCAGGCTGGCTACTTCTCAGGCTGGCAAAGCTAAAGCAGGTTTAAAAAAAAAACCCAAATGGCAACATGGTATAGAGTGGAAACCATAAAGGAGTTGCTCTGGGGCAGCATATTAGCTGTTAACAGACTTGGAAGTGTGAGCACGGCAAATGCCTGCCTACCATTAGGATTGCAGGCTAATGTGCATGTTCTTTGTGAGGAAGCCATGAAGAATGTCTCTGCAATTTTTCCTCCCCACAGGACTAATCCACCTTGCCCCCAGCATTAATTTGGTCCCTAGAAGTTGTGATAACATTAACTTTGTGCCTTTGCTTTAAGCATGACATTAGAGCAGAGAGCATTATAGTATGTGAATGTTAGATGATATGTTAGAGGGAAGACTTAAAAGGCTGTGCTACTCTTACTCTGAGGATTTTGCAGAAGGCTCCAGTTTATTGCAGACTCGAAGGAAAAATAACCTGAAAAGTTGCACATGGATCTTCTATTTGAGGTGGCTGCTCAGACGGAAGCACTGGCCAAAGAAAATCACAGCCAAAAGCATTAAGCCTTTATAAAACAATCCCATTTAAGATAACGATATTTATTGCATATTTAAAAGCACTATAAATTCATGAAGCATGTA
Organism: Nipponia nippon; assembly: GCF_047370975.1. NCBI lineage: Eukaryota > Metazoa > Chordata > Aves > Pelecaniformes > Threskiornithidae > Nipponia > Nipponia nippon. The sequence continues at coordinate 43,531,768 of NW_028262290.1, read as the reverse complement.
GTACAGTATTTTAACACAAATACTTTTGTATTAAATTCATCATCTTTAAGTATTCAGGTGTGACAGAAGTGTATGGTGAATAGCTAGATTTTAGGAATAGCTTTCATGAAGTTTTATGAATCTATAAAATACTCAAGAAATTTAAAATTGTATTTCTCTGTAGCCTTACTGCTCTGGAACAGCAACTGTATTAAAAGTTGCAGCCCTTTCCCGCATCAAACCTTACAATTTGTAACAGATTCTTGCATTCTTCCACTGGTGCCTGCATGATTCAGAGACCAACCAGCTGATAGCACCTCTAGAAAACTATTTAGGACACAGAAGTCATGATCAAGAGAAAGAAAAAGGTGGAAAGTATTGCAAACAGTCTCTGGATTCCCAGTCACCCTCTTCTGATTTAATCTTTTCACAGATGGAGAAAAAAAGGTTCATCAGCTACAAGATGAAATCACTGATCACAGCAAGATGCAAGTTCACTGTGCCATTTCCCTTGAGCCTGCCAGCATTTGGTCCCTCATGACACTGAATTCAGAAGCCATTTACTCACAGATAATAAATTAGTAGAGATTTTTTTTTCTCCTTTCCAGCTTTTCTGAATGATTATAGAACTTGTAAACTCAGCAGTAATATAAAACTACAAGAGCTGCAGATTTACCAAAGTATTTCATGCAATTTCTTCCAGGCACAAAATACTATCAACAGTTCTAGGATTTCCATGAAAAGAATTCAGGAAAACTACCCAAGAAACTGCCCACTCCTCATGCAAGATAAACACAAGGCATCTGCAATAATCACCCCTAATATGTCAACACAAAGAGTTCCGTGTAACAACTTCCAGTGTAATCCAGTTCATACAAGGAAATGAAGACACCAAGAAGTCATAAACCAACTTCTCAGGTAAATTTCAAGTGAAATTAGTTTTTCAGACAAAAAGGAGATTCAGTGTAGTGAAACCTTCATATGGCATCACCGTCTTTATGGGATCTCTTGTCTGAAACAAGTACAGACACCTACCAAGTATTCCTCATTCTATCTCTTGCATTAAAAGTCCCATTTTTTCCATCCTTTTGAATGTCATGGGGTTATCCTTTTAGACATCTAAGATATCATTCACATTTAAATCCACTGACAGCACTGTACCATGTGCAGTCAAAGAAGAGTTTGGCTGTGTCAGGCCAGACTCTCTGATCACAGCCACAATATTTTATTTCCTTGATTCTCAGCATTTCCTAGGGACTAAATTCTTCCCCCAGTTCTTCTGTTGTATTTAAAACAGGGGGAGAAAACATGGTTTTCCTCTTTTTCTCTTGTTTTTTTTTTCCAAATCATCTCCACTTGAAAAGACTATCCTTCTCAAGCTTGTAAGTGTAGCCTTGTCTCACTCAGCCTTTCCTTAGCCAGATCAAGTGGGTAACTTGGAGATGATCTTCTACAGCAACACTGGAGATCAAAATTAATCAGCACACAGAGCTACGCCAGGACTATTTTTAAACAAATGCCATTATTAATATTGCAATAAGGTTACCAGAAGCTCATAACACACTTACTGGAAGCAGCAAGGATAGCGAGGCAGTGGAGCCCCTACTTTACTGTATCATGCATAGAAAACTTTCTCCACCTCTTACTGGTGATATAGTTAATTAGGATGATAAGGTCCAGACCTGCACCTCTCTGAATGCTTTTATGAAACTGATCCATCCTTAAAATATTCAAATTCAAATACACTGTTGAAAGTGAAACCTTGTTCTCCAAAGACATGTTAAGTGTGTCTGTAGAAGGTTTTCCTTGCAGACAGACACCACTTGCTCTTGTGTGTGCCTGGATGCTCTCTGCCACATTTGAAAGATCTCAGCACCTTTGGTATGAATGGATTTACTTTAAGACAAACTGCTTGGTGCGTGGGACTGCAGGCACAATAGGTCAGGTAAGGGAAAGGTCTCATGAGCCCAAATGAGTAGTAAGATTGATTTCAAAGTGCAAAAATGAGAAGCATCCCACTATGCTAACCCAGACTCTAGCACTGGGGCTAAAGCTCTGATGCCTGGAGGGAAACAGGTTAAGCGCAGTCAGATACCAGCTCAACTAGGAGATGGCAATTTTCAGCTGGAGGAGTGGGGTGCCAGGGGTCAGATGCCCTCTCTTCAGCTCTTGGTTACCTCACCCGAGCCCAAAGCTCTGTGTCCACACCACCCACAGAAAGAGGTCAAAGCCTGTCCAGAAGATCTAGCTTTTGTATGACAATACCCAAACAAAGGGTATCCAAGAGCTCAGCAATGGGGTTTAACAGTGACAGGGTGGGAAGCATGCTCACACCAAATATGTAGAAAAGGCACCGCCTACAGTAAAGTCTTACAGCTGCAAGACAAAGGAAATTTTGTCAAATCTACAGATTTTTCTCAACTCTTTTGTCTTATATGTTGGTGAGTTTGCAATAGCCAGGGTGAAATTCTGTAACTACCTTACACATCTCATCCCACTAATACTAATTAACCTGTTGGCATGAGTAAGAAACAGACTTGTGAGGAAAGCTTGTTAGCTTTCTAGATGCCATGGAGACAATGTACATAAGGGAGTATTCCAAGCTTAGGAAGCATCGGAAAGTGAACACATAACTTCCGGATTAAAACACCAGCAGGTGACACCAAGCAAGGTTTTCCTGAAATACAAAATTAGCTGATTCATATCCAGACCAATGCAAAAATGCAAACCAGTTTCACTCTATAGTAAAAGATAAAACTGGCATTCCCCTGGGGAAAGACACTATTGGTATAGGAAATCCAGCATCCAGTCGATGGAAAAAAAAAAAAAAAATATATATATACACATTTACACCATGGCTTCTGTTCTGCACCAGCGGTAACTCTCAGAAGGCAATATATTTACCAGAAAAACCCTGCAAGACCACGGAAGCAATTCTATGGGGACTGGGAGATGCTATGGAGATTGCAATCCTTGGGGCAATATCTCACTCCTTCAGAAAATAGTCTTTTTTGCTGTGATTTCTCACTGCCAGAGTTTTCCTGTCATCTTTGATGGAGCGGAATTTCACTTGCTGTTTCATGTGTACATTTGAATTAAAACTCAAAATCCTTTTTTATAGCTGCATGGAGGGAAACAATGACATGGGATTTGTCAGAGAGCTACTCTGGTTCTGTTTGCAGAATGGTTGAGGGGTACCTCCCCTCAAACCTCCCATAACCACATGTTCAAAGCCTTTTAGTTCAAGTCCACCCCATGCCCTACCCCTGTTCGGTCTTTGTAATGCAGACAAGTGGTGGGTTCCCAGGGGAGAGGCAGCTGCCCTGCAGCAGGACCTGCACAGGACCCCTGCAGCATCAGCCAGACCTGGCAGGGGAACCCCAGGAAATTCACTCAGGAGACAGCAGATCTCTAATTTGTTCCTGCATCTTCTGTGGCAGAACAATTTCACTTCTACTTTTTTTGGACCAAACATTTTGCCTTTGGAGGAGCAGGAAAAAAAGTTTGGGAGCACTATAATGGAATAGCATCTATGATTTATAAAATGCATCTCTCACCTGTGTAAGTCAGTCATTAAAGACACTACTGACAAACTACACACTATTTAATTTCAATTTTATTTACCTCATAAATTGTGAAATGACAGCTAGTTTGTAATTGATGCATTTACATTTGCATTTGAAAGGAAGGCTTACTGCATGGTGAGGTAAAGGGGGTTTTAAAGTTTCTTTTTCTGAAGATATATCTGTGTTTCAATTTGTAATTAGGATGTTTCTCACTAAAAACACACATGATATTTCTTTGGGGAATAGTTTCAGAACTTATCTCAAAAAATAAAAAAAAAATATTTGACTAAAGCAAAATACCATCTACATACAAGAATCCCATTTTATTTATGAGTTTATACAACTACTCAGTGTAACTGACAATAACTACCAAAAATTAACTTTCCAGACCTATATCCAGTCAAAAGTCTGTTAAAAAGCATTTGTTAAAAAGCATCCATTTTAATTACAGAGTTTTAAAAAAAATAAACTAAAAAGAAGAAAAAGAGGGGTGGGATTTTCCCATTACTTCTAAATTGACACGGAGAGAGGGCAAGTCCATTTTTCATGACATTTTATTAGTTAAAATAAATAAATAAAGTCTAATTCCAGCTGCCTTTGAATGGGAAGGATAACCCTGTTTTTGAACAGCAGCATCTTGAAATCATTATTTTCATATGTAATTCGCCTGACTAACACATAGAAATATCAGAATCGAAGCAGGGATTTTTTTCCTGTGGCCATCCTTACCAAATCCTTGCACAGGCTATGGCTCCTGGTGGGCATCATCCGCCAGCCTCAGGACCAGGCTGTCCATCAGCCACCTGGAGCCCACAGAGCCCTACCATGAAGAGTCAGGGCCAGGGAGACCCAAAAAGATACCTTTAAGACCTTAACCTCCCCTAAGCCTTTCCCAGCAGGGCACATTGCTGTCGGGATCAGTCCCAAGTCCTGTGGATCAGAACAAGGGGCAGACTCTTCCTCATACATGAGTTAGCCTCACATACAAGCCAAAAGCCTGTTAACTTCATTATGGAGCCTGACCTCACAATCTTGGAGCAACCACTCACAAGCCAACTTCTGCAAGTTTTTATGAATCTAATGTTTTGAACAGCAAGGGTACAATGTTGCAGGTACCACTGGCAGAGTGTCGAGCAAGCAGAAGCCTCAGAAGCTCATCTGATGACCTTATATGTTTGGCCTGTTAGACTTTACTAAGTCACAGACTTTCTACATACCAGCTTTTAAAAATCACACTAGTTGAAAAGTTAAGTAGTTGCAGAAAAGTAAACAACATCTGCTAGAGAAACATTATCGTGGTCTTCCCATAAAGACTGAGGCACAACAAGATGGAAGTTGTGCATTGATTAGGAGATAGGAACTGAGCCGTCAGCTGCCACCCAGACTGAATCATTTGTGAGGATGAAGAGCTGCAAAACCTTGCAGCAGCACGTGGGGTTTCATTCCACAGAAGCTCAGCTGAGAAAGGGCAATGTAAGAAAAAAAACCAAAACAAAACAAAAACTTTTCCAGGTTTGGTTAGGGGACTTGGCGCCAGCCCTGTAACAGTTTGACTTGAGAACCTGCTTGGATGGCTGTAATGTAGAAACCTCCTCAAAGTCAAACCAGCATGAGAATTAGAGGTGTTGTCATTTATAGTTTCATTGCTCTACACCTGTCTTTGAATGAAGGAGCAGATTTCTTAAACTTTAAACTCTATTCTTACCTTAAAGCGTGTCTGGAGTTGAGACTATTTTGGGGTTGGCAAATAGCTCTCAGGAATCCCACCCCTGGACAAGTCCCCAAAGTGGGATGCAAGGTCAGGAGTTGCCAAGGTATCACCTAGAGCCCTTCACCACGTCATACCAATGTACCTACAATGGAGGGGACAGCAGGTTGCAGGGGAGAGGATCTGGTAATTATGCAATTCGCCTTGGAAATATGACAAAGACATTTTACACATACATTTTGGAAATGGCATTTAATTTTTTTTCTCTATTTTTAGGCACAGTTATGCAATTTGTATAATGGAGGTTATGGGTGATAATGAAAATGTCTTCTGTGAAATACATCACGCTGTTTGTCTAACAGCCTGGAACAGAGTGAACAGAGACCAAGAAGGGAGGGAATTTATCTTGTGCTCATCGATCAGTAGAGAAAGATTATTATAACTAATTATTATAACCCAGCTATTTAACAAGGTACACTGTCATTTATTCATGTCCCAGAGCGCGGCTGAAAATTTCCCATCAGAAGTCTTTTTGACCGAGAAACTGAAAGGCGCAACAGGAACCACTTCATTTAATGTCAGGAATTTACTAGGATGGGAATGTATATTTCAATGAGCCACATTTATTTTAAGAATCCACATTTGTTGCTCATTCACCTCAGGAGAAACATTACCAGAAGTGATCCAACTCATGCCAAAGATTGTCCTGCTGATAACAGCTGAAACACAGGTTCATTTAGCAACATAGGGCTTAGCTGCCTGCACTGGGACCTTTGGACTATAGTAATTGCTCCAGAGCATCGGTTCTACCGCAGTATGCAGAGAAGTGGTGATGACAGTTTTAGGATGCAAGTTTGTATTCCGTATATATATCTTTAAGGACATATATATATATATATATATATATATACACATATATATATATGTATCTAAGGACAACATGAGATAAGACCAAGACTGGGAAACATACCACTTCTGTGAAGCTCCTATGAATTTCAGCTACGTCAGCCAGCTTTCAACAATTCAATGGAATGCAAGTCCAAGGCTAATGGTAAAAATTAGTTAAGAACTACACTTTAAAACTGACACATGTCTACAAGAAAAACTGTACATACCGGGGGGAAAAAAGGGAAAGACCTAAATAGACTTACTGCTAATATTTGAAACAGTGATTTGTGGAACACACTATCCATCTGGCCACTTTCATGCCTGCCAAACAGTACAAACAGTCTGGTCCATTTTTCGTCTTTACCGAAAATCAGATCTGAATAGGTGTCATCAATCTCTTTGGTAAAAAAACTGATGTGAAGAAATCATCTCACATAACTGATGGCACTTACTCTGTGGTGGTATCATTTTCCAGCAGGCTTTTTGCAGTCCAGTCACTACAAAACTAACATCTGGTTATTTTTGTTCATCTCTGGCCTCATGCTTTTCAATTTTTCCCCTTTGCTGTCCTTTCTGAATTCCAACAAGGCACTATTAACACACTGATTTCAGTGGGTTGGTCTCACCATTTTTGGCAAGATACTTGCTGAGATCACATAATCTCTTCCTACTAGAGCAGGCTATTTAATCATAATTTTAAACATATTTGTTTCCCCTTCCTTTTTCCTCATTTTGTTCAGGGACTGAAGTACTGTGATACTGTAATCTCGAACTCAAGCCTACATTTCCCTCAAGAACTCTTCTCTAATAACATTGTTCAGAATATGTATGTTTGTTTTATTGTATTCCCCTCCCATAAAGTTAAGTTTATCTGCATTTTGAAAATCATCACCTAATCATTACTTACACTGGATTTTATAATTTGCAGTAAGCGCTTCTGTAAGTAAGCTTCTGTATCTGTAACTTGCGGAGTTTCTAGTTCTTGATTTCTACGTTAGTAAAAGCACACACACAATTTATGATGCGATCTTTTTGCTTGTACCTATCTTCCTTTATATCTTAAATAGCATAAAAATTACTCATTAATACACAAGATAGATCTCATCTGTTGTACAGTAAAGCAGGACTCGATCACTCTGGTGTTCCCAGTTGCCAATCACCTTTAAAGCCATCCCTCACCCACTCTTCCCCCATGCTTGAATGTCTATCTGGCAGTTTAAACCCATTTTAAACCCTGTGCTAGCAATTTCTGAGAAACTTTCCTAAGACTAGCTGACACGCTGTCAAAAGAAAATGTTTGCAAGCCAGCTTTCTAGATAGGCAGCTAAAAATGACAGCCAGATGTCAAGCAGAACTGTCTGTTAAAATGGGGAGAAACAAGTCCCAACGAGAATGGCTGGCTGGCTTCAGAGGGCTGGGCAGCTCTCCGATCATTTAATTCTCATTAACTAACCCTGCAGCAGAACAGCAAAATTAATTCTATTTCTAATTCCTCTCAGAATGCTAACAAAAAACAGGATATAAGCCTACTAAAATATTAATGTCAAATTTCCTCACCAGATATTCATGTGTACATAAGAGACAATCACAAGTGTAACTCCCTGTGGTCATTGGACTGGCTGATCCCTGGGTGTTTCAGTTGATGTGAAAAAGATTTAGAAATTTCTTCTGTTCTTTTTCAACATAAAGATCTGGAAAGCCATTGAGTTTGGCTTCCTTTAACTTAGAACCCTGCAGTGTTGTTTAGAATTTAATTTTAAATTATATTTCTTCACCTATAAAAATATTATCTTTGCAATATTTCATGAAAGTTGATATTAATCCAGAACATACAGAGCTATTACTGGAATATTTAGATGTGATATAGTTGTGATATTCATTATTCTCATTTCAGTTTTAAAGTGATTAAAAACAGACTTATTTTGTATGAAATAGCACCTTGTCTTTTCTAAATTACAACATCTCTTTCTACATTGCCGTGAAACATTTCCAGGATGAAAACGATCCTCTCAAAAGCCTTTTCACTGAAGCACTCACCTTGGAAGTGGCAGATTTATGTTCACATACTTGTTGCAGTGAGAGGGACAGTTGCAGAAGAAGAGACTGAGAGGCTCATTGCAGAGTGTTCAGGAGTTTTGTGGTTGGCACATTTCCCTAGGATGCAGATCTGAAATCAGTTCCTTTGCCCAAAACAAGCAGAATGGAAAAATATTTCCCTCCAGCCCAAGAAGCACCTTATCCACTGGTTTGGGGGATCCTAATGGGCACGTGCATACAGTCTCGTAGTCCCAGAAAGTATGTTCTAGGATCACCTTTTATAAGTGGAAAAGAATATTCACATTTACACCAGACTGGGCTCCACAAGCAAGGTAGATCTGGTCCAACAATCATATCAGCTGCCACTTAGCTGTCGTCTGCTCAACAGGCATAACACAAATGTAACAGCAATGTCAAAACATTGGCCATTGACCCCCGCTATTATAGCTACATCAATAAGGCCCCTCTTGGACTTCGACAGTATTCACTAACGAGGTGAAGATACGGGGGAGAAAAAAAATGCATCAGTGCTTGAAATCAAGTACAAAATTTCTTCTCAGTTCTGTGCAGAGAAGTTCCGTATGGCTCCCCAAGGAATTTCTGCAGATAAAAAAATAACATAACAAGTAGGGTCCAAGCCTGGCAAACCAGCAATCTGAGCTGGTTAGCCGGGAGCTGCTGCATAAATTGTGCTCCTGCCTTTTGACTGTTTCCCCATTCCCTGGAAAGATCCTCTGAGGAGAGAAGTCTCCCCTGCACAGTGTTTTTGTGTATGTTAAAAGTGAGGAAGGGTTTGCAGGCAATGCTGTGGTAACAGCAACAGCTACAAACATTGGCTGGAGATTCTCCAGTGCATTGCTTGAAAATTTATATTCCAAAACTTTTCCTAGAAATATGTCAAGTTAAGTAACATTCATCATTAAGAAAGATTTTGCGGTTCCCCACTGGAATATCCAGCTGCAGAACAGGGGCCTCCCCGGTTCCTCCGTACCAGAATGAACAAGATCCTGAGAAGGTCCTCTTGATTAGAGTACTAACCAGGGCTGTGAGAAATAGTTTTACATACCTGATCTAAAAGAAGGCCTTTAACAGGAATACCCATGTCCCAAGAGAGCTCTGGATTACCAGCTTCATCTTTTTCCTAGGAAGGGGAAGGGCTCATTCCTGTGAAGAATAAGAACATACTTCATGAAAAGCAGTTAGTGAAGTGAAATGGTCTGTATGGGCGTGCGTGGTGGGGAGTGGTTCTGACAGTACATAGTTAAGGACACTGGAAACATAACCTAAAATGGGGATTAAAAATGCATCTTTATGTAAATATATTAAGATAATCATGGGTATAATCATAAACTTAAACATCTAGATTGTTAGATTTAGGGATGCTTCAGATTAATCATAAAATTAGCCTGAAATTGTTTAACTCGGAATTAATAGTTTATCTGTAAATCACTGTCATGGTTTAACCCCAGTCAGCAACTGAGCACCACACAGCCGCTTGCTCACCATCCCTCCCTCCCCACCCAGTGGGGTGGGGGAGAGAATCGGGAAAAAAAAAGTAAAACCTGTGGGTTGAGATAAGAACAGTTTAATAGGACAGTAGATGAAGATAAAATAATAATAATAATAATAACAATAATAATAGAATACACAGAACAAGTGATGCCCAATGCAATTGCTCACCACCTGCTGACCTATGCCCAGCCCAGCCTGTCCCCAAGCAGCCATTGCTGCCCCCCAGCCACCTGCCCCCAGTTTATATACTGAGCATGATGCCATATGGTATGGAATATCCCTTTGGCCAGTCTGGGTCAGCTGTCCTGGCTGTGCCCCCTCCCAGCTTCTTGTGCCCCTGGCAGAGCATGGGAAGCTGAAAAGTCCTTGACTGGTGTAAACACTACTCAGCAACAACTAAAACATCAGTGTGTTATCAAGGTTATTCTCATCCTAAATCCAAAGCACAGCACTATACCAGCTACTAGGAAGAAAATCAACTTTATCCCAGTCAAAACCAGGACAATGACTTATCTTTCAAATCATTGAATATCATTTTAAAAGCATATAAGTAGCTTTAGAGCCTAAGTACCACTGATTTCCAAAGAAACACATTTCTCATACCTAAGCTGTTATAGAAGTAAATTTAGATCCATAAATCACTTGGGCTTTTTGAAACATAACCTATTTATTCTAACTAACACATATGTGATTAAATGATTATGCTCTTTTCTTATCCCAAAGTTGTTGCAATACACAGGGAAAATATAGTCATGTTTCTATACAATACATAGACATTACTGCTTGTTCTGTTAACAAAATAATGTTTATTTTGACAGAAGCTGCTGGGAAACTTGTGAATACCCTAATCTTACTGCCTACCCTTTCCTCTGCTAAAGATTTTGATAAGTCTGACAACACATGCTGCTCCAAGAACACTGAGATGTTTTTAAAGATCAGCAAAATCCTTTCCCCTCTGTTTATCCCCCTATATATCTATTTATCCTCCTCCATGAGAGGAGGTTTGAGAGGTGTGCTCCGTGCACCTGTGGGGTTTGGGTGCATTTCAGGTGAAGACTTTTCTGTGACACACCTGTGACTTTGGGGAGGGGTTGTTAAGGAGGTGGAGAGCAAGCTCTCCCGTGAAGGGCTGACCCCTGCTTCTCTCCATCTCTGCCCTGGGGTCTCTGGGCAGGAGGCAGCCACCAGGCTGAGATCACCAGCCCACGCAGAAACCTTGGCAGCCTGCTGGGGTGCAGAAACACGTGGACCAGCACACGTGCGTAGGCACAGTACACCCAGACCCTGCTGATGGGCACAGCACACACGTTGCTCAAACAGTGATGGGTCATGAGGGACTAGGGTAGATCTCCAACCCCCTCCCAGTGTCTCAGCCCACCCAGGTGACAGCCTCCATTCCTCTTTAAGGCACAATGCCAAGGAGGCAAAACATCAAGGCTAATCAAGGCTGTGGCACACCTGTACATGTCTCCTAAGAAGGAGGGGGGACCACAGCCTTCATAAAGGTCTCTAAATTGTCTGCTAACGATTCTGTAGTCACATTATTCACTATTTCCCACCAACACCACCCCATTTACTCTCCTCTCCCCTCCAAAATAGCTCTTAATCATGAATAAAACACTACAAGAAGCCCTCATTTTTCTAAAGCATCCTGTGCTTCCTGCCTAAATGAGCTGCTTTGGCTTCAGCCACAGCAGCTGCGGCTTGCACTATTCAGCCTTTCAGGATGGTTCGGCTCAGCAAAACCCACTCTGAAAAAAAGGGCAAGAGATGCCTTCCTCATTGGACAAATGCATGTAAATGAGTAAAAGAAGAGCTGCCCCCCTGCCTCGGAGAAAAGTCATGTGCTCTCAGCAACTCTCTAATAACACACACAAATCTTAATCCAGGGCTAAGTGGAATTGAAATATTTTGCCTTCTGCATTACAACTCACCCCATATGTTTTTACAGTGAATGGGTTTAAAATGTCTATTTGTTACCCTGGATTGTGCTATATGGCCACTGGGCATACAAAGAGTCAAGGCCCCGTGCTGCACAGCACTGATGGTTTCAGTTACTTTATGATAGCCAGAGGAAAGCTGCTAATCCACAGTCACGCACCACAATGTCTGGTTTTCTGATGACCTCCCCCTGTTACTGTCAGCAGACAGAAGCAGCACAAATTGCGTAGAACCCAGGGGAGGGGGGAAAGGCATTTCTCATGACTCATTTTGCTGCCCCATCAAACACAAGAGGTGTTAGCAAGCAGAGGCTCTAGAGCTCTACTCATAAATTTTGGTGCAGAATTGCAGCAGTTTGGGCACTCATTTTGACTTTATGTAACTTTAAATTATTGCCTAATCACATTTTGGGGGGGTTGAGCTGCAGTGGACATTCATAGGAGCTGGAGGATCTTATCCAGCAGAAGAAATGAATAAAAATGCAGAGAGACAGGCAAAACACAGAGGCTCAGTTGTTCCTGGCTGCTTACATCGCAGAAGTACTAATTACAATAATTTGATGTTGCCCAGATTGTAGCACTCCATCAAGTTAATGAATCTTAGCATGGTGACAAATTATTTTTGTTTCTAAGTAGGCTGTACAGTAGTCTCCTTTCACTGAAATTATTTTAAATCATTAAAATTTCAATTAAATTTCAGAAAAAATTTTGCATGCGAAGCATATGAGTATTTTGAGAAAGCTGCTTCAGCTGTCTATTTAAAAACACATGCAGTTAATTTCTGTTAACCAGTCCTGCCATTCACAATCATGCTTAAAACATGCAAATCACATCATTCTTTATACATCTACACATCATCCATAACACCAGATTGTGCAAAATGCTCTTTTAAGAGTCAAGGAGGTCCCCAGACTTGAATGCATCATTTCTGTATCTTCAGAGCATGAAAACATGCTGATGAATGAACAGCCCCACAGCTGCAGAAACAAATGGTGTTTTTCCTCCTGACTGCCTCCACCAGCATCCTCACAGATGACTTACTTACACACCATTTTTTCTGAATTATTGAAACACCTTGCATGTACAGCCATATGCACATTGATGTTCTGCTGTTATTAGATGCTTACACTGCAGAACTTCTAATTACAGAATTGGACACTGCCTAGATGATAGGCTGTCAAATTAATAAATTATAACTCAGTCATTTATGGCACCACAAAGCCCTGTTGTGTTTTTTTGGTTGGTTTTTTTTTGGGGGGGGTGGGTGAAGGGGGAGGAGGTGTTAATGATTTTGATTCAGAGCATAAGGATGTTAATGACTTCCTCATAGATACAAAAAGTAATATTACTTCAGAAAAAGACTTATGGGCACATATTTATTATGCATTCAGGGGCTAATACAAAGAATGCAGCTTCTTTTAGGCATGGGTCAAGCATTTGCTCTTTTATATTGTGTCTGCCTCAAGTAAAAATAACAAAATAAAAGAATAGGAGGCAAATGATTAAGTGACTTGGGGGACACAGACCCAAGTCCTTAATTACAAGCAGTTTGAGGTCCATAAGGTGCTGAGCACTTCTTGCAATGGGAATGAAAGAGAGCTAGAAGACATCCAGCACCTTGCAGGGCTAAACTCTGCTGGGTAGTTTCTGCTAAACTTACAGCAGCAACTGGAATAATCTCTGCTGAGAGTGAATGATTGTTTACCATGGCAGGCCGAGTTCATCCTTGTGAGAAATAAAATTAATGCTTTTCAAATCCTAACGTACATGAAATTCTGTAATTTTTGTCTTTTTTTTTTTTTTTGCAATGTAAACTTATGCAAATTATAAGAATCCTCTCCCTCCTGAGTGCAGGAAAGATTAGATTTTTAATTTCATCAGCTACAGTGGAAAAATCTAGTAAGTGCTTTTTATTAAATTAAGCTTCAAATTAGTTACCTTGAAGGAAATAATTGCACCATCACCTATGTTTTTCATTAGCAAATAAGGGAAAGGAAAAAGAAAAAAAAAGTATGTGATATAATGCACACTGGATGGATGGATGGATTGGTCTTAAAATTAATGACCTAAGAGCTAACAGTCATTAAATAGAAGAACAAATAATCCCCCCCTGTTTCTTATGTGATGACGACAGATCTATAAACCAAAACTCCAAGGACAATTGAACTCCAGTAGGGAGAAGCAATACCAGCCCTGCAGCTGCCAGTGCCCCCATGCTGAAAGGCTAAATGCCTGTCTATGTATCTAAGACCTGACTCTGAGCAAAAGGTTTTAAATTCTCTGATCCTCTCTCAGGCTTTGCATCTGTCACTTGGAGTAGCGATACTTAGGACAATTGCATCTCTGATGTTATTACTGAATCAGTTTTCCCATTTGAGTGTGCAATTCTTTGTCTTCAGGGTACAGTAAGAACACAGAATATCAAAAAGCACCAGTATCAAATTCCATGCAATTCTACTGGTTTACTGTTTTATAAATAGATGTGCACTTAGGACTATTGTAAATATTATAAACACTTATAGCCACATATAGTTGACAGCCAAAAGAAGCAAATTAAGATGGGATTTAACACATTAGCTGTAGCCAGAGGACCAGATATAACTAAAACCAGAATCGTTCCAATAAGAGAGAATAATGTATGTTTGCAAAGCATGCCTGCTTGTCTAACAAGATATGTTTAATATCCTTTATTGCTGTAGCAGTTAGAGCAGTTCTTTAGAGCCTCACAGAGCTGCAGTCCCACAGGCATGGAAGTTGCTGCATCATTCAGCTCTGGTTGCAGAACTGCATTCCCAGACTTCAGCTTTCATTTAAGCCACTGATGCACTTGCCCCAGATATGCTCCTGAAGCCTCACAGTGATGGAGAAAATACTGGAATGCTTGTTAATTCCTGCAGGACAAAATTAGATTTCACTGTACATATTTTAGTTGCAGCATTGTCTATGTACTGCAGGATTCCATGTTTAAAAAAAAAAAAAAGGAAAAGAAAAACTGTTCAAAAAGGTGTATGCAATGTGTGTTTTGCTTCAGTGACTATGACCTTTAAAAATATTCATGCTGCTGTTTGATTTAACATTTCAACAGCAAATACATTTTAATGCACAGAGGACCGTTTTCAAAGTTCACAAAACTGTTTGCATAGATGAAAGAAGGAGCTAAAAGACTGTAACAAGAAAAAAAAAAATAGCTGTAGGATCCTTCCAGCTGTAGAATAACCTGAACCCAGCACGTTTGCTCATACACGGTCTGACACCACGCACTGCTAATCGCCCCCACCTGCAGACCAGCATGCTTGGCTCAAGCAGCTTGGTTCAAAGTTCACATAAATCACCAGGAAATCTTCCACTGCTTCAGTGGACTATTTCATTAGATTAAAACCTTCTTGCTTCTGTTAGGCATTTTCCTGCAACTACATTGCAGAGCAGAATCAGAGATGTTGTAGAGAAGACAGACCTCTCATGAGTAGAGTATGTGAAGACACCAGAACACAGGAGAGGTTACACCACCACCATCTCGTGGCCCTTGCCCTGATTAGGGATCACACTCCACTTGTTTTACTGACATGTTTAAACATAGCATGACCCCAAAGGCAGATCACATTCCCTTCAGCAGAAGTGTCTGCTGTTCATCTGCATGTCTTACGGGTATTTTGGCTTCCTTTACTGTTGCTTAGGAAGCATGTCCTGTGCCCTGATCTACACCTTGACTCAGTCACCTCAACATCAGGCACCTAGTGCCGCCTGCGATGCCTTGGGGAATCCTACCCACGGGCACAGGCTGGCTAGTATGACTGATAATCTCTAGGGCATCTCAAGTTGCACTGGACACCCTCACTCAGGTAACTAAAATATGTCCATTGTGTTAGAGGCCTTCCCACCCACCTCCCCAGTGCGTTTGTGACCATAAACCTTGACCTTGCGTTGTCTCCACACCATCTGAGCCTCAGCCTTCACTCTTGTGCCAGGGGACTGGCAGGGCTGTCAGCAAAGTGGGGCCATGGAGACAACACTGTGAACGAGGGCAGTGCTTGGAGGCTCAGTCTTGTCTCTGCTTGGGTTGAGGATGGGAAGCCCATCCCCTTGCCCCAGCAGGAGAGCAGTCGCAGTGCTGAGCTCCTGCTGACAGTGCGTGGTCCATGCACTGAGAAGCAAGAGGGGGATGTGCCAGATGAGGCATTTCTTTCTCCCTGTGGGATACTGTGAATTTACACACTTGTGTTCTATATGATGGTTCATTCGTCCCAACAAAAGCTAGACAGAGGGGATTTCCGTCCTTGCAGGCAGCAGTATTTTCAAGACCATTACATCCTACTGTCATATACATATTCATTGCACATGGACTTTACTGGGTATTTTTTTTCCTGTTTGTATTTAATTCCCAGCTCACTATTCTCCTTCTGTAGAGCCCATAGGTGACTATTGTAATACAGAGTGCTTTAGAAAAGCACTCAGCACAAGAAGTGCTATTTCTATTTTGTTTCCCCCTCCCTTCACAAACATCCCTCACCAGTCTGAGGGGCTTTTGCTGATACAAGCAATCATTTATGTCCACTGGAGCTGTACTGCAGGTAAAGCTCCCAGCTAAAGCCATCAACTTCATCTTTAGACACAAACAAACAAAAAAAATTCTGCTTGCAGAATTTTTTTTAAGGTAGAGTTGGGTTTTTTTTTCATTTTTTTCTGTTTTTTTTCCTCTTTTTTTTTTTTTTTCTTGCCAAGTTTGTGAACGCTCAGTCCTTTTATTCCATGTCTCCTGGTCAGTTCAAGCTCACATAGGGCTTGAACTAAGCAGCATGCGGTATGCCAGCACCAGCCACGTGTTGATAGCTGCTTCTGCATCTTTGGTGCTGCCAGTGTTGTTACTAGCTTAGACAGCTCAAGCTCTCTGATGGACCCAGAAGGTACAAATTCCTTTTGGGCTTTTAGTCTACCATTAGCAATACCTGAACTGAGGTCTCTTCAGTTAGAAAAAAGCTGCATGGACTATGCCATCACTGGACTTATCAGTGCCTTGGATGGCTGCTTCTGTATCTTTGGTGCTGCCAATGTTGGGATGAGTTCAGATAGCTCAAGTTCTCAGGCAGACCCAGAAGGAACAATTTCCTCTTGGACTTTTGGTCTGCCACTAGCAGTATCTGAACTGAGGCCCCTTCAATTTGAAAAGAAGCTCTATGAACAGAGCAGTCTCTAAAAAATATTATGTTTGGGGCTTTGTTTTTTACCCTTTGCCTAAAATAATGCACATACATTAATGGAAGGCCATGAGACCCATCCTGTTTATCTCAGCTTTTGAGACAAAAAGCTAGGTCGGTTGTTTCTTTTTCCTAGGTCTAGTGGCATAATACTGCTTTAATCTCACTCAGGCTAAATATTTTAAAAATCAATAAAACAAAACCTCTTCAAAATATTATTTGTTTGTGGGGAAGTTTTATCATGACTGTACTGGGTTTTACTTTTATAGCAGCCAACCATACTGATACTCTGTTCATGCTTGTAGACATTTGCAGCTAAAAGTGAGCGTAGGGAAAAATACTAATGAAATATTGGCAAGTATACTGGAAATTATCCATTGAATTATTCATCAAATTATTCAGCTCAATTCCCTTTTGAAAATATATTTTGGAAAATTCAGGAGCAACAACACAGCATACAAAGAAAGTGAGACCGAGAATCCAAGTCATCCTTGGACTGATGCTCCTTTATCCTGCTCTATAAGAGAACAGAGAGTTCAAGACCAGGTTTCACTGAAGGGTCCAAGAAAGCTTTCCTTGACTTCAACATATGAAACTCTGCCTTTATTGAGGACAGATTTGAATTACTGATATCTCTCAAGAACTACAAAGCAATGAACAAATTTGTTTTCAAACAAGACGTTCACAGTTCTTCACAAGGATTGACTCAGTGACCAATGCAGCTACCAATGTTTTTACTTATTCCAGGAAGCAGCTTTCACAGCTAGAAAGACAAGAAAAAAAAAATCTTTGAGTCTCTGCTTTTATTCTCACAGAAGGGCAGCAAGAGAAAGTATGCAATTGCTTTCCAACTAAATGCTAACAGGTCAAAGGTAAAACAGCAAAAATAGTTCTCTGGAAAACTGGTTTGAATGCCTATAGTGATTTTTGCTCCCAGGAATAATTTTGTCGCCATGCCATGCTTCATTAGGTTGTGTGGAGTCTTCCTGTCAGCGACAGTAATACCGACATAGAGATGGCTCCAGGAGGAGCCTCTGAACATACAGAGGACTAACAATTCGGGGCAGGAGGGGGAAACAAAACAGATAGTTTCTTCACCCAAAAGGTGGTTATACTGCAGGACTCCGTCATAGGATGTTACAGCTATAAAGAGTTGGGTTCAAAAGGCACTGGACAAATTTGTGCAAAACAATTAAACCTGAAGATTATTAAAGATAGATTTTGGTACAAACAGAAATAAAACCCCTCTGGAAGTCCCTGAACTTTACTGGATGCTGGTAAAGCACTTCAGGACATTATCAAGGTTACCCTGCCCTTCCCCTGCTCCCTGGCTTTCTGGGGCTGCCTGCTCTTCCTGGGCCAAACAGACTTTAGGCCTCAGCGAGCGCAGCCTTCCTCACGATCCCGTGCTCTTCCTCCCTGCACTGGTCCTCCAGCCAGCTGGTAACGCGCTGGGAAGGCTGCTCTGATACAGCAACAGCATGATGGGAATAAAACAAGTCACTAAGGGAGCCATAAAACCACATTTTAGTTATTCCACCATTACTTCTCCTAGCAGGCCAGTCCTACAACAGATCAAACTTCACTGACATAAAGCTTTGTTTCCCAGAAAACCCCAAACGACAACTATTGCAGCATATTTTTCCAAGTCATACTGCCAGGAGCCCCTATATAAATAATGTCTCCAGTCATTTGCGGCACAGTCATCTTCCCACAGCTATTTGTCCGAAGAATGGGCTTGAAATATCCACAGAACTACTCAGTGCTTTGGCAGCAAGTTACAAATATTTATTGATTTAGCCTTCCAACAGACTCAAGTGTTCAGCCTGTTATCTAGCATGAAGGTACATATCCCCCTCTTAAGTCCTGCCAGAAAAGTAAAGGATTTCTGCCAAACTAGTTTATTGCTATTCTCTTTCCCCCGTGGCTATCAATACCAGAGAGACCTGGACATGGGCTTTCTGCGCAGGGATTGATTTTACCCTCCCGTCTGCTACAAATGTGGTGAGCGTGGCTGGTGCCTTCCTGATGGACCTGCTTTTCCCCCAGGGTAGCACTAAGAACGGAGCACCCTCTTCACTCTAATCCAACTAAGTATTTATAACCAATATTCTTCCTGCAAACTGCATACGTACATATTTTTATGTGACAGAAGCAACCATTACAGGGAGAGGTACAATCCAGCAATGCCACCAGATGATTTCCCAGATAATTCATCTTTTAACTCCAGCTTTGTTTGTGCCAGACATCCCAATAACAGGAGACCATGAGAGCTAGCTTCATAAACACCCTCTGTACTTGATAAAAAACAGACTTAAGAAGAGATCTCAATGGCAGTACATCTTTCTCTATTTAAAAACAGGTCCAAGATGAACAGATAGCAGGAAAATTTCCTTTGAAATTATTACATATTCACTGTTTTGGTTTCACAAGCTCACTGTTATTGCACCCTGGCAGACATTCTCTGCACAGTGCATGCTGATAAAGGTATCATCTGAATCTGATGGTTCACATTCCCTGGCGTTTTGTCCATGTATGTTTAACACAATGCTTATCAGCTGTAAGTGCCATAGGGAGAGGATTTTTAAATTATTCCAAACAGCCCGTAACTAAATTGGCCAAATAAATTGCTTTCAGTTTAGGTTCAATTCATGACACACATCATTTTGGTGCTGTTATCCACAAAAAGGCCCTGAAGATGCTTTGTTTGCTGTCCACTCATTAAGCAAAAGAATCATGAGCCAATTGTTACTGTATTTATTTCACCTTACAAAGGATTACCAACCACTGATGCACTATTGAACAGAGAACTGAAATCTCTTTAAAGCTCAATTTCCCTGTCTTTTTTTTGAATTTCAGTTTTATTAATATGCCTTCTTTTTGTCTTTGAAATAATTGGTGATTGCTCAATCGCAAACATACATTTCATGGTTTAAAAAGCCCACAAGTCTCGTTATGCTAACTCTCTCATCCCAAATCTATGAAGAGTGGCCCAGCAGGTATTCATTAAACCTCTCCTTTGAAGTACTATTGTTTTGATGTCATGGACGTTTCTTCTAACCTGACCCTATGAAAGAGGTGATACACTTTTCACTCTCTCATTTACACATAATTTAGAGATGATGTAAAGCAAGGAAATGAGAAATGATGCTTCTATAAATTTGAAAAAACACGGGTTTAGATTGTTGTCCCACCTGTGACACCAGTTCCCTGCTGCTTCTGCTTGCTCACAGCGCTCTGGGGACCCTGGAGCTCAGCCTCCACGCAGAGAAAAGCCAGTGTCTGCACACACTCTAAGGGAACCTTATTTTATCTACACAGAGACACTGGCCCAGAGCAACAGGCAGGCACAGACAGCACACAACTAACCCGTATGCTGCTGCCTGGCCCTGGGAATCTACTTTGCTTTAATTGAGAGAAAATACTTCTCCACTCCCCTCCATCGCTCCTTTGCCACAGCCTCCCTCTAAACAAGCAGCTAACAAGCAGCTAGAGGGACTAACGACATCTTCCAGGACTCACAGGGTTGGGTGCAGAAGCAAACAATGACACGAATAGTTGATGTGGCATGAGATGATACGTTGCAAACCCATGCAAATTGTGCATCTAATGCCAGACCTGTGGACACACAGCTGTGTCAGGTGCATCTCCAGGGGACGTACCACATCCTCCTATTCCACTTTGAAGAGCTGTTGCTTAAACAGGTGGGGATGCGCTCTGCAAACATTTTTGTCACCTTCAGTCATCAGTTCACAGTCATCAAGTCCATATCCACATGTTCCCAGCAGGCTCACCCTTGGCCATGGCTCAACATCTAAAGCACTGCCACACTATCAGCCACTGCTTCCTATGCTTGCACAGAAAGAGCTCATACTGTATAAAAAACATCTCCTAGGCATTTCTACCACACTATAAAACGGTTACAGCTTCCTAGAGTACCTCATCTCTCCTCTTTTGGAGTTCTGTATTCTTGGATTTTTGCTATGCCATCATTATTACAGCCTCTATATCGATGTCTCATTTAATTGGTTTTATACTAACAAAATAATTTTGTTTACTTCAGTCCACTTTAGTCTCCGTGGTTTTTTGTGCAGTGCTAAATTGTGGCTGACTCTACATATCAAGAACACATGAGCCTTTCATATACAGCAGTGATAGCTAGAAACTGAAGAATATCTTCTTTCAGATACTTGGGGTGGAAAAACTATACTAAGTGAACATTAGAGAACGATGTTTTGTGGAACTGCATTTTGAAGGTGAGTTTGAAGACAGAAATTAAAACATAGCAAAGGACCGATAACCCTTGCTATTGCGTTAAATAAGCTTTAAATCACATTGGCAAAATACTGCACAAAACAGAGAGCAAATAAACTTTTTTTGCCAAATAATGTTTACAGAGTTAATACGATCCTTCTGTGCAGTTTGAAGTCCATGGTGGTCTTCACATGCTGGCCTACTTCATTCTGAAATTCAGATCATAAATTATCTTTCAAAACTTTTGTGGTGGATATATATTTACATTTTCCATTAAACAGTTGTTTTTTTTTTTTTTCTCTCTTCTTCTTTTTCTACCTTTAAATAGAAAAAAAAAGAAAAAAAATAGAAAAAAGAAAAACGAAATAACTTGTTTGTATTCTTCCAAATTCTCAGATGGTTTATTCATCGTTCTTCCTGTATCTTCAGGAGGATTAAATTAAGAAAAAAAAAATTACTTTTTATTCTTATTCTCTCATTCTACTAAACAGAATACTTGGGAGCTGACAATGTAAAAAGCATGTGATGGCATCCCTTTTCTGTCTGTATTTGAAAATGAGTAACAAAGTGATAGTGTTTCAGCAAACCTCTGCCACCCAGCAATTATTTCCAAAATATCCTTGAGATCTAAATGCTTTAGGCTGACTATCAGTTACTAATTTTTACTTTAACTAATTCCATAGGAAAAAAGCCTTAAGAGGAACATAAAATTTGCTGCAAGAAAATTATAGTCTTTTACATTAGAATGGATTGCTCTTCTTACAAATAGTTTATATACTTTCTTCTCTTGCTTCAATCAGCCTTCAGAGAACAAAGCTTAAGCTTTAGAGTACTCATTTGCAATAACAAGTGATCTAAAAAAAGAAAAAATGCATAAATGCACTTGTTTCAAAAGCACTGGAAACCCAACAAATAGCAAATAGCTTGAAATAAATATTGCTCTGTAACACTGGACTCCTCATGATATAGAGGATAAGGAAAAACAATTCTGTGAAGAGCTATAGGGAACTTTGGTATTTTTTATCATAAGCATCTAGGTTTTAATGAGCAAATGAGTCAACTGAAGAACCAGAACTTTCCTTTCCAGAACAGAAAACTAGGGATTGGTATTGGAGACTAAATAAAAATTATATTGTTCAGACACCATGGAGAGTCATTCATTTCACCTTTGTTGTTAGTGACTTTCTATATCACTGAAGAGACATTCAGAGAGAATATGGCTTCAGCCTTAAAAAAAAACAAACCAAACCAAAACACACAGTGCCCCAGCAACAAGCAGATTATACAGCTCGTTGTACAGATGCAAATGAAGCCACCACTAAAGATATGTGCAGAGGATTCAATTCTCCTTTTGACCTTAGCTCTTACACGTCAATTGCCTGCCTTGTTTCAAATAGTTGTTCCTCAGCCAGTGAAAAACACCTGCTGTTTCCATAGATGTTAATCTTTCTCATGCTGAAGAGGAGCTCTGCTCCAACAGCTCTTTCAGAGAATATAAGGATTTAGGATGCTGCAGACACCCATTTTCTTGGGCAGCCAGAGCTTATTCCCTTTCCAAAGCCAAGTACAGATATACCCCCAGAAGGACAGGATAAACCAGGCCCAGCAAAGCCTGCAGAACACTGGCAAAACCCTTATTTCCCTGTCTGTGCAATTCAGGTCATAAAATACCATAGAAATTCTGGAATCAAAAATGCAAAAGGCTCCAGGGAGACCTTATTGTCAATGGACATTTTGTGGACATTTTACAGACATTTTGCAAGGGTGTTCCATAGACTAAGGGAATAGTATCTGTGTATTATTTCAAAGGATGGGAAGGGGGGTTGTGGTTAATGAGGATGTATTGGACTATGGGAGCTGAGCATGACATTTCCCAGAGAAGTTGTGGATGCCCCATCCCTGGAAGTGTTCCAGGTCAGGTTGGACAGGGCTTTGAGCAACCTGATCTAGTGACAAATGTCCCTGCCACCCATGGCAGGGGGGTTGGACTGGATGATCTTTAGAGGTCCTTTCCAAACCATTCTATGATTCCCTCTGTTGGCTTTGCTCAGCTCATGAAGATTCACAGCAAAACTCAGGAGCTGAGCATCCAAGTCCATCTGTTAGGACTCGAATCACATTCAGTCAAATACCACAGAACAAGGGAGAAGCTGCTGTTTTGTAACCTAAAAGGGGAAACAACTTGCACATTTGCAAGAAAGCACATTAAGGATTTCTGCTTACAGATTATTGTAATCTTGTAACCACAATGGCTGCAGAGCTGACATCTTTTCCCACAAAGAGCCAAACAGCTACTCACAGGGAAAAGTGTGCAATAACCAAAAATTATCAGAACAGGTATTTTTCCCTCCTGATACTGAGATCTGTCCTCCTGCCAAACTAATTCACCAAATTAACATTTGTCACTGTCCATAACTTCTGGTAATTCATCCTATGCTGTATTTTATACACCTGAAGAAGGAGGATGAGTAGTAAATGACTGTCTTGAATGTGATCACATTTCCTTTACACCTGCTTCCCAGAACAAGAAAACAACCCACTGCACATACTCAAGTGATAATTATAAATAATAGTACTCAACACTTAAACCACCAAGGCTCTGCAGCTAATACAGCACATACGGGATGATGGGCCCTATTTCAGGCAGACAAGCAAGATGTTGTTAGTGTGCACAATGCCTATCAAAAAGGGCAACAGCCCCCATCAGGGCAGGGAGAAACTACTGTAATATAATTTGCAAAAGAAGATTTCATTTCACATCTGAACTCAGAACAGATATAAAAATAGGCTATTGTGTCTGGGATTGACATTTTAGATACCTCTTAGGTCAAGAAAAGTTTCCTGATCCTCTTCCTTTACTCTTGCTCCCCAAGAGTCAAATCCTTCTCCCCATCCTGCGGCCTCCACTTTTTCTCCTAATTACAAAGCTGTTTTCCTCCAGTCAAGATATGTAAGTGATAGATTGTGACTTATGTAATTACAGCTCAATCTAGCTCAAACTGATGGCATCAGTTAATCACATAACTGCTGCCAACAATAACAGAGAGGAACAAAACACAGTTCTAAACAGAAAATTAAGTCAAATAAATTAAAGAACAAATAAACCTGATGGAATCACAACCTGCTCGTAGGCATTTTATGAGCAAACTTCATCTCAATAAATCCAATAGATTCTGTAGTTATTAATACTGCTTCTATCCAAGTGGATGAAATTTTACAGGGAATTTTAGAGAGAAACAATAAACCGCTACATTAAAAATCAAGACAATATTGTATCAGCTCTTCTTTGTGCATGAGAGCTATCTCTTATCCAGGTGTTAAGTGGATTAACTTATATTGCCCTATAAGGTGAAATCAAGTTTGCCTGGCTGGATTTATTTTCCATTCTATTTATGGAGAGTTTCCACTAACTCTGAAAAGCATTTAAGCTATTTAGGAGCTTAAATCTAAATGGAATAATCTGCAAGCCTCAAAATAATGGTTTGACTACTCGTTCTGGTTGCAAATACTCATGTTCAAATACCTCATCTGCCTAATTTGAAATATCAATTTGAAACCAGGTACCTCTCTCCAGATGGGTGTTGTGACCACCAGCCTAGCGTTCTTGGGAAGTTTCTCTGCTTTGCTGGAGCAGCTCCATTTAGTATAGCTGATTCACTGAGATAGACGTAACCTCTGTCTTCTGTGTCTATAACAAGTGCTCAGACTACTTTGTCCCATTCTCTGCCCCGATATTTAACTTTCTATCTAAGTTAGAGAGTAATGCATCAAAAGACAATCTGTTTCCAGCATCAGCTCCACTGTCTGCTTGGAGCTGGATACAAAATAGAACTGTCCAAAGATACTGACTACGATTTCAGACTGGGAACCCTCCAGCCCCCAGTTCAGTCTCTTGGAGAGCCTCACATTTGCATCATTAGTTCAACAGCTATTAATTATCTCCTTTTAAGATGAGCATACAGGAGAGTTGGTATCATGCTCAGAGTACTTACCAACACTGTAATACCTAAGCAATTTAGTTACGGTAAACAAATCACTAAGAGCTCATCACCTAAACAAGTTTTGTAAAAATACAAAAAAAAAAAAAAAAAATTCATGCTACATTACCAATCAGCCTGTTAAACTTTTGAAATATTTCAGAGCAATTCAAGAAGGAAGAAGACTGCAAATCCTCTTAATTAGAGCTTGTTATGTAGCTACACGCATGCAAAAACAGTCCTGCATTTCAGGAAAACACGTTGGAAGACTTTTAAGTCTTGCAAGCAGAAGCAGGAGTTAACCTCTTAGCTCCAGAACTAGAGAAAGCAGAAAAGCTTCATCCTTTCTGCTAAGAAAATTAGGAATACATAAAAAAAAAAAAAAATTCTACCCTTACATTCAATAATCTTCCAAAGCCTTACAAGCTTCTATGGGCTTATACTAGTTATCCTCATCAGGAACACAGATGGTGCTCATTCGATCCAGTCAAGAATTAGGTTATGTTGGCCTGTGCTTTGAGAAACTAGCCAGCAAAGGCCAAACAGAACGAATGACCGAAATGGGGGAGGATGGGTAGAACCCAAATATTGTTGCACAGATTTCATACTGACATGAAATGGGTCAACATAGGAAAGACGTAACACTGCCATCAAGGACCATCTGATTAATAAGCAAGGCAGCACAGAATTATCTCTGATTGAACACCTACTTAATGGTATGTATCTTCCCCTCATGTCTTCATCTTGCCACGCACCAAATAAATTATGAGGCCACTGCGAAGGCACTGATGAAACAGTGTGATTTTTTTTTTCACTGATGAAACAGTGAAACCTGTGTGATGCTAACAGAACATCATAACACTTACATCAGAAAGAAACTATCCAAAGAAGAAAAACAGCTTTGGGGAAAAAGATTGTTGAGACAACAGAAGTGACTTTCCCTATTATTGTCAGGAGAACATTACCATGGGAATGGAGTAATGCAATAGTAAATAATACCTGAGTGACTTAAGATGGTTAAGGGGGAAGTGAAGATTGACATATTTGACCACATAGTTCATCGGATGCAAGAGAAAAAACACATTTAGGTAACAAGACACAAGCGTTGTGATATTGTCATATCACAGGGCGGTTCATTCTGTGTGAAAAACAAGTCAAACGAGCAAACTCAGTCACAAGATAATTATGAAGTACCACGTTTACAAAAGCTGTTTTGCTCCCCTACAAAAGCAAACAAAAAATAGTTGTGTGCGTAAACAGTTTCATTAAGGCATTTTTAAATTTAGATACAATACTGCAACCTTCCCCAGAAAGCCACGAGTCTGACCCCGCAGAGACAATAGAAACACAGCATGTCAGTTTGGTAATTAAGGCTCCAGCTATACACCACCTCGGTAGTTCTGCCTGTGGTCCTCACGCTTAAGATTTTTCTGTGTGTGAGGAGGTATCAGCTCCATTGCAGATAACACATATACAGCCCGTGTCTCATAAACCAGTTCCCTCTAACACAGATGTGAGGTTCGTGTCAAGACTTTCTAACACCTCTAATACATCCAGCCTGTGGTGTTCTTAAGTTTTGCATTCTGACTCGAGGAAGAAAGCAGACTTTGCAATAGTATTAGGACCCACTAGAGACAGAGGTAACAGTGTTTCTAAGTGATTTCTCTGTAAATGACTTTGGGAGGTGTCTGGGGGAAAGTTACTGCCACCAAAGGTTAAGCAGCTATAGGAAAATATCAGCACAAGAATAAGTTATAATATCCTTACCATAGCTTCAGTGAATCCAGAAGCAAGAAGGTTTAAAGCCATCAGAGGAGTGGGTTTCTGGTCCAGTCTCCCAACAGGGAGACCAGGAGCAAGAAACACAACTGATACTAAGACAAAGGCAATTAATATTGCAGCCTCTGAGAATGGGGGCCCAGAACCAGCAAGCCAGGCCTTTGCTGATCTTTCCTGAACCTTTCATCATGAAACAATGCTTTGCTTCCACAAATTCAAGGATTCACAGCCCTTCAGGGATACCAGTTAGCCTTAGGAAAAATTCATGAGGAAATGGGGCAGTGGCTTTGCTTCAGGCCCCTCCCCTCTCCCAGCACAAACCTTCTCCATCCCCTGCTGCAGCATCACCTTGTGCACGGGCACTCACGCCAGTCTGAATCCTCCGGTTCAGGACAGGCCTCTGCAAAGACCTGCCCAGGGAAAACAGATCACTGAATTAGCCTTTAAAAGGGGTAAAATCAAGAATAACTTTTGTACTGCAGGCAATCCACCAGTGAAGCTAAACACAGCAGGTCCCTTACTGGTGCCCAGCTCACGCTGCTGTACTGGTCTGGGGAGCGTGGGGTTACCGAGCAATGCCCTGCATTGCTCACGGCCTCTGCTAAAATACTAGGCCCTTCTCATGAAAACCTTCTTGTTTAATACAAGGCAGTTATCTCTTGATGCCATATCTCAGAAGCGAGGCTACACGGTAAGTTAGCTGTGGAGTCTGCTCTGTCCGCATGGCATATAACCAACTATTTTCATAACAAATTGCATTAGAACACAGATCGCTTTCGTTTAGCCTCTTTGGCTTATTACAAATCCTGTGCTGCAACAGTGGTGATTAAATAGCATTCCCAAGCACTGGTTTATTAAGCAGTGTCACTAAGTTATTTATGCTAGTCAGGAGCTCCTGATAATATTTGCAACCTTCATTTTTAACTCCTTTACTGCAACATTGTGCTGAGAAAAGCACCATCTGTCTTCTGCTTTGGTCACCCCCTTAGTATTTATCAGACACTCATTTTCATTCTGTGATTTCAAAAATGCTAAGAGAAGGGCATGCATTTTTGCCAAAGTAATGTTTCCTATAAGAAAATTCCCAAACATTTAAAGAAGCTTTATGCAGACCCCACTGTAAAGGCCTTTCATGGCAATTATTGTATTCAAAATACTACAGCCAAAAGATACTTTAAATGGACAGGTGAGTTGCTACCTGGTCTGGCAGCAGAGTTTCTAAAAGCTCAGAAAAGCCAATGAAAACATTAAAGGTTTAACCTTTGGCTACTAGTGGGGAGCCCCTCTGAAAGTAAAACAGAAATTATTAATATGTACTGCTTCAGGTATATAAGGCATCAGTTTAACTAGTCAAAGACCGGTACCAGGAATTCAACAAGAACATTGGGGCTTAGGAAAGCTGGACTTAATGAAATGGGAATCCAGGCAGAAGTTAGAGGCAGCTGCACATTTCCCCCCAGTACCACCTCCCAGTGCCCAAACCTCAGCATCGCGTGGACCCGGGTTGTTCCCGAGGCCCCTTCAGCCGCATGTCTCCCTGCCGCAGCTCCCCGGCCCGGCTACGGAAACACGGCAGCACCCTTTAGCTGCGCAGATTCTTCACTGCCAGGTATCTTTACCTACAAAGCCCAACCAGCTCCTCCTGCCCCCAAAGAGGTGAATGATGTCCTTTCAGGCATGGCGCACACGCCAGCCTAAAGGTAGAAAGCCAGGAGACTATTATCAGTCTCTTGAGTCAGTCTCAGAAGTGTCATTTGATCAGGCTGGCTCTATTTCACTCACTCCCCAGGCACTTCAGGTAGGAAATAGCTTGCCTGCCACTTCATAAAATGACAAGTTTTATCTGCAATTTTTAACAGCTTCACATAATAGAAAAAATATAATCTAGATGATTTAAAAAACTAGCTTTAAAGGAAGTACAAACACGTCTCACCCCTGGAAAAGCTGCATGGAGCTCTTTAGCCATAACTACACCAGGAGGAAATATTACCTCTCCTGGCTTGCCTGCTGTTTATGCTTCAGGGAGAGCAGATTTTCCTGTGGTCATGGTGGAAGAGAGAAAAATGAAGCTGTAGGTCTGCTTACAGAAGGAAACAAGTTGGCAGCAATTAAATATATTCAGCACAAGCCATGTAACCCCTTCTGCTGCTTTGCTGGCCTCTTAGAAAGCCAAAAGGTTAAGTGGGAACAGCAACAAACTTTTCACTGCCCTAGGAGTCAGCATTTGTATCAAGACACAGCATGGAAGTAGGATTAGCCCCATTCAGGAGAATAAGGAAAGAACTGCTACATGTGCACTACGCTCAGCATACATTCTCAAGGGGTTTTGTTTGTTGGTTTCTCTTAAGGTAAGCAAGCAAGGTGGTAGCTGTCTGTCTACAGAGAGGGGGAAAAAAAGCCATCAATATCAATTCTTTTACAACTCTTGCAAGGCCATACAAGCTGTTGCCAGCTGAAGTGCAGCTTGAGAAATCATCCTCCATTTACTGATCTCTTTTGAAATGCATTTACCTGACAAACGTCCCCCATTCAGTTACTTCTGTGGAATCCAGACTGGGCACAAGGCAGAAGCAAACAGCTAGAGATGTTGTACCACAGATGTTTCAAATGAAATACAGCTCCAGAGAGAGACTGAGCAGAGGGAGGAGTCGATGGTACAGAGCAGCCTGTTTTGACGAAGACTAAGATTTAACTGGCTTTTGCATAAGTCATTAGCATCACCTACATGAGCTGCATTGAAGTTCATTTCAGAGTGTTTCGACCAAAGTGGTTTACACTTCATTGTTATTGCTTTATGGTAAAAAGGGAACTGAAGAGGAAAAAAGTTACCTTGGTATTTTTTTCTATTACTTTATTTCAGAATTTTATTTTAAATTGAGAATACATTACCTAATTCTGTCAGGCTATGGAGTCCAAGGCACACAAATCAATTTTCAAGTATCATGCTGCTGATACTGCAGAGCCTGGATCTTGTGAGATATGAGCAGAGTGAATACAAAATACTTCTATTACAAGCACTACATGAAAAAGGTCTTCAAGAAGATGCTCTTCAGAATCATCAGTTTCCAACATTTGTTTCTCAAGCCATCTTGGGGCAGGAGGTGGAGAGGAATATATTAAAAATTCATTGATTTCAAGTCTTATATTTATTGTGTCTGGTGATGCAGGATCACTCCATAGTATGAACTGGCTTTTTTAACCCAAATTGTGATTTGCCGTATTTGCCTACAACAAAAATTTAAACTACGCTAACATGAAGCTGTAGTCTCATAGTCAGTGAGAGACATGTTTGCCTCCCCATTGCTGTAGAAAAAACACCTCCATCTCTTCAAAATACAAACTTAGAAACTTGTATAAATAACATAAAAATTTGCAAATGACTTTACAAAACAAGGAAGGAAAAGTCCTTACTCCTCAAAAAAAAAAACAAAACAAAAAAACAAAAAAGGAGAGAGAGAAGGGAGATAGTGATGGCAACTAAGGCAGCACTGAAAAAGACCCAGGGAAGATGACTACAGAGAGAAGTTCTGCTTAATAGTTTTGAACAAGCGCTCAAAAGAGTTTTTCCCTGTATAAATCATTGAGTAGCTGGAGACTAAAGTTGGATCTGGAAATGGAGTTCATATGCAATTTTGAGGAAATGGAGAACAGTTAATTCAGTATCTACAGGTTAAGTAAAAGCACCTGAGAAAAATGGTCTTTAATTATGTGACTAAAGAGGCATCAGGTGAAGGAGAAGAAAACAAACAAAAACAAACAAAACAGCCTTGCAACACTTCAGAACAAGGAAGAAAAAGGCAGAAAGAACAGAAGGGATGGGGGGGGGCGCAAGGGGGGGAAGCACCAAACAAAGATTATGTAAAAGAAAGGAAACCCAGAGAAGACCAGAGGTTCATCCCAGTGCAAGAGATGCAACTCTACATGACTGAGGACTTTTTTCTCATGCAATGAACCAGCTAATAGGAAATTCAGACTGTCTGTTGAGAGCAGGGACACAGGATGGAGAACAGAGGATGAAAAAGATCTCCATGGTTCAATGGAATAATCCACTTCTTATCCTCCACACTGAGTTGCATCACAAGATTCTCATCAAAATTATCAATTACTCTACTGGTTAGGACACAAAGACAAAAAAAGGAAGATTCCAGCAATCTTCAACAGAATCCCTTTCATCTCCAGAAAGGGCAAAGAGGCATGACAGGACAAACAGGCTGTTGTAAAAAAGTTACAGTGCCTAGTCCCTGCAGGACAGTCAAAACCATGAAGAATAGGCTCAGTTTAGCCCCAGGCTAAAGGCTATTCAGGCGGACTAATAAAATTAAGGTAAGGAAATGGAAACCATGGAAACAAAATCTGGGGAGCTTAATGCATTCTCTTTAAGGGAAGGTTTCATCTCATTCCGGATTTCTTGGGGGGGGAGGGGAATCACCACAATGCATATTAAATCAGGGATAATAAAATTTAGGAAGTTAAATGTCTAAGTGGAAAAAAAAAAAAAGGAAGTGATCTGGACTTAGACTTGCTGGATTAAGAGCAATAGGATAAAAACCTTGACTCTTCCTTTAGAAATAGTATTTGACAGAATTTGAACTGGAATGTATAAGGAAAACGGGTAAAATGCAACAAGACAGAAGAGGCATAAACAGCCCTTTCTTTCCAGAGAAAGAGAACTAATTTTTTCTAAAACGTTTCCCTTATTCTAGGTTTGATCCATCATCTGCTTGACATAGTACCATGATGTATTTAGTTAAATTGGGAAGTACTACTAATTCTAAAAAGGACTGGAATATAATACCAGAAGAACCAGATGGCACTAAGAACTGGACTACTAAGAGAGGAGTGACATTCAGAAATACAGCAGAAGGTACGATTTCACACTAAGAATTTCTCCTATGAGGACTTCACCAGTTGATGACATCTGAGATGGATTTCAGTATCTCACCAGTGGTCTCATGCCCATACATTTGGATAGGCAAGGACCAGCTCAGTTCAAGTGCGCTATCTGGGGAAGCCAGATACAAAGTGATTCTTTGTAAATGCTTTGAGATTAAAATATCCTGTAAACTCCTAGGCAAAAAAAAAAAAAAAAAGTGTTTCAACACTGAAAAATCTTGAAAGAAAAAAAAAAAACCAAAACATTGCTAAAGGTTATTTTTCTACCCAGTATTTTCTGTGAAAATTATTTCATCTTTTTAATTGATGACCCAAGTATCTTGCCCTGTGTTTGCATGCATCCACAACCAAACTATGAGCTGTGATCCCACACTGGCAGACTCATAATCCGAAGCTGTATTTTAGGCCACCTGAACCTGACAGAATCAGCTTGTTTTGCTTGTTTTGCACACCTCCTTTTCATGGAAGTTATCTAGAGAACAATGACCTTTAAGCCTGCAATTTATCATGTTTTTTTGCTACAAAATAATCTGATGCTGTAGCAGTTTTGTGATTTCCAAATCAGTACATTTTAACTGTCATTGCCACAATCAGCTGCCCAATTTCTTTGCCCATTTTTTTGGCAGAGCTGGATGTGTGCAGCCTTTTTAAAATAGTTTATGATGACACTGAAAAAGTTATTTAAATTTTCAGCTTGACAGTTTTGTCTCTACACAGAATCCAGACAAGGCAAACTAACTGAAGTGCCTTGAAAAAATGATATCATGAATATGCACACAATGGCACCAAAGATGACTCATGAAAAACTTAATTGTTCCCTTCTGCAGATTTAGTTTTCATGCAGAGGGACAAATTGTGCACTTCTGGGAAAATCTGCGAGATTATGAGGTTAAAAAAAAAAATTATTGTCCCACTGCCCACTTTTATATGAAGAGGGATTTTTTTCCTTTTTAAGTCTTCCCCCCAAGAAAAACTACGTTCCCATAGCACAGAAATGTTCTTGGATAGAACCAAGTAACAGAAACAAGACACTCTGCATAACAGTCAGCCATTATTTCATTTCTGGTTTTTATTAGGCTCCTTACTGTACAGCAACTTACCTTACAAGCAGCAGTAAGGCCAAGGGGCAGGTCATGAAAAAATTTCTTAAATAAAGGATATTAACAGTTTTTAGCACATCATTCATGTTCAGCAGTGTCTGATGCATCTCCGAACCGGCTGTACTGATGAAATATGCATACCTCAAGGTAAGAAGAGTTCCCAGGTAACTCCCTAAATGCTGCACCTAACATTTGCAAGCAAGGCTGCTGCTTTCTGTGGTATTTGAATGATGATACCCTTGGCCATTTGAAAATTTCAACAGCAGTTGAGATTTTTTGAAAAATCATTTTGGAGTTTAAAAGAAAGTGAATGCAATCAAGTTAATAACATACCTGATCATCGTGAGAGCACTAGCTCTGTTCTCATCTCTGACACAGCACGTGATCCTAAAAAGGCAACTCACAACTACTCTGCAGAAGCTGCCAAAGGGAAAAGCAAAAGCTTTTGGATAGAGATGGATGCCTTCTGACCCCTTGTCATTTACTGGGCTAAAACTAGCATGTCATATTCACGAAAAAAAAAATATTGACCCAGCAGGTCTGGGTATTAGAAGCTATTGACAATCTTCATTTGTTCATGCAGGTGCACAAAGACATTTTTGCAATTGTGATGAGATGCTGAAGAGGTTCGATGCAGCGTGGTACACCCAGGGCCCAGGCAGCTTGTCTCCTGCTCAGCCCTGGTTTCTTTCTAGCAGAGTAGCTCACTGGCCAAGACCAAGATCTGGCCTCCTCTTCATCCAGCTTAAGATCTCATCCAGGCCTTAAAATCTCAAATGGCTTGTGGGAATAATAAACATGCACTAAGCATATGATTAAAGCGTTTTCCTGCCTTAGTTCCAGATGTCAGTACTGTTCATCATGGTTCCCCTCCATCTCTCCTGCGTTGAATTGCGACAGGTTTACATTCTTTTCACAGTTGCTGCATCTTGCAAATTTACTCAAATTTATTTCCCATTTAGATTTCAGACCAAGACCAAAGTTTAAAGAAAATCCTTTAAGCAGATGTATCATGAAAAGCAAAAAAAAAGCCTCAAATGCAAAACTTGAAAGTCAGCTTATAAAGATTCCAAAGACTTGGTTACTTTCATTATAGGAAAATTAAACTCCATTTATTCTTGGATGCAACATAAGAGTAAAAACAAAAATTAGGAAAATGGAGAAAAATTTCATAAAGACTGATTACCCTAATTTGGAAGAAGGTAACTGTATCTCCTCACTTTAGAGGAAAGTTAGTCATCTGGTCCGTGGAGCTAATCTCCAGTCATCTCTAAATCTTCATGTCACCAGAGGGAAGGAAGGAAGCAAGCCGCTGGCACACACTTCTCTTCCTAACACTGAGCTCTGCCCATGCTGTCATCACACAGCCCTGAAGCGTTCAATCTGCCACCATGGCATCTGCCTACCTGCCCTATGCCAGATTTTGGGAGAATAAGGCTGAGCAAGTTACGTGAGCTAATGCAAACAGATGAACAGTAAAAACAGTGCTCAGTAGCAAAAGCTAAAGGTAATTACAACTTGTTGGACAAAACCCAGATGCAGTAGAAAGTTTTATGAATTAGTTGAAATTCAACAAAAGCTTTTGGTTGAGTTTCCTGATTTCAAAGGTTAAAAACTCCAGGACAGTTCTGCCCTATTTTCTCTCTTGAGACCCTGGATCCAAGGCCTTCCAGCACCTACAGGTACAGGCCTGCCAGATGGAGAACCTACAGTGGAAACCAGTCTGCAGCTCCCTGCTATGCCAAGATTCCCCAGAACCTCTAGGACACAGTGAGCACTCCAACTCCTGCAGAAATCTCATCTCTGGCAACTTCACAGTACAAATGACTGGCTGCGCAGAAAGGTCCTCCATAACACACCCCCACACCCAAGTTCCCAAGCTTACTGTACAATTGTTGGCATGAACTCCCTGAGACCACAACCCTTGAGCCACCCAAATGTTACCATCAGGGGCTGGAAATTGCATGGCTTTCAGGTTTCACAGGCACCACAGTATCAATACTGCACACTGATGTAAGTGAAACATCACAATCATTTCTTTAAATACCTTCTTCTGTCTCCAACACATATCTAACTAAATGGAGGAGAATGCCAGATATCATGTAGCTTGGAAACAGACCACATAACGAAGAATTAAACTATGCACAGAGTAATACTAACAAAGCAAGAGAGAATTTATTTGTATGATACATGAACACAATATTCAGATGTTTCTGGACAACCGCTGTAAGCAATTTTGTTTCGTGTTATGAATAGCTTGGTTATTTCTAGCACCCAAAAAGCAGGAGGGGTTGCCATTGGTAGCATTCATTGTCTTTACTCATACAACTCAACCCCAAATCCCCTTACCGAGCAGTGCTTCAGTGTTCCCTTCAGTCAAGGAAACACCACAAACTTCTGCTTTTGAAGATGGGGGTATATTCCTTCCCCGTTAATGCTCTGTCATCGTTCTTGTGCCCTACATTACAGCTGTAACCACAGGACCAACTTTTTACAGCATCTTCAAGATAAGTCCTAGGCTATGCTTACTTCAGCAAGAAGCGTGACATGAGAATTTGACTTGTGGAGCAAGACATTTGGCGCTAAGAATCCAGCTTTTACTCTGCATGCATTCCAAAGGGCGGTCCTTCAAACAAAACTTACCTGGTCAGGTGGACTGAACACTTGCCAAGTAGCCAACACACCCAGAATGTACATCCTGCAGTTTAGTTTTATCAGAGAAGAACCCCATTCATGCACTGATATCATCAAACTGAAGTGTGAAAAGCAGGGAAGACTCAGAGATTTATTTCAAGAGCATTCAACTGAACCAAGATAAAAATGGCAGTGTAGGTGTACCCTTATTCTCCCACCAGCTTCCCACACCACCACCTCATCACTGTGGGAACATGCAGCGCTGAGATAAGATCCATTCAGATAACCCCCAGTCCAACTAAAGTCAGTTTAATTCTTTTCAGGCTTCAGCATCTATCCTTATGATACTAACTTCAATATTGGCCTGGTTTTGGCTGGGATAAAGTTAATTTTCTTCCTAGTAGCTGGTATAGTGCTGTGCTTTGGATTTAGGATGAGAATAACCTTGATAACACACTGATGTTTTAGTTGTTGCTAAGCAGTGCTTACACTGGTCAAGGACTTTTCAGCTTCCCATGCTCTGCCAGGGGCACAAGCAGCTGGGAGGGGGCACCGCGAGGACAGCTGACCCAGACTGGCCAAAGGGCTACGCCATACTGTATGGCGTCATGCCCAGTATATAAACTGGGGGCAAGCGATGGCTGCGGGTGGTGAGCAATTGCATTGTGCATCACTTGTTTTGTATATTCTTTTATCATTATTGTTATTTTCTCTTCATCTGCTGTCCTATTAAACTGTCTTTATCTCAACCCATGAATTTCATGTTTTTTTTCCCCCAATTCTCTCCTCCATCCCACTGGGGGGGGGGGGGGGGGGGGGAGTGAGCAAACAGCTGTGTGGTGTTTAGTTGTCTGCTGGATTAAACCACAACAGATATCAAACCTTCTGCCTCCTATATGCAGAAGTAAGCAATAGTCATTAATCTACACAATCCAATTTTAATTTAGCAGGCCAAGCAATCAAACTATCATCCCCTAAATGTCTTCTCTCTCCATTGCAACAGTGGTTAAATTTTAGTTATACATGATGAAAATCCAGAATAGGTAAGAAAAGTTTTCCCAATTTGCTTTTTTACTTGATGACGGAGTACTCTAAGCTTCCTCAGAGATTTGCACCACACAAGACTACCGAGGAGATTAAGTCATATTCTCTCATCTTTTTTTCTTTCTAAAAAATGAATCACAAGCAAATTAACTTAGTGTTGCAAGTGCCCGGAGCCAAGCTCCTATATATGCAACAAGACTGTTTTCACATGGCAATCCAATATCATCTTTGATTTATTGATGCTTACGTCTTTTTTTACTATCAGGAGCTACAAAACACAGAAGAGATTGATAGCCAAATTACTTGGCTTAATATAAAGGAAACACAATAGATTTTAGAATTACACCAGAACCCTAACATTTACAAGTATTTTCAATAACAAAAACACTCTATGAAATTCCAAGTTCATCAGTTCATTTGTTATTAAAAAAAAACAACAACCTGATCTCTGATCTACAGCCTTAACACTGGTGTTATACAGCTTGATTAATAATCTTAAGTGTATCAGTTTTCACTAGAAGAGTGTTCATTTCCTTTTGCTCTTCTCATGTCCAGATTTTTTTAATGTAGCCTCTAACAAGAGAGAAGTACCCCACCCCAAAAAAACCCCATACATTTGCTTTTAACAAGTTTAAAACTGTGAAAAAAACAGTTTAAACACTGTTTTGAGACTTGGTATATATTTTAGTACATTTCTCAGGCTATTGCGTTTCCTACTGAACACCAAGTCAAAGCTTTATTAATTTGTCTGGAGACATATAAGGGCTACCTGCTTTTCTTGCAAAGTGACAACACTGATAACCCACTAAAAGAAGAGAACAATGTTTCTAGGCTAATTATAACATGGAATGAATATACTTTAATAACATTCTTTATTTTGAGAATAAATACATAAAACAAACGCAATATATTAGCCACATTTCCTCATATACATTCAGAATATAACACGAAGCTAATAGGCATAATCATCAGAACTAGTTGAACAAACAAATTTTTACTAAGCAAACAACACTAGAGGAAAGCTGGAAAGGTTATGCACTAGTAGCAGGCAAAGAACATGTGATTTCAGTGTTTCCTTGATATTAAAGACAAACATACTGTAGTTATAAGCATGAACTGACAGAAGTGTTTAGCTCCGTGCAGTGGCCGTTTGAGGTTGTTCTGACTGCAACTGCTTTCCAAGGTATTCCCTGAAATACAACAAAAAATTAGACTGAGAAACATTCTGGAGAGTAGGGAGTAGGATAGTGGTGGGAAGTATGAAGTAGAGAAAGAAGAAAAAGCTTAGAATTATTCCTTCAAATAATGTCTGCTGTCAATAGTCAACTAGAGCTACTATGAGACTACCTAAGCTTTAGGTATCCATCATCTATCCCTCTGAAAA
The DNA here is from genome assembly GCF_047370975.1 of Nipponia nippon. NCBI lineage: Eukaryota > Metazoa > Chordata > Aves > Pelecaniformes > Threskiornithidae > Nipponia > Nipponia nippon. Next base: position 43,493,881 of record NW_028262290.1, on the reverse strand, counting down.
TAAGGTACGAACCAAACATCAACAAAACTGTCTGGAAAAAGAAAAAGCCCAGTAGTACTATTTAGAAGTCCTGGCAACTGCTATAGAACACCCACAAAGCCCACAGATTTTGCTTGTTGAATATACATATTAGAAGCTGTGGCAAAGTATTTAAAAGGATCTCATCCCATAACCCAGCTGCATGAGCACAAGTAATACCAATGGCCATACTGGCAATTTAACCCATAGGCTAGCAAAATAAGACACTGACTGAAGAACTATATGTTCAAGTTGGAAGAAAGAAAAGATATTCAAGCTTTCTTTAAGGTGTTTTCCTCACCTGTATTTTGAAGTGCACTAAGTCACTTACTTTATACCTGCCCTCTCAACACTGGAACAAACACCCCTCAAATTCTTAGCATTTGCCTTGAGCAACAATATCTAAATTCTATGGAAAAATACTGCACAATTCTTCTGAATGTTCCCATCTTTCACTGTCTCCTGTGAAAGCAGCTCAACACTTCACAGAACCACAAAGAAGCTGAAAGAGGTCTTTAGTAATATCTGGGTTGTTGCTTGTTACAGAAAATAAACTTCAATAATTGGAGCACTGCATCAGCTGAAAGAGAGGTTTCAGGACCTGTGAAACATAGGCGTTCTTTTTCCATTGCTGATCGTACATTTAGCACTACAGTTTTTCTCACTACACAGGTATTTCAACCTACACAGATTAAACATTAGAAGCAGATCAGAGAAATAATGTTCAGAATAAAGCTTTTAAAAAAAAAAAACTAACTCAAGAGTATGCACTTTTGCTTTATTTAAACAAAAAAAAGAAAAAGATCAGTTCTCATTGCACATTTCAAAAGCTAGTTTCCAGTTTAGTGTTCTGTTGAACAGCAATTCCTTACGCATTACAATTCCTATCACACAATAAAGTTTAGAACCACAGCTGTACCACCCAACAGCATTTTTCTCAGTTTCAGCGTTAAGTATCTAGAAAAGCAAAAATTCCTATAAAGTATAAACGTTAACTTCAAACTCCACTAGCAAAGAAAGTAACACATAATGTGTATGCTGAGCCATACGTTATGATTTAGCACCTTCCTTCACAGCTTTATCAGGTGTTGCTGCAGGATCACAGTATTTTAATGCTTGGGCTGTACTCAATAGATATGACTCTTGATCATAATAGGTAGGTTACCACCCTCAAAGTAGAGAGTCCTGATGGCAAAGAAGGAAATGAGCTGCTCTCTTGTGGTTTTGCAGGACTCAAAATTGTACCACCAAAACAAACAGAATTTGACAGCCATCCAAAAACACAGCCAGCAACTATGGAAGGGCTTCCAAACTCACCAAACCTCCTTCTGCTCCCCCAGTGTTGGTTTGGTTTTGGTTTTTTTTTTTTTCCTTTGTTTCATGCCTACACGCGTGTACTGAACCTAATATTTCTTCTCTGACATCCAGCCTCGAAAGCAACTGACACTTGCTACATAAGTGGCTCTGCTCACAGCATCACAAGCCTGAAAAATTATTTATTCTTAAAGCACACATGAACCATTTTGAATGTGAAATTCCTATGCAATTACTTAGAAGTAGGAAAATCAATCAAGCTAACAGTCCGTAACAGTACGATTATTGCATGGCTTACAATGGTTCAGATGCACGGTTAAGGCTTACTAAAAATCCAACCATAGTGCAGTGTACTCAGCAAAAATCTCTGAGAAGGCAGAGCAGTAGCATATTTTGTAGGTACTTAGTGCCTTAACAGACACATTCAACTTCTAAGGCCATACAGTAGATAGTACAGTACCTTCCCTACAAAACCTTTTATTTCAGTCATTCATTTGCAGGGGTGAGGTTTAAGTCCAGGGACAAGGAAAAGCTCTTATCCCGTTTCCCCATACAGAATGAGTATCTGCACTTACTGCTCTACATTGCTACGCTGCAAACCCAGGTGAAAACCCCATACTGTTCCTACCCCATCACTTCTTTAGCCACCAATAAGGAGAGCAGATTGATAAGTTATTCTGCCAGGCCTTTAGTCAATTCTCCCTCCCATCTTCCACTAAAACTCAAACTACCGAGATTAGCTAGAGTATGCCCCTGTTCTCCCTCTGTTAAAATACATACTAAAAGGACAAAAAGATTCAAGTGTATTTTCTACATATTTGTATTTCATCACACCAGGAGGCTAAGTAGCACTGTAAGCTTCAGTCTCACACATAAATTGAACATAGGTCTCCAGCACTATGCTATTACAAATCAAGTGTCCAAGATTTTTTTTATGTATCTTGCACTCATACTTAGTTAAATCTCAAGAGAAAAACTGGGATTTTAGAATTACTGTTTACCCTACAAAATTAAAATTACCTTTAAGAATGCAAGCATTCAACACATTGCACTATAAGAGCATGTACGATGAAAGAAGAATAGATCTTGTCACCAAGATAACAAGTCACTTCACAAAATATTCAAAATAGCATCTGACAGATTAGAGATGCAGGCTACAATGGAAAGTAATGAGACTTGATTTTTAAAATTACAAGCTATAAACCCATGAATTGGGCCACTTCTCCCTATTTTAAACTTATTTTGTTAGTCCTTCCTTCATAACCACAGAAAAAGACCACATTTACTATAACAAAGGCATCATGGTTGGTCTTTTGCAAGCACATCAAATTTCTAAGACAGTTAAACTCAGAAGCAAAAGTATACAACATACGAGTGTGGCCGCTACTGGCACAGATTGATGCATGCCTGATCAGCTCATATTATCGACTAAGACAAAACATAACCTGCTAACATTTCACACAGCTGACCTTTGGGGGCTTACATACCCATTGTCTTTCAATATGCAGTCTTACAAGCAACATCGTTTTTCCCTTTTAACCAGGCCAAGCAGATCTGCAGGGTGTCGCTCAATATGCGTTCTACAAGATGTACAAAATTCAAGTACGAAGTTGTGAAAAAAGAGCAAAATACCGTCCTGGCCAACAACAAATTCAGTCACCCATTCCTTCCACTAGAAAGCTGCCTTTTACCTTGTGTAGGCATTGCATTATTGTATATAATAATTCAAAAGCCAGTCAGAAGTAATAAACATTTTCTCAATACAAATACACCAGCTGTCCAGCCATTACATAAGGCTCATTCTTCTTTTAAATCATTTAAGGGGATGAAGGGAAATTAAATTCTATGTACCAGTAGTCCAGTAATATTAAGCATATTTATATCATAAAATCATAGAATCTTTAAGGTTGGAAAAGACCCTTAAGATCATCGAGTCCAACCGTTAACCTAACACTGCCAAGTCCATCACTATACCATGTCCTCAAGCACCACATCTATCCGTTCTTTAAATACCTCCAGGGATGGAGACTCAACCACTTCCCTGGGCAGCCTGGTCCAGTGCCTGACTGCCCTTTCGGTGAAGAAGTTTTTCCTAATATCTAACCTAAACCTCCCCTGGCGCAGCTTGAGGCCGTTTCCTCTCGTCCTATCACTCGTTACTAGGGAGAAGAGACGGACCCCCACCTTGCTACAACCTCCTTTCAGGTAGTTGCAGAGAGCAATAAGGTCTCCCCTCAGCCTCCTCTTCTCCAGGCTAAACAACCCCAGCTCCCTCAGCCGCTCCTCATAAGACTTGTGCTCTAGACCCTTCACCAACTTCGTTGCTCTCCTCTGGACACGCTCCAGCACCTCAATGTCCTTCTTGTAGGGAGGGACCCAAAACTGAACACAGTACTTGAGGTGCGGCCTCACCAGTGCCAAGTACAGGGGCACTATCACCTCCCTGGTCCTGCTGGCCACACTATTCTTGATAAAGGCCAGGATGCCATTGGCCCTCTTGGCCACCTGAGCACACTGCTGGCTCATGTTCAGGCGGCTGTCAACCAACACCCCCAGGTCCTTTACCGCCAGGCAGCTCTCCAGCCACTCCTCCCCAAGCCTGTAGCATTCCACGGGGTTGTTGTGACCCAAGTGCAGGACCCAGCACTTAGCCTTGTTGAATCTCATGACGTTGGCCCCAGACCATCAGTCCAGCCTGTCCAGGTACCTCTGCAGGGCCTTCCTACCCTCCAGCAGATCGACACTTCCACCCAACTTGGTGTCGTCTGCAAACTTACTGAGGGTGCACTCGATCCCCTCATCCAGATCATCAATGAAGATGTTGAACAGGACCGGCCCCAGTACTGAGCCCTGAGGAACACCACTCGTGACCGGCCGCCAACTGGATATATATAATGCTTTATTCCTTAACTGCTTTCCAGAAAGGGAAGAAAAGTTACCATCTGCTTAATGATGCTCCCTCAAGTCAATAAGCACCTGGAAAAGTCTGTGCTCTCCCACACAGACTAACAATTCAGCACACCATTTTGGTACACTCCCCATGCTGGGATTGTAGAAGTGAACTCCGTGGATGTTTTTAAGGTACCTTGCAACAGTTCCTAGTAGCACTAACTTGGATTCAGCACTAGAAAACCATGCAACACAGAACAAGCAGGCAATTCGTCCTCCAGCATTAATAATCAAGATGTAAAGTACCTTGGAAGTTCAAATTTGCAAGTTCAGCTCTTTGGAACAAAAAGTTCCACTTTGACTGTTTTCCTTCCACTGGAATAGAAAGGCCTTTATAAAGGTCAGTTTTAGCCCCCTTCTGACTCCCTTCTACATAAAGCCATCCTTATTACAAAGCAGACGAAGCTGGTCCAGATGAGCTTCCATTTACAGTTAACTGCATTCAAATGAGAAACAACTGATTCAGTATAAATTTAGAAGAGCACAAAATATTATCTCTGCACTGCAGAATATCATCAAAACATGCAAGTGTGGTACATCCCTTTGTAGTTACCCTCTAAAGTCATCCATTTCTCAACTAAAGCTCAGATTGATGAAACCTGCAATGCCCCATTCTCTCACTTCCTTGGTCATTCAGAGGTCTGATGGTGAGACATAAGTCATTTCCATTTGCAAATTAATCTTTTCATTCATATTAGAATAACTGGGATTCCTTCCACCCTAGCAATTCCCTCTTTTACAGGCCTAATCTTTAAACACATGTTTTCTGAGGTATCCAAAGTGCTTTTTCCAACAAAAGGAAACTTAGAGGTGAATACATGAATTTGTTGCGTCTCAAATCCTTATGCCAATTTGTTGCTTCATTCAGTTTAATTTAATTGGGTTTGTTGGCATATGAGAGACACTGACACCCTCAAGCTAATATATACTTAAGTGTTATTGTAATTGCAACAAATGCTTAAAGGTCATTTAGGTAAAGGCACAAGGAACTGATCCAACACACAAGCCAGAAAATTCAGCAAGTCTGGAATAAGGAGGTAATTGCAAACCAGCACAAGACCCTACTTGAAAATTTTATACTGATTTTCAGATTGAGCAACGGACCATTGTCAACAACAATCTATGATAGACGAGAAGTTTTAAGGCACGTACAATAGATTTCCAGAGGTCATGTGCTAAAAGGAACAAGCCTTGCAGTTTAAGAACTACTATGCTTACTGTTATACTCCAAATTCCAGTGCAGTTAGATTTACCTGTCCTTTAAGGAAAACTGAAAAATTCTGCTTTTTGGCAGACAAGGGAAAAAAAGTAGATGAAGCACAGAAGAAAGGAAGGATGACATTTTTGTATTCTCTCTTTTCTAACAACATTCATCTTAGATCTTGCTTATATCCAATTTATTAAAGAACTATGTTATCCAAAAAATATTTGACAGTCTCGAACATCGGTAATTTCTAGCTTGTTTTAGCAGACTGAGGTTCTTAAGAGGTAGAATGCTTCCCTTTGACAAAGAAAGATATAAAAATATTGATTTTATTTTTCTCTATCTAATCATAAACCGTGAGCCCCATGCTTTTGAAAATGAAAAGCTAGTTCTAAAGAAATTCTTCCCCTTATGAAAGAGTACAGAAGTGTAATAAAGCTACAATAAAAAGTCTGCCATACAACTCAAGCAACTCAAAAGACATTGCCAACATACACTGTCACAAAAAATCGTAAAGATACAACAAATAGTTAAACAAGTTCAAAGGACAGGAAGCAGATGGAATAGTTTGAACAGAACAGATTTGCCATCTTTACGTTGCATTTCTACTACGGGTCTAATAACCTGGATTTGTTGAGAGAGACAGACCAGTTTTAGCCATTTATCGTGGCTTCACAAATAGGTATTCAAGTTACACAATTGATGTACTCCCAGCTCTAAGCAGGCTAAATTGTCCCTTGAAAGCATTGGTCTTGCTAAGTGTTTCACTGCTGCAAAAACAGCTCCACAGATGTGACAATCCCTGGAACCTTCTGAGCAGTAGACATGAAGTGGCAACACCAGGACAAGGTTGCAGCCATCTCTCAAGTCCCCATCTAATCCAGTGGGGGACAAAGTGGCACAGCCACCCTTGAACCCATTCCAGCTGTGTATGCCCGCCTTTTTCTCATGGGGCACTCATTCCAGCATTCTGGTGAGACAGGTTTTTTTGTTCATCTAACTCTCAAGTGAATTGTTTTCTGCTAATAAGCTCCCTTGAACCTGGTTACTGCGGTGTCACATTAACACCAGTAATGGCCGGGAGAAAGGCAGGTGGAGCTGGAGAGGGGCCATCACAGATGCGTTTGCCTTGGCATGGAGCCACAGCCATGGAATTCAGTAAAGAAAATAAAGAAACCAGGCTCAAATCAAACCTGGAGCTATATTAATATTTGGTTCCTGAAATATAATATTAACATGTCATACTGCTGGATCAGAAATTATACCACTGCATATTTTTATATATTATTTTAAATATCAAATATATACTAGATGTATTTTTTTTTAAATATACAATATATATTTTATACATTACATGCACTGCTTTTCAGAGAAGTAAATAGAAATAGTACAGCTATGAAAGTAGTAAACTAAAAACCAAAGAGACATCTTCCTAGAGAGCTGGGCTGGGAACACTGCCTAAACTGGAGTGCTACCACACAGGAAAACTGCAGTCCTCTTCTGTCACTTGTTTGCTGAATACAATTTTCCTCCTTGACTCAGTAGATTAATGCAATACGAAGTATTTCAAGAAGAAAAAAAAAAAAAACAGAGGTGTTAAAGATTATAAAATATTTGTCTCTTATACCTTCAGCACTACTTATGGTCTGCATTGGTAAGCCAGCACAAACAAACAACAAAAACAAAGAAGAAACAAATGTACACAACAGAATCAAAGCTACTTCGACCAAACAGTTTGGGCCTCCACCACATCATCAAACTGAAGTTTTTATAAATTAACTTATTTTCAGTGGAACCACGGTGATTTTCATCATGTATCTCCTTTACCTATACATGTGGCCTTGGACGTCAAGAGAGAGGAAATACTGCAAAAATCTCTGCAATCCTCAATATTTAGTCTAACAGATTCCACTTAATGCAAACAGGTAGAACAAAAGCAAACTGTTAAGATTATCAGCACCTAGGACATTTTTTCACCTTAATAATTCACAGTAAAGAGACATTCAGCATCCTGTTGCACACACTAAAACTAAACAGCCTAAATGGTTGAGCAGAGGGATTATAAATATTATGTGAAAGTTTTTTGGTTGTTTTTTGTTTGTTTGTTTTTTCAAATGGAGCCTGTCTTCAGCTGAATGCAATAATAATCTGTAGATTGTTTATTAATATCTCCAGATTACTGAAAACATTATTCATAGCATAGTTTATAGCCCTCCTTATGATGTGAAATGCAAAATTAATGTGTGTCTTCAGACTGAGACACTGCAAGAACCTCCTTTTCACTCAGCAGTTACCCTTCAGAGAGGATTTGTCCATTTTTTGGAAGAGTAATTCTAGACTACCAGTTTACAGCTTTACATACAAGCTATAAAGAAAGAGCAGATCAATGAGCTCCTATTACAAGGCTATTACTCAAGCATTTTATTAGATTTTAAAAGAAAAACTTATGAAATTCAATTCAATATATGCCTTTCTATTACGGAGACAAGGTGTAAGTCATTTTTCACTTATAAAATGCACTATGAGCTAACACAGAGCCATTCTGTGAATTAAAAAGAATGAACTTGACTAAACCATGCAACTTGGTTTGAAAGTGGTTTTATACTTAATCAGAAGATTTAGTTGCCATAACGAACAGTAAGCAAAATGCTTTCAACGCTTAAGAGCTTTAAGTTTGCACAGAACATTTCAGAATGACCGACATAGGAAAATTCAGTTAAACATGACCTATCAGGAAATCAAATCTTTAAAGTAACACTAATCAGAAGTGAAACTATCAAAATTACTTCTTTGGTGACATGCTTTTTCAGCATAGCACATGAAAATGAACAATTTCTTTGAAAAAAAGAAAATGCAAACCGAGCAGGATGTTCAATATTTACAAAATATTTGCTCCACATTAACAGAAGTTCTAGAAATATTAGTGTGTTTTACTAACAGTGCAGATCTCATGCCAGAAAACTTGATCATAGTGTGAAATCCCAGAGAGCATATGCACAATACAAACCACAGTCCCTACCTGTATGGAATGAAGCTTTGCAAGAATACATATTTATGTTCAAATAAAAAGATGGAGCACTCATACTAGATATCAAGTGTGTCTATAACTAATTGGATTTTTGCCTAACTTGTCTCATTCTAGCTAGGAACTGTCCTCTTAAAAAAAACCCTAATTTTTATCAGGGACACAATCTATCTTCTCAAACTTTTCAGTTAGTTAACTTCTGTTAATTACTAAAAAGGAATTGTATTGATGATGAAGGCTAAGAAACAGGATAAATAAATACAGTGGATTGCATTATCATGTAGGCATTGTTTCCCAGATTAAGCATTACATGCCTGAGTGTTGGGATGGGGAAAAAAAAAAAAAAAATAAAGTGGGGGGGCGGGGGGGACAAACTTCATGGCTGCCAGTTAACTATCATTACACCTTGCACTTACCACCACCAAAAGTAAGCAAGGTACAGAAGCTATCTTAGGAGACACATGGGCTTTGGAGAACAAAGTTTACACCAAAGAAGAATAGTGACAAATGCTGAAAATTCCATGCCAACTCTATAGAACAGCAGCTTCTAAATACAGCATAATGCAAATTGTAGGCAGTTTCAGATTTTTTTAATGTCTCTCTGCATAACTAGTCATTTTAAAAGATGGAAAGCATGTAATTTTGTCTGGGATGTGCACTCTGAAAATCATATATGAATCTGTTCCATATTCAAAGCTTATCTGAATTTGTTGCTTCATTCAGTATGCCATTTATTAATTTTAGTTCCAATACCATACATGATCATGCATCAATGATGCATCCTAACTCCCATTGTTTAGCATCCTCCAACATACTCCTAGTCTCCATATTCATATCAATTCATTGAATAGCAGTTTATTCTAAAAGTCTGCCCATTTAAAGTAGGTTCAGAGCTCAGAGCCTGCACAGCTGGAAGGACCCTGGGGAGATGAGGCATCATACCTGAAACACAGAGATAAGAGATGCAATCCCTCACTAACAGCAGCTCACTACTCATAAGCAGCAAGGTGGGACAACACAGTCCAATAGTTTAGTCAATGGGAGCAAATGCCGAAAGATGCTACAAGTTCTGCCATTACCCTGACTCAGCCAAAGGAAAAATAAATGAGTTTGCAGTCAGATTCACCATGGTTTCAGTAGCACTTCTATGAATACTGAAGAACTTTTGACCTATAGAGGTTAAACCACTGCATTTCACTTTACATGTGCATGAACAAAGAGCACACATGATCCATCTCCACAGCTCACCTAGACTGGATGTTGTAATAATTCTTTCTTATTTCTGACCTCTGGTCCCCAACTCCCAACAGCACTGCTGCTGATAGAGCAAGAAAAAAAAGTAATATGCTGCACTTACTACACGAGTCATGAGCCAACTTCCCTGGGCCTAACCCAGCTAGAAGACAAGCAAGTGGTGGAAACTAATGCACTATGTTCCAGATGACCAGTAAGGTCATAAATAAATTATACATTAAATGCAGAACATCTAGAATTCATCTAGCTCTTCATCTAGCTCTTATTTTAGTGAAGTAACACAAGGTTGGAATTAACCCCTTTAGAATGAAGCCAGGAGACTACAGGTTCACAAATCTTAAGACAGAAGATTATTCCCACTGCTCAACTTCAGTCACTGAAGCTGCTCTGCACTGCCCTGAAAAACAACCTACTTCTCTTCATTATTCAGAGAAGGAACTTGGGCTTCTAACTGTAGGTGCTTTGAGTCACCACATCCCATACCTGAAGTAAAATGTTGTGCCATGAAGCACATGAAATGTATGTGCTTCATCTGTAAAGATTAACATACTGGGTTTCTTTAAAGTGATGTATCATAGAATCATTTAGATTGGAAAAGACCTTTAAGATCATGAAGTCCAATCGTTAACCTAACACTGCCAAGTCCACCACTAAACCATGTCCCTAAGCACCACGTCTACCCGTCTTTTAAATACCTCCAGCGACGGGGACTCAACCACTTCCCTGGGCAGCCTGTTCCAGTGCCTGACTACCCTTTCAGGGAAGTAGTTTTTCCTAATATCCAATCTAAACTTCCCCTGGTGCAACTTGAGGCCATTTCCTCTAATCCTGTCGCTTGTTACTTGGGAGAAGAGCCTGACCACCACCTCACTACAACCTCCTTTCAGGTAGTTGTAGAGAGCAATATACTGTCATGGTTTCAGCTGGGATAGAGTTAATTTTCTTCTTAGTAGCTGGTATAGCACTGTGTTTTGGGTTTAGGACAAGACTAATGTTGATAACACACTGATGTTTTAGTTGGTGCTAAGTAGTGCTAAGCTGTTGCTAAATAGTTGCTAAGTAGTGTTTACACTAGTCAAGGACTTTTCAGCTTCCCATGCTGAAAGGGAGCACAGCCAGGGGGACTGACCCAAACTGGCCAAAGAGCTATTCCATACCATATGACGTCATGCTCAGTATATAAGCTGGGGGAAGAAGAAGAAAGGGGGGGGACGTTCAGCGTGATGGCATTTGTCTTCCCAAGTAACCATTACGCGTGATGGAGGCCTGCTTTCCTGGAGATGGCCGAACATCTGCCTGACGATGGGAAGTAGTGAATGAATTCCTTGTTTTGCTTTGTTTGCTTGTGCAGTTTTTGCTTTACCTATTTAACTGTTCTATTTTATTTTACTTCGATTATTCAACTGTCTTTATCCTCAACCCACAAGTTTTCTCCCTTTTACCCTTCCGATTCTCTCCCCGGTCCCACTGGGCTGGGGGAGCGAGTGAGCAGCTGCATGGTGCTTAGCTGCTGGCTGGGGTTTAAACCACGACAACATGTAAGTGCTGCCAGTTTAGAACTTAATGATTTGATTCTTTTAAAGTCTGCATCATTAAAAATATTGCTCCAACCAGCATTAGGTTTCCCAAACCCAGTTCCTAATACTAAAATGGTCAAGTTGGGTATTGCCTCTGAACACCAGCAACAACACGGAATAAGGAGATGATGTTTCTCATACATAGTTAAAGCACAAATTAAACAGGACACACAAAAAAATCTGAATCATCATTGCCATGCCGAACTACCCCATCTGCCAATAACTGTTTTTACCATGGGGTGCCGCGACTAATACGGTTAGTTCAAGTGAGATTAAAACACAGGATAAATTACCATTTAAAGACATTAAGTGATGCTAAAAAGCTACCTTCACTCTCTGCTTCAAGTGCATGATCATTTAACATGCAAATGTAACTGGAATATTTCAGCTGAACTTACCTCATCTGAAAAGAGGACAGCAGTTACTGCTTTTGCCAACCTAGTTTCACCATTACACAGAATGCCTGACAGTCTGACTTCCCCCCAGTTTATCCCTGACTTAAAAACCCCTAAGGAAATGCCAGTTGAGCAGCCTGTAATGAACTATTTGAATTACTTAGGAGTTAATTGTCTCCAAGTTGAGTTATTAGCAGTCTAACGATACAGCTGCTTTTTAAGCAGAATGCCACTTCAGCTGCCCCATGACAGTCCCTTGGTTCAGGTACCAGAAGTCTTCCTTACTCTGCTGGTTCAGGCACAGCACTTGCACCAAGCCTCAACCTCGCAGAGCAAGCCCTTATTTTCTCATCCTTCTCTCGGTTAGCCTCCAGATCTAGGAAGAGCCTGACTACCTCTGTCATGCACATTTCACAGATAGTAAGGCAGAGTTGTTTCATGCCAATTAAGTTCAAGGAAAAAAAAACAATTGTTTCTAGTGAAATAACTGGAATTCCAAAACAAATGGAAGCAAGGGGAAAAATTATTATTGTTCCTCCAGCTCTGAAGAGCAAGGTATGCAAAACCTTGAAGTTGCCAAGTAATCCATCTTATGACAAAGCAAATTTAAATAAGTAGACACTTGAACTGCACTGTACGGCAGCCAGGGGACTCGACTCTCTCTTCTCCCCACACAAGCTATGAAACAGAAGAGCTCTTGACACATATCAAAAACCAGATCTATACAAAGACAGATCTAGCTTCCCACATACAAACAATGTGTCGTTTCCTTAGCTCAAGCTCTCCGATGTCCATTCCAGGGAGAACGCTACTTTGGCAAATACGAGCCAAGGACAATATGTTCCAGAGCCTTGTTCCAATAAAAATTAAACTTATTCCCTACAATGATGACAATATGAATCTAAAAATGGCACTAACTTAAACAGATCCTTTTTATTGACACCTTTGAAGATCCAAAACTAGATGTAATTGCAATCTTTCTCTCAGTCTCAAGTCTAAACATTCACAAACTGTGAAAAGCAGGCACAGAAATGTTCATGCCATTAAAAAAAAAACCAAGACAAATCTAGAAGACCAGATATGATATTTTTAAAATTAGTATGCTTAAGTTGAAAACGAGAAAAAGATAGGTTAGGCGTTCAGGCGTTGCGCTGGAGAAAGACCAGTTTTATATTTTTATTACCAGATTTTCAAGACATCAGAACACACATGAAATAAGACCTGTCCCCCCCTGCAGAAGGTAAATTCAGTAACTAAGCCTTCTACACTGTAATCTCCATTTAGCTAGAGCTGGTTTATAATACTCAGAATGCTTCAAATATATCAGAACAGCATAGTGTGAAAAGAAGCATATCACCAAACTGAGAAGCAGGGTGGAGCACAATATACAATACTGCCCCAAAATTAGGCTGCACATGACCACACATTTAGGCTCCATCTCCACACACTCAGAAATTCAATGTTATTTACCGAAGTACTCCTTACAGGTGGAGAATGTTAACTCTGCATTTGTCACAGTAGGTTATTTAAATGTGTGTTTCTCTGCTATAGGAGTTTCCCACAGTATGAGAGAGGGAGGAAGCAGGATAAAATAATATTATAACACGCATGAGAGTTAAAACCCATATTCTTCAGAAGAAAAGCGGGAAAACTAGCTTTGTTTTACAGAATATACACTGTAGGGAGAGGTGACAGGAGCTTTTTGTCAGCCTTGCTAGCCTGTCTTCTACAGCAAGTACATGACTTAAAGAACCTGTCAGAATGTGCTTGATAAACCTTGTTCCCCTACCACTTTCACACTGTTAGCATCATCACTACTCATCCTTTTAAACAGATCACATTGTGTCAGAAGCAAAAAAACTGACAGAAGTTATAGATACTCCCAAGCACCAAGCTTTTCAGAAACAAAAGGTTGTTTAAGTTCAAAATTAAATTAGTTGTTTGTATCTCAACATCTATGTTCCAATGTACTCGGATGTACTGTTGCATTTTATCTTTCTCTAAGGCAACGCCAAATTGGAAATATGAGCTTTGGTGAAATCATAATTAATGATCAGATTAAGAATATCTAATTAGTATTTTTAACTCTCCATGCTTCATGCTTAGCATACCTAATTAGTTTGGCAAGTTATACGAAGTGGTTACATGAACACTGAAGTTTTTCAGAACTTCAGCCCTTCGATGCTTCACTATAAAGGTCCTGTACTCTGTTGGAAAGGCAGCATCCCACCAGCAAGTTCTGTGGCAGAACATGCCAGGACTTCAGGGTTTTTGGAGCTTTATTAGAGAACTAGTCAAAGAACTAGTCAACAAAAAATGAAAGAAAAACCTCACTTCAAATGGTGTTCTCAGCAATTGATGAAAGAGATACCAGTGAGTTATCTCCAACTTCATCTAACCAACCAGCCCATAAGCTTCTGCTACTCCAGGAGCTCAAGAAAAATTGCACTTGCACCCCTTAAAATGGCAACAGAAAAATAACAGTGTAGAGTGGGGAAAAGGACTAGAGCAAAGAACAACAATGCAAAAGAATGGTCAGGCATACGCTTTGCAAAGCAACTGCCAATTAAGTACTTGAAGCATCAACTCTTACAACTACGTCAAGATACCAATTCCTTCAGCTGAGATTAAGTAAACTTGCTAAAAAACCTACACACATCCTTAACATTTCGAAGACTGTAGCTTTGCAAGCCTGAATTACAGCTCATATTAAACATTGAACAATATATTTTAACTTATTTGAACTGCTTAAGTGAACTACTTATGTGACATTCAGTCATGCAAGGTCAAGCTACTCAATTCAACTGCAACAAAAATATACAGAAAAACTAGCTAAGATCTTACACATCGGCATCATATTGCTCTATCATTTAAGAACTGCAGTCTTACCACATTCAAATGTTATTCCCCCCTTAAAAGAATCTACTGTCTTGAATCCTCTCTCCACAGACTAATATTTCTTCCTGTTAGTAGTATGTTAAATAATCCTCACATACCAGTTGTGAACCATCAGCTTCTGCACAGCCAGTAGTGCATTATAACGAACTTGTTGGTCTTCATGATGCATGTGGTTCATTACCAGCTGTTTACCACCAAGCTGTTCAATCACTCTGAAAGAGAGGAGAGGAGCAGTTTTTTTGATGTTACTTCAGCTTCTAGGTAGCTATCCTATCCAACCACTTCATGTTCAAGGCATTAAGAGGTTAAGTATAAGTCACATCGTATTTATTTTATTAAAAGGATTTATTTCCTAACATATACATCTTAGTTGACATGTTACAAATGCAGATTTCTCATACTACCTACTGATTTTTTTTTTTTTTAAGAATTCACAACATCAGAAAGTGTTTGTACTGGACTCCTCTGTTTGCTACCCACTACCTACTTCCATAAATTTTGAAATAAACAACAATCAAGGAAGGAGCCCTTTTCAGAGAGGGTTATTTACTTTACCCAGCTTGCTAAAGAACTCAATATTGGCTTGAGAGGGTTGGCAGGGTACAGCACTATTGATTATTATTTAGGAGGAAGTAGTGCCCTCCCCTCCATAAATTGATGATGACCAGGTCACTCCATTTTTTGCAAGCATAAAGCCCCAATCCAGTCCAGCACTGCCTAACCCAGAAAAAAATGCTTGTAATCACACCAACACCTATTGAAACCAGCCACTTGGTACTCCTCATACTGCTTTTTGCCATTCAAACTGTTCTAGAGCCACAGCTATTCTTGCACAAGATGCAGAACTGGCTGCAAAGTTACCATTTCCAGAAAAAACAGTACGTTTGAGCTGCATCTTTCACTACAAAATTCACCATAGTAGTCAGCCATAGCTTTTTAATAGCTATACCAAATCCCACACGACAATACTGATGAAACTTAGTATCACGTCATGAATATATCATTTCTTAAAAAAACCTGAAAGGCAACACACTTAAAACCTGAAAAAAAGTATCACTATCCAGATGACTCTCTACATGCAGCATTTTGGTCTGTCATAACAAAAAGTTTGGAGAGTTTGCAAGGAATATATAAACCGATTACTCACTGACTTGCATATGTTTTTTTACATCAGTTCTCTCACAGGTCACTGAGTAGTTAAACACAATAGCCTGTGAAAAGGCCATCATTTACATTACTCAACCTGACACTATCCTGCCATTCTAAGCTTGCATTAGCTGTCTGCTTTTACTATTGCTCTTTTCATGGTCAAATTAATGCATTACTGATGCACAACACACGTTTTTGCAAACTGCAGAACAGTATAAAGACATAGCGTGGAGATGAAAAAGAGAATTTCCCATTTCACTTATATAACTCAGTCAAAACCATCCTGGATACCACAAGGATTATTATTTCTCCATAGTATTAAAGCATATAAGGACGTTTCATACAACGGGAATGCATTCAGAAATTGTTTTAAGCTAGAAAATCCTCGCTAAGAATTCAAGAAGTTATTAGCAATGTAACAGATTCAAAAAAACCTTTGTGTCTCCCTTAAGCTTCCTCACATTTTTAATCATGAGTTAAATATAAAACCACTGCACACAAAGACAAGACTATGAAACACAAACAGGAATTTTTTTCCTCATTACATGACTGACTTAAACACTGAATTTTCAGGAATTGAAAGGAGGTAAAAAAAGGCATTAAACTCAAAAGCTTCCTTATGCTAGAAGCATGCAAGAAACAAAAATGAAAAGTTTAAATCCTAAAATCACAGATGGAAACAGAGTATTTCAGATGACAGTACATCACTGAAATTATGGCTGAGAATATGAAGAGTCAAAGAACAGCATTACCGTTCTTGCAGACCACTGCCTTCTGGTACAAATCACTTCCCAGCTATGTGTTTTAGACCAAGAGGTAAGCAAATGTGAAGAAGGTTCACTGTGAATCCCATTCCTTCAAGTTCCAAACCTGCTCAAAACACTACTTTTAGTTCTGTTTTCCCTCTCCTCAACTTCTGCTGACTTTACAGCAGTAATAGAGCCCAATGGAGCAGTTATGGTACGTGTATGTCTTCTGCAGGGACTGTTCCCCATAACAACAGTGCACTAAGCCAAAACGGTAGCAATTCAAACAAGTTTGTATGCTGAAGAGTCAGATTTTAACATGACCCATTTAAAGGAAGAAAGAGGAAACACAAGAGGAAGACAAATGAGAACGGTTTAGACTGCTGTAGCAGAAAATATTAATATAAAGTACACACTACATATCTAAAAGCAGACCAAGGTGAAAAAGGGAATGCAATTAAGCTGTTTCTGAATCATGGGAATGGCTCCAGGTGTCAATCTCTTGTACATGCAAAACATAAAACTCACGTTCACGGTATTCAGGTGAGTGAAAGTGTTGATCTCACATAGCAGTAACCCTTGGGCCACATGGAAGTTGTACTGGAGGCTGATGTTTAGCCTGCGTTTATTTTCAGTGACTGGAAACAGCAATGCTGTACTTTATTTCTGCTGTTACATTGCCAGAAAATACATGTCAGTGAGCCTCATTAGAAACCCACTGTGCTATTGCCTTGAGAACTTGGTCCACAATGTGCAATTTTAAAGGTAAGTTAAAATTATTTAAGCTGACAACGTTAGACAACAGCCAAGCAAAAAAGTGTAGCATTTAGTTTAACAAACATCTTCTTTTGTCAGACAAAGAGAAAGGTTAGCCAGCACTGTTACTCCAGGGTCTCTGCTGTGCGCGGCAGGTAAACTCAAGAAGTTTTAGGTTCTAATTCGCCTCTGCTGAAGGATGATCCAGTTAAGAGTTGAGGACAAACACTTAAAGGAAACAAAAGTATTTAAGACATTTGAACTCTCTTATTCTTCTAAACCAATGAATAACATCCATTCCCAAAGTGAGTCATGCAATAAGAGTGTGAAATGCCAACCAGGCGTGGGAGCAGTAAACGATTATATATCAAAAAACATCATGGTAAGAAATGGACTATTACGTGGGAACTGACACACAGTCCTTAAGTATTTTAAGCTTTTAGTCCTAAAATTGCTGAAGTCATACTTAGTAAGAATACACCGGATTACAAAGGAAATTCTTTAAAAGAGACTGAGGCATTTTAGTTTGCCCATCAGAACAGAAAGCTAAATAAGCCAAGTCCATAAGCCAAAAGCAGATAAAGTATGAGAAGTTGATATAAGAATGTGGGTTAGAATAGTATCTAGGACACTTCTTATTTGCCGACTATGGTCATCATCAACCTCCTTTTGAAGGTTAACGCACTTCTGAATAGGTTTAACAGCCTGGAAGCTGAGCTGGGGTCCCGCATTTGCCCAGCTACAGACAAAGAGATACAGGTCCTGCTTATCCACTCCTCCAACTTCATAGCTTTGGTCCAGCAACTGCATGGCCATACTAGCCCAAGCATTATGCCACATTTGGGTAGATGTGTGCAAGCTGTTTAAAGGTTATGGAATATGCCTATTAAAATGGTTTCAGACAAAGGGCAGCTCAAACCAGGAGCAACCAGTATTAGTCCTTCAGGTTTGCCACTTGCAGGCAGCAGTATGAGTTTTCACCTTATTGGAGGATATCTTGCCTCCCCTCCGAATACCAGTTATCATAAATATCTTTTGGAGGACACAGGAGCTAATTAGCAAATACACAGCACTGCTCAGTACAAGTGGTACAAACTGAACACCTCCGACTTTTCTTAGTGGACCAAGAAAACAGCTAATTTGTACCAATGATCTAAAAATACCTTCAGTTCAAGTTGCTTACAAGACTACAAAGGCTGTGACTCTTTCTAGAGTGAACAAATCTTTCTAGCACATACATGGCATGAAGTTCTCTATCTGTTGTCCGTGAACCTACTACTGTCAAGACAGCAGTCTGCACAAGAAGTGTTCATGAAATTCCCAACAAGCCTAGAAGACCATTCTCATCTTCCCCATTAAACCCTATGCAAAAACAGATCACTTCTTTGCTACAAAAATTAAGTCACATGTCCCTTTGGGTGACTGATGAGCATGATTCCTGCAAAAATCAAAGGTCCCTTTCTGCTTCAGTGGTCTCTTTACCTTAGAGATGCAATTATTCAGCAAACATCTTTGCTCACAGGTTTTTGAAACAAAACAAAGCAAGAAACTACAGCAATAACTGTCTGTATATTTTGACAGGAATTCAGGTTTACAATAAACATTAACACTTTCACCGAAACGTGTATGTGTGTAGCTGAAAGAAAACATGCTAAAATAGAAGTGATAACTGAATCTGTGCTGACATCACTGAAATTACAACAGCAATTGTTTGTGAGAAAAATCTTGTCTCGGTAGTCTTAAGTCACAAAATAGACTTAATCACTGTTGAAACAGACCATCCACTAAGACTGTAAGTCCAACAGTCATAACAGAGGGTAAAAATGACATGTTGATTAAATTCTTGGTAGCTCTTCTAATTTCTTCTGGCACACGTCTTCTGCTTTAGTCTAAAAACTTATTCAAGACTTCTTTAGACATCGGTTCCCTTCACTGTTAAGAGACACTGAAATATATTAAGTCAAAGATCTAGTTTGTATTTTCTCATCTGATCTAGTTGCGTTTTCTCACCTCCCCAGTGAATTAAACTTAAGCATAACCTGCAATCCCTAGGTAGCATATTTTAATACAAATAAGCAAAAAAGCCACAGGCAAAGCATATACTCTAGCTACTCTCCTGAGCAAGAACATCGGTATTTTTCTTACCGTTTCCCACGGGGATAGTGTCGTACATATTCTCCCACATCATGAGCAGCTACAGCCAGCACTTGCGGATCATCAGAAACCTCCAGAAGTTTTGTCAGGATTCTAGGAAAGGATTTGAAACAATCAAGTTCCAGGTTTGGGGTTTTGTTTTGGGTTTTCTTTGTTGTTTTTTTAAATCACTGGTAACTTAAAATAACAAAGCTTGTACCCATAAAAATGCTTTACAAGTCACCCAAACAGCAAAGCTAGAATAGAACTTTTCCCAAATATGCAGTTGCACTTAAAACAATGGAGATTCTGCCCTAATTAACAGAATTATTGAAATCATTCACTAGAGTGAGTTTAGTGAGCCACATCTACAAATACCTATAAGCAAGGTGTACAAAATATCTCCTTTTTTAATACATTGGCTTCAAGACCAACAGTTTTGAGTTCAAGATAAGCCATACTAACCAAACGTATAAATATTTATAGACTGAGACAGGGGTGGGACACAAGCACAAAGCCTACACAAGGCCAACAGATGCTGCTGCTTCTCTTATACAATAGACCCCAGTCATGCTTGCATGCTGTTCCCAGCTCCTGCACTCGGGATTCTGCACTATGGATTCAGAAAGTGATAAGGCCACATTGCTCGTGACACAGCAATGGGGGTATGACAAGCCTGCTATCCACCAGCCTTTCCCCAACTCTATTCCTCCCCTCACAACAGTGGCCTTGCTCAATGCAGGATATAAGGACAAAAAGGGCAGAATTTTATGCAGAACACTGTTATACAGAGTCACTTAAAAATTAAAAGGCATCCTAGCGGTTGAGAACAAGGCAGCACACAGAGTTCTTTGTTCTATGCAACTGTGAACTTCTCTCAGTTCAAGACGATCAACTTTATCTCAAAACCATCACTTGTTCAGTTAACTGTTGTGGTCTAAAAAGCAGTTCTGTCTTAACTCAAAGACTGAGATGATGAAAGTTATACCTTGTAATTGACTCCGATTTCATATATTAGTTATTTTGTTAGCATGAACAGAAATACAGAGCTGTAAGAATTAGAAAACAGTTTCTGAACTCTTAATATTGTCTGCATTTTTTAATTAACTAGTTTAATTAGTTTTAGTGGAAAACAGCTACTGTTCTCTAGCCAGTAATGAGGAGGGGGACAAAAATGACACAGATATGAAGGTTAGGCACTAAGTTTAAAAGGTTAAACATACAGATCACTGGAAAATTAGAGATTCACCTGCGCTTAGTGAGATGACAAACTTGTTCTAATCACAGAAAGTTAGTAACAACTTGAAATAGTTAAGTAGGTTAAAAAAATCAATCGGAATTAAAAAAAAAAAGAACATTCTGGTAAAATTAAATTACCACAGCCACTGCCTCCCTAGAGGCCAGAAAGTGACAGATGAAGCACTTTTCATTTTAAAAGAACTCCTAATTTGGACAAGTAGGAGCAGAAACTTGAACCATAACACTGATCGGAAGACACTAAAGATCCATACTACATTGTTGAACAAAATACAAGTCCAGCATCACTTGCTTAAGAAGTCAATGATGGTGGAAGGCAGAAAAAAGTAAGTTTAACAGTAAGCTTAAGTATATTAGAGTTACAGAACAAGTAAACTGGCAGATAACGGAAAATAAAATGATGTGGCTTGAAGCAAAGAAAGGATTGTCTGTCGAATGCCTTACAACACAAAAGAAGTTCTGAGGTACAAGAATCTCCCCACCACATTGGGGGGTGGGGTGTTGGTTTTTTGTGGGGTTCTTTGGTTTGTTTTTTTGGGGGGCGTGGGTTAAAGGTACTATTGTAGATCACTGTCTCTCTGTCAGCACAAGCACAATAAATTTATCTAGTAGTCCCAGAATCAGGAGAGATGAATACAGCAAAAAATTGCAATTGCTACAGCAAATACTAAGCCTCAACATCAGCTTCATGTTGCAGTTGGCAGCATTTAAAATTTTTAAGTCTATAATTATACATATTTAGCAATACGCGCTCAGGGAGGAATTTATCAGACTTGTTCTGAAGAGGATTCAGGGCAGACTAAAATGCACGTAAAGCTCAGGATCAGCTTGCTCTTGCCATGCCTTCTAATATCTCACATGCTCCACTCAGCCTCCTTATTTCTGTTAGATCTGGCACTTATTAGCAAATACTGAACAGAAAGAACACAACGTATTATCAGTTAATGACAATGCAGTTAAACAGCTAAGAGCTCCTACAAGTTCATTAAGGCCTAGACATCTTCCAAGCACATACTTTCAGAAGCCAGCCAGTAAGTCCTTGACTCCAAAAGGAAAAATGAGCTTCAGCTTCACTTCATCTAACCATCTACGTACACCAAACACAGTCCCAAGACAAAACAGACAGATTGCAACATAATGCAGCAAGTCAGATTTTCCATGGCACAACTTTCAACCCCCAAGTATTCAAGACAGGAGTTCATTACTCAGATCAACAACAACGCAAAACAAAGACCAAGGTATGGTAAAAACATTTTTAATTAGATCAATTAGTGCAGCTGTTTTTTCAAGTGAAAGCATGAAAAGAATCAACAGCACAAATTTGCATGCAAGTTAAGCTAGAGATATTCCCTCTGTCATCATCATCATCAATATATTTTGACGAGTAAAGGCAAATAAACAATTCTGCTTTTGAACAAAACATGAGTAAGGACCATAAATTCTAAAGAGAGCTTTAATTCTAGACATTACTTTGTGTTGAAATGTAAAACCTGCATTAGATACAGGTTCAGTTAAACACAGAAAATATTAAAGAATTATGTGATTCAAGACTTGAAAACTTACTTGAGTAGTTCATAATTCTTCTCATTTAGTCTTACAGCATTCTCCCGCCAAAACTTCTCAGACTTGTGTACAGGACTCCACTCCAGTCTTCCTGACTTGAGCTCAGAACTGTACTCATCGAAGGAGCTGCAACACAAAAGACCTAAATGAAATATTGGCTAGGCTTCTACGAACAGAGTTTGAACCTCATGCCTAAACCTGTCCCTAGCAAGACAAAGCTGGAGCACAACTTGCTATGACACATTTGGAAGTCAGAAGAGAATGAGAACTATTCCCCGTCTCAGAGTTCAACACTTTAAAAATAAGGAAAGGCATGAAAGGCAAGAGAAAAATTTGTTTTCAAACATATCCCTCCATCCACCCCAAAACAAAAGAGGAAAAACCCAAGCCACGCAACCACAGCATCTGGGAATTTAATTGGCTGTTTTGCCTGTTTTCTAGGTTTTAACTTCCCCAACCAAGGATCCCAGTCCTTGCCTTCCATCCGGTTAAACCTTTGATGTGAACTACAACATGCAGTTCAATTTATGCACAAGAGTAAGAACTAGGTAAACACTAGCAAAAACTTGAGTTAATCTGGACAGCAGAATGTATTCAAATCAGGTAGTCTTCAGCTTAGACTGGAACTTCTGTAAGATCCCTCTAAAGTCCTTTAACAAAGATCACATATCCAAAAGTGAAGTTTTCTACTCAGCCTATAAATACTCACTTAGAATAGGAAACTTTTATATACAAGCAGCATCTCTCTACGCGCTACTTTATCAACTAGTATTTAAGTATTATAATTCTGTATATTATTTATCCTTAAAAAGAAAAAAAAGTTTTACCAATGTTTGCATAATTGCATTTTTTTAAAGTTCACACTGCAAAACATACCTAAGGTCCTGCACGCTCTCACCGAGCTTGTCCAGTAGAAATTTGATATCTTCACTTATGTCTTCATCATCATATTTCTGCTGATCCAAATTCTCTAGCTGCTTTAAAACTTTACACTGAATCATGGCAAGAGCATATTCTTGGCGAGTTTCTCTCTCAGTAGACTTCTCTAACAAATTCTAGGGAGGTAAAAATTTATTTTGTTTGTTTTAAGAACAGACTACTTTGAAACAAAGTGGTATTTTTAAGAAATTCTTATTGGCACTTTTTAATTTATTAAGTGACAGAATCGACCACTTCCCGAAATAATTTCTCCAAAGAAGTACGGTATGAGTCTACCACACAGTGGCTGCTTTACATCTACATTTAGTAGCATAAATTGCCTAGGACTGACCTTACTACACAGGAAGAGTATTCATATCTGTCACCACAGCAGACAAAGAGGAACTTAAAAAAAAAAAAAAAGAAGGCTCTGTCTTACAAGGTAGATGTAATGCAACCGTATGTGCTGAAAAGCACCACCACCACTGCATTCAAATTTAGGTCACTTAGACCTTTTTCTTCCTAGGTGGTATGCTACCTTCAATACTAGAAAGTATTAATTCACATGCTTTGATCACTTTCCACATCAAATCAGGCTGACTACAAAGACTATTCAAAGAAAAAGGACAGGCTTATATCCCAAATCCCAGAGGCTCTGCCATAAACAGCTATTTTTATCTGGGATTATCATTTTAGCTTTCTGTGCAGCAATAGCATAAAGCAGGACAGCTTTAAAAAAATAAAAGAACCAACCTGAAGTCATCTTTCCAACTCAAGAGTTACCACCTGGATTAGATCAGCTTTTTTTGAATTTGGGAATATTCTAACTAGACATTTTTATTCAAACAGAAGCTTGTTGGCAAGAATGGAATTGCAAGCACAGAATGTAATAGCCAAGTTCCAATGTCATTTATTCATTACATTTCTACTCAATTTAATCAGCTTCAAATTATGTTGTTCAATCAGAGCTAGCCACCTGCACTTTTTGATAAAGCTGAAAACATGAATTCCATATAAAAGACAAAGTCCTTAACAAACAGAACATGTGTTCATATAAATAAGCCTTAACATCTACCAGAAATAAGCCCTGAAACCATACAGAAGGAATTTGACTGCATCACTCTCATTCATGTCACAGAACCATTACACTTAAGGTTTCTAAGATATCAGACATCATATTAATTAGTAAGGCCGAACACTGCAAATAAATGTTAAAACTTGTATACTGAAAATAAAGTCATATTACTGCCTTTAATGGCCACATACAATTAGCTTCAATGTCCAAAAAAAACCCTGTTTCTATTTCAGTAAGAGAACTGAGAAGTAAAGGGTAATTTGCAGAAAGTAATGCTAAATTACTTAAGAGTGAAAAGTGCTAATGACAGCAAGAGAACAAATAATGAATCTTAAAAGACAAAATTCAACAAGTTCAAGGAACAGGTAGATAAAGTTTCCAAAGAACTCCTAGTTAAGAGAATTATAGGCAGATGTGGAAGCTACTCCAAATATTAGCAGCTGTCTCATACCACAGTGAGATATTCAAGCTTTTTATAGTGGAATTGAAAGGATATGTTAGGAAAGTACAAACAGGAACAAATTACTAAATAGAATGGATCAGTAAACTACTCCGTGATTAAAAAAAAAAACCCTTAAGGTACAAAATGAGTTACAGGTAGGAAACAGACATAAAAGTATGAAAAATAAGGGAAAAAAAAACCATTTTAATAGGTAAAGAAAGTCAGTCATTGATTCAAAGTAGACAGAAGTACCCAATACCTGTTGCTTTATATAAAAAAGTTACGTTACAATTACATACTTTAGGCAATTAACTTGCCAAAGAGGTGACTGAGGTCAAATTAGGAGAAACCAAGCAGTAGAGAAGATGTATGCCAGTTGTCAAGACTCATGGCATACCTTCAGTAATGCACAGGCAGCATGGATGATTTGGGGAATCATCAAGCCTAGTACTTTATGCAATTCACCTATTTTTTTTTTTTTTTACCTATAAACTGATACTGTGGCCTTTCACACAGGAAAAGGGCTATTTTGCCTCTGCTACCTATTTTAATTTTGCTTCAGAACTCACAGCTCTGATGTCTAATTTCTAACCTATTATTTCCTGGCTGCCAGTTTCTAATCTCATTTTCATGCCAACACTAGTCTTTAATATTGGAGGAAAAAAACAGCTAAATTAATTTCCCCAAAGCCTGTAACAGAACCATCTTATTCTTTTAGTCTTTGTTTATTAAAAGAACTTGCCTCCATTTTTGTCTCCTCTTGCAAAACACACTAAATCTAAGAACTAGCAATTATTTCTCCTACTTTTTATGACCTCAGAATTGGAGGAAGTTGAATATAGACTGCTGAGCCCCTAAACATTTTTTTTCCCCCCAAGCTGTCTTGCTAAAAATCCCCGCTTAATCCTAATATTAAGATCCTAAAGAACACTAGAACATCTATTGAGGTCTATATAGTAAGAATAGCCCCTACTGAATACCTCACACCACTGACCTCCTTTGACAGGATAAATAGCATATTCTTATGATCTACCTTATCCAGAAATTTTTCAAAGTGGCAGATGCTTTTGGCTAGAGAGACCATTTAAGTCACAGAGTAAGCGTCTTCACACAGCTCATTATTGCTGATCAGCAAGTCAGTAAGCAACAATTCCTCTCTCCCTATCCTAATTTGTTTGCAAAACCTACTACTAGACCACAATCAACACCGAGGCAAACAAATAGTTTCTAAGACCTACATCTCCTACTCAGGATACAAGTCCTGTTTTAAAACAGGATTACAAGTTGTTATAGCATTCCTTTGTTACATACAAGACACTTGACAAGCATGCACGTAAAACTATGTGCACATGCACAGTTAGCATCCATGAACACAAACTGGTATTCTCACAACAAAAATATCGAGTCTCGGTGCTCAGTTATTCCAAATTATCTTAAATAGGACCAGTGTTTTTCAGGTAATGTGGGCACAATAAGTCAACTAATCACTTTTAAACGGATATCCTCATTCATCTTGAAAGAGCCACCAAGGAAAGACTTTTGGACTAGTATATAAAAATAATTTCTAAGTCAGTCAGTTGGACAAACATACGTGTGTTTCAAATAATACTTCTTTTAAGTAAAGCTTCATAAGGCAAAATTTATCAGGTATTAGTAACCACAGTGTTTTACACTGAAGCCAGTAGAAAACAGAATCTTGAGCTAAAGAAGGGTAATCACTAGTGCCTGTGTTAACATGGGTTTTTTTACTCAACCTTATTTTAAGAGGACATTGAAGAGCAGACATCTACTACTTGTAATAGCATGTCTATTACCTGCAGCAAAACTCAGCTCACAAAAAAAAAAAAAAAGAATTAAGCTTTCAATCCAATTTACTGATATGGTCTAGCAGAAACAGTTGTGCATCAGCAACGTCTGAGACCTACTCGTTTGAGAGAGAAGTGCAGCACAATTGCAGTCAACAGACACTTACCCGAAATGCTGCAAGGATGATTCTAGTTACTTTCTCTTTGACAGATTCCTGCAGAATATCCGACAGCACTGGAACAATATTATACCGACGGAGATATTCACACATTTGAGGGCTAAATGCCAGCAGCCACACACAGAAAATCATCTGATACTGGAGCTGGAAGCCACATTTGTTGCTCAAGACCCCCATGATACTGAAAAATTAACATAGTACACATTTAATTTTTAAATAATGACTGCATAGATTGCATTGCTCCACCCTGAAACATTAAAAGAAATGGTTAACAAGAACTTATTGGAAAGAGCTGCTTAGGATGAGTACACAACACACGCTTCACAGTGTCCTGCAGCAGTATTTATCATTGTACAAGCAGCTTGTTCAGAAAGCCATCTTTTAAAGATATAGTTATTTCCTCCTTAGCCTTACTAAGCACCTGTTCCCATGCGAACTGATGTGGTACTGTATCCATCTTCAGTTTCACCAAGACTCTTTTTCTACTGACATGTTTAGAGCATAATTTGTCATTCTATAGAAATGCATAGCTACTCTTTGGAGTTAAGAAAGAGAAGGAGTAAACAGACAGAACAATATCTACATAAATTGAACTTGTTTCCTTAACTGTATTTCTCCACAGGAGTGTCTGAAACTAGCTGAAGTAGTCATTATTTAACAAGTGAGTTCTCAGAAAACAGCTTATAGATACAACACACCACAGACATACAAAGCACTGCTAGAGAAGAAATAATATCACAAGATCTCCAAGAAGAAATCATGCAGCAGCTTTGTTCAGCTGAAGTTTTGAAAATTTAATATGCAATTTACAGGTCCATTCCAAAAAAGCTAACCTAATTTAAAAACAAACAAACAAAAAAAAACCAAAAAACCCCAACTAGTTTCAACATCATTGCTATCAAAATTAAGACAAATTTAAACTTGTTGAAACACAGGCTTATTGTAATGCTTTAACAGTTTATTAAAAAGCTTCCTTGGAGCAAAAGTTTGTTTCAATAGCGTCACCTTGACACACGCAAACATCTTTTGAACTTTCACTTCACCGGCAACTTTGACTTTTCTCCATTTCAGAGTACAAGGGTATTTTTTCTTAAAGTGAAAATTGTATAGCCACAATCCCCAATAGAGGCACGCACGGCAGAAGAATTATTTACAGACAAGCATTTTTTAAATAAGATGAGTGACAACATCCTAGCCTCATGCAGAGCTGTTTATGAAGAGAATCTGGATAAAAGAATGACCTACTTGAAGCCATATGTGGAAAAAAAAAATTTGAGCTTAGCTCTAGAGCGTGTTTCTCCTTTCACTAATATTTTCAGACTGAACAACTCCAAACTGAAAGACAAGGAAGATTAGCAGAAACTCATTTTGTTAGTCCTTGTTCTATTAAATTAAAAAAAAAAATCATCTTCAGCTGAAGAAAAATGGCTGTATTCCCCTTCAGATTTATTTAAGCAGTTTTTCATGAAGAGTAAAGTAGCATTAACGGCTCAACATTGGTACCTATATCTGCAAGTTTCATTTGTCTATTTGACTCTATTGTTTGAGTACAAAACCTATTTGTTTTCAAACAGAGCAGCTGTCTTTTGCAAGAGAGCTCTACTCCAAGAGGTCACTGGGGAACGTGCTATTGTTAGTGCAAGTATATGCATATAAATTGAAATAAATGCTTACCAATTTACTCCATCTGCTTCTACCCACGCAAAGCGATATTCATTGACCCTAAGCATCAGCTGCAGACATCCAGCCACACATTGTACATACTGGGAACTCTGGTGAAAAGAAGAACACATCACTTCTTGTAAGAAGAGTTAGGTAGTAAGTGCTGAAGTTCAGTTTTCCAAACTAGGCTTTACTGGCATACTTCAACACACATTTCTTCAGTGACAATTCCACATTAAACAGGCTCACTCTTACAATGCTTTACATCCCCCTATTTAAAAAAAAAAAAAAACAACTCACAAGAACAGGTGGGAAGCAAAATATAAATGGAGAAGAGTTTTGAATAGGAAAGAAGTGTTATGCAAGTGACACCATTTTACATTACCATAACAGATTTTTATATCCCATTTGAACATGCCTTCTTTCAGTATCAGAATGAAGGCTGTCTTCTGTTTGATTATAGTGCCAGAGCCCTTTCATCCACAGAATCAACTGTTATTGCATTGAGCAAACTTTGGGAAATAAATCAGCAAACTGGTTACCAAGCTTGAAGTTTGCTAGAGGTCATTGTAGAAAAAGGAATCTTGAACTCAAGTTCTTCCCACTCCCATTCTCCACCTCAAAACAGCAGTGGTGTCATTACAACTGTGTATTTTCCTACGCGTGTGCCACACAGGAAGTACCATGCTTATCATAATGAGATGTATATTTATACAAAAAAATACCATTAGAAAAACAAGTATGCAAAATCATCCTCAAAGTTTAGCTTTGCATTTTAATTTTTTCTTCTTTTCATTAAAAGCTTAACACAATATACTGTGCTAAGAAAAGAATAATAAGACTAAAATTTTCCCATCAGGAAAACGCTGAGAGATGCATCACTGAATTCTATTTTCATTCAGACTCCTATGTGAATGGTCAAAACCAGAATCATTAAACAGCTTTTCACCTCTAAAAGCCTGTATTTTCTATGCAGTAACACATAAGATGGGCTACAGTTCAAAAATGGGGTTTTGGTCAACCCACTGTCCCTCCCACTACAGCAAGAGAAAGATCCCAAGGTAGAACAGAAGTGGCATTTTTTTCTCTCTTCTTGCTCAGCTTCTGGCATTATCTTCACTAATACTCACATATGCTACTAATAAAATGTTGGGGTTTTTTTTCCTATAAGCCTTTTTCTTCACTAAGTGTCTTGAAAGTTTTATGGTAGATCACATACATAATACAAAGTCAAACCTTTCAAACATTTAATGGAGTGAAGAAGTTAGGCAATCCCATACAAAGAGGAAAGAGAAGAGACAATAAACAGAATTTAAAATAAAGATGAATTCATTCTGGGTCTCTCACCAGTGATTAAGACCTTTATGTAAAAAACTGAATCTGAACATCTAGGCTCAAATCATCATACAGAACATTCATTTCCCTGGGTCAGTATTCACTCTCACACACCATGCAAATAAAACAGCTATAAACACACAGACAGCCCTCCCGCCCCAAAGTAACAGATTAATTTAACTGTATCACCAACCTGTGTACTACTGAACTTGAAGTCTTTTTTTTTTTAAAGAGTCTGTCATAAAAGCATTCTCTTCCAACACTATTATAATGGAAATGTTGTAATAGATACCAGCCCTCATTTCCTGTGTAAAATGTTACAACTGCATCTCCAATTTACTCTGAAATAAATTAGTCAGGACCCACTTGGAAATCCTGCACAAGCTAGATCTGAAATCAAAACACTAATGAAGTGAAGACAATACTTACCCAACTTAATTAACCTAGAACATATTTGCACTATCAGTTCTGCTGCTTTGAGACCCTGCAGTAGTATGGTACATCCATGCAGTGCCACATTACAATAAATACAGGTTTCTAAGCCAGTTAGAAGAGCTCACAGCTCCATAACAAGCAGTGTTGTGTGCTCTAGAACTATTTACTCGTTTAAGGCTCTAGGACAGAGGGCTGTCAACCTAACAAAACCTAACAGTATGGCACACAGAACTGCACATGACATACTGAAATACTTCAACTTCTATGCTCAGGCCTTAATTTTACCCCCTATCCATGGTCATGCATAACAGTCTTTCATCTTTTTTATTTTAAACCCTGGTCAGGTGGTAATTTAAGAGGCTTTTATCTACAGGAAGCTAATGCTTTAAAGCGATGGTACATTTAGAAGAGAAACAAATTCCAGGTTCATATTTACATCTTCTGAAAAACCGTGAACACTTTCAGGTTGCAAAAGGAACAAAAGAGCAAACCGAATCCTACTCCACATTCAAAAGCTATGATAAACTGCCTTGTTGTGCCACAACAAAATAGAAAATCCAGTTATGATGATCACTTGTGTTTGCTATACTGCTGCAGTTCATCTTCAAGCTCAACAGCCATTATAGCTACATGAAATTCGGTATAAATACTGATGAGAAAAGGACAATCCATTTTCCCCTGAATACAGGCTATTCACATATGAAAAGCTTACAGCTTTGAAAGCACTCTTGTAATTTCATGCTACAGAGGTTTGAGGGACAATGTTAGCTTCAATATCTGATGTGCCTTTTCTAAGTTCTGCACATTACAAGAGCCAAAAGCTTATTAGGCTCAGGTTACTTCTACAAGTCAGACAGTTCAGTGCTAAACAGAAAGTATTGTTCAAATATTAATTGCATATCATTTTTTAAAGTTTTAACAAAGAGGATGCTAGATATATCTACATTTTTAACAACCCAAACCAACTTGTAAAATACATACTTCCACTGCCAGCGTTTTCTGTGTTTTAAAAATACTTTTGTTTCTTGGCGCCATCACCTGGCACTCTGTTGTTGTACAGTTCTGATCCCAAATACTTTCTGTTACTAACACCAGAACAGCTCTCTGCACCTTCATCTAAGGAATGGGTATCACCTGCCCAAAATTGCAAATTGACAGATTTCAAAGATATACTCACATCACTTGTGGAGACTGCTCCTGTTTCCACAGAACCCCCTGTACCACGTAGTTTCTAGCAAAAAAAAAAAAAGTTTAAAAATCAGAGCTGTCCTTCACCCTTACAGAACAGTTGTTACCAAGTTTCTTTCAATTCTCCCATCACTTTAGTCACAAAAAGAAAAGATGAACAATCTAGTAGATGCTTTTTCTGCTTAATATATTATGATAATATATTGTATTTGTTTCCCCACACAACCATCACATCTAGAAGAATATGCCTGGGGCTGATCCTGGTGTATGGAGATTTAATTTTTTTTCTTTTCTTTTTTTTTTTTTTTAATTTAAGTGTGGATTTACTCAAGACTTTCATCCATCTTTATCTTAGAATGTGAAAACCATTCTCTTGAATCCTTCTAAAAGAAATTCCAACTTTAAGATTCTCATTCAAGAGTAAAAATAAAACTCATTTTTAATAAGCCCAGCCTGGAAAACTATGAAAAAATACACCCTTATTAAAGCTACTGAATGTTTCTCTGCTCTCCAGAATCTACTTCTGCTACAACAGAATGACAAATCATTGGGTTTTGATAAGGATTAAAGGGAAAATTCTCCAAAAATGAACACAAAGGAGAACAATTAATCTTTGAAAGAGAAGCCAGCAGTAAGCAGTTCATACTGAGCTAATGGCATACAAATACTGTCCAAGTAAGTCAGGATTTACTTAGTTTCAAGTGACAGGACTAAAAATAAAAGCTTTGTACTACAGTAAACTGGAAGAAAGTTTTGATATTCACTCCTGCTGCCGTGTGATTTTTCTGCCTAGCAAAAAGCTCTGAGAAACAAACAAGACATGGAGACAAAACCCCCTTATAATATGCTCTCTCAGTGTCCAGAAGAAAATAAACATTTACCAACAGAAAAGGCAAAAAGCCTTATTTTTTTATTTTTAATTTAAATTTCAAGGACTGGAGTAGAAAATATAGAATATTAAACTAAAAAGTATGTGTTTCAAGAAAGGATATTTAGCTTTAAAAATAAAACTAAAATTTTATTTAAAGAAAAAAAAAACCACCTCCTGTTTGCACATCTATCCATTCATGTTCTTGAAAAAAAGTTTCCAAAGTCACTGTAACGTTTAAACAGAAGTAGCTTTTTACCTGTGAACTGAGCTGAGTTTTAATCCAGTTGAAATAGTAATTCAAGTCACTGCCTTCCATAAGTTCCCTCCCCCATGCAGCCAGTTTGGCAATAATTCTTGCTGCCTGAAAGAGAAAGCAATAAACAGATTTTTCAAATGCAGCAATTTCAGGATTCACTGGAAAGTCATATAAGCTCTGGAAACGAAGTTTAGGTAAGAGATGGCCCCTTACAGAAATCTACCTGTTTTCCATGTAGGGGACTCTGTGCCTAGTAATTATGTTTCCTCAGCTTTCTGCTGCTTCTACTTCCTAGTAACTGGTATATTTTCAGTATTATCAGACACCTGTCTCTGATGAAGTTCACAAGACACCAACAAAGAACTCATAAAGGGGGTGAGCTATCAATGGGCTACTGCTGTAGGACACTATTACAGTCAGAAATCTAACAGTAAGACACTTAATGGTCTAACACATACATGAGCAGGCTTACTTTAAGCAACTACAGCATATGCCAAAACAAATGATTGCAAAGTATTAAAGTTTTCTGTACTTAAACTGGCACAAGTCATCTTCAAGAAGGACAAAGTTTCAAGCCCAGAAAAAGAAGAGTAGAAAACCAAAAGGGAAGGTACAATTCAAGAATGAAGTTAAGGAGTAAAAATGTAGTCAGGTTACAAATTTTCCTTATGCCTATGGCACAAGAATATATATAACAGAGAACAGAGAGAACAAGTATTTTCATCTGTCTACATAGATACAATGATGTGGCAGCAAAAGTCTCCCAGTGTGCATGGGGTGGGGGGGAACAACAAAAACAACACAAACTTAAAACTTTGTTTGGAAAACATTCATGTGGTTTAAAAAAATATATGCAAAGAGGCACAATAAGATAGCAAACTTTGTGTTTTAAAGTGGATTCACATTACATGAGGTTCTCTGTGACTTCTAAAGTTATTTGTATATTTTTGCAGTACCTAAAGAAAACAATATCTGAATAACACATCTGTGAGCAGAGAAATACTGAGCATAGGAATTTCTATATTATACATTTGAAAGCCACCATTCTAGGGAGACTGATTAGTTTGCACTGCAAGGGTCTAAAAATTACACTTTACCTGCACACTTGAGAAGTCAATATTGTCCGAGTTTGCTCGGACTGCAGTTTTGCAAGATGGGTCTTCAGCAGCAATACAAAAACCCCAAACCAAAAAAACACCACCAACCAAAAAATCCCAACAGCTTCCTCCCTCAGCTGCACCAAGTAACCTGATTCCACAGCCATGCAGTGAATCAGGCAGATTAAAAAAAAAAAAAATCATGCCTGACATTTTTCTTGAAAACAGGCCAGCTCACTGTTCAAGTCACCGCACAGCCCCAAACACAGTTGCACTGGCCACACCTAAGGGCAAACAGCATGACCTGCCTGGAATTCCTTGCACCAGTACTGCCACCACAGCATAACGCAGGCCAGGTATGTGGTTTTGTAGTTTGAGACACCGACTTGATTCTACCATACCATGCCAGCATAAACATATGCAGCGAAGAACAATTCACATACCCATACAGTTTTCTCCCTCTTCAAGCCATATTACAAAGTTTTATTGGTGGAAACTATGGTCTCCATTAGGAATTTACAGTAATACAACCATATTTTTCCCCCACAAGGAAAAAAAAAAAACTGCTGAGATGAAATGGCCAGTTCTCACCACAGATGACAGAAGAATATTAAGAATCACAGAAAAGTTACTCCATACATACCAGCAGCACCCAGTGGCTCAAAGCACAGTAGATACCATACAATGCATGTGGATGCACTGGGCTTGGCTGGGATGGACTTAGTTTTCTTCATAGCAGCCCATACGATGCTGTGGTTTAGACTGGTGACCAAAAGAGTGTTGATAACATACCGATGTTTTAGTTGTTGCTCAGCATTGCTTGCACATCACGGACTTCTCTGTTTCTTACTCTACACTTCCAGTGAGTAGGCTGGGAGGGGACACAGCCAGGACAGCTGACCAAAGAAATATACTGGCTGGCCTCAGTCTGCTGGTGTTGTGTGATTGCTTTTGCATCACTTCTTTTTGTTGGATTTGTTTTGGGTTCCGCCTCCCCTACCTTTTTTCCCCTTCACTGATTAAACTGTCTTTATCTTGATCCACAGTTTTCTTGCTTCTGCCCTCCCGATTCTCTTCCCAGTTGCACTGTGGGGGACTGTGCAAGTAACTGGGTGGGAGCTTTCCTGTCAGCCGGGGTCAACCCACCACACCAGCAGACATTATTTCTTCCCCAGTATGCTTACAAACCATTTTAAGCAGATTTCAAGCGGCATTATAGTAATTTGAGCATATGGGAGAACAAGGTACATCAAGGTAAAGGTGTTTCCATTTCACAGGATGAGAACTTAAATTCTAATATTTGTACAGCACAAGGAGCATTGACTGACAGTTGTGACAAAAGTTATTTTTCTAGCTATGTCTCACTGTGCTTAATTAATTCCAAAATCCTTGCTCTTCTGAGCTTTTAAAACCTGCTCTAACCTCCCAGAAAAAATAATGTCAATAAACAATGTAACTTTTCTTTCTAAAGTGTGGTCAAGCGAAGCTTGTATTAAGAATGACTCATCTAGACTGCAAGAGGAAATCTTCCAGTCGAGGCAGTAGTTTAGCTTCAAACTCCAGAATCTCCTAAAGAAAAATAAAACCAGCATTTTTCTCTACCCTCTTCAGAGACAGGTTCATTTAAAACTTACCATATGCACAGTGAAAAGATCTTGTCGATTCAACATCGGCAGAAAATAGGACCATGCAGTGTTTTTACCACGTTTTGCATAATCAAAGAAGATACAAACACGCTGATGATTTTCCTGTAAAAATTGGGAGAGGGGAAAAAATGAGAGACTTGTAAAAGCATTCAACATAAGGCAGTTGTTTGATCCTTGTTACGTTGGCATACATTATCACAGTGTATCCTGGCTTGTAACAGCCCATGGAAATTTTTCAGTTTGGCAGTTGCTTGTGGATACGGTTCATTTCAGCACTCCAATATTAAGGTTAGAGATTTGGGGCAGGGAGAAACAAACTTTGAAACCCTAGTTATATCTCAGTACTCCAACACTGCTTGAGTAAAAATGGATGTACCCTTTTGATCAAGCAAGCAGAATGAGAGAAGTGAGAGACTAGCTAAATACTGTCATTTTCCAGAGGAACACTACTCTTCATCCAATCAATTATGCTTGAATAAGGTCCATACAAAGTTTTCCACGTATTGCTACTTCCACACAAAAGCCTGTTGTTCAGCTTGGCTGCACGTGCTACAAGTGAAACTTCGGAGACGTAAGCTAGTCCTGCCTCTCCGTTCCTCTCAATGGGGAGCGAGCTCTTCTCTCCCAGATGAGGCTGCAACTGGTTCAGCTGTTATCTCAGGCAACCTGCATGCCTAGGAGAGGACACAGCCACCAGAATTCTGTTCTCCAGTCCTTCTAGACTGAACCACCAGAAACCACAAGTACCTGAACCTGGGCACCGTGCACAGTTTCTTCAAGCATTTCACCTAATAACTACCATGAAAAGCAGCTATTATGGTTCTCCCTAAAGCAGACCAGAGAAGAGGTCATGCAAACCTGAAGGAGAAAGAGGAGCTCTGCTATTTCCTAATAGCGTAGAATATAGACAGTCTTCCAGAAAATCAAATACCTGGATTCTTACTTTTCCCCAGCATTTCCATATACTTTCTAGCCTAGTGGATACTAAGCTTTCACTCTAAAGAGTGTCTCCCCATTGAAGTCAAGCTATTGCAACGGAAGTATACAACTCCTATCAAGGAAGGCAATACTGTTTGAAACACTGTAATTGGGAAACTCACATGAGAACAGTGTCTCAGTCTCCATCACCCAATGAATTTAATTTTCAAACTCCCCTAGCTGAAGGCCTTTCCTCCACCAATTCAGCACCCTATTATTAACTCTATGGACCAAGAATCAGCTAGGCAAGCCTGCTCGTTGGAATACAATCCATTAAGCACAAGATGACCTGAATGTATCCATGATCCAAACACTGGCATCTTACTAAGCATCAGAGTCGCAACCAATCCTTCATTGAAAGTATCAAAGTTACTGTACCACATGGGCTGCAAATTGCTGTCCTGGTCACTGACTGGGGAAGGTCAGGTGTCACTAGTTACCTGACAGTCATAACCCTTACAGTGATTAATGTTCTATATGGCATGTGTCAAAAAGCACTCAAAAATCATCTCAAAATTTGTTGTTCAACCTATGAATTAAAAAACCAAGTAAGATCTCAGGAACACAGCGCCTTGGTGGAGAGCCTCCACTCTGTGAGGGGTAGCTTGATGAAAAATGGCAGTTCAATCAAATAAATCACTGTTAGCATCTACACTTGTGCTACACAGAGTCTAGCTAAAAAGATCAAAAATAACTAGATCAATGAGTTCAGTTTACAACATAACTGAAGAGGAGACAGACAGGTCTGGAAGCAGAAAAGCTGAAATAACTTCAACATGCTGTCAGTCAGAAAACTAGTCTGGTTTGCTGTTAAGGCGCAGGGTAAAGAGAGGAATGAAGGAGTGGAGAACTGCCTACGGCCCTGAAATATGTAGTGCTGCACCTTCCTAGGCAGCTACTGACTACACTGATAAAATGGAAATCCTGAAGCTCTCACCTCAACAGTTGAATAATTTAGCATCTGTCATTTCTGAAGAAGCATAATGAAGCTCACTTGGGTGGTACTGCTACCTGCACCAAATACAGTGCAGGTTCTTAAAGGTTTCACATGTAGCAGCCTGTGCAGTGTGACGGGGTCACTAATCTGGAGAAATTGTTCCAAATATTTATCGTATGAATAGAATAAGAAATGTTTCCTCAGAGATTCCAGTATGCTAACACTCCAGAAATAAGCAGCAGGGTGATATTCTTATAAGGCAATCACCACATTAATTTTGCTTCTGGCAGCCTCCAAAGGAAATCTTTCTTAGAACAATGTTCAAACCCGCACATAGAACTGCTGGAACAATCCTAGACACACAGGTAGGCTTCTGCTGTGCTCAAAACACACATCATTTTTACAACCTCAGAAGAAAAGCATAGAAAGATAATAGAAGAACCACAGACAGTCATTATCAACAAAGACAAAAGCTGGATACTGTTACCTACAATAGTTTCTAGAAGTTTCAGCTATCAAAGGTAGCTTTCGAATACTATTTGTTTATCTCATGAAACTGCAGTGAACATCCTTGCTCAAAACAATTTTACTGAAAGAGTCAGTAGCACCGTGACAGGCCATGTCCTTGAACAATTTCTCGCTTAAGATCTTTGCATGTACTGAATTAAGACTACTTGGGTAAAGACAGGAGACTTCATGTCCACTATTGTGGATTCTTCTGTCCATGCAGTCTGCAGAGACCCTGCACTAAACTCATAGTCACAGCCAATATGCTGCTTTCTGACAAGAATCTTATGTAAGGCCATAAGGCATCACTGACAGCATGTTCTACCATCTGAACATGACCAAAAGAAAATAGAAATCCTGTTTCAGCCTTGCCTAGTGGAGGCATGGAAGGTTAGGAAGCCCTGGGATGATGCCGTGCAGATGCCTGTACACAAGCCCTCTTTGTCAGCAGCAAGACATCCCCGAATAATGAAGTCACACACAGCATTCCAAAAGCCAGTGCAGCCTTTCAGACACTGGAGCAGAATTTCTAAAGTGAAGAAGGCATCCAATGTCAAACAAAAGCAAATATATACTGTGCACCAACATCTCTATTCTCCTGTACCACTATAAAGCCTGGACAATTTAAAAGTCATTATGTTTAACATTAATAATTCCACATATGTCACTTCTGTGGCAGGGTAAGGCCTTGAACACAGAAATGTCAGTGCATGACCATAAAGTCAAGAAAACATGTTCATCTAGACACATATGACAGAACCAGTACGGCAAATAAGAGATTACTCAAAACTACTTTCTGTCACCACCTAGAACTAATGCAATTGTTCAAGAGTGGGCCAGTGAAAGCCTTTACCTGTGGGGTATTAATTCCACAGCACAGGAGATGATAGCGGCTATCACATATCGCAGCTATAGGCTATGTGCTAATGTCAAAGCACGTAAGCAAAACAAGACCTACTAACACTCATAAAAGTTCCAAAGAAGGGCAAATGAAAAGATTATTCCTGTGTCCACTGACACGTTTCACACAGAAAACCAGACCCATTCCTCACGAAAGTAGCCATAATAGAGTTCTTGCACACTAAGATAAAGTTTGTCATCAAATGCATAAACCAAAACAAGGTACTCCTAACTCAGTGTCCTAATCAACAAATGACACTGAGGGTCCCTTTTGTCTTCTCTGCTTCTTGATGTTTGTGTCACACTTGAGAAAAAGTAAATCTAAAGATTTGTCAGAGTGACAAATCTGCAGATGGGCACGAAGATGGCCATGATTAGGGTCTAGAGCACAAGTCTTATGAGGAGCAGCTGAGGGAGCTGGGATTGTTTAGTCTGGAGAAAAGGAGGCTCAGGGGAGACCTTACCGCTCTCTACAACTACCTGAAAGGAGGTTGTAGCGAGGTGGGGGTCAGTCTCTTCTCCCAAGTAACAAATGACAGGACGAGAGGAAATGGCCTCAAGTTGCACCAGGGGAGGTTTAGGTTAGATATTAGGAAAAACTACTTCCCTGAAAGGGTAGTCAGGCACTGGAACAGGCTGCCCAGGGAAGTGGTTGAGTCTCCATCCCTGGAGGTATTTAAAAGACTGGTAGATGTGGTGCTTGAGAACATGGTTTAGTGGTGGACTTGTCAGTGCTAGGTTAATGGGCTTGATAACCTTAAACATCTTTTCCAACCTAAAGAATTCTATTATTCTATGAATAAACTGCCACCACCAGCTATTATTCTAGCAGTCAGGGCACTCACTCAGGGCTCTAATGTGCAGACAGGCACCTGAAAGAACACAATAATCCCCATGTTATATGTACTGTGGAGAGGTTCACACTTTTCAACTTGCCTGTTGACAATACTGAATATTCAGAGCTGGAATTAGAACTCACATGGTTCACCTCCTATGGCAATTCCCTAAACCATTAAGTTACCCCTAGACACATTTCACTGTAACCTTGTATTAAATATAACATAAAACAGCAAAAGAGAAACTGTCAAACAGCCAGATGTTCTATGTGAATACCAGGAGAAAACCTTGCACAACTCAACCCATCTTGTGACATCATCACTCCAACCACTTTCTCGTAGTCTACCAGAGAGCAAACAAATGCAAAAGCAGGATTATCTGATTGAATAAAGTCTCCTCTTGATTTGCCCAGGTCAGCACAGCAGTCCTGACACCAAATTTAATAGCCTACTCTTACAAGTCACTGTATCCCTTAGCTACACGGAGCTACATATTTCATTGAATCAGAAGTTCCTGTTTTATAATTAAACCATGGAGAATTTCAGAACATATTGTCCTAAACAGTCTAACTTATATTGGAAACCTGAAGCTGCAGAAACTACACCTTCTTAGAGAGGGTGGCCAAATTAACACCTTCGTAGGAAAAGCTTCAACAACTTCAAGTTAGAAGTCATATCCTATCTACACAACAGGAAAGGGCTGAGGTCACAAATCATCCCTTAACATCCAAGTTTTCCATCAAACATGGTTGAGAGCCAACAGACAAGCATACAGGTATGTGTTATTTCCAGAATATGAACATTTATATACAAGACTAAGTTACCCATATAACTTTAGTCCTAACATTTAACTTCTGAAGACAAGGTCTGATAATTTAAAAGAATATTTTTAATACAGTATGACAAAGACCTGAAGAGACCTGAATTAGGTAAAGAAAACATTCAAGCATGCATTTAAAGACTTAAAAATAAGACAGGTTATTGACCTACTTGCAGCATATCATCAACCATAGTCAGAATGTACTGAACCGTCTGTTCCTTGGAGATATGAGTCATCAAGTTTATAAATGTTTTAGCACACTAGAAAAATAAGAGACATTAAAATTAATATTAGCAATTATCGTCATTCCTTTTGATAATATAAAACAGGACCTTATTAATTCACAGTTAAGTCTTACATAAGCATTGAGCATCCCAACATCTTATTCAATTGCAATAAGAGATTAATACATTTGACATTATATTACAAAGAAAATTTTCTGTCACATTGATCGTTACCTTTTACAAATTGTTTTATGGCTTTCAAATGAAATAACAAGTACTCACTAGTGAAAGTCAGCAAGCTGCTTTGTTGAAAGACTGATGAAAAAATCTCCATCAGCGCCTTTTTTTATGGCAGTGAGGAGAAGAATCAAGTAAACTGACAAAACGGCAACAAACTTAGACGCAGTATAAGACAGTTTCAGCAACTTGAATGGAGGGGGGAAGACAGGTCATTCCTACTTGTTCACCTCCTATACCTTGTAGACAAATCTTTATTCATATTTGAGCTGTTTTCTGCCTCCTGAACAACTCAACTCTACAGTTTCAGGAACAGATATAATAGGCTGGAAAAGTCACAACACTACTTTTCACACTTCCTCCTTCCCCTTCACCACATTCAACTAAAACTGAAAGAAAAATGGAACTCCGAACTGCTACACTGTTATTATATAGCGGCATATAATGTGGACCATATATGCTTTTGTCGCTATGCAAATTATGGTCTATTACATAGTAGTCACACAATACAACTGGGGGAGTGGGAGGGGGGTGGAACAGAACAACCTAAAATTAAAGTAGAAAAACAGGCTGGAAAGTTTTGTGCCTTGAGTGCGTCTCCTACTCTTCGCCCTGCCTCACCCAATCTGCTTGATGTCCGACATTGTCTGGTAGAACCTCAGGCTTCAGGGCTGAGATTCTACTGCTTGAAACATCATTAAAGTGTCTTTGGGCATCTTGCCTAGACTCCACAAGCCAAAGAGCATGGGTCACCTAGCAGTCTTATATCAGCTCTGTCCAATGCAGACACCTCATATCTTACAGTGCCTAAAATGACACCTGTGTTTAAACAACGGAAACCACCTTAGTAGTCAGTGGGCTCTACTGCTGGAACTACATCATCATTGTTCAGCTAGCTAAGCAGAAATCTCACTGGCAGTAGCTCTCATCAATAAACTACAAGGAAAAAAGCTCAAAAAAAAGTGACTCAAGTACAAGTGTGCATGATTAAGTAAACTGGGATGAGGAAAGACTTGAGCTGGCTTGTCCCACAACAGAGTCAGTCAGATGACATTTAATAATTATTTAATAGGTTTTTAAAAGGATGTCCAACCTATACCTAGAAAAAAAAAAGAATCATAATAGCAAGTTTTATATCTCTTCCATAACATCTTAACTGTGTACAGCCAACAATAAAATAAGAGTTAGTATGAAAATTTCCTTCCATTCTCCTCCCCAAAAGTTAGATTATTAAAAGAAAGGAAAGTTACTTGATTGCCTTCTGTTTGCAACAACTCCTGTTTTTCTTCTGGATTTCTTTTCTGTTCAAATCTTTGAATAAATTCACAGTCTTCACCTGAAATCATCTGCCCTCTGAAAAGCAAGATATGAAACCATAAGGAACACGAACAGTTTACATGGCAAGACTTGGGTAGCAGGTGGGCTGCAGGGGCAGCTTCTATGAGAAGACAGCAGAAGCGGCCCCCATGTTGGACAGAACCAGTTCCAGACAGCTCCAGGACAGACCTGCCACTGGCCAAAGCTGAGCCACTCAATGACAGTGGTAACACCTCTGTGATAACATATTTAAGAAGGGGTAAAAACTGCTGTGCAACAGCAGCCAGGAGAGAGGAGTGAGAATGTGTGAGAGAAACAACCCTGCAGACCCCAAGGTCAGTGAAGAAGGAGGGGGAGGAGGTGCTCCAGGCACTGGAGCAGAGATTCCCCTGCAGCCCACGGTGAAGGCTATGGTGAGGCAGGCTGTCCCCCTGCAGTACATGGAGGTCCCCAGTGGAACAGATATCCACCTGCAGCCCATGGAGGACCCCATGCCGGAGCAGGTAGGCATGCCTTGAAGGAAGCTGCAGCCCATGGAAAGCCCTGCAGGCTCCTGGCAGGAGCTGTGACCCCGTGGGGAGGAGCCCAAACTGGAGCAGGTTTTCTTGCAGAACCTGTGACCTCATGGGGGGACCTATACTGCAGCAGTCCATTCCTGAAGGACTGTATCCCATGGGAAAGGACCCATGCTGGTGCAGTTCATGAAGCACCGTAACCTGTAGGCAGAACCCCGTGCTGGAGCAGGAAAAGAGCATGAGAAGGAAGGAGTAGCAGAAAAAGTGTTATGAACTGACCACAACCCCTGCACCGCTCAGGGTGAGGATATAGAGAAGTCAGGAGTGAAGCTGAGCCTGGGAAGAAGGGAGGGGTGGGGGGAAAGTAGTTTTTAGGTTTGTTCTTATTTATCATTATCTTACTCTGTTTAATTGGCAATAAATTAATTTAATTTCCCCAAGTAGAGTCTGTTTTGCCCACGATGGTAATTGGTGAGTGATTTCCTTGTCATATTTCTTTCCCTGTCCTTTTGATGGAGGAGGAGTAATAGAGCAGCCTGGGGGGCGACTGGCAGCCAGCCAAGGTCAACCCACTAAACAAACCTTACTTTCTTCAACTTGATATCTCAACAGTATCGTTTTACCAATCCTATATCCCACAGTAAAATGTAAAGAGTTCCTTTCTGAAAAAGGTCTCATGTACAAAGAATTTGAAACTAATGACAAAATAATCTCTCCAAAGCCTTCCCTATGCATCGCTTCTGCTCAACAGCATTCGCTAAATAATTCTTAAACTTCCAGAGGCCGAACACAACAGTCAGTGGAAATAGTTGTAAGAACTGAAATACACACAGCTAGCACATTATGCCAAAATTATAATACATAACATGAATAATCCAACCTGAAATAAGTGCTGAAAAATAAAATGAATTGTTATTTAAGTTTGCCATAAGCACTGAAGAGAATTTTAAGGAGTACAGAGAACTTGGTTCCTAATGTATTTTTAGCTTTCACCAATTACACTATTTCAGCTTTTCCTGGTAGTTTAAAAACTGATATGCATGGAAGCTCATCCAAACACATAGCAATGGGGCTCGATATAGTAAACTGCTGCGGACACCTATAAGCTACCAGATCTCTACCTGATCTTCTCTTTAACTTAATATTGAAGGGGTTACTGCCATCATCAGTGCTATTTCAGAAAGCTGTTGACTCAGCTGAAGAGCTGGCAAAATGTTGGGTTTTTGTTACAA
This sequence comes from Nipponia nippon, assembly GCF_047370975.1. Taxonomy (NCBI): domain Eukaryota; kingdom Metazoa; phylum Chordata; class Aves; order Pelecaniformes; family Threskiornithidae; genus Nipponia; species Nipponia nippon. Next base: position 43,450,231 of record NW_028262290.1, on the reverse strand, counting down.
TACAAAACTTACCATCACAAATAACAAACTTGTCAAAATAGGTACTCCTCAGGTAAGAAAACTAATTTTAAATCAAGTACTCCTGAAAATACCCAAGACTTTAATAGGTGACTACCGTTACTAGTTAACACCAGGAGTGCTTCAGGAAAGAAGAAAATTGTGCACATCGTCATCAATGTAAAAGTCACAGGGGATGAAAGCATTAGACATTGCTCCGTTTCAGTTATTTCCAAGACTCATCTCCTCTTACATTTCCACTGAGTCAAATGCCTCTTCCACTTTGCAAAGCTGTGTAGCACAGATTCTTTTAATCCATCTTTTCCACGTCCCGGGTCAGTTTCCAGATGTTCTATGACTAGAGGTTCCATTAAAATCCTTGTAAACTTACAGGAAATGTTTGCTTTTTTTTGTTTTTTAATTGGCTCACCTGGATTCTTGAAACACAGAAACATAAATAAGACCCACAATGTGTTCTTGTCTTCCCTCTTACTTAAATGGTTATGTCTTGAGAATGGCCTCATCACAGAGCCATCTTTTACCTATTTACTTTTCAAGCAAAGAACACAAGTAGTCCAGTGCCACATGCACCATACCTATATTCTAGCTGCTTTGCAAGAAATACCCTCACATGCACTCAGTAAAGGCACTAAGACTTACTAGATGGAAGATTCATAAAGCCAGTGGTAGTCTTCAACTAGTTTCTATTAAAACTTACCTAATTATAGACGAAAAAGTAATTAGCCAATGATGACCATGCTGCTACCACATGCCTTTTAGATTAACTTGTGTTCTTTCTTGCCTATTAAGGATGAATTTGAGCAGTTGTTGAAAGATAAGGACAATTCATTTCCGACAAATACTGGACTTAATGAGCCGTAACTAGAAGCCTCTCATGTTTCAATCAATGCTGGCCAAGACAGGGACTCGGGATGATATTGATATAAACAAGCAGCTCATCTGGTTACTTTATAAGAGTATTGCCATTTAGGAAGGACTTCAAAGATGACTTAAGGCGAACCCTTAGTTTTTAGCTTTAATGCTTGAAAAAGCCCCAGCCCAGGAAGAGAGATGCTTCTTTATAGCCAGGCTATTAGAAGTGGTTTGCCAACTGTCAAGGAAAAAAGCTTTCAAGCTTTTGCTTTGATCCTACATTAGACCACAGGAAAAAAAGAAAGAAAAAAAAAGAAAAAAAAGGTATGGGGATCGATGTTGCCTTGAGAGGAAAAGAAGTTAGGGTTTACTCTTTATTGCTTTGTAAGTGCCATTCAAAAAGACACTTTCCAACCCATACAAAACAGTTCAAGGGATTTGACAGCTTTGTAAACAAGTTGTTAATATTTTATCAGGGATCTCATACATCTGATTAATAGTTTCAGTAATTTCAAATGTATTCATTTCCATTCATCTAATTTTAAAATTGAAATAACTGATTATATAGTAAACCTTAGCAACCACTGGGAAAAAAAAAAAAAACCAAACACATGAAAAATGAAGAGCAGCCTCAGACAGCTGGTACCAGCTACCATGATGCTATTACCCCATTTTTCTCATCCTCTCTTCAGAGAGACAGGAATTTCCCAGCACCTTTAAGCAAACAATGCAAGTAACCAAAGCTTCCCTCCATCCCTCTTCCTAACAGCCACTTAATTTCTTATTTGCCAGTATGTGTCTACACAGTCTTTAGTCAACAAATAAAAGTCACTTTGACTGATCTTCAGCTGTCTGGGTATATCAGGTTTAGACCAGGAGTCCTGTAACCATGTTTTAAAGCTCTGTGCTGGAGACTCTAAGGCTGCCTTTGAGAGCACTAGCTACAGGAGAGTAAACTGAAGCTGTGTAAGATTTAGAGAGTAAGAATTTGTAAGACCACCATTTTTAAAATCTCTTGGTCTCTCAAGATGATTCAGAAACTTGTGATTTGTTCTTTTTATTATGCATTTCCTCCAGCAGCTCTTGTTCCTTTTTTTGTTTGATTTAACAAAAGTCTTTCTGTAGGTTAGGGTTTTTTTGGTTTGTTTTTTTAATCTTGGTGGGTTTTGTTGTGTTGTTTTTAAAAAAAAAACAACAAACAAAAACAAACCACAACTTTTGACTATATCTGCAGCAAATATGAAGCCATCATGTTAAGGCATAATTTCTGTTATCCAGTTATCTACAATACTTTGCATGTGCCTAAAGGACATTCATTTGATGCAACTGCTCAACAGTTTTGACGTTACAAAATTAAAAGAGCAAAACAGGCTGAAGGTACTCTATAAGACTGGACCAAACTTAAAAAAAAAAAAAAAAAAACCAACACACACACTATAAGTTAGGAAATTTCTATCTTTCTTCTAAAATAAGATTTTCTTTAAAGTCCAAGATATTTAACCCACTTTAGAAGGTTCCCCCACCCCCAGGAAACTAAAACAGATATTTTAACATCAGAACACACAAACATATAAGTACTTGAAGACACATGGGAAGCCAAGTACAAATTAGCCGTCAGGTACGTCACTTGATTAAATATGAAGTATTGTCAAATGCTGTATACCTAGAAAACCCAGAGTGCAGTAAGATGCAAGTTAAACTCTGAAGTGAGTTCACTTTCCCACAGAACTCATTTACTACCCTTAGAAAGCAAAACCAAACTTCCTTCAAGCAAGCTAACGCACCCTCCAAAGGCATGCTGACGCCCTCAGGCAAATGCTGAAAGCAACCACACAGTACACAACAGCAAATCTGTATTTTCAACTAGCAGAGCGCATTGACACTTTTAAACTGCTACAAGTCTCAAGATCCAAAGGCAAGAAAGTCTGTACAGAACTAATGGCCTCAATCACATTTCGTTTCCAGAAGGTAGGTAGACATACACATCACCTTCCACTGTTCCAAGTTTTGCTACTGTCTTCTCCCTCAGACACAGACCCTAGCTGGAATTCAACACAAAGAAAGCATAAATTTTAGCATTAAAAAAACCCAACCTTTTTCCGCAGCCTAATTTTGAAGTGAGCAGTGAACACAGTGGCAAACTGGTAATATGTACAGTTGTCATACCTAAATATTTCACTTTTGTGCCAACAATATACACAAAAAACATCAAAAGTCAGCAGTTGTGTGTTAGCATAGTTTGACATTTAGTTTACAGTTATAACCTTCAGAGATGGAATAAACAATATGCCAGTTAATCTTTACCTTGGAGTGACTCTACAAGAGAAGTCAGGCTACTAGTGTCTAACCGATTATTAGTAAGCCATTTTACTTTTGCACTTGAAGAACAGAGAGAGCAGAAAAGAACCTCAGAATGCCTTCGTGTGTGACCCAGACTCCAATGCTGTTGCAACTGACACAATCTTTAAAGCATCTTTATACACATACAACTGTCATAGCCAGATTTAAAAAAAAAACAATAAAATAAAAAACACACAAAACAAAACGCCTTCATCAGAATTTCTTGTGAAGTTCTTTGACTCCAACTATATAAATAGTATCTATAGTTTAAGGAACATTTATTATGTCATGCTTGAGTTGATGTGAAAACATCTGAAGACTTGAAGTACACCTCCATATATTTACATGCAAGCTTACCACACTAAATGCACAGACTGCCAGAACAGGACCTCAAAAGAAAGCAAGAGAAATGTCCTTCAAAATCACCAGCACCCCATCTTCCTTCTACTCTACAGACCAGAACAAACCACTCTGACCCGCCTCTAACAGATGCATCAGAAGCAAACAGTTTTCACTCATTAAGAATGTGCTTCATTCCAGAAATTAGTCAATATAGCTGCACTAACAACAAAAGGATTTCAACAAATCCTCAAAGACACCACCACGTCCAAACCTGCCCATTGTAAAAAGGACATGTCCAAAAACAGATATAGCATTATTTCCTCTTTAGAAGCACCAATAGTTCTGCTGATATTTTCCAGTAACTAATGACAAGCAAACTCCTCAGCCATGGAACTACAGTTATCTTCACAATGCTCCACAGTTTCTCTGTCACCACTTAAGTTCATCCTTGAAGCTACCTTAGCCAGACAGCCAGGCTGTTATCAGTAAATACAAGACACAAAGATTATGTTTATTTCAGAGCAATAATAAACAGGACACACCGTCATTGACAGACAGAGGGCACCAGGCATTGAACAGTCTCACAACAGGATCACAAACACTAGGCAGATGCACTACAGTAGCCTCCAAAACCTGGCTAACCCATCGAAGAGAGGCAATAACTAGTACATTCTTCTTTCATGGATTCCAGAACAAAACAAAGTCAAATCCTACATCTAGAATCTGAAAAAGAACCATCAACCCTGCCTCCTGGTCAAAAGAAGTTACACAGAAATTTGCTGACAGATAAATAAACAAAACTCCCCTATCCTTATTCAGCACCAGAGAACCCCAAGAATGAAGGCAAATTATAAATGGTAGACCACATAAAGCACAGTCAAGCAATTAATACTACATATGTATTCAAAATACAACTCCTTGCCGAACAGAACCATCCCCTATACTAACAAAGCAACAGATGAATCTCACCAGCCTTATAGTCTGAACCACTAGAGACACAGTGAAAAAGACTATCCTGTATTCACTTAGATTGACAGTGAACAATTGTACTCCCACTTTCATCCCGAATAACTACAAACTAGCTGTTCACTTGCCACTAGGACAGCACAGGAACCGCTGCCCAGGCTTCCCCAGGACATGCTTCCTATCAGATAAAGCAAAAGCCATTTAGATAGTTTAACAAATACTTGGTAGCTGCCACTGTCAAGTTACCACACCAACATCGTTCTTTCGCCTGCAAAGCCACTGTAATGTCACACTGTAAACTGAACAAGGAACTGATACATCTGAAAAAAAGGCCTAGAAAAAGGAAGTTTCCTCAGCAGATCAGTTCCTTAATCCAGTTTACCATGCAGATACACAATCACAAAGAGAAAAAGTAACACAACTGAATGAATGGAATAGGCAAGACTGAGCTACATAGCAGAGGGCAAAGTAGTCATTAATGAGATTCTACCACGTTAGCATTTCTCAGCTTGCATGTGTACAGTTTTGCAACCTTATTTTAATATATAGCATATATTTATGTATCACAGCTATCTGAAAAAAAACTATCTTTTGCAAAGCGGTGTAACGTTGATAATCACAAAGCATCATCAGCATGGCTTGTACCTCTAGAATCATCAAGATTTCTGCTACTTCAGTTACAAAGCAACGAACATTCAAGTTATTTGCTATTATACATGGACCCTCAAGAGATAATACTAATTTACACTTTGCCCATATTCTTCATAGGTACCTGTCATGAGGAATGCAGGGATGCAAGAATCCTGCATTTCACTTCAGAGTACAGAGGACTAGTAAAAGTCTTGTTTCTTCTCTCTGTTCCCTACCTCATGCACAAACCTATTTTCTTCAGCTTGTCCTTATATGCTCTCTGGACAATACTTCTCTTGCTACTCCCACTGCCACTATATACCTTCCAAAGTAAACTCTGAGCTTATCTGAAACGGCAGCACAGCTCTCCACACATTGAAGTATTTGTTTCAGCCTACTCCCCGATTTACTTTTTTCCAATTGCTCTCCAGCACTATTCTCCCTTTAGTTGAGGTACAGCTTATTTTCCTGGACTACCAGTCCAGTTTTGCTCGTACAATTTGTATTCACACAGAAGGCTCTTCAGCAATAGAGATAACATACCTACATATAAGAGAGCTCTTACTGTAAACTTTTCTTACATCAATACTCGCACAATAAGGATAAAATTGAGAATGGTGTTTGAATAAGGAGGAAAAAAAATGGACAGTTTTACCACGCATTTGTGCAAACTTACATTATTTGTTATTACCGCAATCAGTTCACAGAAGTAGAGTTCCCTTTCTAAGGTAATAAGTCATAAGCAAATTTTCCCCAACCGTTTCCATTTAATGTAGACTTTTTCCAACTATTTTCATGGGACCAAGACAGAATGTTCCTCACTGTAATCTCATGTTCCAATGTAACCGAGTCCAACACTTCAGAAGGGAGGAAAAAAAAAAATTGTGGAAAGTTTTTACTTACTGGAGATACGACTGCCAGTTTACTTTGTTTGCCCGAACTTCAGCAGCTTTAGCAGCAATGATGTTTGTTGGGACAGCAGCATCTACAGCACCTCGGATATCCATCTTAGCTGATAACTAAAACGTACCTAGAAATGCAAGTCAGATTGGAGACCTCTTATTAAAGTATTAAAAAGCAGAGTATCTGTCCAATATTTTATAGGAAAAAAAGGAAAACCTGTTTTCAGGTGTCCCATTCCCTAAAACTGCACTCAGTACTTTCTGAGAAATCAAAGTTTTATACAGCATCTAAAACGTGACTTCCCTGAAACAAACAAAAATAAGCCATACCTACACACTAAAGCGTAACCAATCACAAGCTTGCTAAAATCAAAGACCCATACCATTACTAAATAACTCCCAGTCTCGTAATTTTTCAAGCAAATTCAGTTATGTGACTAAAGACTACTTTTCTGCAATGCCCAAGTAGCCCTACAGATAACAGAAGCTGTCTTCCTTCCAAATCAGGACTGACGATAAAGTTTAAAATTCAGTGCACGCTTCCCTCCCACACACCATATATTAGGAGTGATTTTGTTCAGGTATTTGTCTAAGATTATCTAGACATTAGAAACACATGAACTACAACTTCAGAAAAGAAACACAAGTTATATAAGTTAAAAACCATGTTACATGGACCAACAAGAAAACTCAAAACATCACTGCCCAGAAAGCAAACTGAAAAATAAATACAAACAGAAGCTCCTCATCAGGACATGCTACATTACCATTGACAGTGACCTTCACCACTTCTCCTTTCTCCTGCCATTGTGGTTTAATCTCCACCTGAGTTTGATGCCAAAACAAGACGTGTGTTTGCAGAGGCTTAAGACCCAGATGGAGCAGGAATTCCTTACAACCTAAACTGCATCAGGCCTCTCCACCCAGCCTGTTTCTGGACTTTTCTGGCTCCCTTTACAGAAGCACTCAAGAGCAAACTGGCATGCTCTGCCCCATCCCTGACAAATATACCTCGTTTGTATGACTGAATGAAAGTATGATTCTAACAAAAGCAAAAAAAAGAGGAACTACCCTGAACAAACGAGCAGCAGAACTGTCCTCCCTTTGAAACTATTTCTGTGAGCAGACACCCACAAAGACGGCACCATTTACGATGTCCTTCAACGACCATCAAACGTTTCCTAGCTCTGACGTGACCCAGACTGAGCCATTTAAATAATCCTCGAGCCGCAGAGGAGGGCAGGGTCGGTAACGGCGGTTTCAGGAGTATGCAAGCTATACGGATAAGTCGAAGAAGCCGAGAGGCGCCTGGGGCAGAGGGGGAGGAAGGCACTTGGCCCCTGTCCTGCCACTCTCTGCACAGCCTCACCGATACGGCCGCCTCCTGAGGGGCCCGGGAGAGCCCAAACCCTCGGGGAAGCCGCGGCGCCAGCCGAAGCCCTTCGCACCGTCCCCAGGCCCGCCAGAGCCCCCGTGAGAGGCCGTGCGGCGGCACGCCGCCACCCCGGAGACCCCCCCACCCACCCGCCCGCCCCCATGGCGGGCAGGGCCCGGGACAGCTCTTACTCACCCCACGGGCACGCCGGCAGGTGAGGGCCGTGGAAGGGAGCAGGCTGCGGCCGCCCCTCGGCAGGCCCGGGCAGGCCGCGCACCCGAAGGCCCCCGCCGCTGCGCTCCGCCGCCCTCCGCAGCGGCCCCACAGCGACTGCCGTCATGTGACGCCGCTCACCTGACCGCGACGGCGGCCTCCGAGGGACAGCTCACCCCCGGCGCGCCCCGCCCCCGCCGAGCGCAGCGCAGCGCGGTGGGCGGGGCTCGCGGACGGCTCCACCCGGCGACCGGTAAAGCGGGCGAGCGTTAGGTCGGGCACCCGCGCACCCGTAGAGTAGACGTTTATGTACACGCACGCATATCCATATGTATATGATTTTATATAGGGATCTAATCCCGTAGCGAGAGGACCGATGGCAGGGTGCAGCGCGTCGGTGCCCACCCGTGCTGTCTGCTGACAGGAACGGCTCAGTCTTTCCACAGAGAGAAGAGAGGCTGCATGAAATGAAATGAAGCCCGGGGAGCCCCTGCCGTTCTGCCCTGCGCCCCGCCAGGGCGAGGAGCAGCCATGCTCGGGAGGGAGCCCCCGGGGAAATGGCGGGCAATGCTCCTGGTGCTGAAATCACAGCATAGAAGCATAGAATCACAGAATGGTTTGGGTTGGAAGGGACCTTAAAGATCATCTGGTTCCAACCCCCTTGCCATGATCAGGGACACCTTCCACTAGACCACGTTGCTCAAAGCCCCATCCAGCCTGGCCTTGAACACTTCCAGGGATGGGCCATCCACAGCTTCTCTGGGCAGCCTGTTCCAGTGCCTCACCCGCCGTCATAGCCCACCTCCCTGGGCTCTGCATTTTTTTCCAGTATGCAGCATTTTCTCGCTTTCTGCCTCTCATGCTGCAATGGGGCGAGTTTGCTCTTTCCTGCAGCTGGAAAGGGGGCAGGTGTTCTGGGCCCCAGCTTCTGGCAGGGAGGCCCGACTGCCTCTGCCACCTTGTGCTGCGCGGGGCCCCGCAGCCTGCCCTCTCACACCTCTCCCTCGCCTCGTGAGCTGCACCAGGTTGTGCGCTGGGGGCACACCGTTTCGTCCTTACCAAGCCGTATCTCAGTGGGAGACACACCCTGCACAAGTTCTTCCTTTTTTATAAAAATGGCCTGTATATGTTGGGCTTTGTCTCTATAAGCGAAAGGGACAGGAAACTTTTCAGACTAAAAGCCCAAGCGTTTCAGAAAACACAGGCTTAAATGTCCATGTTTCCGAGAAAAAACTTATGTCTTCAGTTGCTGAGTGAAGTTTTCCAGTCATACTGTGATGAAGTGCATAGACATACCACTCCTAGTCAGAAAAGATCCTGAAGGGTACTTCTGCTAACACAAGGAGGAAAGGCACAGAAAAGAGAAATAGGTCAGAGAGTTTTGTGTGTGAGCAGACCAAGACAGCCAACGCAGAGCTGACCTAGAGGTGTCCACAGTTAACTTTTCACTTTGCCAGGGTCTCTGTATTTTCCATTTAAAGGATACACTGTTCTTTAAATTGTACCTCACCAGTAACTCCAGTAGTGTTTTTTTAACTCAGGGAGGGTTTTCATTACTGTGCCACTGATTAATTATACTTCCTCCATAAGAACTTTTCCTTTAAAAAGGATCTTTCTACATACCAGAGTAAAACTGTTGATTTCTTGATAACATGACCACTGAGCTTAAATCCCAGGCAAAGTCCAAGTAACAGCATTTGCATTTCTTTATGCTTTAGCAGAAGAAAGCTCTCTAGGCTGTGTGCACACTCTGTGTCGTCTAGTCTGTAATAAATGCATCCATTAATGTGATTCTGTGGATTACCCAGCACATGGGGCTTTCAGGTTTTATCTAACAGGTTTGTGTTCTTGCAGGTTGCTTACATACAGTGATAAGAAACACTTGCACAACTCCTGATCTTTAGGATAGAAATCTCCACACAATCTTGAATAAAAATCTGTTACTTGGAAAGTTTATTTGAATCTGATTTTTTATTTCAGGGCCGAGAGACAGAATCCGGCCTTATTTTAACGAGTTCCTCTTTTATGAGCGTTTGTAACTTCTGTCCCGGGGCATTCTGCATTTCCTGCCTCTGCTCTGCCTTTTTGTGGCATGCCTCCCTCGCCACTCTTGTTTTGAGTCCAGCATCAGGCACCTGGAATAAACATATTCACCTTTTCCACAGCCGTTTCAAACCACATCACCAATGATGATACATATGACTCTACTCATTTTATAAAGAAACCAAAGCACAAAGGGCTTACAAGATAATCTGAACAAGGGTTGAAGCTTTTTAAATGGGATTTGCAGAACGAAGGCATCAAAGGCCTGTACAGTGGTCCCACAAACTACCATGCAGCCCTTATCTAAGCTGGAGGCACGTCAGGCTTGCCTTCCGTGAAACCCTCAGTTGTCCACAACGATGCTTCTGCCCAAACCCCGAACCGTCCCAGCGCTGAAAACACTGACGACTTAGTGCCTTCTCTTACCTCAGCCAGGTAGGGTATTCTTCCACTGCCACCCTTCCAAGCTCAGCCCAATAGTTGTCCTCAGAGTTTAAGTAAACCCATGGAAACTGCATCAGCACCTCTGAACGTGCAGTTCCAGCTGCCAGGTTTAAGACACAAATAGTGTTGCTCCCCATCATGTGCCCCTGCGTCTAGCAGGGTAATGTCCCGAATACTCGCTTCGGCATGCAAAGCCATTTCTTCTGCTGGGGATCATCTATTTCAGGTAAATCATCCAGAACACTGGGTTGCAGTTTACTTTGCACAGCGTATTTCTCCCACCCCTTTAGCACACTTCTGGGTTAACCCAGGTACCAGTACCTGAGTGCTCCGGCTGAACCCAAGTGCAAGTATACACAGGATTGTGCTTCTCTCACTTCCAGTCCCTGCTTCCAGTATTGTTCCAGTACTTTATAGTAAGCAGAGAAAAATAAATTCATGGTTTCAATCTGGTGCCCAATATGATCTCTTATTTGGAGCATGCATTAGATTCTCCGTGGTCCTTTTTTTTTCAGAGCAGACTATTGTTTTGCCTAATTGCACCACCTGCAAGAGTCTAGCACCATCCATTCAGTCTGGCTAAAAGAAGACGGATTGTTATTTGCAGTCAAAATTTTGATACTACAGCAACATGGTCATTTTTCTATAGAAAAGAACTTTGAAAAGTTGTGATTTGGCATGTTGATTTCATCATACATGGCAGACTCTGGCTTTACTATTCATTTCACAGGCAGTTCGGGGCTACAGTGAAAAATATTTTCCTGTAACTTTTCTGTAACCTTGGAGTGAGGCATAATGGCTGAAAGTATGCATCTACTGAATTAGCAGAAAGAGAAAGGCAAAGAGAGGAGAAATAATTGTAATGGTAATTACATTTTTTTTTTAACAGGAGTTCCAGGGGGCATTTAAGCAACTACCAAACAGCAAACATGACATCTATGCCAGGCAAGTTAATAGAGTCTCTAGCGGAGGAATCAAATTAGTGAGCACGATGTGCCATATTAGAGAATACAAACAATATATTGTTCCTGAATATACCTGTATAATAATATATTTAATTTACATATTCTTCTACTCCATGTAAGGGAATACATGCAAAACCTTAACAAAAAGTCACTACAGCTCCGTAAGGGACAGTCATGTCTCACACCTCTGCAGGAGTTGTTTGTGTGTGTGGACAAGGTTGGAACAGGTAGACTCCATCCACCTGGATTTATTTCCAAGAGGCATTCAGTGAGATGCATCTGCAGGTGCTCTTAAAAAAAAAAACAAAACCAACTCCTGGGTTAAAAGGAAAGGTCTGTGCATTGATTCGTAACTCAAATGAGGTATATACAACAGTGGGTAGGAAGGAATGGTCAGCTTTCACAGTGCAGAAGGGTCTTCAACAGAGTGCAAAAAGCATCTGGCTGGAGTCTGTGCTGTTCACCACACTCAGAAATGTTTGAAAAAGGAGGTAAATAGTGTAGTGAAAACTTTGCCGATGAAAGTGGTACTCCTTTGACAAGCGCACAGTTAAACTGTGAACCACCTTGCCAGGGGATGGTGGGTATGCTACAGATTTACACGCGCTCTTATCCCCTGTCTGTCAAACGCTTGGGCACATCTGACAATTTGCACTCCGTGTGAGTCCCATGAGGCCCTCTGTGTTAAGGAACTTCATTGCATTGCAAGGGTAGGCTTTGAGAAAGAAAAACTTTATATAGTCGTTACAGGAGCCTGTCTCACGTGTGCGTGAGAAAAAGAAAAAATACCTGTCTCACCTCTCTGTCTCATCACTATGACAGCAAGAGGTGATCCTCAGCAACCAGTACAAACCCATCCTGTGTCATCAGCTTCAGAGAGCACCTCATGATGCCTTATTCATTCTGGTTGATTCTCTGAACTGGATCTTGCTAAAGGTTATGATTGGAAAAGTGCTATGCTCCTGCTTTTTGGTAAGCATCTATCTTTTAGGATTCAGGTGCTGCAAAAAAATTCTCATTTAGCTGATTTTGGTCATGTCAGTGCTTTTCCATTAACTCCTGGCAGCGCAGCTTCCCTTGAAGTTGCTATATTTAGATGACTTTATTGATGCGTGAAACACAGAGAAAAATGAAAAGCAAATCAGCATGCAGGAATAAAAGTCATCAATTGCCTGAATCACAAAGAATAAAAATGTTCAATAGTTTAATACTAGAAAAAGGAATGCAGATGAGTCATCCTCACAGTACGACTACAGACAGCTGGATCATGAGAGTATTTTTCTGTTCTCCTTTCCTTCTTGTAATAAGAACAACGTATCATTGTCTCTCGTATATTCTGCAAATTACAGAAGTGTTTTGCACACCTGCCATTTAACCTTTCAGCATTCTGTAGATCACCTGGCTGTCTCCTGCATGACTGTACAAGTTTTTAACATGAATAGAAGAAATAGCTTGGAAAGTTTATCCAAGCAAAACATACTTAGAAGGTCAGGAAAAGTGAACACACTTCTCTAATTCACAAAATATTATTGACAAATAAAAAATAAAAAATGGTAAAATTTGTAAAGGAGGACATTTTCAAAGTGATACCTATACACTAGAAAAGCACAGAGACTAGCCTCACCTGTAAGAGCTACCATTCCTAAATCAAGTACTTCGTTTTACCCTAAGGTTTTTCATCCAAGGATTCAGATCAGATCTTCTGAGTGCTCAAGCTTCTACTTTTCCAAGGCTTAAAACCCATCCTCCCACGGCAATGTCGAAAGGAGCAGCATGTACATTGCATGACAAGGGATGGATGCGAGCCATAGGCATGGGCTTCTTAGCATGACTTCTTTCAGCATGAAGCCCCTATGGGTGCATTGCAAGAGCAGGACATGTTTCTTCTAGCACAGAACTAAGCACCCGGTGCACTTGGTCTGCAGACCCTAAATTAAACCTGTTATTTTTTGGCAAAGGGGGATTCTATAGCAGGAGAGAGGCAGCAGCAGAGAAGAAGAAACCATGATTCACGTCTGCTTGTGGGCTGCAAGAGGGAAACATTAGAGGGAATCTAGCTGGTTTTGTAATGTATGAAACTTGAAGCCTTTTTGAGCATTAGTGGCTAAGTCCATACAACACTAATGTAAAGTAGGAGGATCTTTGTTTTCTAGATAAAAGCAATACGAAGAAACGAGCTCAAGGTCACACAAATGGGGAAAACCAAAGAACATGTTGTTGTAAATCTAAAATACTCCTTTCCCCAAGGCACTGCTCCACAGTACACAAGAAGACAATGGTGCAAGAAAGAAACGAATGTACAATAATCTGTCTCTAATGCAAGGTGAGAAAAAATATATCAGAATATGTCCATCTTTGTGTCTTCCAGCACCTTATCTCATACACTATGTATTAATGCCTAAAGAGGAAGACTGCTAGTTGTCTCCCAGAAGATATGATTTGCTCTTTTTTTCTACTGGTGGAAATTGTGTGTGTTATCTCTAAATTTCAGAATAAAATAAATAGAGCTAAATAAATAGAGCTAATTATTTAAATACCTTACTATTTTATATGTTTATTTTTTTATAATTTGAAATATATATTTCAACTACAGATAAGAAAAATACAGTCACTGACTTTCTTAGTCCTTTTGACAGATTTTTGCTAAAAAACTTCTCATCCAAGATGCTCCTTTGGGCTTTTTAGTGCTATGGATCAAAAGAGCACTATGGCTTTTGAAAAATGTCATTGGACATCTAGATATGTCTTTACGAGCCAAACAACCTGCAAAAAAATCTAGCATGATTTGATATTGCAAGGAAGTATAAAAATTCTTCACATACTGGAGCAAATCCCAATGATTTCTGATGATCCACTGATACACAACCAACTTCTAATCCTGGAGAGAAAATGCTGTGACATTTGTAACGTTTGAATGGACTTGACATATTTTACAATTCTGGTTTCTCCTTATTGTCATCTCAAGGGTTTCCCATATAATCCCTCTCTCCCAGCAGATTTCATGTTTCCCTCACAGGCATCAGGGAGGACCTGTGGCACAGGGGAACGGGGAACTCGAGATTCTTTTCTCTCCTGTCTAAGGGTGGAGGGTTGTCACAGAAGAGGCTTCCTTTCACAGAAACAGAAGTGACTTTTCAGTGTGAGGAGATATGGAGTGCCTCACTGGACATTTTTCCTGAGTAATTATAGCAAGATTGGCCCACTGTGAACGGGACTTTTACTGTTTCATCTGTCTTTGTTTTTTCCTCTTATTTTATCTTCATTTTAGTGTCTGTATCCTGGTGGGAGAACATCATTCTGTGAGCATTTTTTTAAAAGAATAAATCCTGGTTCTTGCAACCAATATAGACTTATCTGACTTCTAGGTCATAGATCTTGGATCATTTTTCTTTTAAATTAATCAGATCCTTCCTTGCCTAAAGGATCTGGTAAAGCTAATACACTACAAATTTGCAAATGTCGTATCAGGCAACCTTCTGATTGCTCCACCGCCTCTTTGAAATTAAGTTTTGCATGCTCAGTTAAAGAACCAAACATATCTTATCCTCAATAGGAGCGGTGTTTTTGAAGGAAAAATAAACTAACATTTTATTGTAATAAATACATCTTCAACTTTTTTCCCTGGTAGTATGGAACAATGCTATATTGTCAGAAAATTGGAAGTGAAGTACTGTGCAGAAACAGGAACAGAAAGGCCAGCACAAAACTAACTGTTGAGAAATAAATGCAGTTGGGGTTAAAATAGTAGAGTACGTTATTTTAGGGAATAGGGACAAGTGTCTCTGTCTCATGAACATGCCCTGCTGTATTGAAAGCTGGAGGGTGTCAGAGTCTCCAGCCCCTCTTTGCAGCCTACAGCATGTCTCCTTCTCTCACCATCAGTGTCTGCTGCTTTGTGCCAACAGCACTTGTCTGGACAAGGGGATCCACACCTGAATGTGTAGAAGGAGCACTCTTCTCTGGGAAACTGCTGCAGTACCAGATGAAATAAAGCCCACCTCTGGGTTAAAATTAAAAAAAAAAACAATAGATCCTTTAACTTCATCCTCTCTCACAAGAAAAGGCTAGGTCAGAGCAGTAGCTTCTTGGAGGAAAAAGGAAATGCTGAGCTACCCAGTGCTGCTGACAGTAAGCCTGGTTAGAGGACAGAAAAGAAGGTGGTTGCCTAAACCTCAGGTTGCCTAAACCTAAACCTAAGCTTGTCAAGCCAAATGCTGGAAAAAGTGTTCTCTCATTGGTCTCTGTTTTACTCCTCAGCACTTACTGGATTTCTCTGAGAAAAGACAGAGATGTGACCAAGGCGCCTCTTCTCACAAGAGATGCTATGGAGGCAGATGGCATTATCTCTACCTTATAGCTACAATGCTGAATTGTCAAAACTTTTGACTCTTGGCAGAAAAAAATGTTGGTTTAGACATATTTTTCAACTTGGAAAAAGATTTTATAAACGTTCAAAATAGATAGAATATCCCATCAGACACTTTTAAAATGGAAGCTCTCTTGGCTCCCCATTTATAGTAACTTCTCATTTGGAAGTTTCAGCTAACTCTAATAAAAATACTAACTTAAAATATAAAATTATTAAAACTGGAAGTATTTTGAAATGATGAATAAATTAACAGATTGCTTCTTTTCAGTGCACCCTGACATATGTATGAGTTTGACTGTCTGCTCTCACCAGGATAAGATGTTTTAAAAGGCTCCCAAATGCTTTCCCACACAAGGAACACTATTATTTGCTTAGCTCTCATTACAACAGCATTGCTAATGACCAGAACTATAAACAATGTTTACATAATTATTTGAATGAAAATTTCACAATAATTTAATATTCCTCCTAACTTTTCTGTGTTTTTCCCATCTGTATCTCGAAAAGCACAAAAAATAAATGGTGCATGAATGTTGACAAACAGAAGGCAAAAGCCTGGCAGCCCTCTGGAAAGCTAAGAGAAAGAATCTATTAATAATCTACCTGGGGTCTTAGTCTTTATATTTAGTTTGTCTTTATCCGCAGACATGGCTGCTGCTCGTGTGGTGTTTTCTTTGGGGCTGGAAGGATTACCAGTAGACCATCTGTTCAGTCAATGAGAAAAAACGTGATTGACAGGTGCCACTGACCTAAGACAGACATCTCCATTTTGTGCTGCCTGCGGAGTATAACTGCGTGCTGAGTTGCTTCTTCCTTCAAGTTGTAAATTAGATACATTCACTCTGAGGTGATAAAATGTGTTTCATGATTGTTACAGCCTGTTTCTCTGACATGTATTCAACCACTATGTGCCTGTCTTCCTCCCTGTCAACTTACTAAAACCTATGAAGTCGTAAATCTAATCTCTAAGCTGGCATGATGCTGAGGGGATGAGGCACCGCAGATATGTGAGGGCA
Source organism: Nipponia nippon (assembly GCF_047370975.1). Lineage (NCBI taxonomy): Eukaryota > Metazoa > Chordata > Aves > Pelecaniformes > Threskiornithidae > Nipponia > Nipponia nippon. The sequence goes on along the minus strand of NW_028262290.1, from coordinate 43,433,756 downwards.
GATAATCCTGCTTGTCTCCAGAACTGTGGAGGCTGCAGGAAGAACTGGCAAGCTGCAAGAGGCCCTGACATTTGCCCATTGGTGTACACCAAGGATGAGCCATCTCTATGTTGTTGTCATTCAGCCCAATGTTTGGGATTTGGTTTTGTTTCATCGTTAAATAAAAGTGGTGCTATTCCAAGAAAGGTCATTGTAAAATTGGATTCAGGAACAGCTTTTTTATTTCTCGATGTGGAGGCAAGTTTTGCTGTACTTCAGGACTCATAGCTATCATGCAGACAACTGTCAAGCAAAGGAGACCCTCCAAAATGAAGATGAAGAGGATATTAAAGCAGCACGGTGGATTTTCAAGGTAAGACAAAATCCAGGGTTATTCAAATGTCCAGAAGGAAGGGGGAAATGATGTATCTGCAAAGAAGCAGAGAGAAAGTGTTAATGTCATGTATAACAGCCATAGACTATTTGTCACAAAGACATCGGTATTCATGTAGGTTTCCTTTATTCCTGAACCTCATCCTCTGCCCTCTGTTCCTCGGCATGTTGCAACCACAGTGACAAAGGAGGTGGTGATCTGCCTTCCTGTTAAGTGTCTGCTTTCAAACAATGTATTAAACACATCCATCTAACTCATAAAAATGATTCATACTTTGTGAAGCTAATCTGTGGTTAGAAGGGTGAGGGAAAATATGTTGCTTCATGGTGTTCAGACACCGAAGAGGTCTGCATTTTTTACTGATGCTACCTCAGATGATTTTTATTGGTAGTTAACAAAAGAAGATATCCCAAAGAAATCAAACACTGCATAATACTAGAATCTATTAGGGCATTACAGTAACTTCCCTTTAATGAACCTGTAGAGCTGAACAATTTTCCTTAATTAAAAACAACAGTCATGTATCTTCTAGATTATGTCAAAAGCCTGAAAGCTGCCTGAGGGGTGAACCAATGTTATTTATGGTGAGCAGCACGCTCCTGTGCAGCTCAACAGAGCAAGAGAGACAGGTGCAAGAAATCGTATCTTATTAAAACTTTGGTGCAGAAGTGGTGCACCCTGGTGTATGGTAGGGAAAAGAACGTGATAGCAAAATCACACACTCTTGGAACCACAAAGTTTGGGTTTTTTTCAGACTAACTTAGCACCAGAGTGGAGAGGGACTAAGGCAGCCAGTCGAGGTTGTTGGCAGGGTTGGTGAAAGGCAAGACAGGGGAAGAAGCCATTCCCCATTCCACATCTGCCCTACAGACATTCAAGTTAAAGCAAAAATTGGCTTCTCCATCCTATCTGCTTAGCCAATGCACGTCCGTTTCCAGGAGGCCATTTAATTTGAATTACAGGAATACACTCATCAGAAATCCTAAATGACTTTCACTGCTTTTGCTGAGAGGAAATACTCAGCCTGCTTTGCCACTGTCAGAAAACTGTTTCTGATAATGAACCAAGTACACTCCTTTCAGAATTTCATGTCATTCTGTCTCATTATCTGTCCACTTAGCACATGAGCCTGGGGACTTCTTGGCCCTCATGAAAGCAGAGGGGGTTTTGTCACAGGCACAATGGCTCCTGAATTTAACCCTTGGTTGTCATACCTTCTGTTCTTCACAGCTCATGTCCCTACTCATTTCTCATTGAGCCATCCTATTATTCGTCCCGCGTGAATTGTTCCTTTCAGTTTGGTGATCGCTTTTACGGCTCTCGCCTGAAATCCTACATTGTTGCCAAGTATCTGAGAACATGGTGCACAGGACTGAGTCAGGGACCTCACAGAGGGCAACACATTATTTCTCTGCTCTGTGAAAGGATTTATCTGTCTGCAGAGGGACCTAAATGACACTGCAAGGTTCAGGGCCACTTAGTGTCCACAGTTTCTTAAACACCAGCGCTGCCAGCTTCCCTTCTCCTGCTGGCTATCTGTCCCATTTACTTTGTTCTGTGCTTATGTTTCTAAATGCTGCAGCTCCACCAGTGTGGCTCTCTTCTCTGGTACCAGGGACAGCCTGCAGGGACAGCCCAGGAGATGCTCTGTAACCAGTTCATGAGCTCAGCTGAGGTGAAATTGCTGTTGTGTGGAAGCTCTTGTATGAGGCTACATGCTCTGGGGGAACATGTCTCCAGAACTTCATAAACCATATCAGCATATGAACCTTTCACATATGTAATGTAAGCAATGTTACTAGTAGTTAATGAGTCTACAAGGACTGTGTTAGTGATAGGAAATTAGAAAACTTACCTGTCTAGAAATGTGTACTGCCCTAAGGCTGGGGAATTAAACTGCAGGCTTTACTTCACATAGGAAAGAAACACTTTTCTTTTTAACCGATAGAGAACAAAGGCACAGAGGGTTTATATGATTTCCCAGGACTTAGGAAATCAACTTGAAGTTTGTAAGGTTCAAGACCAGTTTGTCACTTACACTCCCAGAATAGACAAGATCACACCAAAACTTTTTCTTATGTGACATTGAAGCCCGCAGAAAGTTCAGATTCTTTCTGGTATAATGTTTCTATATGTGACACTGATCGCTATAGACAAACTATGTCCTTAGACCCATAAATTTGTTTGACTAACAGGGACTTGATCAGACTGATTCCCCAGTCCTCATTAATTCTCATGTTCCCTTCTGCCTGAGGTGAGGTTTTGAATGTGATGCTTCTGAATGTGAGAAATGGCTGCTTTGAGAGCAGGTTGCCATCTGATTCAACATGCCAAATAGTAAAAAAATTGAAATATTAAATAAATTAGAATAAAAAAATCCCAAAACCAACTCTTTTAACAGAACACTTGAATTAGGTTTATTTATTCTTGAACATGCTCTCAAAGAGAAAGTGAAGGCCTTTTAAATTCTTTTCATTACATTTAAATTAACTCAGTGAGTTGTTTATTTCTAATCTCCATTTGCATTGCTTGAAAAGCCTTTCCCTCTGACATGTTTGCATCTTGATTTATAAAAGTGTTAAAAAGCAAAAGTGAATAAACTTTTTGCGAGTCTCAACACAAAGATCCAAGAACTTACTTAACCCAGAGCTAACATAGACACATTCTCATGTGCTCCCAATGTACTTTTTGCCAGTTAACAAAATAACACCCCAGAAACATTACACTGCTCAGGGAGACAGCGAGAGGTTGCAAATAGATCACAGTATTTTCCTAATGACAAAATGTGGCCAAAGTCCCATTACACATAGCTCATTGCCATCAGTTCCTCAGAAGAGGATGAGAATGTTCTCCACAGAGATGCCACATTTTAGTTCTTGTCCAGGTTACAACTGGATAGGACCCATTTCAATTGCATAACATAACTATGATTTCTAAACATAAAGGCTCCAGATTTGGTTGGGTTTACATGAATAATACACCTACAGACAACAAGTGACTAGGCAAGCACAAAACAACAGTGTCAGGGCTCTGAGGGCACTAATAAGCCTTAATGGTCCTGACTAGCCTCACCTGGGGCCTCACCTCACACCCATGGATCCAGCAGCTCTAAGCTCCATCCTGAGGGCCTGCTCCCTGTCTGAGCTGTGTTGAAGGAATGCTGGCCTCCAGCTGAGTGACAGCCATGCCCCATTTGGTGGTAGAGCCACATGGTTGAGACCTTAACCCACACCCTGGGCTGGCTTCCTGGCTTGATCTTGGCTGTCCCTTGTCAGTGTGGGCTTGCCTGGTGATTGTGGGACTTGATCTTAACCTTGATCTGGGGGGTTGACTTCCACCCTGCAGTGATATTGTGTTATGATCTGGACCATGCTTGGACTATCTCCATGTCTGTCCTGTTTGCCTTGCTTAAGTACTGTGGGATGGGCTGTGGCTGGTGAGGCTTCTGTCTTGCTGGCTGTGGGATCCCCTTGGATCCCTGCACTTTTCCTGAGGGAGCAGCCCTGCTCTCTGGCAAGCAGAATCCTTTCCAGATCTTATTGAGAAGTGTCTTACCTGTAAAGGCTTGCTTTCTTCTGTTCCCCAAGGCGTGGAGCAGAGAGGAAAGCATAGTGTGAGATGAGAAGGTGTGTGCCAAGAAAAGAGAGCAGCTATTAAGTCTTCTTTAGCATCACCCTTTAGGCTGAGGCTTAAGGAGACCCCAGTTACACCAGCATTGCCTTTCTGCTTGCCAGGTCCTACCCATTTGAGTTCTGTGTAGGAAGCCAGGTAGAAACTGAAATGGCCACAAGCATGCTGTTTGGGGGAACAGCCCAAGGGAAGCATGACACCCTTTTTCCTGCATCCAGCTGATCTCAGCTCTACAGAAGTCCTTTGGTTTTGGAGATGTCAAACAGTATCCCGTGAACTGCATGTAATGTGGAAGTCACTCGTGACCATGCACAGCTCATCTAAATTATTCAGCAACTGCTATGAATCATGATTTGTTTCATAAAATAAGGATCCATTCACAAACAACTCCAGAAAGGTCAAAAATCATAAAAGATGTTCTTTGCAAAGGACAACATGCCAGTTGAATGATTGCACTGCTTTGCCAAGTACTCTGGTGTCTTCAGGTGATGAGTGCTGTCAGTCATTAATTACTATTGCTGTTAACAGTCCCTCTGAAGTCAGATATTGTCTTTATTTTTTAGAAGAGTAAGAAAAGTCCTGATATTAGTAAATATACTCACCCTCTTCAGTCAACATAATCTCTCCCATGTACATTTTCACATCAGGAGTGTTTGTTTGGTGAGGTCTGTTTTTCATACTTAGTCACGGTAGCATTTGTATGTCTTAAAGCTTGTGATTGTGTCATAGGGTGTTAGGAACAAACCAAGCAGTAACTTATAGCAAGAACACATTCTTTCCGTTCTTTTGAACAGGTGTTGTACTTAGTTAAATAGGCTGAAACATAGTTTAAAAGTCACATTTTATCTAATTCTTATGTTTGAGATGGGCAGGGGATACAAACTCTATGGCAGTGGATTGAATCACTTGGCAGCTAACACTCTTCATCTTTGCCAAAATAGTTATTCTTACACAGCACATATAAAATTTGAGACATATTTGATGCTCTGTTTTATTCAGGAGCAAAGTTTCAAAGGGAGACAGAATTCTGGGAGAGAAATAGGAGTATTACAGAGTATTTAGGACCACTAAATTATGAGCATCTAGTCTTATTGACAACTTCATTGATAATACAGTATACTTTTAGGTAGGGAAAAGAGTGGGTATTTTGCTGAATAGTTTAAGATAGTGAGGTAAAAACATATACAGTTGGTTTTAAAGGTAAGGAAATTATTTCTAGGACAAGCTGGAGAACATTATCTCTCTGTGGTCTTCTGTGCTGGTTAATTTTGTTTTCTTGACATGTACCCTTTATAAGAAGGGTTTATCTTGTCCTTGAAGTGTTTTTACTAGTTAAGAAAGGGGTACTCTTTCATATTTTTACAGACTGTATCAATCCTAAAGTATCAATCGGTTTGCTACCTGCAGTGTCCAGCAAAATACTGAGGCACGTCTCATCAGCAGACCTCTTAGGAGGATTAAGGCCTGTCAGCCCCCAACCCTGCAAGAGGGGTCGGGTAGAAACTGGTTGTAGTTCCTCTTGTTTGCAAGAGAATTCCTCCAAGGAAAAACTTGTTTCATTAATTGCTGCTTTCATAAGTCACAAAGTACTCCTGGGGCACAGGAGGCAGTATGTCAGGGTTACTCCATACCCAGGTCTTTAACACTTATTAGGGTCAGGTCATCAATGCTGTGAAAAAGGCTGTTACTAGTCATTTGGGGGGCTAGAGTCTTCTTTTCATCTGGTCATGTGAAGTGGGAGATCTGTTAGCTTAACTATAGTACTTGTAACTATGGTATAGACATTTCGTCTTTGAACGATTTATGTTCATCATGGTATGAATCTGCTGGTCAGATAAAGTGCCTACAGTTTTCTGTATTGGGTGAGGGAAGTAAAACAAACCAATAAATTGAAAGTAAAAAGTTACTTGGAATCCCAAATAAACATTAATAGCTATTAAATAATTATTCTCATAGCTAAAAACAGCACAATCCACAACAAGCCGTGGTCATCCCAGTGACCAGCATCACTGCATTGTGCATTTAGGTGCACTGGTGTCCCCTAGAGCCCACGTGTCTGAGCTGGGGACTAGGTGTCTGCATATGTATGAGCAGAACTGAGTACATGAGGACAGGATTCAAAAAGCCACCATTCTGGAGAGGCAGCCATCAGCAGAAACACCAAATGACATTAGAGATAGGCCTCTCCTTTCATTTGTGAATCACAGACCCAGATGCTCTCCTGAAATTACACCTCCCTGTCCTAACACAGGACAGAGGAGTGCTTTCTCCTGACAGCCCAGCACTTGCTGCTGTTGCCCAAATTATAGGAAGTCCAGGTTCAAAACCTTCCCCTGAGGTGACTTGAAACTACACACACCAGAATAACCTGTCTGCTTACTGCAATGTGTCTGTGAGAAGGATAGCGGATGTCCCTTCCTTCCCTTGTGTTGAAAGCATTCTTTGTCATATAATAATTTAATATTCCTTGTGTAAGGGTGGTGGTGATGCTTTACTGTGCACTTACCATGCAAGGGTCTGCGATTCAATGATAAATACTTCCATTTTCCTTTTTAACAGGTATTCAGTGAGGCCCAGACCAAAATCCACAGGGAGGTCCCTTGCAGCTAGATCAGAGAGCCATTCTCCTTCTCCTCCAACTGGTTAGCTGGGTCCAAGCCAGGGAGGGCACTTCTGAAAGCTAAGGCTGACAGACCGCCTCCAGCAGCTAGGCCACCAGCCTGTGAGATCAACCCATGCAAATTCAGAGTGGAAGAAGGACCAGAGCCTGGCTCTCCAACAGATATGCTAACAGCAGCACTCAGACATGTAGGTCTGTGGGTGGGGGCTGGGTGGTATCTGGGGCTTTGGCTCCCAAATGAAGGGTGATGCACACACAGTGCCAAATCTGTCCCATAACTTCCTTTGAAAGATGCAGCATAAATGCTGTTTCCTGAAATTGGGAGTTTCCTCTGTCCCCGTGAGGCAGCTCCCCATGCAGTGTGTTGGCGTTGCTCTAGACAACTCATACCATTAAATATAATTCCTTTAAAAAATAATATGCTTCAATCTTTAGTACCATACATGAATGTAAGAACAGATGAATGTGGCTTGTGCAGGAATTATTCTATATCGGGCAGAAAAAGTTGCTTGTTTTTTTTACTGTAGGGGTGGTTGAACAGGGGGACAGGTTGCCCAGAGAGGCTGTGAAGTCTCCATCCTGAGAGGTATTCAAATTCTGCTTGGCAGAGTCCTAGGAAGCCTGAGAGAAGAAGGTTGGACTAAATGATCTGCAGAGGCCCCTTCCAACCTCAACTATTCTGTGAAACAAAGAGCTCTTCACAGTGCCTTTCTTTTTCAACTGTTCTGTAGTTACATGGCATAATAATATTTTTTTAATTCATAAGAGATTTTTCTTTTGCATCCAGAAACACTGTTCTGAGAGTAGCTAGCTGTATTGCTCAGTGTTGTCTATGAGCCAATAATAGCTGCGCAGACAGCAATCAGAGGGCATTCTTTTGTAAATGTTGTCAAAATAATAATGTACTACACATTAATGGGTGAATTACTTGCATATTAATGGTGTGCAAATTTTCTAGTCCTCGGAGATAATTTGTACTAATTGCAATCATGTGTTTTTCCAATTTAGTGATTTACGTATTTTACCTTTGAAATAGCCCTAAAACTTCCTTTTTAGCTGTGCAACTTTGAAATGGAAAAATGCAGAATCCTGGGCTGATGAAGGTATTACTGTCAGAAAGAATTTAATTAATACAAAAACCAAAAGATAAACTGTTTTTACACTAGTTCCAGAAATTTTTCAGCAAAACAATCCTAGACTGACCTAAACTACAGAGACGTTCATTAATATAAGGTGACCTTCTTTAAGTGGCACAAAATGTCACGCTGGTTAATAAATAACCCACTCAGCCTAGATCTAAATCAACTAACTTGAGATATGGGTAACTTCAGATTAACAAATATATTAATTTAGGGTATCCTTCCACCAGCAAGAATCAACAGTTTAGATAAAGGGTACTGGGGAAAAAAACCCAACTCTTTCTCCCTGGGAGACCATGGAGACCTTCTTAAAAGGGCAGCTAGTTTGGGTGTCTGTGAGTCGGGAGGAATTGACCTTTACTCCTTGATAAGTCTCTCACACCCAGACTGATGAAAGTAAATGATTTCCAGTAAAATACAAAACTAAAATGAAGTACAACATCAGCCCCAGAGTGATAAGACATAATACAGTTAGTGTTGCTCTGATTTATGGTTTCTCCTAGAGACCATCATGTGGTAGAGATCACCTGAGCACAGTGTTCCCATCACACCCTGTTTTATTTCCAGTACACCTCATGTCCAATTGAAAGAGGAATTGTGGTGTGGGGTTTTTTTAGCTCAGATTTCTCAGGGATTTCTGAGTGCCAGAGGAATCCCTAAGTGCCAGAATAAGTCATGCCCAGATTGCAGGTATCAGGCAGTCCACTCTAATTAGCAAATCCTTCCAGTGACCAGGAGAATGATGTGGGGTGTAGTATCATCAAAGACAGTTCTGGATGGGAGCTTGAAAGTGTCATCTGACCTTTGCTGCTAGGATCAACCATCCCCAAGCCCTTACTGGCACGGCTTTACCTTGCCTGCTCTTTAAAACCTCGCTAACACAGACTCCACAGTTTGGGCAGCCTGCTCCAGTGCTTCACCATCCTACTGTTAAAAACCCATGTTTAACCTAAATTTCCCTGCCTGTAGTTTAAATCCATTACTCCTTGCTGTATTTGTAGTGAGCGTGAACAGTAATTTACTCCTTCCCTTTGCCTGTTTGTATACAATGCATGCTACCTGATACGCATTTCCCGTGAGTGGTGCAAAGACAGAAAAGTCATGAATCACATACATGCTTTTTCACAGCAATTTCTTTCCACAAAAAATTCAAAGACTCTAGGGGAAATAAATGTTCCTTTCAAGCCATTTAGAGCTTACTCAGTCCTACATTTTGCTGGCCCCTTCTGTGCAATAACAGGACAGCTTTTTACTCCCGTTTATTTGCATCTCTTTACCATCCAGTCAAAAGAAAGATGCAAAAAGAGATCAGAATATCCTACCACAAATATCATAATTTCAAAGCCCAGCTCCGGGTTGCTGGGTGACAGCTAGGCGCATCCTCCTGAGAGCAGGTCAAAGTCAAAGCCCCACCAAGCCAGGAAATGCAAGGGAGAGACCATCGCTCTTCCACAAGAGGCCACACAGGGAATGAAAGCACCTTGTTTATGTACGATATAAGTAGCTGTACGTTTCATCACAAGCATCAAAACTTAACTCTGAAGCAGGCAGAATGTCATTTTTCCGTCGGCCACATCCAAAAGGTGTGCTGAAGGGTAATGCTTGGGAAATGGCAAGGATCTGTAAGCAGGTGAACTGGTGAAGCCTGGCTCGCAGAGGGTTTGTGCCTGCTTACTGACTGATTTTCATGTCTGAGAAGGCTTGGCCTTTCCCATAGCCCACCCCTGTGCTGGGCACTGATTCCAATGAAACTTTCAGGAATTTAGATGGTGAGATCTTTAACTTAACAGATCTTCAGTCTACCACCAGATGTGGGTGGAAACAGCTCAGGAGGCTAATTGTCCTCTATAATATACTTCTAGTGTTATTCTCAAAATAAAGCTAATCTAAAACACCTTATCAACTGTTAAAGGTAAGAACAGACTGCAACAAACCAGGAGCTGCCCAGTGACGCCATCCAAGCAGCAGCTGATGATCTTACAAAATGTCACATCAGTTTTCCTGGTTCACTGTTGCAAGCGCTTAATTACGCTCACAAGAAGGATGAAAATTATTCTCGGGAGACTAGAGAGGTCAGATGTAGGTTGAAGAATTCATACAGAAAAAGGGCAAGGGCACAACTTTATTTTGTTATTAATTCAGTTCCATTTGTGAACACAGTTTAATTTCAGGAAGTAGCTGCGATTTTTTTCCTGTGACATCTTGTGTGATTTACTTTAGGACTCAATAAAGTAGAAAACAGTTCTTACTGTTCTGTCGACTTCACTCTTTCCTTTGACGGTAATCAAGTTAAGAGCAAAAACAGTGGCTCAGACGTAGACCAAGATAGGATAAAGTATGTGTTCTTGAACTGCATAACAATTGGCATTTATTATGAGAGGTAAGAGGATTATAATATTTTAAATTATTAATTCTCTTGCATTGCAGTGCTTGATTTTGTCCATGGTCTTCTTTTTTTATTACCAAACTGATTTATTTAAACACAAGCATTTTTCTGGGAGGGATGTCTTTGGGGAAGGGACGCTCCTTTTAGGGATTCCTTGACAATCCTGGAGTTTAGTATCCCAAATAGGCTTTGGCATTCACACCCTTTGTGCCTTCTGGTATTTGGAACTTGTGCTCAGATTTGCACGGGTGCACAGACTGCACCAGGGAAGCGGCCGAGTTCCTCCTTTCTGTCCCTTTGTCCTGTTTTTTCATTTGCAAATTCTTGCTCCATTTACTGATCCACATTACCCAGAATTCGGCATGTCAATAAATGGGACATCTATAACATCTATATTTAATATGGGCTCTAAATAAGAGGGTTAAAGGGTGTTTCTCAGTTTACATCCAGATCTTCTGGACTGTTTGGCATAGAATAGTTGGATAGTTCTCCAGTCAGAAGACTGAGTCACAGCCTTAAAAGCCAGGGACATTTCTTCAAACTAGCATTTCTTTATGTTCACTGAAATTTTTGATTCTGAAAGATGGTTGCTATTTTTATGACAGGCTAGGCTTCCTCACTGCACTGTTTATTCTGTTCATACAGACCCTGTGCAGATAAATGCATGTGCTTCATTTAAGCACAAGAATAGCATCTGCTTGAATGATTTACCTGACCAACAACAGTGGCATACTCAGACTACAAAATTGTTTCAGACTCATAAAAAAGCTGTGCTCTCTCAAGTATCATACTGGGTTGTAAGCAGGCACACTTTAAACAGAACGAAAAGCCAAACAAACGAAAAGCCAAACCAGTAGTTTCTTACCAGCCTTTCCAAATCATCAGGAGAAATAAGTTAAAGGTGTTACAGATCAGAGAAGAAGGTATAGGCTATTGCAGGCAGGCCACTTTCAGTCCCACTTTGTCTTTTCTGTGTTCAGTCAGGAGGCAGGTTTGAAATGAAGTGCAGAAAGGAGATTGGGAGGGACATTTCGTCTGCCCCGGAGGAGGACATGGCCTTTTGAAACAGTAGTGTAACAGAGGAAAACCACCACAAGTGTGGTCTGTTAATGAGTTGTTTTGAACAACAATACATAAAGATGGGATATAAAAAGAGATTTGTCCAAATTTCTACCCATCTGGACTGCTGTTCTCCCTCTCTCAGGACACTTCTAGAACCGCAGCAGTGTATTTCCAATTGCAGGGAAACATGACAGACAGCCCCAGAGTGGCCAAAGGAAAAGGTCCAGCCTGTAGAAAGGAGTGTCAGTCTCTCTGAGCATCAGACAGGAGAAACGTGGTTTCACAGGAGGACATCAAGTGCCTTCCCCAAAAGCTCAGTAGCTCTGAGCTTTTTTTTTCCTTCTTTTTTTTCTAGAGTTCCTCTGTATCTATGTGTAACTCGGTATCTGTGGTGTCAAGGGAGACCTGGGAACTGATACCATTTGTAAGTCTGCCTCTAAGCCCAAAGCAAGCATGACATTTAGCCAGTAATTTGTGCTATCTGCAATATCACAGTCTCTCTAATCCAGGCATGTATCCAGCCTACATGGGTAAGATCACATAAGGCATCTCTGAAAGAAAGATTAGTAAGAGATTCTGCAAGGAAGCCTGAGGCCTTTCTGCTCACTCCCACAGGGGTATCTACATTACAGGGATAACCTGGCCCCTCTAAATCCGTATTTGTTCAGTTCCATTGATAACTTAGTACACTGGGGTATATATCACCTGAAGTTTTCCCATTTGCCAAATATGTTCACTTTCTCCTCACCATCATTCTTATCAGATCAGGGCCTCTTCCTCCTGTTGCCATTCAAAGGTCTTTTTAAGATGCTGGAGAAATACTCCTTGTCACCACCTCAAACTAGTTTGCAATGACACAAATACAGAGTTTGCTCTTCATGCCAGCATCAATCAGCCTAGAACATTCTCATTTCTGATACTATTCTTTTTAACCCCATACTCTGTAGCACTCTCTCGTTGCCTGCTCTTTATTCTTTTGTTCTTATTTTTCAAAGGAATTACAGTGCATTTTAGCTCTGATGTCTTTTCGTGTTCTCTGCCACATCCTGTAAATGAGTTTTATTTTCTCCCATCAGCCTTTTAACATGGCTGCATAATTCCCCCAGTTCCTCCAGATTTTCTGAGGTCCAAAATCTTATCAAAAGTCACTGGCAGAAGTCACAGTTGCTTCCTTGGGAATCTTGTCAAGCTGGAATATTACTGTGCAGCCAAATTGTGCAACCGGGCTTTCAGATACACTTTGAAGTACTCTGAAACCTCAAGCTGTTTGGGAACATTGGTTCCAAATTGCCCCATCAATCTTCCTTTCTGAATCAGCTCTGGAATATAACTACAAACTACTTTCTATACCTAAAAATTGCAGTCTTGTCAGTTTTGGATTCTTCTTTAATTTAACTATTTTTATTACTTACCAAGCATCTGTGTGGTAAGGATCCTGTGTAATAATTAGGTTACGTGTGACCCAGAATATCAGGAATATTCCTGCAGGTCATGGTTGGATAGGTACCTCTTGAGTGACATTGATATTCTGAAGATATTTTCCTTTGCTAATCATGAATAGAGGAAAATATTTGTGTCTCCAGTTTTAGTTCATTTAATGTCTGTTATAGGCAGAGAAGAGGACCCCTAACAGCACAAGGAGGAATAGTGCTTTGGCACTAATCCTCAGCTGTTGAGGTTCCCCATTCAAATTGTAGGTGCACAGTGACACCTTCTGGAGGCTTGTAATGAGAGTTACTGAGACGCTTCCTTCCATCAGCTGGAAACGCACAATTTTGATATGTAGAAGCTAATCTTTTTCTGGTCAACATTTTGCCCAGGCATTTGGTACAAGTTCTCTGATGTCGTCGGGACATACGCTAAGAGAACGTCGTCATGATGGGAGAATTTTTTTTTTTTAAATCAACCCAGACCTGTAAGTTTTCTTAATGATTCCAAATAATTCAAAGGTTTATGAAAAAAAAAAAAAAAAAAAAAAAAGCATAGAATTAGAGATGTATGTAAACCTTGTGATTTAAAAACATGTAGTTGGCATTACATTTTTAACTATTTATTGACACACAGAAGGTGAGAGGGCCAGACAATATAGTGAGGCTTCAATTTGCCAAATATGGCAAATGAAATGAATAACATAGCTTCTTAATGCAGTCATACTTTAACAAAGATTTCATTTTTTGTATGTGTCATATTGCAATTTCTAATTAGACCTTCTTTGCCTGAGCTGCCGGCTTCCTGGGTAGTCTGTCAATCTGCCAGAAACTGAGTCACCAAGGATTTTAAGCACGTGAGTTGTGCCACGGAACTGTCTGAGGGCTCACGAACACCACGGTACCTGCATGCATCAGCTGGACTGGGGCCAGAATGGGGAGCAGAGCCATCACTGGGCTGACTCTGAGGCTCTAAAACCCAGGATTCAGTCCTATTACACAAAAACATCTTCTTATTTCTAATATTTAATTCCATCTCAAATATTATTTCCTTTTAAGCTTCCTCTTCCTTAGAAGTAACAAAGATGTGATACATAGGAGTGGAAAAAAAAACAGGGCTGTGAGTGCACACAGCAGAGAAGAGACTGACTGGTATAAATACTGAGGCTGAGTTTTAGCAGAACATACATTTGGGATTGACCAACCCTGAGAAAGTACATCACCCTAGAAAATAACCTTACGGTGCTGAAATAGTTAGCAAAGTATGAAGCAGAGCCATCAATAGCAAACAATTCTGGCTGCACTGGGATCTAAGCCACGTCTAACCATTACAATAACTTTTCAAGCACTAGTCCTAACATAATGCAATCACAGGTTTTAGCATAAGACCTTGAGGAAACATAATCCTCCAGCAAAAGACTAAGAGAAACCTACATATGTCCTACTGAACGGTTAAATTTTGACAACATGAATGACATGGCATTGGGAGGAATTTCCCAGTGTGACTTTCACAGTTGGGCTTACACAAAATAAATTCTACTGGAGAATTAACACATTGCTATTAATGTTTATGAAAAATGAAAAACTAACAGGCACCCCCCACATGTGGGATAAGTTAATGCTCTGTGGGCTACGCCATGCAGCTCTATGGTTAGTTTTACATGTTTGAAGACTCTGGTTTATTCTGTCTCCCATCAACATTGGACTTACGTCTTCTATTTGAAATCAATTACTAATAGATCCATTAAGAAAAGTTACTTACAGCTGTACATAACTAATGTTAAAAGAATACAAATATTTAAAAGTTGAGAAAGCTGTTTCCCATAATATCACCGGCATTGTGTTCACTTCAAAATGTGGTTACTTAAAATGTACATTTTAAGTTTTGATTAAGGAATAAGATAAAGCAAGTACTAGAATACTGCTAATATACTAAACAAAAAAAAAAAAATCTAAGTTCAACTAAAGTCCCTGGAAACTCATTTTACTTCTGAAAATATCTCTGCTCCCAGAAAAGTCTATGGGTCTTCAAAGTGATTTGTAACAAATGCACTTTCATGTTAATGAAAACAGTCAAACATGGCTTCTTTCTGTTGGAATTGCTCCCTAATTCACTATGAATCAGCTCCATTCAATGGTCTAGAAACTCTCTATTTAACAACTGAAGTGAGCAGGAAACACTAAAATAGACTAGTACCCGTAAGCTGCCATACAAATGTGTATGACCTCTCCTTGGGCAAGGAGCAGAAGTCCAGGTGTGAGGCCCAGCAATCTGTCCTAACACCTTAAAGCAAAACAGGCCCCCAAAATGCTGATGTGCGCATTATGTCACCCACTGAAGTGTGATTGCAATAATGTTGGAATACAATGTTGTTAAAATACAGATACCTGTTCTATATTGCCTTTCTTATAACCTGTTCTTAATATTTTCAATGAGAACAAATTAAAAAATTACTGTACGAGTTTGTAACAATAATAATAACAACAACAACAGTAACAGGTTCCTTCATTCCCCCACAGACAAAACGAGGAATAATATTAACTAGACAGATCTGCAGAAAGAGAGAGGCTGGAGTCTAAGAACCATATGAAGGGACAATATTGAATAGCAAGGGCACCCTCAGATAAAGTCACTCCCTTCTGATGTAGAATAAAATAAAACTGCTTCATGCTGGATAGACTTCCCTCCTAAGAGTTTATCAATAGCTTATGTAGACTTAATGTGAAATGTTCAGGGAAGTCTAGTAAAGGGATTTTTTTTTTCTAATGCCTTATATAGTAGTAGCTAATATCAATATTGAAATTGAGTCATGATTTAATAATTAGCTTGTGTGTTACAAACAGAGGTGCCACTATATGGGATTAGGAGGTGATTTTATGAAATACACAGTTGACGTGTAAACACTCCATTTTCCATAAGGTATTTTTTGGAACAGAACAAAGACCCAGGCCCAATACTCCCATGCCTAGCTAGATTGTCAAGATGTTCACATTTTGCTTTCTCTCTGTCGTAGTGAAGTTGAATTAACCTGTACAAAGTGGGGCAGCAGTGGGGACTAAGAATACGGTCAGAGACATGCACATGCAGAGCAAGCTACTCTGATGGCTGAGGGAATTTTCTTTTGCACACAAGAAATGCGTGCTCAAATTCCTTTTAGGCAGAGGAAGGGGTTCAGTCTCTGTCTCTCAGCTCTTAAAGTCCCTCAACTTTAAAACCCCTTTCAACGAAGTCCAAGCACTTGTTTATGCAGTTCTGTCTTATGCAGCTGGACATCAGCCTGCATCCATTAGTCAGGGAGAAAGGAGAAGAAGATGCCTATTCTACCAATTTTGAGAGGACTTTAGGCCTCCAAGATGCTCAGCAGTTTCAGGATTTAGGTGGTTGTGTACATATGCAATGACGCAGATGTACCTGCCTAGAGAGCTGGGTAGAGTTGTCTGCAAACACCAAGCACTGGAAGATGCTCATCTTAGGTGGCTTTGTTTATCTAGCACCATTCATGCTAGGGAGCATGAGTACAATCTTTCTGTACAATACTGTGCACTATCACTATGCATCATTAATGCTGAAAAAACTAGCCAGCTTTAATAAGGTTGATCATGACCCTCCTGAGAGAAATAGAAAGGATGGAGCAAGACCTTCCAAAGGGGTTACACTGTGCCAGCCTTTTAAACCTGCACTCGTTCAAGCATTCCTGCTAAGATTTAGAAAGCCACCTGGGACCGTAGTCTGGAGAGGGCTTAGGGGAGTCGCATCCACTCACTGGTCTGAGAAATGACTGCCTTTCCTGGCAGAGTGACTAGGAGCTGGATTCAAAAGCCAGTGGTTCTAACAGGTGTTTTGATCTTGGTCTCAGGACACATGAAGAACCACCTTGGTACACTTACTGAGCCTTTCTTCCCTTTCCTCTGCCAAGGAGTGAGGCAGTGTCGTTTAATCCTAATTGTCAAGCCTGTAATACCTCCATATGTCCTGTCTGGGCTTTGACAATTGTAATTCAGCACAGAAGTGCATTTAACATCCCATTCCTGTGCTTTGTGCCACAATCAAAAGGGCAGAGATTTGCAGAAGGGCTCCTTGCCACCAGGCAGGAGAAATACTGGGGGACGGGGGCGGAATCAACCTTTCTATTTTTTACAGTCTCCTGGGAACATTGTCCAGCTGCCACCCTAGCTCACCTCTCTGAACAGACCTAGGGGACCTCTCTGCTGCTAAGCAACAGCAAGCTCTCCTTATGTGCAGGAACGGCAGCTTTCCCTGCAGGTCTCGGCTCTAAGGAGCACCTTCCCCTGGCACCAATGGCACCACAGCCCTGTTCTCCCATTGCTGTAGCAGTGGCTTTGGCCTTCGAGGGCGGCACCGTCACCACGGGAAGGGCTTTCTTCACACTGTGCAGACTTCAGTTCCCCTCTGTCTCTTTGATGTCAAGAGATTGGTTGTGGGCCAGAAATGGGGAAGATGTTTTGAGAAGGGCTGGGCCTTGATGAAAAAAGCGGGAGGCGGCGGGGCGGCTGCAGGACCCTGGACAGGGCCCGGCGGCGGCCCGGGCCGGGCGGGGGGGGCTGCGCTCCGCTCCGCTCCGCGGGGTCCCGCCCGCCGCCGCAGCCCCTCCCGCCCGCCCTGGTTGGCTTTTTGGGTGGTTTGGGGGGTTTTGGGGGGGAGGGGGTTGCTTTTTACGTGTAGGTTGTAAGTGGCCAACCTCGTCCCCGTGCTCCTCTGGTCCAGCCCCGCACCCCAAGGGGCACCGGCTCGGTACGAGAAGTCTCCTCCACTCCGCACCTAAAGGGCCGGCTTGGAAAAGTTACAGACAGCGTGCCTGCGGGGGGGCGAGGGGGCAGCCCCGAGCACCCAGGCACCCACCGGTGGGGGTTCAAGTCTGCCGCCCCCCGATTAGCACCGCGGTGGAGGGGCTCCGCTCGGGGCCGGGCTGTGCAGGGCGCCCGCCTGCCCCCCCGGTGATGCTTATTTTGTGTTTTTCTCTCTCTCTCTCTCTCCCCGCCCCGTACCCCCGCTCCCACACCTCCCCCGCACGCCGCAGCCTCCCAGGCCTGCCGGGCCCCTGGCCCCGCTGCCAGCTCTGCTCTCCAGCCCCTTCCTGCGGCCGCACCTCCCCGCCCGCCGGCCCTGCCCGCGCTTCGTCTCGGCGCCCCGTCCAGACGCCCCGGGGCCCCGCTTCGGCCCCGCCGGCTTGGCGGCGCTGCTGGCCGGGAGCGGGGCGGCCGCCTGCTGCCCGCTCGCCGCCCTGCTGCGGGGCCGCTGGGCTGAGCCGCCGCCGCCGGCCCCCGCCCCGGCCCCGGCGCCGCCGCCGCTGCCGCCGCCCAGCCGCCTCCCCCCGGAGCGCCGGAGATGCCCGGCGTGCCACGGAGCCGCGCCGCCGCAGCCCCGCGCTGCCCCCGAGCCGCCCGGCGCTGTGAGTACCGCTCGTGGGGCCGCGTCCGCCCCTTCCTCCTCCTCCTCCTCCCCGCACCGGGGAAGCCGCTGTCCGCCCACGTGCCCCCCGCCGGCACCGGGGGCGCTGGGTGAGCTCGCCCGGCCGAGAGCCCCGGGCTCCGCAGGCAAAGCCCGCCGCTCGCCGTCTGCCATCCCCATCGCTCCCCGGGTCCAGCGAGGCGGCTCCTGCGGCCGCCGTGCTCCGCACCCGCTGCGCGGGCGGGAAGGGAGCAGCCCCGACGGCAGGGCTGCCCGCCAGGTCTCCCGGTGACCGGCAGCCCAGCTCCGGGAACCGGGAACGCGCTGGGCGCTCGTGCAGCGCATCAGTCTCGGTTCCACGGGAAGACCGTGTCCCTCTGCCCGGGGACGGCGCTGGCACAAGCCAGCCGCAGCCGTCCCCTTAACCCTCCTCCCGCCGACGGGCGCGCTGCGCCCTGCCGGCAGACGGCGTTTGGGGCCGCGGTGGCGGGACGTTATCGGTGAGCTCGTCCCCAAAACGCGGCGGTGTCGGTAAGGGCGCTGCTGGGCGGCCCGCCCCGGAGGAGCGGGGTCAGCGCCGAGCCCGGCGGCCGCTGCCAGCCGTCCTGCGCGGGGCCGGGCGCACGCCGCCCCCGGGGCCGCGCTGCGCCGCTGCCGCAGCCGGTAGCGCCGTGCCCCGCCGGAAGGGGGGCGCTAGAGCGAGAGAGCCCGGCGGCGCTGGGCTGGGCGCCTCTGAAGACAGGAGGCGGCTGGCGGGGAGGGAGGGAAGATGCGGTTACTTAAAATGCAGGCGTGCTCCAGTCCCGGGTTTATAAGCACGGCTCTCATTTAAGGCACCTATGAACATTAAAGCACCGGTACCGAGCGCCGCGGCGGCACCGCCGCCTCTCCAAGCCCTTCCCACGCCCCCCCCGAGCGCACACACGCACACACACACACACGCACACGCTCAGTCGCGCTCGCACGCCGGTTTCTCCGGCGTTTCTCCCCCGGCGCCGGCCCCATGGCTCCCCCCGCGCCCTCCCCAGCCCGCCGCCGGCGTGCGGGCGCTGCGGCGGCCGCTCCCGTTGCGAACCGCCCCTGAGCCGCGGCGGCCCCCGGTGCTCGCCTCGCCGGGGGCGGCCCGGAGGCAGCCCGCCCCGTCGGGCCGGGGCCGGGGCGGGGAGCGTGGGCTGCCGGTCTCGCTCCCCCCCGGCTCCGGCCACGGCGAGCGAAGCCCACCCGCGGAGGGGAAGCGGGCGAGGACTCCCGGCGGAGCCCCGCCGCCGACACCGTAAGTACCACTCGGTCCCGCCTGCCGGGCACCGCGGACCCGCGCCCCGGGCAGCCGCGACCCCCGCGCCGCAGCCGGGGCCGCCCCGGGTGCAGCGGGCCGGGATGGGACGGGACGGGACGGGACGGGCGGCGCTGCCAGCGGCGGCCCCCGCGGCCGGGGCAGGCGAGGAGCCGCGTCCGCCCTCCCCGGGAGGAACCGGAGGGACCCGGCGCAAAAGGCGCTTTCCTCGCTCCCCGCGGGCTCCCGGCGCCGCTCCCACCGGGTCCCCAACGCAGGGCCCGGGTAGCACCGGGATGCCCCGGCCCCGCAGGCGGGATGGCGCCCCGCTCTGCGCCGCCTCCCTCGCCCCAGCGCGGGTAACACCTGGGCTCGGCTCCCGCCGCGCTCCCACGGGCCCTTCCTCCTCTTATTCACGAGTGAGGATGAAGATGAGGCAGCATCCATCGCCCCTCCGTGAAGGGAGTCCCGCGGCATGTCCGTTCTCGGGACCCTCGGCTCCCCTGCAAAGTTAGAGAGATGAGTAGCAACAAGCAAGTGTCTCCATATAGACTCCTCCAGTATCAGCCTGCCACATCGTGCATCCCCGGGTGGGAGAAAGAGCTCTCCCTGAGCTCTGTCGTTAGTTAGCGTCAGTAGGTAAGAAAAAGCAGGTAATGAAAATTGGACACAACGGCAGAAAGTGAAATAAGATTATCCTTGGACATGCCAGTAAGAGTAATTTAATACCGATGTAATTAACTTGATGCAACCGTTCCATTATTTCATTTTTGCTCTTGAAAAATGTAAGATCAAAACTTTTCATACGGTGCCGTCGGTATGACGTCACGGTGAGGAGTCTGCTTGCACCTCTGTGCCCGTTGCACGGGCAGGACATCAGCATCAGCTCCAGCGCTCCGCGGAGCTCTGCGCCGTGGTGCCGATTACGCTATCGCTGTACTACGGGACCAAACACCAGTAACCACTAGCACAACTAAACGAAGCACTGAATCACTATCAGCTAGGAGAGTCCTAGTTGTGGTCAGGTTAAAATTAGGAGCGTCGTGTTAAAATTAGGAGCGTCTTTCTAAACTAAGAGTGTGTTCGAGCCAACTGAATGTGAAACTAGCACTATGTTTTATAAAATGCTCTAAGATGAGAGAAGGGCTACTTTATTTCCCCTTTAATTTCTTATCTACCCCACCCCCCCCATCAATACTTATTTTGGGTCCCAAGTAGTTAATCATGGAAGCACCGCCTCGGCTGTTACACACCTCTTTTTATCCCTTGGACAGAACAGTGCACATTTTTCAGAGCAAGCAGTGATTTTTGAGAGTTCAGCCTAAAGTACCAGAAAGGAGTTGTCAGAGTACAAGGTTTGTGTGTCTCTTGGAGCCCAGGTCACAAGTTGATGAACCTGAAGCATCTACCAGTACTCAGTCACTTATAAAAATTCATCCCCTCTTCTCATCACTAAAAGTTATCCCGACGAGGCAGCAGGTCTTGGAAATACTGCGGAGATCTCCCAGCATTCAGAAATAACAGAGTATTTAGCCAGAGGTTCATGACTCTTAACTTCCTGTTTATAGGCACGTTTCAAAATTTGTCATAGCCAGGTGAAGCAAAGAAGTGCAGAGAGTGTCATGACCGAAATGACAGTGTGCTAAGTCAAATTCTGACCTTACTTCAGCTTTAAATTGACGCTGGTAACACTCCTCCTGGCTGACGCTGCTCTCTTGGGCGCTACAGCCGAGGGCAGCTACCGCGGTGCCTGCCCTGCCAGAGCAGCCAGATGCCAGCGTAGTACAACCTGAAGTGAATCGCGACAATCGGAATCGATAGGAAACGGTACGTGAATCACTATTTAATGCACTCTGGGGTGAGTCATCCCGATTCAAACCAGCTTTCAGACCAGTACAATGTCAGTCAGCTCCTCGCACAGTTCGATATGAGTCAGATCTCGGCACCGAGTACAATATGAAATGAGTCACCGACGAATACAGCGCCATGTGACTCCAATACCCAGTGCGAGTTGTCAGAGCTTCTGTGTGATATGAGTCACTTCATAGTACAGTAAAATGGGCTTTTCGGAGACCATTCATAATTAAGCACGATGCAACCAAGCGCTCAGTAGATGAGGGGAGTGAGCAGAGCAATCTGCTACATGCACCGGTTTCACTGTTTGCATAGTAAAGAGGTTTGTAAAATATTACGCTGAATGAATTTTTATTTTTTTTTTAAGGGAGCTGCACAAAAATAACTAGAAGCAAATACTTCCTCTGGCATTAAAGCCAGCCAAAGCAGGGCTGAAGCAGTGGCAGAACTCCCAACACGGGAGAAGCCTGGGGTTTATTTTGTTTGGTTTTGCTTCTGAGACAGCTGATCAGCCGGTGTGAACTGACATACATCCACTGAGGCTGGCTCCAGCTGCCACAGAAGACAAGACGCGGGGTGCTGTCAGTCTGTGCTGTGCAGAGGAGAAGGACCTGACACTGACGTAACTTAACTGCAGTTTGCAATGACCTGCTTTATGAAGGGACTCAGCATGGGATGAAGTTATATACATACTTGCATTCGTACCGCTCCACTGTCATAGCATCCACATAAACGGCTGGACCGGAGCGACAGGTTGCATTTGTTGCTTTTTCTATGCAACCGGTAAAAAATTCTCTCATGTCTTTCTCATATTGCAGGAGAAATAATGACAGAGAGTGATCCTGCTAATTGCATGTTAGAGTAACATTTTAACATAAGTCTCTCGTGATAAATCCAAAATAAAGAAATACTTTGCAATACTACCAGAGAAGATATAGGGCATCCCTCTAAAAAACAAAGAAACAAACAAACAAAACATCCCCACAAAAATCCCATTGAAACCCCAAGTAACTACGTTTCTTAACAAGAAAGTCAGATTTTACTCAGAAAAATACTTCAGTGCAGGAAGCTTTCTGCAGACAGCAGGCTGAGCCGGCGGCCAAACGTGCAGCGCTGAACAGCAAAGAAAGAGGAGCAGAAGACATCTAAGCCCTTGGTAGAAAAAGACCTCAGTTACAGGTGACACGATCAAGGCACCATTACCTGTTACTATGTGGGTGGGTTACATTTTCAGCCATTCCTTTTGAAATGTAAAGCAATGCTTTAATCTGAATAGATGAACCCAGCTCCTCTGAGCTGCTGCTCCTTTGGAAAAATAAATTAAACAGGTAAAGGCACTCAATTTCTGGACATTTTACATAAAAGCATCCCAGAATTGTTGCATAAACTCACAGAAGGATACTACTTTCTCTTGCAATTTTATCCACTTAAGCCTTTGACAGACCGGGGCGCAGCAGTGACATAAGAAGCTGCTTTATTCTGTGTGGCTGCCAGCCTCCCCTCTGGTAACCTCTGTCTGGCATTCGTAAACTCTCAACCGCTTCAGTCACCCTGCTGCAAGATGCCACATCTCCAGCTTTACAAAAAAACTTCCAAAGAGCTCTTGCTCTTAACTCACTAAGTGGGCAATCCAATAACTATGCCTAAAGCACGTGCATACGTGTGGGTGAGTTCATTAGCATGTATTATAATTCTTCTCTATCTAAAATAGTACGCTTGATGCAGAAAGCCTGCGTGTCAAATTTGTCAATGAAGAGGAAGAAGCACGAGCATCGAGCTTCCTGTTCCTATTTCAGTTGACAATAAACTGCCACAGGCTTCAGTGGGAGTATGTTGCAGCCCCAAGTATTTCTGAATTAGTAAAAATACAGATTCAGAGATTGCCTGTGAGCTTGACCCCAGTTGTGAGCCTCTTGCGGCAGTAGTAGACAAGGAGAGAATCTCTTCCTTCCAACTCCCTGGTTGTCATTACGAGGGGGATCCAAAGGGAGAGCAGCAATTGTGAGAGCTTTGTAACTGCACCTAAACCACGCCAAAACCAATAGGTGGTTTTCATTGTTTTGACAGAGTTTGGATCAGGCCCAAAGTATTTACTGAAAAATAACTGGACTACAGTGATCCACATCTATGCGCTCACTCCAGCTGGCTGTCAGCTAGCGTTGCAGCACAGGGCTTCACAGGCTCTGTGCTCACTGTGAAAGCTTCACGCTGTGGCCATGCGAATCGAACCCGAGTGCAAGCAAAGGCTTGCACACCTGCCTACTTGTAACGCATACGGGGAGTACACATTATGTTTAAGTCATAGAATCTTTGCACTTTGAGCTAAGAAAACGCTGTTGTGCTTTAGCATAGAATTAGGATAAAAGTATAAAAGCTTTGTCTACAATCTTCTTTTCTTGTGTTTGTTTTTTAGTTTTTTTAATGGTTGGGGTTTTGGTTTGTGTTTAAATTTGGCATTTGTGGCTTAGATTTTAAATATTCCTCCTTTGGGAAGGCTATTTTCTTGATAGCCCACCTTTCTACTGAGAGATTAGCAAATACCATAAATGTTACAATTAAGACAAATATCATCTGAGGTGCTTTTAACCAGGGCAATAGTTTTCATTCCTGACCTTCACACTCCTTTGCGTTCATAAGGTTACATACCGAAATGCCTCATAATCTGAATGTCAGATAGGCATGCCCAGGAGTGGAAAAGGTATGACAGACGTACTTATTCCAGTACCTCAACAGTACTCTTAAGGCATACAGTAGTTTTTCCACTATTGTCAAAAGTAGCTTTTCAGATGCTTGCTTAAATCCCTGGACTTTTTTTTTTTTTTTAAATTACTTATTAGCATTCAGTAATATGAGCAGGTAGTTTTTATATGAATCATAGATGCTATCTAGCTGGATAAGAAGCAAGAACATGTGCCATTATTTTTCCTCTATTTTTGATTCACTGCTTTGTAGAGACATTTTTATAATGGACTAAATTTGTTGTTACCATTATATAGAGAAGGACCTCTCTCTCCCTGGGAGATGCAGAAACTCCGCACCTAGGCATCTACTTAGATGCTTCCTTAGATTGACTTGAAGTAGTGAACCAACCAAAGAGAAGCTGATCAACTCAACTCCTACTCCCCTTTCTCAATTAAGTATTTGACTAATTGGTGCTCTCCATGTGGGATTTGAACAGTTCCATGAATTCCTCCAGGCAAGACCTGCTGTGCCCAGACAAGTCCCTTTATGTTTCAATGTGCTGATTAACATCTGGAGTGGAGAACATGGCCCTTCCAGAGACTCCAAGGCTGCAAAATTGATCCAACTCTACATAGATTGCAAGTAGTCAGAGGAGAGTTTTAAGCCAGTCACTTGTAAGCAGTAAGAAGAAACTTCCTGCAGATGCAGAAATGATCATGTAGGACAGTCTTTTGTACACAATTTAGGTAGGTAGGTAGATGTTTTTTATGCAGCTCAAGATAATTGCCAGGGATGGATCATGCGTATGCTGGAGTGGTCCCAAGGAGCACGGGCCAGCTGGATGTAGGAACTCCTGTTGCCATCTGGACACTGACTGACTGTCCTGTTCAAGGATTTGATTCCCCACAGTGACTTGATATTAGCAAAATCAGATCCAATTGACCCCACGAGCCAGCAGAATAGCACCTTTTAGTCCTTCCCTATCCATATGAACCAGAAAGTCGTATTTTTGCTATTAAATTATGGCTACCCAAGCCCTCACCAAGCAAATGTAGGGGTCTTTCATAGTGCTGTCATTACTTTGGGCAGTCAAACCGATATAATTGGACACAGAGATACATTTCATGTTATATCCAGCAATTGGCTCAAACTGTACCCAGGCTGGGGTTAAACAACGCTGGAGATGGTAGAGGTTGAAGTCCTTTGGGTAAAGGTGTCTCACCTCATTCCATCAGCAGTCTAAAAGTACTTTTGGATTCCTTAGAAAACACGTACAAGATAGCAGTCCATCTCCAGTTTTTAAATCCCCTGTGTTTTCTTCTCAAACCCATTTTCAAACAAAGCACATATCTGCTCCAGATGGTGGGGACAGAGAAGGCAGACCCCAATTCTCAAAGTGCAGAGAACATCCAGCACAGAGGATACTCACACAATTTGTTTGTTCTCATAGCACCCTCTGAGAGCCTAGAAATCCGAGAAGACAGAGGAGGCACAGGGAATGCAGAGCAGTGAAATTTTTGGTGTGAGGGAGATAAGCGAGAGAAAGAAAAGCAATTTTTGATTGGCTTATTCTTCCTCAGTGAGGCAAATTTTAGGGTATGGATCTCTCCTGTAGTACAGCAACTTGGTAAGGGCATTCAAGGTAATAGGGTATTACACAAGAACAAGAGACCAGGATGCATCCAAGGTTTTTGAAATCCAAGTGTATTAGGGGCTAAACATGTCACAGACTAGGTCGATGAATCCCTCCCTTGGAGCTCAGAGGTAAGGTCTTCTCCTGGACCTTCCTCTCTTACCTTGAAGAAGCAATATAACTTTGCCTGAATCTTAAAGAGGGAAGGCACTAGAGCTCAGTGTGACTACCCAAGTGACTTAAAAATACCCCAAAACAGAGCAGTAATTTGAGCTTGAACCTGTGAGATGTTGGTCTTCCTGAACTTGCAAGGACCTCAGTGAGAACAGGAGAACAGCCTCTCATACGTCTGAACCTTTAACTTTTTAAAGAAATATATCTAAAAATCTAAACATACTTAAACTACCTTGGAAAAAATAAAAATATCCATCTCTAAATTTACTCTATAGTCAAAACAGTAAGAGTTCTCGAAAATAATAAATACAAAACTATTCAATAAGAGTGGAAATAGAGAACAGTAGTTTATCCACACTGATACACATTCACCCTCTGCGTTCTGTTAGTACAACGGAAAAAGTCATTTTCAGTGATAACATAAAACTCTCACTGTTCATAACCATGTGTGTAAATGCATTCAGGAAGCAGCAGGAGGATTTTTAAACAAAACATTTCTACAAATTTTGAAGAAAAGCATTTCAGACAATTCATAACACCTCTGCTTAGCACCACCTGGTATTAAGTCCAGCCCAAGAGATGTAGTCACTTTTCTCTGCAGCATCAATACAAGTACCGCATCAGATCCTCAGCTGGTATAAATCCCCTTGTCTTCACTGGCCATAGTGAAGTGATGTAGTTTTTCAGCAGTTGAAAATTTGACGCATACTACATGTAATCAGCATTAATACTTCAAAATTGAATGTATAAAAACTAGGATGGAATTTTCTCTCATCATGAGGTGATCTTGATGTTCCATAGAAAACATCCTCTTTGTTGATGGACATACTTATATTTGATTGTCCAGGGAAATAAAACAGAAAATACTTGACACTGGCCAGTAAAAAAAAAATCCATTTAAAACCAGATACTAATTGCATGCCATGCAAACTGAAAACCTTAGAAAGAACACCTCCATCTTGTTTTTATTTCAGAGTGTGAGCTGACCAAATAAGCGACTGTCCTGGGAGGCTGGTGTGACAAGCAGCTGTATTTACCGATTGTCATTTTCGAAGTGCACAACTGGTAAAAAGGAACAGAGAATTATGGCTGATGGAAGAACACTTGCACTGATGTTTACAGAAAATGCACCTAGTCTAGTCATTTTTTTCTAACCGCATTACAAAATTTCTCTATGAGGAGAAATCCGTCCAGTTCAATCGCAGGTGCTTTCCCACCTCAATGCCATATTGACTAAAAAACAGTCTCCTGTCAGATTTGAGTGATCTACCTAACAGCGCCAGGTGTAGGAGGATGGCTGGACACCTTGTTTTCCTCAGGAATGCACCCTTTGGTGCTGCAGCCAAATAATAGCTCTGAACTATCCCTGACCCTTGAATGCACTCACTTTTATACATGATTCAGTTGTCAGGGCTCCTTGAGCTCCAAAGTCTTCCAACTGATCGCTACAACTAATGTTTTCCCTGCCCAGCTCTGTACATGCATTTCTCTGCAACATCATACTGCTGGTTTAAGAAAACAGAGTTCATTATTTAAGCATCACAGGTTGTGGGGACAAGTTTAGGCCACCTTTTATGGTACTTATGAAATGCAGCAGCTGGTGGGGGAGCAACACCCATGTGCCTCTTATCCTACCTTCCCCACTCCACCACCTGTGGGTCTACTGAATGTATTCTCAACTAGGATAGGGAAAGAAAAATATTTAGCTAAACATAAGTATCAACATATGTCATTCCCTTTAACAACTTTAAGGTAAGCTATTAGCTCAAAATGCTGTTGATGATTCAGATTTTTCATTATTAAAACAACCTAATCACCCACAATATCAGTCTAGAAAATAAGGAAAGCCCTCTTGCAAAATCAGCAGTCACACTTCCACTGGTTTTGATTACAGTTGGTTGAGGCTCTTCAGCCTAATACTGTGGGATAATAAACTTGAAGAGGTCACCAATCGCTGGTACCATGTGCTATAGCAGTAGGATCCACAGGTGAATAATTCTTCAGCTAATATTTATTATTAGTCTCATAATTGATGCAAAGAACACAGGCACTAGATTTTCTAATTGGTTTTACACCTACTGCATGACCCAGTCAGACCATCTGACGTCCCAAATTAACAACCATAACATTGTATGAACAGAAGACCTTTTTATTGGGAGGTCAAAAAAACCCCTCTCCTTTTTGCCCTGAGCATCTAAGGTCTACTAAAGGCAAAAAAAATAGCCACCTCCATTCCCACAGATCCACAAGTCAGTCGAGCAGTTGTTTAAATTGTTGCTTGTACTGTAAAGCAGCAAGGAATTTCGTGAATTCCTACAAAGAATATTCACTGGAGTTGTTGATAAATCTGCTGTCCATTCCTGCACACAGCACCACTCAAAACAGTCATTCGAGCAGTTGTCTGGAAAGTCTCATTACACAGCTATGGTGGCTGCAGCAAGACGCAGCAAAGTGTGATGGAGAACTTCGATGACCAATAGTGAAATTCTGGATATACTAGAGGTAGCAGGAAAACAACTACAGGCATAAAATAAGGCTTTTCTGTTTGTGTCCCATTAGTGGCTCTGTCATTAGCTCATTGCATGATCTCGGACAACTTGCTTCATTCTCTACGACTTTTTTTCCATACACCTTCCAAGATCATTGTACCTCCCTGTGTTCACTCATACTTGGATAGTCTCAATGCTTTTCAAGGTACTTTTCTTCAACAATGAATCCTTAGATGACTTGCACAAACTCAGTGTCTGTGCCTTTGCCTCTATTCCAGCCAAGGAGCAGTTTATGGGAGAGCAAAAGCCGAAGATAGGGACTAAGAGTAACTTTTATATAACCATGCACAGCTGCAAAATTGCAGGGTTTGTGTTTCCCTGGTTCTCCTTTCTTTTTTTTTTTATTACATCTTTTTTTAAAAAAGCAAAGAAATCTAGAAAGCCAGTGTATATCCATGAATATACATATGAAATTATGACATATCCTTTAGGCAGAGCCGATGTCTTACTGTGCGTTCAGGCCTCATGCCTGGCATTACACGGTCTCAGTACAATCACGATTGGGATATACATTTGAAACAAATTCTGCCACAACCATGAACATTTTAACTTTATTTTGCAATTCTGGTTAGAGGATGAGCCACAAAAACCTAGACTTTTAATGTAAGACATCCACTTCTCCTGCAGATTAATCATTCTTATGTGCCCAAAGGGAGCTGATCCAGGTAGAAAGGTATATAGAAAGATGTGCTTGATGAGAGTTTGGTTTAGATCCAGAGCTGCATTAAAAAAGAAAAACAAAAAAAAGCAGGGAAGAATGAAGTTAAAAAAAACAATGCTGCGATGGATCACTTACTCGTTGCTTGTTCTGTGAACCTGGACCAGCCTGGTTTCTTTTTGTCTTATGGATCTTAATACTGTCTGTGCCAAAGGGGTTTCTACAACTTTGTAATAACCTGCACCCACTGCTCAGCTCTCTACCTTGCTATCCTATAAAATAGAGCCTAGATTTTATTTAGCCCAAAGCTAACTCATTATTTGTCTCTGAAAGAAACAGAGAACAGTAGAACATCATAACCTTTTACTGACCGTAAGATCAACATGCTTCTGAGTTCCCCTTTATAGATTAACAACTCAAACTCCTACAATCTTTCTGCATAAGCCTCTTGTGAGATGTTTAGATAGATGCTCTGTCTTTCTTGGAATGCGATACCCATAGTACTTGCACAGAGGCGTACATTACTTCCCATATTTTACCACAGTATTCCTGCTAATACACTGCTAATTACTTTGTGATCCACTCCAAACCTCTATTGAATGTACAATACGACTGTCAATTGCCACAGGAAATATATGCATAATAATCACTAAACAGCTCTATAATTCAAAAGCTTGGGCTGTCTTTAAGCCAACAGATATATTCCAGTCCCTCTTTCTCTTATTTCCCATTACTCTAATACAGCTCTGCTATCACGAAAGCATGATTTATCTGCTAAAAATATCTTTTAAAACAAGTCTTCATCACAGAAATGACCAAAACCTACTTGCTTACTCAGTGAGAAAGTTTGTACACATCTGCCAAATAAAAATGAAAATGCATCATTTAATCTAAAAAAAAAAAAAAACGCGTCTTGAATTTTG
Source organism: Nipponia nippon (assembly GCF_047370975.1). Taxonomy (NCBI): domain Eukaryota; kingdom Metazoa; phylum Chordata; class Aves; order Pelecaniformes; family Threskiornithidae; genus Nipponia; species Nipponia nippon. The sequence continues at coordinate 43,403,963 of NW_028262290.1, read as the reverse complement.
GTGTTGCTCAATCCTTCATTTTCCGTAAACTGTGTGAGAAATCACGCAATGATGAACATTCATGAAAACCTCTAGTACCAGAAAACTTCTACGGTGTATGATTCACAAGTGAAACAAAGAACATAATGCTGCTGGGCAGTTTTTGCCATACAGCTACTTACATACTCTTCCCTTGCATTAAAGATGTCAAAGAACAACTCTGAAGAAGAACCTCAAATGGTAACAGTGGATCCAGAAAGGCTTTTTGAATTAAGCCACTGTGGGATGAAATGGGGAGGAAGTGTGTATTCTTTATTTTTTCCACTGTCCTTTACCTTTCTCCTTGGAAAAAAACAAACAGGAACCAGCTTTTCCACTCAAACTACCATCAGTTCAATTGTAATATGGACTAGAGGTATGAATATGTGAACTAGCTATATAAAACATCTCAAAAGTCAGACTGGATGGATTAGGCTATATAAACTGCAGATATCTGAATCCAAGGTACACTTTTCTAATCAATAATAATAGTTTACTGTCCAAACAAGCCTGAAGTATTGTTAGATATATTACCATTCCAATAATGCTTTATTTACTATCACTTTCTAATCAACATATGAAGATGCTTTATTTTAAAAAAGTATAGGTATCTGGAAGGAAATTAATATGGAGGGGTTTGTTCTATTCCTATGAATTTGAAACTCTGAAGGAAAAAACCCTGAATCTACAAACGTATTCTACATTTCACATTTATTCTTTCACATTTTGAAATGAGAAAGGTTGTGGGTTTTTGGAAGCTATGTTTTTTTTCTGATTTTCTGTTTCTGGGCATTTAGGTATTGTGTGTCAGATTAGGTCTATAGAGTTACAAAATGGGTTATCATTTCTCTCTGTACTGTTGTTCTTGTATTTTATTCCTCCTGCAAAACAGGTGCATCTTCTGCTCAGCATGTCGTGCATTTTTCTCTTGGGAGAGTGGGTGGTTCTCACAAAAACAAAAACTATTAAGCTCTGTAAGACAGAAACAAATTCAACAAAAAAAAAAATCTAGCACAATTTAATGCTGCACTCTGCTAAAATAATCTCCTTTCTTCTCCTGACACTTTTGTCGAATCTGTGACAATATCTGTGCATTCTCCCCCAAATTACAACAATAGTATTTCCTGAACCTGGCTAAACATTTTAGAAAGGAAGGGAACTTTTAACCCTCCAGTATTCAGCTCATCAGATTTTTTATTGACAATTTAATATCAGACTTGAAACAAAGAACTCAAAATCTGCAGCAGATAATTTTAGTTCCCCTACAGTTGTCATGGCCTCAAAAGAAGGTTTCGCAACCTGAAAAAACCTACACACAAAGGGATCTCGTGACACAGGAGGATGAGTAGTTATGTATCCAAAAATCAAATACAATCAAAATGAAGAAAGATGTATTCATCTTTGTACAAGCTGGCATTTCATCTATCAAAGGCATCTGTCACTTAGGTATGGCACAACCCGCAGCATAAGAGGGAGAGCAGCATTCAGTGCTGTAGAGCAAGTTTGAAGCTCGTAGAGAAATAGGTCAGAAAGGGACAAGGACTTCAAGGGGACTTGTCATTTCATTAACACCACTTCTCTGCACAATCTGAAGAATTCGGGCTCCAAAGAGGTTTCCTAGACCCCTGCAAAAACCACAGCCAGTGCTTCCACCAAAAATTGTTTCATGCTGCCTTCAGTTGGGGGAGGTGACCAAAAACCTGCATGTTAAATCTTAGTGCCGTACAGTCATGTGTTTTCTCCATAAGTAATTCTTCATCTTCAAAGAAGCACTTAGTTCCTTCTTGAGAGAAAGGAATTTTTAAAAACTGTGGCAGTCAGACCTATAACGGACAGACAAGCGTTGGCCCTTCTCCTTTGCTACAAGGCAACCAGCAGGTTTGAGACATCCTCAATACTCGCCAAAGGCCAGCTTTTCAAGAGAGCTCAGGTGTTACATCATCAAGCATCACTAAGCTTTGTGTGTTGGCTAATCAAGAGAGAGAAAAAGAAAGGGGAAAAAAAATAAAAGGCTCCAACTACCGCAATTCTGTAACCTTTCCTTTAGGACTGACCTTGAAGTCACAACCTCAGGAAACCCCTTATATACCACTGTCCTAAGAGCTGCAGCTCTCCATGAGCCCTCACTTCCACCTTTTGCTCTCTTTGTATTCCCACCCATGTGCAGAATTCATTAGCCACTTGCCTTCCGTCACAGCACTTAAATGAAATGAGTGAATTTTCCAAAGGAGTCAACACATAAGAGCTTCTGTGGGGAAAAAACAAGCATTTAGCTTTTCAGTTCCTTTGGAGCTGTGGCCTTCAGCAGTTCTTGGTAAGACTTTTAAAACAAATAAAAGCGAAAAAATAAAAAGAGAAATGTTTCTTACTTCCCCCTTCTCTTGCTGTCTTGCAGCCCATGGGATCAGAGCGGATGGAGATGCGCAAACGGCAGATGTCCATGACCCAGGAGACCCCAGGCGCTGCACAGGCTCAGCACAGCACAGGAAACCGAGGGTCCAATGCCTGCTGCTTTTGTTGGTGCTGTTGCTGCAGCTGCTCATGGTAACCCCCCTCATTCAAGCCTCTGGGGAACAGAACAGCAGGGGAGGGAGGTAACAGCCAGTGCATAGGACAGCGTAAGCCAAACAAACCACCTGGCTAATTCTGCAAGTCTGGGACTAAGAGAGATGACTGTGCTCTAGTACCAGACACAATCTTCTACTCCACTTTACTCTTTTCTTTCCTGCCACTGAAATAACAGATTTTAAAAAATTTTTTGTATAGTATCTCTGCTGTATTTTTGTTGTCAATACTGTGTAATGGAAAGTCTGTTTCGTGCAGGACTGGTTCTCCTCAGCCTTGAGTTTCACCAGGACTTCCACTAAAAACTGAAAGCAATACCAGAATATGTAACAGCTTTAGATTTAGGACTGGGACTTAACAAGCAGCACAGACTGTGTTAAATGGAGTTAGAAGGTGGAAGAATTTGTAGGTCAGAAAAGGAATAACCAGGTGCCCAGCATTGTTGTTTTTTTTCAAAGGCAACTGGATCTGTTGTCATTAATTACTGTTGCCAACTCGCGGCACCTGCAATTCACGTGAAGCTAATCCTTGGGATCAGAGACTTTAAACATTGTGGGTATTTGCTGAAGATGAGGAGTTAAGCAGAACGTAATTCCGAAGAACTCCGATTAAAAGGTGTTAAGGAGGAAAATTTATCAGGGGAGCAAAGCAAAAGAGGAAAAAGAATCACTTCATTTCTTAAATTGTGTTCACCTTCTCTCTCCTACCAGCTCCTCCAGATCCAAGTAATTTTATTCAAAACTGAAGTAAAGCTTCCCATATTCAAAAGTCCTGTATCTGTTTGGGGCCAAGTATTAATTAATGGGCAAGACCAGAACTTGCACTGAAATAAAGAAAAAAGAAGTCTTAAACAGCCATAGTTCAACCAAAACACTGACAGCAAGCTGAGTGCTTCTTATAAATGCGCTATCCACCACATAAACACTTCAGAGCAAGCAAACCTAGCACTGAGGTGAAGGGAAGAAGTCATAAATAACTTTACAGCCCAGGCTAGGAATCTATTCCACCATTATTTTTTCCAACAGCAGCTGGTAGCAAATGCTTTGGAGAACACCATTAGAAGGCAAGGGAAGAACAGGCTGATCATTCCTTTGCTGTTGGTACGCAGCTCATCAGAAGCCACAATTCTGCCCTCTCTAATGCAAATAGTGAATATTTTGCAAGGACAAAAGGCTGCTTGGATTTTTTTTGCAAGATGCCAAGTACTCTGGCTCTGATCCTACCAAGCTTTTCATCAGGTGCTCAGAGGTAAATAAGGTAGAGTTTAAAAAGATAGTAAGTACTGCGCCTGTACAGGATCAGAACTTGCTACCTTGCCAAATGGCATCTATGTTAAAGCATCCCATACAAATTCCAGTGTCACCTGAACAGTTGTCCAGTGCAATCGCAGGTAGCTCAGTCTAGAGCTGCATATTACACAAACACGTCTTTCCATAAAAGGAAAAAATAAGGCACATTTATCTACTAAGTCAGAGTACGTAAAATTTGCATTTTATCTTTTAAATTGTTGATAAAGTGCTTTTTTGCCATTTTACCTGATAATTTCCAGGATGCTCATTTTCTGTGCACCTCACTGCTCAAACAATTCAAGGAAACCAATTTACTCAATAGGGTGTGTGAAAGTACCCAAATTTCATGACACTTAAAATTCCTATTTGCATTTCAGAATCAGCTGGGAAACCAGTACAGGCTCCAAAACAGAGCAGCTTGGTTTAGCTTTAAAATAATTTCTGATTTTTTCGAGAACAATTGTTTTCTAGTAGCAAGAAATGCAAAACAAACCGTAATTAAGCTATTTATATTCCCTATTCATAGAGCCTTTCCTCAAAATAGCTCAAAGTACTTTGAACAGAAAAATTATGAATAGGAGTAAAAATAACAGTCTACAGGAGTCATGCAGCTGAGTTGCTGAACATCCAATATTCAGCATACTCTTAACAGTAGATAGAGAATAAAGAAACGGTGAAATGAGTCTCTCAGCTGGATGCTCAGAGCCTGCGTTCATTCCTACAGCCAAAACTCAAGCCTCCAGCCTGTTACTCTTCCAGGTCCTGAGAAGATGCAGTATTGCACTAGTCTCTTTTTTTTTGTTTACCTGTACATTTCTAGGGAAAGAGAGTCTGCCCGCAAATCATTTTGTGAGGCATGTCATATTCTCTTAAGGAAGCTTTTGTTATTTCTTTTGTCTTTTTCCCCTTTCGTGCATTATCCTATGAAGACTGTAATCCTTTCTGTTGGATCTGTTGGTTCCCCTCAATCCAAAAATAACTCTGACAAGCATATCACTTCTTTTCTGTGTGTGAGGAATACCTAATATATCACTGTTCATATTAAAAAAAGCCAGAATCACCGGTAAAAAGGGCAGTAAAGGATTGAGACCTCTACACCCCAAAAGAACAGGGAACTAACATTAACTACTTACCTTTTTTTTTTTTTTACTGAAAAGGTGAAATGAAATAGTTCATTGGTTTGAATGTATGGTTCAGATGTTGCAGAAAAAAATGTGTTTGCAATAACTGCTCTCCAGCTTAGCAACAGGAAAGCTTCCCTACCTCTTCAATGCAGGGACTGCCTTGGCAAAGAGAAAAGCGTCTCTATTCTCTATTGCCAACCTCCAGCTACTCCTCAAGCTTTAAAATGTTTAAATTCTCCATCCTCCAAGAAGGTCTCTGCAGATTATGGACTAACACTGGAAAGAGCAAGAGAAGGAGATAACCAGTAAATAGTAAGGCTGCAAATAAGACAAAGCCATGAGTTTAGAACGAAGAAAGGAAAGAAAAATTAATGGGTTTAACAAAAAGCCTTGCTAGTGATAAATGAGATTGTTAAAAATGAAGGCAACAAAACTGTTACAACACTAGCATTAAAGAAAGGTAAGATACAAATGAAGAAACAGAGTTTGATATTTTCCTAGAAGTTATAACAACTGTATTGCTTTACTTCATCTGGAGGACCCGCTTCACATAAGTTACAGGTTATAATTCACCGGGACCTTTCCGTCTTGACAAATTTCAAGCAGGTTCACAGATTATATGAATGTGTGTGTGTGTATGCACATGTATTTCTCACTAAACTACGATAGCCTATGAATTGGAATGTAGTCCCCATTCCCTCAAAGAAAATATGTATATTCTCAAATTCAGTCTCAAAAGAATCACAAAAGGAATTTTTAAAAACAGTTTAAAAAAAGACAGTTATTCAAATTAACATTTGATAAAAGCAGCAGGAGCTGACAGCTGCCCTTCCAGGGGACATGAAAAACTCTCTCAGTGATCGCTAGTGATGGCAGCAAACACTTATTTTTTCTTTAATCTACAACAAGCTAATACTCTCTTCCAATCGGACATACTCAAAACAATACTCAGCAATGGTCTATCTGCTCTTTTTGCTCCAGGCCTCACAGTTTGAAGCATATACTAGCACTTTCTTAAAGTTGCAAACAATTGCCACACAATCTGGCTCTATCTACATCTGAACTCTGGAAGATGCTTACACTTCCAACATCACACACAGAAGCATCTAGCTTGCTTAAAACTTGTGCTCCGTCTTCTGAACTCTGCTTTTCTTGTAACATGGTGTCACCATTCTAAACCAGAGTCTTGGCCCTTATCGTGCCCTATGGATATAAAAAATAGCCAAGGAGGGGGGAAAAAAAAAAAGAAAAAAAAAAAACAAACCAAAACACCCAGCCTTGAAATCTAACTCACATAAAAGCAGTGCATCAAGTCTAACTTAAGTAAAAACATTGCATCAAGCACAGACAGTCTCATAAGCGTCAATGGAGAATAGATTTGGTATGGGATAAAGGGTACCCATGTATACACATATGTATACATATATATCCCATATATATATATACTCGTGTATACATATATATATGGAGTTGGACTCTATGATCCTTATGGGTCCCATCCAATTTGAGATATCTATGAGTCTATGATCCCTGTTCAGCAAGTCTACGTGATACAATATTGAATAGCGTTCAGCTACATTAAAGTTTGCCAGGTTTATACAACTGTAAAACTAATGTCAGAGTATAACTATGGGTAATGCAGCTACTGTTAGCTTCTGTCCTTTTAGCTGATTTTTTTTTTAAATATCAGAGGAAAAGCATCTGGTGTACATTCGGCCTTTTCCTTTATAAAGTTGACTAAAATTTTATTTGCTACCTTGCAGTCTTACTGTTAGAAATCAAGACGAAGAGAGAGCAAGGAGAACATCTCATGAACTCCAAGCAGAGGGTATTCCAAACTGCGAGGAAAGGTATAGTCTTTACTAAGTGCTCTGTCAAGCTAAAATAAAACAAACCAACAAGCCATACTAAATAATTAAAGTGAATTACCTGAAATGTGCAAATAACTATTATCTGTTTGTCATTTATGCTGAATTTGCAGTCACCTGTCTCTTACCTCCTAAGGAACCACAGGTCTGATCTATAATCTTTTACCTTATTTATATGCAGCATGTAACCACATCCCCACTTGCATAACATGGCAGATCAAAACCAGCATTGTAAACACAGTCTCCCTTTTTTCTGAAATAATTTTTGAATACCTCCTGTTCCTACCCAGCAACTACGTAATGCAGTGCTCAGCCTTACAAAAAATATAAAAAATTAAAAATAATATTTAATAAAATAATTAATAATAAAAAATAATAAAGAGGAGCTCAGATCCTCCCAAGAGTCCAGCAACTGTTTCTTCAGAATTGCTCAAACAGGTAGGAGCACCTGTAAAACTGTAACAGAGAGGAGGGTACCTTTTATGGGGTTTGAATCATTGCTCTTTCTATGTATTTTCATTCAGTTTTTAAGAATGATTCAACAAGGACTATTAGGTATAGAAAAAATGCTTAGCTGTTGCACAGGGACTTCTTTGTTGCAATTACTTCGAGCAGTAAACTGCAATTTCTGCATCAAAGCGCTGGCAATCATCTGCATCTGAGCTTTTGATAAGCACACTTTCAAAAAGCATCTTATAAATATGTTTACTAGGGTTTGCACTTGGGTAGTAGTGAGGAATTAGAGCTCCATAAACCTTGTGATTTTGTTCCACCATGATGGCAGATGCCTCCTGCCAGCTGCAAACAGCTTGAATAACAATCATTCATTTCTCTCTTCTTGTCCTCTCCTTGCTCCTCAAGCCCTGCTCCTACTCTTGAAGAAGTAAATGCCTGGGCTCAGTCATTTGACAAGTTGATGCTTACTCCAGCTGGCAGAAATGCTTTTCGTGAATTTCTACGAACAGAATTCAGCGAGGAAAACATGCTTTTCTGGATGGCCTGTGAGGAACTAAAACAAGAATCCAACAAAAGTGTCATTGAAGAAAAAGCAAGACTAATTTATGAAGATTATATTTCTATCCTTTCTCCAAAAGAGGTATATTGCTTTCCCCAATACATTCTTTGATGCTGCTTTGCACAGTTAATTCTAACATGTTTAAAGCCACAACAATACTCGGGGAGAACTTTTTTCCCCCCACATTCCACTGCCATCAAGTAGAGATTTAGGGGAGAAAGGCAGACCCATCGTTGAGGTGAGATGGTCAAAATTACTTTCACTGGCTGTAAGAAAGCTCTTCCTATGCTACTCTGGCATGCTGACGTGAAGTCTTTAGTTTGAGACATAAATATACAGACGATCACTTCGTCCTTGCTCAACTTAAATTTTATTTGTTGAACAAATCGGGTTTTTCTTCTTTGCACTAGGAAGGGGATGCGTGCATCTCTCCAAAAGCACAGTAACCGCAAATAAAGTGTTATTTGCAAAGCACAAATTGCTCAAAGAGCAGCTGACAAAATATGGCATAGAACAAACACACTGACTTCCTGAAAATTTTCAAAACTACTTGTCACTTTGCTGTTAGCAAATACGTCAAGTTTCGAAGACACCTCAGTTCAGTTTGAATAGAATCCTGCCAAGTAGGCTGGAATTTTAAACCTTCCAATATCCTTGCAAAACTCAAACTTAATTGTTTGTGGTGCAAGCTATACTTATGTACTTATACAAATGCTGTTTAAATCTAGTCAGTCTATTCCAGTAATACTAATACCTTTCTACAGACACTACAGCGTTGCAGGAAAAAAATGACATTACTTGTATGTTGTATGAAATCATTATATAGCCAATACCTGTGGTTCGCATCAATTCACCCTGCTTTTTAACAGGAATTTGATTAAGCAACAGCTTCCCAGGGTACGGTTTCCGTCTGCGTCATACTGCTTACTCCAAATTCAGTCTCTTTACAACAGCGCTAACTCCCAAGGAAACGAACTGTCACAAAAAATTACAAGTCCTCTCCACTACCGCGCAGGAAGTTGGTCTGGAAATAGTCCACCAGTCTCTCAGGTTTCAGTAAGAATGGGATTGCAGGCAGCCTTGTTCAAAGTAAAGTTGCCTCAGCCAGACAATTTCTCTATCCATACTCAAGAGATCGCTACTTCCAAATTTCAACACAGTTGTTTTTTGCCTAAGAATATTTAGCAGTTTTTACACTCTCGAAGGACACCAGCTGAAATGGTTAAAAAGGACTGCTTTTTCAACCAATAAAACAAACCTAAAAACCCCACATGTGCTATTTACCACTATTAATTTTGTGACTTTCTATTTTAATATGCAGGTCAGTCTGGACTCCAGAGTAAGAGAAGTTATTAACCGAAATATGCTGGAACCCTCGCAACACACCTTCGATGATGCACAGCTTCAAATTTATACCTTAATGCACAGAGACTCCTATCCACGGTTTATGAACTCTGCTATTTATAAGGACTTGCTTCGGTCCTTATCTGAAAAATCCATTGAAACATAGGATCTTTTCTTAAATGTATTTATTTTAAAACAAACGGAACTCTGGGCTACACTGATCCACAGGGAATTTAGAATTAATCACATATTTACCTGAAAATAACTCAGGCAAGTTTTACTACAGACTGAATGTTTTAAACCCGCACAAGGCTCTGACACAATCAGCTAACTACAGTTTCTGATCAAATTCAGTGTCACTTTGCAGAAGAGAATGAAGAGAAAATGTTGTTGTTCAAAAAAAAGCAGTATTTTTTCAAACGCAGCATGCAACTCAGCTGCAAACCTGTCACAACGTACGTCTGAGGTACAAATGCCAACTAAGCATGAAAACTAAATTTGATTTTTAAGTGGAGTGTTGGAATTTTCTTGAAAGCCAAACCAGTTGTCCCATTCACACTGTGACCAAAGTAAAAACAGTACTGTCAATATCTGGGTTACACTAGACTAAGTTTCACACATTGTATGAATCGTACCTGGCACAGGTACGCTCCACTTGTCTTGGTATATTTAATGTGTATACAAAGTGCTAATGGAAATCAGTATGGCAATCTCAAGTTGATGAAAGATAATGGTTGAAATAATGCTGCCTATAAAAATCTTTTGCTGAAGAATTGTTATTTTACTACTAGAGTCTGCTGAAAGCATTTTTAAGTTCATATTGTTGATGTTTATAAAGTTAAATTATTTACTTAAGAGGAAGAAGAGTCTGGGCATTTAAATTCCAAAATAAAGCACAAGAATTGTCACATATTCTTCTCTTCCCTCAGTAGGTAGATTTAAAAACCCTTTCGCTATTTGCTCCTGAGAGGGTGGCAGTATCAACCATCTTGGTTTTGTACATATTAAATTCTCTCATTACCTGACAGATCTTGTAAGGTTTCTGTTACAGAAACGCACACATTTCATTGACAAAAGAAGGAAGCTGGAACTATTCTGTTCTGATACCGTGCTATTTCCGACTGTCTGAAAGAAAAGCAACAGCTCTATCCCTTAATAAACCATGTTCATTTACAGCATCCCCAAGGCATTACACTTGATTTCTGGTCATATCTCAAAATCGGTAATCACAGGAAGTACCAGGAAGAAAGTAAGTTGAATCCACATAATCTATTTGTAGATCTGTTATTAGAATAACTTCTTTATTTTAAATTACAAGATTCACTACAATTCCACTATATAAAACTTCGGACTTTATAGTGGACTTCTATTGAATTATATTTTTTCCTGCACATTTATTTAAATGAACCAAATGACACACATAGGTTGGAAAAGTGCATATGGGAAACAGAAAGGAAAAAATACCCCTAGAAGGGAAGAACCAGACAGGCATAGTTCAGTGACATTTACTGTAGACTTTCTAAAGCCTGCTCTTTGCCTAATTCCAGCACTACGAAAAGCATGAAATGGGGACTTTCTCTGAAAAAAGGAAATGGGGATAAAAAGGCAGAATGTAGGAAATCAATTTAATTGTTTCCTCAATGCACTCGGCAGGAGACACATTCTCCCCTTACTGCATTCGCACTATTAAACAAATAATGATGAGATTTTTCATTACACAGCACCACAGGAAAAGACACGATACACGCTAAGTTAACAACAACTATGGACCAGTTTCCATCATCTCCTTCCATAATCAAAACACTATTCAGCCTGTCAGCACAAAAAAGCAAACCCAACAACTTCAGAGAGGCAGCAAAACAAAGTGCTCCGTAGCACAGCACTGAATGACCAAGTTAAGAGGAAGCCCTTCTATACACCACTATTTAAGACACGGTCCAGTTAGTGGTTGCCACTGCTGAACATATCAACATTGGTTATCTCAGCTGAATTTGTAGTAAAAATATCCAAAGCACTATCGATACAATCTCAGTTTACATAAAGTATTACACGATAGGCAGTAACTTTAACAAAACAAACTAGATGTATCGGTAAGGCAGCATTCATGGGGAGCTTGCAGTCAAACTGACGATGCTGTACTTGTTTAATCAGGGAGGGTAAGAGTGCTCTAAAACTCTACATTGACAAAGTAAGTTTAACTAGGTCAAATTCAGCTTGCTGGAAAGATCAGACGCACACATCAAAAAAAGTTCAAAGCGTGTCATTTCATGAAATGGAGGATTTCATTTCTTTTAAGTTATCTCTCTTCCCTGCAAAGATACCTCATTAACAGCTGGAAGACAGACCAAACACTCGTACTTTATATCAAACAATACATTCCATTATTCTGCAAGAAAGAAAAACACGCAATGAAATCAGAGGGGAGAGAAAACTATATTGGTTTGGGCAGTTCTATGGTTAACATCAGATTATTAAAAGAAGAAAATAATAATTTCTAAGCTTATTTTCCGTATGCCACAACTTCTAAGCAATTAATATTCTCTAGGCAATTTTCATTTTACTTCTGCATTAGAATATGCTGACATTTGCAACGCGCATCTTTCCTGAAAAATCTTAACAAATTTTAATGGTGTATTTTTGGTTTAAGCTTACACCCAACACCAATGGCAGAATGCTGGTCCCTAGATACCCTAAGAGTATCTCTTAAAAAACCCAAACAACCAACCCACTCCCCTAAATATCTTGCTTTGAGGCTGTTTAATGCTGGATTTAATTGAAGGGCAGGGGCGGGGGGGAGAAGAAAACAAACCCACCCGCACAGAAGACAACTACATTTTATTATTATATACTTGCTCATTATGCACAAACTTTTCTCAGGGCAAAAGTGAGTTGCACTGAAAAGGAAAAGTTACTATAGACAAGCTGTTACATGAACAGCAGGAGAAAATAATCATATTGACACAAGATATTATTTATAATTCATCAAGTACGAAATTATCGCAAAATCAATTTATCCTAGCTTGAAAATAAGCATGGTTGGTTTGTCTTGGCATTTATCTAACTGCAGGATATCATTAAGCTCTAACAACTTTCCAGTCCACTGGTATTCTTTCTTCAATTTCTGCACTTCACAAACTAGTAACTCCCACAGAACATGCATACTGTTAAAGACTGCTCTTTTCACCAGCCTGCTAAGCATTATTAAAATTGCATGGGCTCCTTCAGCCAACACATTGTGCTTTACACTGACCTTTAAATTCTAAAGTCATTAGCACAATACAGAGGAAAAAAAAGTTTGCACGTATATATATATTTCTCTATCTATCTCTTGAAGGGCTCTACTGTATAAAGATAGATAAAAATTTCTCACACAAACATCGTGTACTTATGCACTGATTACAAATGATATCTGAAAAAGAGAAAGTGATGAGAAAGACTATCACAATATGAAGTAATTTTTAAACAAGTATGCTCTAAACAGTACTTAAGAACACGTGTCTTCTGCCATGAAAGGTATCAGTATCATTTCAATGACATTAATGACAGATTTTCTATACTAATGTTTTCATGAAATTAATCCCAAACCTTTTAAAATGGGAAAACAATTCAAGATTAGTGATGATCTAGTGAAACAGAAGCTAATATACAGCTGTATGAAATTGTACTTAAAGAGGTGAAACTCCTCAGGTTTATTTATATGAATGACTACTAATGATCCATTTCAACAGGCATGCATTTGAAAGGTAATACAACTACTTTTTGTAGAATGAAGACTTCATGTTGATGAATGTAAGTTCTGCCTAAGGTGGTATGGGTTGTAAGTTTCAATTTAAAACTCAGACACGTGACCACAAGTGGAAACCTGAACTCTGGATAAAAAACAGGCACTTTCCTCACAATGCTTGGAAAGTGCAATAGGGCTTCAAAGTGGGATTCACAAAAACCAAGATCACTGAGCAGATATTTACCTTCTGCTTAGTGCTAGTCAAAAAGAATCATTCAGTACAAGATATTTTAAAACCCACACTTTCTCCTGAGCAAGTTAACAGAATTATATATGAGGAAATGCCTTCTAACAAAGGATCCGGAAACTGTGTTTTCTGAGCAGCAGAAACTTCTGGCCTTCCTTACAGAAGATGGCATCCTTAAAGATCTACACACACACACTTTAAAAGGAACATGGCTCCCTCTTTTGCTCTACTGTGTAAAAACTAGCTCGAGTTGTAAGCCAACTATGTTCCAGTCTCTCTTTCATCTGAGAGGATTCAAATGTCCATAAACGTAAACAACAAACCTGCTATTCTTGGATGGGAGAGATTCATCACCAGTTCTGCTGGCATGTTTCACTGCATAAAGTATCTGAATGCACTGGCTCAGTTGTAGCATGGCTGCAGCTCAGTAGATAAGCCAGCCAGCTAGGGAAATGAGATAGTCCCAGCCCCGCCTCTGCATTCTTCTCCTATACATCCTTCAGACTTTGCATCCTCGCCGATAGAGGAGGGCAATTTCAGACAACTGGGAAAACTGAAGGACCTGTTGAACAGAGATGCATCCGAAGCTCACTGCTGGGCAGTTTTGGTTTTGGATCTGGGCAACCAAAACGAAGCATGAATAGAATTTAGGCAACTATGATCTTCTTTGGATCTAGTTCTTGGACTTCATCTTTCATTGCAAGAAAGAAACGGTTCATTTTACCTCAGAAACAGAAGAGAGAAAGGGTGAAGGCTGTTGCCTAGCCATAAGGTAACATTAGGTGAAACAACATTTTATTTGAACTCCTACTTGGATACACCTACATCAATCGAAAGCGCTATCGCAGTTCTCATTCTTTTAATGAAGTCCGGATATAATTCAGTAAGTACAGAAAGACAATTACTATATTTTCTCAAGAAGTAATTCTCCTGTCACAATCAGGCATAAAGATCAAAGGACACGTAGCGTGAGGAAGGTTATGCAAACCAACCTGTGCCTGCTCTGTATATATGCTGTGAACAGCAGTGGAAATTGGCATCCAATTTGCAATCATTTTTAACATAATTTTTTGCACTTGTTCGTTTACAAACGTCTCCAAACAAAGCACTGCAATTAATATTAAACGTCTGTCATTAGTTTGTTGCTGTCTTAAACAACTTGGGGGAAAAAAAAAAAAATCAATTATGCATCTTTAAGTAACTCTTAAGAAGCAATCCTGCCAAAGGACCTACACACAGGCTAAAAATAAACCCGTTCTGTTAGTAGAAAAAAGAATGTTTTCTAAATTAGGGTATTAATATCAAATAAATTGAGTTAAAAACGTTTTTATATAAAGTTATGCAAGAAACTTTAAATGCTGAACAATTTTCTGCGTAAAAAATGTTTGTAACTAAACTTCTGATTTAATAATTTTTCCTTTAGCAGAAACACCACTTTTCCTTCCTTGCACAAGCTGACTGGAAAAGCTTGCTCTGTAAAGTACTTACCAAACACCTCACAAAGCTCAAGTGTCATCATACTATTTCCAACTCATTTGTTACGATTGCCACCATCACGCAAAAAATATTCAACATAGAAAATCTTGTTTTTCCTTTACAGTCAAGGAATATATTCTCCAGGAATCGCACATACTCTTCCCATCCCCCTGTGAACTCTTTATACATTGCCAGGATAGACCTTCTCAGCCCCAGGCTTCAATAAATTAAATAATATAAAATTAGGTACAATGAAAGAATTTAATCTCTTCTAAAGATGTTGACATATTTGTCCTTGAAAGCACATTTGAAAATAATTCTAAATATGTGTGCTGTTAAAAAGCAGGCTCTAACAAAGCAGTATGTATACCATTCCACATATGGAACAGACGGCAACTTTAATAATTCATTCTCACCTGTAGGTCTATGATTGACACTGGATACTCTACATCTCAAAATTCAGTTCATGAACAAAATTAATGTCATTTATATGAAGTGAATTTAATATTACCTCCCCAGCCAGTTTATACTGTGATGAACTGGTTAGCTGGTGTCATTACGACAGCCTACAACACAATGCCTCTGCTTATTTACAAGGTCTAAACCAAACTTGATTGTCAAGCACGATAAGCAAAACTGAACACTCAGATTTAACCGACTATTTTAAGACATTCCTAGAAATAATACCTACTGATAGAATGTAAAATACATGCTTTGGGCAATAAAATATATTGCATTTATCAAAGATAGTTACATAAACAAGCTTAACCAACCATTGCGATAGAGGTCATCGTATCCACTAATAAATTTCCAAACCCCATGACCACAAATTTAGTCCTAATTCAGAAACAGTACATAAAAACTAGAGAGTTAACTAAATTATGACTCAGTTAACAACTGATTTTAACGTAATTAGATGAAGTTAAATACCTTTTCTCTTTGCAAAACTAGTGAACACAGCAGCAAGAAACAAATTCCATTCTTACAACTGAACAAATGTGGAGAGATAAAATACATATGGGAGGAGCGTGTATGTTTCAGATCGCAAAAAATACAGTACACCATTCACATAGTTAGAAAAAAACAAGCCAATTACCAAAATGTTTAATTGGTAAAAGTTTAATGTCAACTTACTTATAAAAATGAAAAAATATTTTAACATTCACCATACAATTGAGCAACCTGGCCCTACTGACTATCAGCTATAGGAAGGCATTTAAGGAAATGATGGTTGTGTCAAAACAAAGGCTAACTTCAGGCATGTATGCAGCTTTAAAAAAAAAAAAAAAAATCTCTCATTTGCAGGAAGCTAGATGCTTAGCCTAGTTTTTAAAGCTAATTACAAAATCCTCTTTCATACTGGTCCAGATGTCTTGACAATTTCTTCTTCTAACAGAACTGTCAAAAGAAAAGAATTTTTATGAGATCTTCATACAGCTTATTTCTAAATTTTTGCAAGAAGAAACAGAAATATGACACTATACTTAGGATATGGAAATTACTAGCTAAAGCATTTGCTTATATCATAACCATTCCTTCACTAAAGCATCTTTATACAGACACTTTGTAACTGCCACCTTACAGAAGGTTTTAAGAACAAATGAACTTTTCCAGGTACTGCATCAAACAATTTCTAAGCTTTATAAATTATTTAGATATCTTGGAGTATAGATTTGAACAATGTTCTGTAATAAGATATGTAAAACGATGCATAAAAGTTTCCTTTTTATGCAGTAATCTTAACGTATGCTGTGCAACATGGTTCTGTAGAGCTGCAGCATTCTTAAAACAGAAAAATAACGGAATGAGAGTATCATGCTTCATATGGCATGCTATGACATCTTAAGCTGTAAATTTTACAGGCCTTCATTTCAGCATTTCTCTACTTTATTGGACTACCAGTGTTCCTCTGAAGCTTTTATAATTCCCATTTCCTGAACTTAAAAAAAAAAAAAATTTAAATCAAGTTATCACTGCCCTACACTTATCCTGGCACAGGAATATGGCAGCAGCCATCTCTTTTTTTATCCCCCCTTCTTTTCAAAGTAGCAAAAAAACTGGAAAAAACAACAACAAAAGGTCTAAAAAGGCCTATTCCACTCATCAAAGCAGAGATTAAAAACAGAATATCTTTGGGTGAAGGAAGAGAAAAACACTGACTAACTTGCCGCTACTTTGCATGGCAGAGCAGTATTGTAACTAAATGTCACAAAGTCATTTTCCTGACTTCTCTCCCCCTTTGCCACTGCCCTGCTTGTGTGATCTCACACCTTCAGTCAAAAATTCTTTTCTAACCTAAAGCTATTTTACAATATCAATATGTAATATCATTAATGGGCTAAGAAATAACCAAAAGCCAACAGAAACTCATTTGTAATTTACTGTAAACCAAAATTAAGCACAGAGCCTGGCTGACTGCTATCAAATATGCAGAGCAGTCTAACAGTCTTACCTTCCATCTGTTTCCACATTCATTACAGACAACAAACGTTGTCATGGGTTCATCAGCACTGCGGGTTTGAACCTTTGGCAAAGGCAAGGGCCAGAGCGGAAAAGGAAAATTAGTATCTTCGACTTCTGTTAGTATGTGTTCAATGTAAAGGTTTAAAATCAAAATTTAACATTAAGGAAACACATTTGGATAAAAATACAAGTTAACTTTCCATATCAATTGAAACTTTTGTCTAGACTACAAAGTGGTCATAAACTTATGTTTTGACAGATTTAGCAGCAGTAAAATATCAATTTCAGCATAGAAACTGCGTGCATAATTCTAGGAAAAGATTCTGCAGTAAAACTACATGTTCAGTACAGCTTTACATATATTTACTGATGCAAGGTCTCATGATTGAAAAACAGCTTTCTACTTAAAGCATCTGACATACAATATTAAATTATAAATGCAGCTGATCCTATGATCAAAATTACATGCCCTGAAGCACTGCTGAACAAATTAAATCCCTTCTTACACATATTTCCTAATTAAAATCAAAAAAGATTGTAGGAATGATTGTAAATTAGGGTCTAGTGTTAGTCAAGTGGTAGCTTTTTTATACATATATATACACACACACATATATATAAATATATATGTATATATAATTTTATATGTACGTATCATTATTTCCTGCTATTTATTCCCTCTGTAAAGAAAAGTTTACACACAATAAATTAGCTCTCCTCTACATAAAACCATATTAATAAGATGTAATAAGAAGAATTAGCAAAAACTCAGCAAAGAAACGGATGTTTCAGGCTATACAGATACTCAGCTTGGCTTTACATAAAATCTTTGGTAAATTAATACAACAAACTTTCTTTATGTAAGCACACCTAAGTAGACCCAACTATCTTCACATATTTTGTAATTTTTTAGCATTTTTTTTAAAAGTTCATTTTGTAATTAGAACTTTTTTTTCTGTGACAATCTTGATACAGGACTTAAGCTTTGAAAAAGGGAGAGTCTGAATAACCATGTACCTGGGTGTATGTACAGTTCTTCTTTTTGCACTTGCCACATGTAAACAGATCAGTTTGGGTACCTCCTGTTTTAGCCATCTGGTGCTCTCTGATAGCTTCTTTGGTCAGATTTTTGCGCATTTCTTTCAGCTCATCACTTGCCATTTCCTGTTACGGACAAAGAGCAGAGAAAGTTTACTACAGAGTTTTTGTTTCAAACAAGTCGTTACCACTGTGCAAGTGCATACCATTTTTGATTTAGAATCCACGAACAACAACTCTATTGAAGGGCAAAGTAATTCTACACATTTTTAATTTTACAAGACTTAAATTGGAATATTTCACAGCACAGAAGCTACAAAAAGTTAAAAATTTTCTTTTTTTTTTTTTCTCTTCGATGCAGCTGGAGGAAAAAAAAAAAAAAAAAATCACTAAAAGTTACAATATCGAACACCCAGAAACATTTCCATGCAAATGCATTTCTGAAGTTCAGAAATGTAATAGAGAGACAAGGTAGAAGAGGACTCAAAAGTTCTCTAGAGAGGAGGAAAAAGATCCTTTCCCTAGGTCAGGTCCTTGCACAATTATCTCATTGACCTACAGAAGATTATTATAGGAAAAAAATTACATTATTTTTACTATTTCCATATTTGTACTGAGAAAGACAGTATAGCCATAATTTACCATATGTTACCAGAAGTCATATACACTTAGTTTCAAAACACTAACCAAAGAGCTCAGAGTCACTGATTTTCTTTTTCCTTTAAAACAGTTCTAGTATGCAGATCTCCACAATGTATAGTAATCAAGTGTGCACAGCAAAAACAAGTCGTTCCGTTTTTCTTCGATAAAGTTTTACGCCACCTCCCATGTAGGTGTGGAATGCAAATCTTGTATTAATGCTGTTTCACTTTAGAAATAATCTTAACACTAAGGGGTTTTTTAGCCATTAAAATTTTAATCCAAGACATTAATTAAAACAAAGAATGGGCACTGGACAACACAAAACTTTTGTTTGTGCCTATGTACATACACACACGTAGAACAAAAAAACTCAAAATATGCACCGAAGATACAATGACTTTTCTTTACACATTCCTTTATCAGCCTCTGTTTGCCTTAACCTTTACGTGAAGCTATAGAAAAAAAAAAAACAACACATCAAAACCCCAAAAAACTTTTCTTTAGGATGAAGTTCATCATGATTTTCATTACTTGATCATAAATTTAATTTCTTTCAGTCTCCAAGATACTCCTTTATACCTGATTTGGAGGGGTAGAATCCAACACATGCAAGCAGAACTACGAAACTGAAATCAGATGTTAACCGTGCTTTCGTTTTTCTCTCCTGTAAACTCTAATTTTTCATCTGACTTCCTAGATTTATTTTGATTTGTAAAGACAGTGAGCATCTGAATGGGAAATTCTATTCAAGTGTCCAAAACATTCTTTCAAAAACATAAATTTAATTTGATTTAAAAGGCAATTCTACTAGCTTCTTTCCCCTCTCATTTATGGCTTTTTCTATTTCTTGTGAAGAGTTTCCTTCAAAATCACTTGAAGTATTCTGTCAAATTTGAGATAAGCTTTAAATAAATACTGAAAATGCCAACAGGAGAGGGACTGATCTTTAAAACCACAGTGCTATACCTTGCATAGGAGTATAACAGGTTAGCATTTGAAAAACAAACGGCAAGACAGGCTAACACTTACATATCCAGAAAGGTGAACGGGTAAGCAGCTTGAAGTCACTAGCCAGGCGTATTTACATCTTCCTAAACTTAAAAAACTATCACTGACATATCACGCGGCCTTCTAAAAATGGCACAACATACCGTGTTTCAGGAAATTTACATGTAACAGCTTAATTGCCTTCTGACTTACAGACAAAATCAGGTATTTAGGAACCATTAACAGACACCACTTTCTTTCCCCCCATCCCAACACAGCCCTGTAATTCAGACCGTGCAAGCCACAAACAAGCCACAGTCTTTTGAAAGTGCAGGCAGCTCACATAAATTATTTTTATGGCTAATAAATACAGGCCAGGACATAAGTTCAATAAAGAAATAGTTAAAGACCTATGCTTTACTTACCTCTGCTGTCATTTTGGCAAACTTGTCAGGAGGAATGTTCCCACATAACACATTTTTCCTTAGGTTAGGATTCTTTGCATCCTTGAGATTCGCTATTCTACTTCGTACCCTATTTTTGTATTTCATATCAGTGTTTTTTAATTCTTGAAAAATAGGTACTTTGGATTTAAGGAACAAAACATTAACAAGTAAAACAGCATATTATAAAGGTATAATTTTTGGGGCAACTTTTCTAAAGCAATGTACTTCTCCACCCCAAGCAACAGTTACTTTCCTGTTCAGCACAGCAGACTTCACACCCTTCTGAAGCCTAATCACAGTTTATCACATGGTCAGTGAAAAGTGAATTTTTGGGTAGCAGGATCTCAACTGAAATTGTGAAAAGTCACCCATAAATTTATGTCCAGTTCCTTGACCTCATCCTGAGGATTAAGTGATTTCTAAACCAAATATTCAAACACTGGCAGCTCACTAACAGAATTTTAAAATAGGTTTGCAACAGTAACAGGAAATTCCTTAACAGGAATGGTGGTTGACTGTAATTATGGAAGGACATTAGCAAGTTAGAATCATGAAGCTCAGATTATTTCTATGCTTAAGAATACCCCCCCCAAAAAAAACCTAAAATAAAAAGCCCAGACCTCTACTCTCTAACTATTTAAACACTGCTACCAGAACAACCCTTTTGAAAACTCCAAATTAATTTAGAAATAAACTTGCAGAAAATGAAATAAAGACATTAGAAAAATATTAAAACTGTTAACAAGAGAAGATTTAAAAATAACATAGAAGAGCCCAGCATTTTATGTCAGAACACTTCAGTAAGATATAATATTGCTGCTGCAAGGAAAACACACTGAACTGAAAAAAACACCCCACACACTCACCTACACACATTTCTACATGTTTTAAGGCAAATCATTTAGGTTGTGCTGTTTTTTTAAATTTCTGCACTGATGTGCTGAACGCAGTTTGCTATTTTTGTTTTAAATGAAATTAAAAAATATTCAATATAAAGATCAAGTTATTTAATTTTAAAATTATCAATGCTTTTAAAAAATACTCTTGTTCTAGAGCACACAGACGTACATCAAAGGATATCTTCTTCAATCTGAGAACCCAGCTCTTCCTCATCAGCACCAATAGCAATGTAATCATCTGAGGAAAACAAATAGTAAAATATTAACAACCTGACAATCTCATCAGTGTTCTGTATCCCTGAGAGCCCATTCGAAACTCAAACTCAGCAAATTATGAAACAACTGCAGTGAATTTTCCTTTTGTATAGGAAAGTTTAATTTACTGTATATTTATCCTTTCAAAACTTTTTTAACATATTACTTGGAAGAACAAAAATAAGTTAAATGAAGAGCAACAGAAGTTTAAAAAAGTATAACAACCCAAAATCTTTCACAAAAACAAGAATTCTGACATCTATTTGCAAACACAAGTAGTAACAAAAAACTTTGCTACACAGAAAAATTTTAAATATTCTAATATGCTTGGCAAATACCCATCTCCACAGCGTATCTGTGCGTAGAATAAACTCTTATAAAAAGAAAACATTTTGTATCGTATTTTATCAATACAAGCATAAGCAATTAATGTTCTGCATGCATGCAAGAGAAAGATTTCACTAGAAACATAGTAATTAAATAACAGAGACAATATTATTAGATAATTTTGAAAAAAAAAAAAGCAAAGCAGAGATGTGTCATAAAACATACAAATTAGAAGAAATAAACCATAGCAATCTTGAAGACAATGAAACACTTGACCTAAAATTTCTCAAGACAATTGTTTAATGTTTCTGACCAAAACCCTTACTCATGAAGACAGCTGCCTTTCCAAGACAGCTTAGGACAAATTAGATACTGTATGTGTTTTCCTCCTCCTCATTTTAACATGGGTGTACTTCAATGAGCAATCCAAACACCAGTTCTCCTTCAGTCTCATGCACAAGGTCATAAAATGAGAAAATAACCTTATTTTTTGAGACTGGCATTCAACCCATGGAAGATCAGCTTATATGTGCTGTAGAAAGTAACATTGCAAAAAGAGTTCTTGAAAAACTAGCTAAAATTAAGACTACATAGAATTATGACTACTCAGATGCTACATACAACATTCTGGTCACAAATTATTTTAGAAGTCTATGAACTACATATCCAGCGGACCACAAATTCATGGTCTTTAGTTAGCTTTGATTACTGTCTGTATCTGAATTTATGTGAATTAAAACAAAGAATAAAAGACTGGAGAGCGTAAAAATGGATAACTCGGAAATCTGCTTACACTGGGTCAGGTTACATTAAGCTGAGAACAGAGGAACAGGAGCTGGGTTGTAAGTTCTGGTAGAAGAGAAGGACCCATAAGAAAAAATTCAGGTCATTCTAAGGAGTCCAGCTTTTAGTCTGGTGCTTATCTAGCATATCATTCAATTTGTCAGTTTAAAGACATCCAAGTGTACATGAGGGGGAAAAAGAAAAAAAAAAAAAAACAGTCAAGGAATTTAGAGATGCCCAAAAGGCACAAAGACAGAGCAATGCAAGACACTCTTATTTCGAGTATCTCAATGAGACTTCAAGATTAAATCAAAACAGAAAGGCAGCCTTCAAAGACGAAAATCTGAAGGCCCACAGGATCTCTGGTGTAAGAAAGGCAGGCATGTATATAATGGCACTCTCAGTCGGAGATAAGACAAAAACATAGCAGCTTCCACAGAAAGATTTAAATGAGGCATTAAGGAGGCAATAACCTTCCCGAAAAGAAGTTCCACTGTAGGCAAGATATCAGGTGAACAGAAGCCACAAAATGTCCCGTATCATCAGCAACAAAAATGTATTTCAATACATTCCCATGCTGTCAAGGTTACTCACTACTTGCAACTTGGGTGAACTGGCCTATGGTTATAAACACACAAATGGACACAAACAGGGTTTATTTTACCCTACGGGGCAGGAGAAAAATAGACTGGGAAGGACTGAAATAGAGAATAAGGATATAGTTAAACTTGAAAATACAGTCTACAAAGCTTACCTCCTGTTCTGAGAGCTGCAGAGAGCATTTCTCTACATTTCACTCGCACAGAATCCGAAGTGCTTGGAGCCCGGGGAAAAGAAGGGATGAAAGAATTTGAGGGAGCGCTACCCTCCTCCTTCCTGCTGCTGGAATTGCTACTTGAACTGCTAAAAAAAGGCAAAAAGAAAACTAATATTAATGTTTTCCCTCCCCCTCTTCAAATAATTTTGTTCCAGGGCAAAACACAGGTCTTTTGCTATATCTGTTTCATGGTATTCCAAAAAAAAGAACACAGGCCACCTTTTTAAAGCTACTTATAGCTCTAGAGTCAATACAATTTTAAAAGTGTCTTCAGAATATTCACCAGGGTACTCCATACAATAGAGACACAGCAGGTATTTCATTCCATTATGTGGCATATAAATTTTAATTCTCAGTTCTCTACATTAACATGAAATCTTCTTTTTCCCCCATGGAACCTTACTTTAAAAAACAGTGAAGATACATTACACTAACATTCAGTCTGCAGTGAATGCATTGCATTCAGTCTTCTTACTGTACTGAAATGGTACCACGGTCACAATCAATCAATTAATGTTGCTTTGCAAACTGTAAACCAAAAAGTTTTCAGTTTGCATCAGGAAAATGGTTAGAGGTTAAATTTCAATTTGAAAATGGCTGCTGGAAACAGATTCAGTAAAACCAGAAATGCACAGAAGAAATGGGCTTGCAGATACTATTTTGCAAATGTTCTTCAGTTCCTACAGCGTTATTAACACAGGGTCATTTTTCTCATAACATATATTTTGTGTTTACCAAAAAAAGTGCGGAATGAGATTGTTTATTAAACATACAAGCTAACAGACAAAAGAAGTATTCTAAACCTCTAACATATGCAATTACCACAAAGCTGTGACTGAAAGTTGTTCTACAGTTCTCAAAGCTCAGTGCTAGTATTGAGAGAGGAAAGAGTATTTGACAGATGAGACAGATGGAATAAACAATAACTAGTCTGGCCATACCTTGACCTGTGGCTTTCATCTTTTTTTAATGTCAGCAGCAGCAGGATTTACTTCCCTAACAACACACCATTTCTTGTACAGCCCTAAGTATTTCAGAAAAAAAAATGTGGAAGCTGTCTCTAATAGGACAAATTCGGATCAAATAGTTTAATGTTAATTTATACTGAGCGAGATTATTTGCATAGTCATGAAGAATTAAGCACCTTTCTTCTCTTGCTTCAGGGCTGTTTTGTGAGGAAGACGCAGGCTCCTTTTTCTTTTCTTCAGAATCTTTATCAGTTGAAGGTCCATCTGGAAACACAAAACATGAGAAGCTCTCTTTTACCCAGAAATAGTAAGCGATTTAAAGCAATGGTAAAATATCTTTGATGATTTCGCCTGAACCCGTTGGAAATGCTATCAGCTCCCACTCTCTGCTTTGACCTTCTCTTGCAGTACAGCCTTCCACTCCCCAACACCCTCCTCAACCCAGCAAATGGAAAATATGACAACACTTCAGATCCTTCGAGTCAAGACCAGCATCTGCTTAAACTGGCAGTGAAGACATAATGAAAATGAAGACTTTTATGATTTATTTTTGCCAACTCTGCTGCATGAGGTATACAATAACTTCTTGAACTATTGTATCAAGTCTCTGCAGTTTGTCTTCCATGTTTTACATATAAGCTCCCACAAAGTACATGTCATTCTTTTTTAATTGTATTCCCAGGATTTCTACCAAAGGACTGAACCAAATGAAACTGTGGTGTGAATGCTACCATGGCTGCCAAAAAATATAAAGATCATTTTCATATGCTTTTGAAGGAGTTTTCCAGACACGCACACAGCATCTTCTGTGATAGCTCTTAAATTATTTGCCTTAGTGTTTAAAAATATTTGAATTCACCTTTCCCATACAGGCTATGTTTTTATGAAGAATAAAGACAAAAGCCTTTATTAAAAAGTGCAATCACAACATTTAACTTTAGCCTACTGAGAACATATACACCCTTCCATTGTAAAGAGGAATTCAGAGTGGCTATATCGAGCTCCTGCTTTGATTTGCTCTCTAGAAAGGCTGAGTCTCTCCACTGCCTACAGAGAAAGCCAAGCGAGACTGGCATCACTCACTGACAGATTTTGTGAATTCCTCTCTCTAAGCCCTCATGAAGCTGTCATTACACTTCTAAATCCATAGATTATATTATTGGGATAACCACATATTCCAATCTTTAAAAAGAACTAAAAACAGAACAAGAAAAGGCGGGAAGTCTGATAAGGCTCAGTCTTTCCACAAAGATGTTCTGAACTAGGTATCTAAATCCTTGTTTAAGCATCTAAAAGTACCCTCATTTCCAGAACAGCACCATACCCACATTTCTCAGGGGAACTTGGTGGTATGGAACACAACAAATTCAGGTCTCTTATTCAAGCGCTGAGCTTTTTTTTTCCCCTAGAGAGCAGAAAATTACTGTACTGGCTTATTTTTAATATGAACAATTTACATTTAAAGCTACACAGAAACGATATTAAACTGAACACGATTTTGATCCTTTCCTTAACTTTTGAGTTAAGGAATTTATCAAAGGAAATCGCACTTTGTTAAAAAATCATCATCATAAAAGGAGACCACAGAGACAGCTGTACTGGATCAGACCAAGCACCCATCTACTATCCTGTCTCCAGCTGTACCTAAAAAGAGACACCTACAAAACAGTATAGGAACCAGGCAAGCACACAAAGATACTTCTCCAGAATATTTCTCCAGCCTTCAAGAGCTTAAAAGTTTGGTGATTTCCTCACCCACTGCTTGTAACTTTGTATTCAATCCTTAATAAATTTCTCCATTAAAGGAAAAAAGGAAAATTAAACACAATAGATTATGCACTTGAACTGATTGTCTTTAATAAGCTAAAGGTGGTGTTAAAAAAAATCCTAAATAAAGATATCAATTCAATCAAGTGTTACTTATCAAAAAGTAATTTCACTAAGAAAGCAAATGAGGCTATAAAACTGAACGGATCACATAAGTTCTTTGCTATGACACCTAAAGTGCACAATACTCAAGAGAAAGAAAACAAATCCCATTTTTAACATGCATATTCACATGACTACTCTCTATGGCCACAAACGCTTACATGATATATAATTTAAAAAAATATCTAAATATGCACGTAATCTCATTTACCCTCATCATTTTTTAAGTACACAATCATTTTTGTCAGAAGCTTTAAGACAAACAGATCAAATAGGTATCTTGGGGTACAGCTCAGGTTCTGCAAAGCAGCATATCTACCTTAGAGCTGAGTTCTACTTCAGCCCATTTACCTCCATATTTTTTTCTGGCACACAAGTTGTCAAATTCAGACCTGACCTAGGTATCTCCTGCTTATTTTGTATCAAATACACCACTACGGTATAGCTGGCACCTAGTTTTAGTTTATCAAACACTTCCATTTAGCCCAGCACCATTTCATCAGAGAAGGCAGGCACCTGAGAACATCTGCCAATACCCCAATTGCTTCTTTCACTTACAGAGGGCAGGGTATACGTGAGGCAGGGGGAATAAAGCAAGAGGTAAAAGCACAGCTCTTCTTACACCTGCAGATCTGTCTATGCAAGCATTTCTCAAACCAAGGTCAAACTTCAACAGCTGAGACAACTGGACCATCTTCAGCAAATATGTCTTCAAAACTACAATTTCTTTAATCACTTAGAGAAGAGTTTATAGATGCTTTTGTTTAATCCAGTTTCAGAAATCTGAAAATAAAGTTAACAATATTCTCTGTTTGCTCAAAATAGTCTCCTAAGTGTTTAAGTCATTCACTCTTATGGATCATAAATTGGAAAGCACCGAGGAGAGGAGATCCAGTGTCAAGCAGTATTTATTCTTAAACTCACACATTAATAAGGATTTCTTATTTTATTAAAATACTGTATTGGCAAAAGAACAGAATGCAATTAACAGCCTGCTAGACAGCATTTCAACTATCCTCTGGGGAAAGGAAAAGAAATTATCCTTGAGAAACTAAAAGTCCTTAGTAATTAACTTATTTCACATTCAACGGCCAGACTCTAACACAAAGGAAAAATGACAGCTAATGGAAACTACAAACAACCACAGAAATTCTAACACAGCAAGATGGAAAAAATTGCCCTTCTGTTAAAGATATTTAAAAATTCCAATGAGCAAGTGATTCACGTTAGGAAGTCTATAGAACATCATAAGTATTTACATAATATAAATTACAAGTTGCTTTAAAGAGGCACAATTACTTTTTCAACTTCGTACAGCTATTAAAACTTACCAAAACTTTCTTTCAGAAACAAATTTAAATTGTAATCAACTTTAGGATTGAAAACTAACTTCACGGTTTTAGCTACTGCAGCTTCAGAAGGCCATAAAAAAAAAATCTTTAAGCTTTTTTTTTTTAATAAGATAAGCTGATTTATATTAATGCTTCTTTAAAATACAGAGAACAAGCTGGTAACATGACTATTAGCCATTGGAATAAGACTATTAAATTCTGACTACTGCATTGCAGTTTCTATCTGGAACTTGCAATTAATTTGAAAGATACTTTTATCTTTTCCAGTGAAATAACCTCTCCAGGGTAAAACATGACATGACAGTATTCTTTGTTACCAGAACAAAATTTTTAATGTAATAATATACGGCCAGAGATAACATAATTAATCTGAATGTTAGAAGCCATTAATAGCTTCATCGTAGATTCTTCTAATCATATTACAAGTGAACTCAAAACATTTGCTACTAGCAAGAAAAAAATTAGAAAATAAAAAGATGTGACGTTATTAATTTATAAATTTAACTTTAAATTACAAAATTTTTTAAAGTAAGAATTTTTCAGAAATGTTAATGAAAGGTGGCTAGTTATTCCCTGGAAGCACAGGAGAATTTAATGTAGTGGGTTATCTTATATTACTGATTCGGATATCACCACCAAAACTTGCAAAGTTTTCTGAGCATTCAGTTTAAATAAGTTAAAGAGATATGAGAACACGTAACAGATAGCATAGTCATTAATTTAACAGTGACCCTCATATTTAA
The DNA here is from genome assembly GCF_047370975.1 of Nipponia nippon. Classification (NCBI taxonomy): domain Eukaryota; kingdom Metazoa; phylum Chordata; class Aves; order Pelecaniformes; family Threskiornithidae; genus Nipponia; species Nipponia nippon. Next base: position 43,375,644 of record NW_028262290.1, on the reverse strand, counting down.
TAATTCTTTAGGCCCCTTTTTCCAGACCCTGACCAAAATAATCTTGAGATGTACAAGCAGCTACACTTGTCAGCAATTCGCCTGCAAGATGTAGTAAGATATGAAGGTAAGATCCGAAACGCTTCTTCCTAGTAGTAGCATAGGGAGGAATAATATCTAAAATCCATAAATTAACAACAAAATCATGAACTGTGTGCCATTTTTAAAGATTTTTTTGTCATAAGTGACAAAAGAACATGACGCTAACTTCTTTGCTACAGATGTTTTTTCTCCTATACACGATGATGTGATTTGCATCATGTGTTATTATCACTCCACTGATAATCTTAACAAATTATAGATCTACTAATTGTACATGGACAAGTCCAAATACACATTTGACAGGAGGTGATTTCCACAGGTCATACCTGAAATGGAAATGAAACTACTGAAATCATTTTTGCACTTGATTCTACTTTCTATCTTACAAAGACATATACTCCTCTTATCAATAGTAAACAACAATACTCTTAAACACTATTAAACTGTAATTTAGGAACTCGTTTTGTCAATAACAATTTTTTTGAGCAAAGCCAGGAGGTTACTAGATGTCCTTGAACAGCTTTACCTAATGACAGCATTAACATACCTGTAAGATAGCCCTAGACTGTACCAGCTTGCTCCAGCAGAATCAAACTCTGGTTCGAAATAACAAAGGATTGCAAGAACAAAGTAATCTGAATAAAACACTTCGGTAAGTCTGGCTGGTGTTATCTTCTCTTAACAACATTAAGCACTTAAACATTCTTTTAAAATAAAATTACTCAGGCATGCACTTTTTTGAAATAGGCATTTCAAAATGTTCATGGCCCCATTTTTAGTTTTTGTTACTGAAAACAGATGATCACACTTGCACTTAATGTTAAGATTATTGTCTAATAATTCGGCATTTCTAGTTCAGTACATAAACTTACTGGAGTTAAGTTTACTTTGTTAGAGGTCTGGACATTCTTTTTCACTGTGTACTCTTAGAGTTCAGTAAGTAATTATTTGTGATGGAGAATGTTAAATTCCTTGAAGAATTTGTTGTTGCTGTTGTTTAATATAAAGGAACACACCTCATAACCTAAATGGGTATGCATAGATTCATTATGTGCATAGCATACTCTATATACTCAGCTACTTGGCAAAACAATTGTTCTTTGCAAATCCCATGTTATAACTGAACAATGTTTTATTCTGAGAGCAGAACTCGCTTCCGTATGTAAATTGTGACCAACTCGGCTGTGTGGTTTAACGTTCTCACAGCAACATCTGAAAGCAATCTGCCACTGTAGCTCACTCAATGAGTCACTTCAGACAATGCTTGCAAGCCCTCTGCTGGGCAGCTTCCAACCCCCCTGGAAAAAACACGGGTAACCTGGCATGGCTCTGGTCAAGCCATAAACGTCTGGTGATTCACAACCTTCCTTTGATTTCTTCTCATGTTTCCCATGCATTCTTAAACGTAAGTTCCAATAGCATTCAACTTAGACAGTACATGCAGCCTGAACAGTCAACGATTCTTGCCTAAATTCAAAATGTCATTTATAAAAATAACTCACAAGACTTCAGATCTCTGAGTACAATGCTTGGTACGATTAACAGCTGTCCACTTCTGTTGCCATCTTTGATCCATACCATTTTACATGCACTATAAACAGCATAATCGAAACTGATTTCTCACGGTATTTCGTATTCTTCTGACAAAGTCAAAACTAATGATAAAACAGAATAAGAGTACTTTGTAAGATTCCCACCCATACTTCATACAGCCCAGATACCCTATCTTCCACAGTCATGAGATTTTAAGTTTAATGAATTACTGAGCAGTGAAACGAGAGGTGAAACATTTACCCTACTACACTTTATTATGTAGTCTACATTATGATCAAGGAAAACTTAACTACATAAGTTTTGAATACAAGCAGTGCTGTATTTTCAGGAATAATTTGATTTTATGTAACAAGTGCACAACCACAACTGTGCAAGACCTCACACAATAATGTACATGCAATAATATCTGCCCTGTAACAAAAATTAGAGCATAAACAAAGGTCGCATACCCGCTGTCTCAAGAAAAAAGTATTCAGTTCCGATTAATGTCAAATATTTGCTATTTACTTCCCAGTTCCTCACATGTTTGACTTCACCTGAGGTAAGCAGCCTTAGGTAGAATCTCCCAACTGTCTTAAAACAATCTGAACGTGGCAAGCCATCAAAAGGGGAAGGTCCACCTTTCCCCAGCTGTATGTTACTGCCGCAATTCCTGTGCAGGAAAGAGTAACTGCAAACAGGCTGGATCAAGAAACTGATACAGTTGCAATCTAAGCCAGAAGAAATGAACAAAATGATTGGTTTTCAACTGGTCAGTTCCCAGCTCTGGTCTCCTGGATAGCCACTTGAGCGCTACTGGTGGGAGGGAGCAAGGAGGCACCTGTGCAGAAGGCAAGCCAGGACCACCCCTTTCAGCAGCAGCCTACACCCAGATTGACCTGCCATGACCATCAGGCACCACAGCCTTATTCCAGACTTCTACAGCATGAACACCCTCTGGTCCTCAGGCACAAATAATATTCCCCGTGTTTCACAATGTTTGAACACTTAAAGATCAGTCAGCTGTAAATAACCAATTATTAAGACAAGTTTGACTGACTTAAGATGTTGTGTTAAAAAGAATGAGACAGCAGGCTACTTTTACTGTCTCAAAAAATAAACAGCGATTCCTTTGCTCAAAGGACAGTGATAACCAAAAGGGTTAGCCCCTCCCAAAAAGCAGTATCTGAGGGTACTCCCAAAAGCTGCGAATTCTGTGGGAAAAAGAGTGTTTCCTCTACTTCGCTGCCTAAACTAAGTTGCAGTATCAAAAAATTTGAACTTTAGAGAAAAGAAAAAAAAACAACTTTGACAGGACCTTCTTTTTAACTTAAATTAATAACTTGAGAGCTAGGTCACTCAATCCAGCTGCTGCTTTTAGAAGTCTTCAGAGTAAGTCAAGTTAATATGCAAGTCCATTTCTCTACTTATGTATCTTACCACTTTCATGCACTGGATATAATACAGTTGGACTTCAAGTTCTAAGTGGAAATTTAAACATTAAAAAATACATAATTTCCACTATTTACCAGTGAACTCTAATCAGATCCTTTATAAAGTATGCATTTAATTTATAATAGAAGTAATTATCATGACTTTAAAAATATTTTATCAGCATATCTAGTATTATCTAAATTTAATTACTAAAACTAACCTAATTCGTATTATCTAACTTTCTAAAGGCAGGCTACAAAATGTCTGCTGTAGAGGTTGTTGCTTCTTACTAGAATATAGAAGTTGAAAGCTGTCACAAATTGTCCATTTCTACATACATATCCTGTCGGATGGATACAAAGTCATTTGTACACCATTTACAAGAGAGTAATAAAGTATCTGATAAAATACTTCATAACTGATAAAAATGAGGCTGACTTCAAATGGCAGGGGACTAACACTTCCTGGTATTTAGCATATTTTTCTAGACAGAATGGTAAATATTTGAAACAGTAGAAAATAACAAGCTGTTTTCTATTTCAAAATTTTAAGCTTCCTAAATCTCAGTTTACCTAAAACTGGATACAAAGAAATAAAATAGAGTACAGCACAGTGTATGAACAAAAATACCTGGACACAATTTGAGTGTTTTCAAACACAGTAAAATGAAGTACTACAAAATATGCTTGAATAAAAGCCTGCTAATAAGAAGGCTTCATTAAGCACGTTGATTGCTTGAAGGGAAATTAAACAAAAAGTATTAACTCGCTAATTAGTAAGTTGTTTAAAACTATGAAGGTTTTAGAAAGTGCAGGTCTATTTCTCACTACCTGTAAGTTTGAACAGATTTTTAACGTCAATTTTTTACCGTTTTTTTTTCTCTTCACAAATCACTTTCTAACCCAACTTCAAAGCCTCCACACTCTCATATGAGATTTTGCACAGGCTCTTCAGAGTACCTGTTATATTTGACAAAGGAAATAGTCAAGAACAGGTTCGTTAGTGCTTATTACTGCAGTACAGTCACTCTAGCTCAACAGCAGGCAGTGAGACTTCAGGAATGAGTCATGTCACAGAAGCTGACTTCCTACTGCTTGCCAGCCCCAATAAAAATATATCAACTTTTTCCTCTGAATACACTTTCACAGTAATGCACTGGTGATAGTCAAAGAGTAAAAAACAACTACATCAGTACAGAAAGTTTCAATACTTAAACAGGAACACAAATGTATCTAAGCAAGGCAGTGTCAAGGATTTGCATCAAGACTGCATACAGTTAAAACATGCAAGAGCAGGGAAATAAAAGTTTGTGTCACCATACCTAACAGTTTCTTCCAAGACTTGATAAGAGATTTTGCTAAAGATGTAACTTCTTCATCTGTGCTTTGCTTGCGTATCGCATTCACTGACATTCCAATTCTGGTAGACTGCAAAAGAAATAAAAATATACACTATAAAAGGTGATGTGAAGATAATTTAACAAGTAAATATATATAAAGTTGTACTTTGACATCATTTTTTAAAAGTATCTTTTTTTCTTTGTTTTTGCTTTTGTGGTTTTTTTTTAAGAATCTCAAGATGAAATGCTGCAAGCGTTTACAAAACTTATTTTAACAACATGGACATTTCAAAAAGAAACACAACAGTATTACCATTTGTTTCCATCACAGAAGTTTGGAGCCAGGGGTGTGGTGGGGCAGGATGGTTAAGGGGAATCAGTCAGAAGATTTTTTGCTCCCAAACCATTCCAAAAAGCTCTGCAGAACTACTTACCTAAACTAAGTATGACATTAAAAACATCTAACAATGAGAAAATCATATGTACATCTTAATGTTATGTAAAATTTTTAGCAAAGGTTTAGCCTTAAAACCTTATTTTTCTGTGAAGAAATGACTGTATTTATATTTTGGCATGATCAGAAGCTTCAGTGACTGAATTCCCGTGTAGTGCCTGTGGAAGAAGCTGTAATATCAGTTGGGACTGGCCACATTTTAGATTCCTAATAATTTTGGCAATACTGAAATTCTTTAAAATCTTAAGCACAAAGGGTTCTGCTTTTAGATAGAAACAGTAAGACTAGCCTACCCCTCTGAAAAGGCCAAGACAGTGACAGGCTTTAAATCTTTGGCACTACTGCCACCTATAGAGTGAAGAGGAGATTAATTTACAATCCATTCCTTTTAAGACTCAGAAGATGAGGACATATAAATTCAGCTCATCAGCAACAAAACTTTCATTTTAGAAAACTTCTGGCCAACGTGTTAATCTAACAAGTAGAAGACTTCCACACTTAGTTTCATGAGAAGAGAAAAGTGTTTAACAACACAAATAAGTATTTTTTTTATCATTTCATATTTTGGTTAATGACTAATTTTTTTTAAATTGTTCTTAAGATGCTTCGTTTTGTTGCATTTACTATTTACAGGATTCACTAAATATAAATTATTCTACTTACTTTTGCAGTAGCTCATAAATTTCCTTCTCCTTTAAAGGAAAAGTTAAATCTTTGTAGCTCACTAAAAATGGAAATGATTTGTTCCTGTAAATTACTCCTTACAACCCACACAACACTTTTTAGGGCACCATGGATGTGCTAAATGACTGGAAACATACTGAAATATTCAGTATCTATTTCAGCAAAGGAAACACATCAAATAACCTCAGGTCTGAGCATCAGCTCTAAACATGTATTTTGAATTAAAGAAAACAGATGGTTACTCACCTGTAACTAAAGTGTTTCAAGATGGAATCTGCTCACTCAGACTAACAGTACTGGCCAACTCTCTTGACATATTAAACACATACTCTGGACATTATGTTCAGACAATAAAGGAACTCCATAAAATACTCATCATATCTGAATGAGAAAAATGTATCTACAAAAAAAAATAACCCTCCACTGATAACTGGGCACAACCACAGCCTACTCTCATACTCTCATCAGCAAAAAGGAAAGACACCAACTTACAGACTTACTTAGGTAAGTAAAACTCAAAAACTCAAGCAAAATTCAAAATTAATTGGATAAATTAATTTCTTCCTCTGATCACACAAGAAAAACAGGTTATGGTGACTGTCTGAACTGCTGGTTTTCTTAAGGCACTACATAAACATAGTTCATTTGTTTGCTTTTATAGAGTACTTGGTCTGGCCTCTCCTAAAGAGAGAGGAAGGAACGATCTACCAATTTATTTGCCCGCAAACTGACACTGGTAATCACAAAAGATCAGTGTTATATTCTCAAAATGACTGTGTTTTAATGACAAACCAGCTGTCAGCATTTGAAATTTCCTCAGTCTTCCAGCCTACAAAGCTGGTCTTGTGAGAGCCATTTTAAGTGGAAAATTCTGGTATTTTTGCCTAGCCCAGTGTAACCTGTGGAACTGCTTTAACTCTGTGCCAGTTTATAAGTGTGCAGGTATATGAAAACCTTCCTCACTCTGTCCAAAATGCATTTTTAATGGGTCATCTTCCCCACTTCAAATTCTAGAGCACTTTTCATCTGGTTTCTGAGAGTAAAGAGGCTCAGAGACAGCATAAGACAGCTGGTTTTACCCCTGAAGCATTCAAGCTGTAGGCCAAGCAGCCTCCAGCTGCTATGAGCTACAGTTAACATTAGCAACCTATGACTGAAACCAAACCAAAGCATATGGTGCCAGCTACTCTCCTCTAAACCAGATCAAATGAGAGAATGTAAGGAACATAGTTGGGGAAGAAAAGCAACCACTGAAGCAAGCAGAGGTGTTACCAACTTTAAATTGTAAGAAAATATGAGTACAGAGAATTGGTGAGCACCTGGACCAAAGCAGAGCCAAATCAACCCCTGAAGAACAACCACCTCCAGGTCCCCAGGTCTCCCCAGCTCACCAGTGAACTGGCAAGAAGTCATTAACAAGGACCATACATCACAGCCTAGTTCGGCATACGTATGTGTAATTTCAAGTAAAACCTGTTTATTAAAATAAAGACCGTCTGTCTCGCTCACTGTTTAGCTGCACGCTACCCACAATTGTCACCAGGGACACGATCCCTTTAATACTGTGTGGCTGCCAAACACATTTGCAATTCTGACCACCGGATAAATCACGTGTGAGGAAGGCTACTGGCTCCCTGCCCAGCTGAGCAAGGATGAGCTTGCTTACATAAAACTCGTTAGACATGACACAATCGTATTATTGTCTGTAACCACTTCAGCTTTCTGTGACAAAAATCAGGCAACAAAGACACAAGACACAAGCACAGGTCCAGTCTACTGATGTGCACCTCCCTGTTCCACATACCTGTAAATTGTTCAGAGAACCTTGCCAGCTCAGACTGAAGCAACAGTTGTGTTACAGGAAAAATCGTTACTGCTCTTATTACACAGGAATAATGAAACTATCGTATCAGCTAGCAGTGCTTTTCTCAGTGTAGCCAGCTTTCAAAACTGCTTAAAAATGGGTGTGGAAGTATGCTTTACACTCGTGTCCTGCGTTTCATCAGTTCAAACACACCAATAGATATCTCAGTCTACATAGAGGAAGTTAGTGTTCCCACTTTCTCATGATCATCACCTTTCTTGACATTAGCACACTAATGATTCACTACCAGAGCGATGCGTATGATTACTTTGCATTTCAACTGTTGCTCCGAGTCCTCTATTACTTAAGCAAATTTGGGAGACTAGCATAGAAAATTTGTGGCAGACTTCACATATTTATAAAACTCTCAACAAAAATAACGTAAATTTGAGTCTAAACATGTTGCTACTGCAATCTTATGCAGTGGAACCATTTTGAATACAGCAGCAGATACTTAAGAAAAACTTAACTAAGCTACAGTCAATCTACCATGCAAGAGTATGCTAAAATACCTGATCCCTTTAGACCTACTGTAACATAGAGAAATCTTCTTTACAAACTCATATGGTGCCCACCCCAATCCAGATTAAAAACAATCTTTTACTGCAAATATTATTTCACTTTAAAAACAGGTACCTGGCATATGGATGGGAATAAATAAGTTTCTTTCAAATAGGATAGAAAACTGGACAGAATTAATATGCAACACTATATAAATTAAGTGAGGGTCACACAGGTGCCCTAAAAGGCAGACAGTTGAGTTTATTTGTACTTAGCAAGATTAAGAGTCCTCCTTTGTTGATAACATTACTAAGGTTTTCATTGCAACTAAAAAAAGAATAAGTTATCTACTTGTATATTCTTCAGATCCTCACGGTTCAAGGGTAAAATTGTTCTGCTGTTCTGTGTAAAGCTTCTCCTTCTAGTCTCATTCTTCACACTAAGCAGAACAGGTTTGCACAGCAGCATTTACAGAATTCCCAGAGCACTTGCAGCGAGATTTTTCATTCCAAAGGCAAAAAACATTATTACACAAATACTTTGTATTAAGACCTGCACAAAGAAACTCAAAAGAATGAGGTTGGCAGAGTGCTTTTCTGGATTTTGTTGTTTTGTGTGGGGCTTGAGGGTTTTTTTCAGATTTTTTTTAAGGAAGGAGGAGGTTGCAGTGTCGTATCAGCCATGCTCATTCATGCATGAAGGTGACACTTTCAAATTCCTATTTTCTGTCACAAACAGCATTAGTAATAACGCATTAAATACATTCTGCAAATATATAGGATGCATACGTCAAGAATGACATTGCTACTGACACTTAAGATTTGAACTTTATAGCTAATTCTGTATCTGTGACCATTAATTGTCACTTAAAAAAAAGTTACTTTTCGGCCTCTTCCAATTTAAGTGGCTACCACAGCAATCAGGTCTTACGTTTACCTCTGCCATTTGAAAATTTTCAGAGATAGGAAATATCTAGTTACTTTAGAACAAAAGTTGTTCATTGATGAACTACATGAAACTCTGAAACTTGACATGCAAATAAAGTTCACTGAGTTACTTTTTGAAAGATTTTATAAATAATATATAAAATACGATGTTAGAGATGTAGATATAAGCAAAATTAGAGAGAGTATGCACGCAAGTGAGAGAGATTGTACCACACCATCACTCCTGCCCAGGGGAGTGAAAGGAGAGGAGAACGAGTAGTATAATTACCTTAAGAAACACACTACTCGGAGTTGGGGGGGGTGGAAAGGAGGGGAAGGAAATGGTCAAATACAACTTGCCTGAAGGTATGAACTATGCTTCTTCTCACTTACAATCCAAATCCAGAACTAACTACATAAGAAAAGAAGGTATCAGCTGTAATCGGTGCATTCTCCTTCAGAAGGAAGGAAACACATCACATTTGTGTTAGTAAGAACCTAAGATTATATGTAGGGTAAGTTTATAAGCAGCTCTTCCCCTCTGTCAATGACAAAGGTCACTGTTTTCAACTTGAACAGAAAGATAAGCTTTAAGAGCTTGCTACTGGAAGAAAACACTTATCTTCAGTGCCATAAACCAGGGTGAAATAAGACTAGTTACCCTATAACAACACTGATTCTTCCAAGGAGTTTCTACACAGGAATCAACTTTAATAGTGCAACCTTCTTCCAAATTTGCTGGCTTCACCTTCGTCATTATGGAGTTAATATTTGCAACATAACAACAAGAAGAAAATCATACCTGTAGCAACTCAAGGGTCATGGGAATATTCTTAAGCTCCTTCAATAAATCAAGAGCTCCAGCCTGCAAAAAAGAAAGAAAGAAAGAAAGAGTCAATTTAGTAGCAATTGGGTACTTTAAATATAGTATCAACAACATGCTCTTACCTGCCTTCACAGTCCCAGACTGGATTCAAACCATCAGTTCCCAAATTATCCACAGAACAACTCTAGGACAAGGAATGTTCTGCTTCACAAACTTTAAGCATTAACAGGCCTTAACTCAGAAATCGACGTATTCACTCAAAGATTAGAGAAGTTTTATCCCATATAATTCAAATGCCAATTAAAGCATTCCATCAATTACTACTTAACCAACACACATCCTCAAGAAAACAGCCTCAAGGGTACTTCACTCAGCAGCATCAGAATCAAGCCAGACAACAGCAGCAATTTTCAGTTCAGAGCAACCTCACCCGTTTTAGCACAAGAACTTGGAGTTGGGAAGCACTGCATAGTCAATCAATAATGCATAGATATATATATATATGCATGTATAACTATATATATAAAACGCATACATAGCCAACATGCTTAACTGTATTTTCAGTGGTGTGGTAAAGCCAGAAAAGTCTGCTGGTTTAAAAACTGTGATCAGATTACACTATTCTACCAGACACAGCTATAGTTTCCCCAACAGAAGAAGACAATTCTGTGAGTGTGTCTACCAACAAATGCCCAAATAAAAAAAGCTGAGCAAGACCTCCTTTCCAGTCTTATTTTCAACTATTAAGTTTAAATACTTAATTCAATGAAATATACAGATTAGGCTGCATAGATTAGTGCAGGCAACACTCTTCAGCCTATACCAGACTAGCCAAGCATTAACATGTTCCAAACTAGAAGCCAGAGCCCATCCTAATATTCTATAACATCTGAGCTAATGTACTTGATTATTATTCAGCTGTCGTGGGTTGTTCTTTTTTCCTTTTTGCCTGCTAAGACCATAAGGAAAGGCACAAACTAATACCATGTAAGCAGCAACTTTCTAGATAGATGAGTTAATGTCAGAGATTGTACTGCTAGGAATTAATAAACTCTATACACAGCTACTCTGACTAACAATCGATTCCTTGGTGATGTTAGCCTTACTTAGAAAAAAAAAGTTTTCATAAATTTGAGCTCCATCATTTACTTTAACCTCTATATCCTTGATGATTTACCACCTCTGCTTAAGTAAAGCTCTGCACCGTCCACTTCTTACTGTGCACACAGATTGTCAGACTATAGCAACCTCCTAAAGGTTGAGATTATTTTGCTGTTATTCAGGTACACATGGTTCTGAACTTGTGAGCTATGAAGAGCAAGAAGGCAACTGCCTTCACATATAAGAGGCCACTCTACCCAGACTAAGCCCATTACCTTCCTGCCTTTTTTTTTTTTTAAATTCATGAGGTTTGGAAATAAAGTCCACAAAATATACATCTTGCAGGTCTTTGGAATTTGATTCCTTTCTCCTTCCTTACCTCTCTCTCTCAACTCATCCTATTTTGTTTACTTTAACAGGCATTTTGCTTGCCTTTATTTTTAAATTCTCCCCTAATCAACTTCTAATATGACACCTGTTGCAAGGAAACTCTTGTAATCTCCTGCTGCATCTGCAGGTCTTACAATTTAAGCAGTAAAGATAGCACGTAAAATAACCACCAAGAGGCTAAGAAAGACGAAAGTGGAACTTGTATGTCACATCCAAACAGGCACAGCTTTGGACGCTTTCAAATGTCTGCTATAACCTCTGTTTTTTAAACACATCTGACAGCAAAGAAGCCTCTAAAACCAAACATTTCACTATTTCCCATCTTACACAAACGCAATTCATTTATAAAACTAAAGCTTTACTATTTTGCCATCATAGCAAAAAGTCTTATTTAACTTTTATTCATGATATACAAAACTTCTCCAGTTTTAACCATAGAATTTTAGCAGCAATGATGCAAGACTGGGAAATGTCATGCTGTTTTCAGGTGCTAAATTGAGTTAGCATAGTAAACCATTTCCTTCTCTGAACAGCCATAAGTGTGGTTTCTTCTCTGCAAACATAGATCCAAGTAAAGCAAGTGAATTATCTTCACTGCTACAAAACAAAAAATAAAATTCAAGAACATTTTCTTAGCGGAAACAAAATGAATGACAAAAGTCAATGTGCCATTTTCAAAAATATAATCTGATAACACTTACCTCCAAACCAATTACGTTATTAGCAAACTGTACATAGTATGTGATTTCAAAATAAACACAGGTTATTGCAGTCTGCAATTTCAGCACAACAATGATACTGTAATGCAAAGCAGTACTCCCTTCACCTCATTTTAGAAATAGTCTAGTCAAAATTTCTTTGCCTCTGTAAAATCCCTTTCCAACTGTACATGTCAAAACAACTTTATTATTCCCAGTCTAAATGTTTTCCAAAACGAGTAACTTGATAAATAGGAGGTTAACAAACCATGCAACAAGTAAAAAAACCCAGGTACTCTCTACACAGATGCTACCTACATTTCACGCTGTTTTCTGCACCAAATTACCAAAATTTCTAATGCTCTAATGTCTTCTAAGCCTTCACATGTCTCTAATCAATTGTATTAAGTGGACCAAGAATTAGATGCTTTAAAATTAAATTCAAATTGAGTTTAAACTCACAGCAACTTCACAGTTTTTCATAACCACTATTCTTAGCGTAAAGTCTAATGCCCTCTTTTTCTCAAAACCAGAGTGGAAGTTGCACAGTAAAACTTGTAATTCCTATTTTTCTAATGTAAGACTTCTCTGTTTAAAAAAACCCAACTATTAAGAACATTTTTCTAAATCTTCTTTTAAAGGCATTTCTATAATTTTGTAGAAAATGAAAGGCAATGCCCCATTCCACTAGCCTGGCTGGCTTCCAGTTTATCTTGTTACTTGAAATAACAGAAGTCGGTTTCATACAGATTTAGTAGAGTACTCCTCTCAGCTTGTCTCAGTTGATCAGATCATAACACCAGAATGATGATCTATATTCATATTTTAAAGCTATGCTTCAGGCGACAGAAAATGGAGCGCGTTTCTGAAGACAGCAGAGCTACAGAGCTATCCAGTTATAATTCTGTTCTACTTAAGGGAGCAAACATTTAATAACATGCACAATTTTACATTTTCATCTCTAAACTTACTCAGCTGTTCTGATTTTTTTTAAACCATGGGTGCAACCTTATTTTTCATACCTATTCATTACAGCAGCATAATGAAAGAAAAGTATAGTTACGTACAACAAAAGCTATAAGGAAGGCACTACACGCATTTAAATCCAATCACGGTTATTCTGAAGGAGGAATAATATCTATTTCAAACATGCAACCAATATCTGAAGTAACAGCTTAAATATGTATCTCACAGTGTATTAAATACAACATTGCATTATTATTTTGTCCTTCAAAACAAAAGAACTGCATATATCACTTCACTAAAATAGTTATGAAATCTGCAGAGCTACAATTAAAGCCTTAGTCAAGGCAAATTACCAAGAGTCTGACTCAGGAAGGGTGTCTGCACTGCCTGCCTTTTCAATTCATCAAAAGAAATGCAAGCAGCACGTTGCCACAAGCCACAGAGTCACAAGTATGTCTTGCCATCTGAGTCCTGACAACTTCAGAGAAAAAAGATATCAAGGCTTTTTTTTTTTTTTCTTTTATTGATGGATTTCATCAAATCATTCTCATTCAAAGACATACAGCAAATACCTGTTCTTGTTGAGTGAAAATGGAGAAAGGAATACAAAAGGTTGTCAGGAGCATCATTACCCAGCAGGTACTTATGTAAGAATGCATTTCTCAATTCAGCTTTATCTTTGTGAGACAATGAAGTACCTCTTCACAGAAATTATCTTAATAATTTTGCTAAAGTTAGCATTTTAACTGCAGGGCAGGATTAGGTAGGAAATCACATTGTGTAATTAAAGAAAAAATACCTTATAAATGACAAAGACTAATAAGAACAGCACAGAGACATCTCCTGGGTTAAATACTGCTGTACTTCCTCTCCTATCATACAGCTAAGGGTTTTTATCACAGTACATACATGTGCTTTCGATAAACTGTCAGATCCCCACTATCATCCACAGAGGCAGCTCAAGCCCTCAGCCTCAGAAGGTTTTTGAGACAGCATCAAACTAACAACAGAGCCACTTGTGTGCGGTAATGAGCTGGCACGAACGGGCTCTGTTCCAACAAAGTACAAAAGCACAACTGCTTCTGGCTCTGCCTGCGCTCTCGCTCCTGGGACAGGGTTGAAGATGAAGAGGCAGCCGCTGGCTCCGGCCAGGCACAGCCTGGCCCAGCTGTGCACGCTGCGTTTGGCCACATCGGGCCCACGCTGACCCCAGCAAAGACACTGCACCGCTCCCCAGAGCTTTGAAAGTTAATTAGCTTACATGCACTAGAGTGTGAATACATGTCCCCAGCTGCTGCTAGGAACTACATCCAAAATCCTAAGCCTCCCAGATCACAGAGAAGTACACTGTGGTCACCAGTAACATCTCTGGTACTGCTGCAGCGATGCTCCCCCAGCATCAACAGTCGTTCCCATATTACCTAGGAGTCACCATTTTCCTTCTATTGTCAGAAGTTCTTCCAAATAAAATTGACTTAACTGCATTTTATCATTCTCATTGCCACGATATTGAAATATTTCACAGTTGGTATGTTTTCATCTTTTCCACACCTCATAGGAAAGAACCACTTATCCAATTTTAGAGTCGGGAAAGTGAGACTTAATTCTTTTGTGCTGAAAAAGCATGAGGAATAGAAATAAAAAGAAAGAGGAAGGGGACAAAAAGGAAAAAAATTATCAAGTGAATAAACATTGGTTGTAAAAAACTTTTTCCACTAGATGAGGCTCCTGTTTCCACACTGTATCATTAGAGGATTCAAATGTATCAGACCTAAACCATACAGTACTATGGAACATCAAGGATTTTGAAACACAACAAAGTACGGCGTGTGTGTACTTACAATGAATTTGTTCGGATTCCGAACCAAACAAATTTCGTTGGTTTAATGCAATCAGTATATTCTATAGATATGCAAATCTTACTAAAGTGTGTTATTTATAATTTCCATTATCTTAAACAGAAAAAAAAAATCATTGCTGCATCCATTAAGACTTCTATAAGCTGAAAGTCCATACAGCTCAGTTTTGAACTATCAATAATATTGAGCATTTAATGCACTATTATAACATATAGAAAAAATTTAATTTTATGTACTAAAGCAATAGTTTGTACAAAGAGCAGCAATCACAAATATACTGTGCTATTTCACATGTAATCATAATCAGGTATTTGACTGTTGCTGCACACTCTGATTTTACTTATTTTGATGTTTTGTAGGGAGAGTATAGACGTTATATGTTATCTAAGTAAGTTCTACCTCAAGGGCATGCATCAGAATAACACGTGAACTAAGCTAACTGAATTCTACCCAACTAAATTCTATCTCCATTCTGAGGCAGAACTACCTGAATCACTAAACGCGGTAAAAGTTATATTCATACTTTGTTTCAGGTTTAAAAACAACAACAAAAAACCAACCAAACGAACAAAAAAAAAACCGGCTCACATCCCCCACCCGCTCCAGAAGTTTGCCCGCACAACCCCGGCCACCCTGCCGAAGCAGGATTAGGGTTCCTCGATCACACGTTTCGCTGGCGCACCCCCCGTCGAACACCAGCTTTCACGCTGGAAAGCGAAACCAGCCCCTCCAAAGGAGACCACCCCTGCGGGCACCCTCCTCCAGCTGACCGGGCTTCCCAAATCACCTCACGCACAACTCCCGAGCGAGCCCAATATCGCGATCGTAACGAACGGGGAGCGGAGGGAGACACCGCTGGGAGCCAGGGCCGGTGCCCGGGCAGGAACCTCCCTCCCCTCGGCCCGACGCCGCGCCGGAGCGGGGCGGGGGGGAGGCTCCGCTCCCTGCCGGCCGGGAGCAACCCGCCGGCGAGGCGGGCCGGCTGACAGGGCGAGGGCCCCCCCGCAGCGGGCGGGCCGCGCCGGCCGGCGGCTCCACGTCCTTTGGTGGCGAGGCGGCGCGGGGGAGGGGGGGCCGCCGAAGAAGGCGCCAAGGCCGCCAGGCAGCGGCGGGAGAACCGGAGGCGGGCGAAGGGCCCCCGGCCGGGCCGCGGGAAGAGGGGTGGCCCCGGGCCCGCTGGAAGGAGGGAGCGCGGGGCCGGTACCGAGCCGCCTCCCGTCCCGTCCCGTCCCGCCCCCGCTCACCGCGTTCTTCTTCTGCACCATCTTGTCCATCTTCTTGGCGATGCGGATGATCTCGTCCTCCGTGGTCATGGCTGCGGCGGCCCGAGCGGGGCCCGGCGCGGCGCGTGGGAGCTGAAGCCCGCGAAGCAGAACCCCCCCCCCCCCCTTCCCCTCACCTCCCCTCGGGGCGCGGGAAGCGGCCGGGGCGCCCGCCGAGCTCTGCGGGCCGGGCAGGAGCGGAGCCAGGCCGCGGCGCAGCGCCCCGACCCAGCAGCCAGAGCGGCGGCGCCAGGCAGCGCGCGTCGAGCGCCGGCCGCAGGAGCCAGGCAGCGCTGCCGCAGGCCGAGACCAGGGGCGGGCGGGGGCGGGGCTGCAGGGGCGAGTCTCGGTCTCCCGTCGCCCGCCAAAAAGCCCCAAACTCAACAGAAGCACAGTTAAATGCTCTGACCTCTTACAGTGCATGGTTTCATTCCATGTGCATCGTTACAGTTCAGGTTTCATTCCATTTTGTCTAGCTGCAGGAACCTAATACCGGTAATAATCAACTCGGGTTAAGACAAGACGCTAAGCAAGCGCTGCCAGCCGGTCCCAGCGTGCTGTCCCGCGCGTACAACCGCAACGCGCTGCAAAACGTGCCACCGGTAACCGGCTTCCTACGCTCAAGCTTTTCTTCAGCTGTCAGGAGGCGAGGAATTACAGCAGACACTTTTGTTCGCTTCAAGGGGATGGAAAAATCCCCTCTTCCCTGTAACGGCAAAGGGTTTTCTTAGTGTCTGTCCCCGAAGAGTCACTTTTGTACAAAACGGAGTGAGGATTTCAAATTGCAATTCGGGATTTACAAGTTCAGAGTCATTACGGGACAACTGGAGATAAACTTTTGCAATCCCCCCCGCCCATGGCAGGGGGATGGACTAGATGACCTTTAAAGGTCCCTTCCATCCCAAAGCATTCTATGATTCTGTGGACTTTCGCGTTGGCCAAGTATCACACTGTAATGTGCTACGGTGCTTCGAAGTCTCAAGACTAGTCTAAATCTTGTATATGTTCTAGTGGGACGTATCACATTTATAAAGTTCGAGAAATTTGTATTATGTACCATCAGTGAAATTCTGTTCATCAGTTGAGTTACATGCCTTGTTACTGTGATTTGTTTTTGAAAAGGACAGGATCATTGAATCATTTTTGCTGTAAAATTAAAGTGTTTACTTCAAGAAAAGGGTAAGCATATCTGAAGGTTACAGAAGGATTGCGTGAAGATAATCCCCTACTAAGATGCAGGAGGGTGCTTATACATCCTTCGGGAATCTATTATTAGTAAGCGGTCGAATGCTGTGGATGCCCGAGTTGTAAACTGAGGACTGCAAAATACATAGATTTTGGAGAAGAGGTAAGATAGGCCTTTTCCTTGAAATGACGCTCAAGGAAGCGACGACAGCAAGAACTGCCACTGCACTTATGCGTCAGGTACTTTGCAGCAAGACTGTCTTGTGTTTTGAAGCCGTACAGAGACGGGTGGTTCTCAGGCACTTCTACATCGTGCTCAATGCGCACAACGGTCGCAGCATCTGCCAGCTGAAAGGCCTGCACATACACAGACATATTAAAAGCAGTTAAAATTATTTGGGAGCTAGATAGGATCTTCCCACAGGTTAGATCTGGACTATGAACTGGACAAGCATACAGAAATTTTGTCTGCAGCTTTTTTGTTCGTTCTGCCCAAAGGGGAAAAAAAAAAAAAAGACCAAACTAAACACAACAAAGGAACGATTCCTTAAGGAAAAGGATACCTTGTTTTTCAGTGACAGATTTTGGGGAGAAATAAAAAAATAGCAGTGCTCACCACAACATTTATGGGACTGTACAGTTCAGGTTTCATTCCGTTTTGTCTAGCTGCAGTAACCTAATACCTGTAATAATCAACTCAGGTTAAATAACATGCTAACCTCAATTGAAATTTATCATTTTTCCCCACAACCACATCAATGACAAAAGCAGTACACGGTGTGTCAGCAGCTGAGAGCTATTGCTACACTGTATGGTAAATAAGCTTGTACGTGTTCTACAGTAGGTGCAAGTCAGGTCAGGGATAATGCTATCAGAAAGCTAGAAATCCCAAATCAGTCCCTATGGTTAGTTTGAACACATTTAACTTCCGAAATGAAGTCTTCCAGTATTAATTTCTTTAAAAAACACAATTCAACACCTTCTTCATTAGAAATGCATGGAAAGAGTTAAAAAATGCAGATGAAATCTATTAACATCCAAAATGTATCAGGTAAAGAAATTTTGATTGTAAATTAAATGCTATACAGCACTTTCAAAAGGCCTGCTGCAGGACAGTAAGGGGAACGCAGGTCACGCTTGTTTAACATCTGAAATAATAAAAGTAGCATCAGATAAATATTTCAGTAGGGAAATCAAAGACTAACCAGTTGCTAATGCATATCCTTTTTTGCAAATGGATGCATTAAAAGAAAACAAAATACAGCTCACATTATTTGTACTGCATGCTACAATATCAGAATGATACCCAATTAACTGAACCAGTACTAACCAGATTCTGTCTATTAGCTGCTCCATCATCCTCAGGACAGCAATTCTTTGTTGCAAAGAAATACACAGCACTCCACGGTTGTTCTCTCTTAGCTGGTTCTAAACCAAGCAGCTTTGTACAGCATCAATCTCTTCTATAACATGCCATTGTAAGTCCAAAGAACAGTAGGAGACGGGAAAAAAGACCAAACAAAAGTTAAACTATGCAACCTCTTCCTTTCTGTTCAGCTTCTTTCTCCTAAATAAACCCATTGGAAAGCAGAAATAACACACTATTTGTTGCACTGCGTTTACCCGTTACAGCATATTCTCACCGTTGTTTTGCAACATTTTCTAAACGGTATCATACACCTGCTGCTGCAAAGAATCAGCATCTAACTCACCAGAGCCTGTGCTTTGCTGGACCATGGGACCTTCCACATTACTAAGACTTAGTAAGCAGAGATGACTCTCCTAAGCCGATGCACATATAAAATGTTGTAGGTTTTTACTAACTAGTCTCCTTTGTTATGAGACACAGTAGGGGGGGGCAGGAAACAGTAGCACACACCAAATTTGTAGTGAAGGACCTCTGAACTCCTATCAAGGCACTTAAAATATTCCATTTTCAGGACTAACATTCTGTATGGAAAAAGCTCCTCTAATCAAGTGTTAACACAACTATGCAAAATATCAAATTCACAGCATTCCAAAAGGTTTTATGTAGGCATGGGTTATACCCATTATGCCTCTCCTCTTTATTTGAGCCCTCAGTGTAACGACTTAGGTCTACCAAAACACAATTTCAATTGGTCTGAATCAGCCAACTGATCCCCGACCTCTGCAGGGGAAGAAGAGACAGGTCCAACCATAAATACATGAGAGGAGCTGTAGCAAACGGAACTTCTGACTCCTCTTAATGGCAAGATTTTCCTCAAAAATTTCTGAAACAGTAATGCATCTTGATTAGTTGTCTCTATTGTTCTTCAACAGATAGGGTTTTTTTAATTTCCTCAGACTAGCTCTAGATTATAATGGTATGGCCTGAAGTTACACCAAGTATCATTTTCAAATACTGGCGTTTGCAGTATGTTGTTAAGTTCATTTTCAAAAGGTCATCACTTTTTTTTTTTCAACTTAGGAGCAGTAACTGGAGGCAGCTGAACATGAAAAATAAAAAATATTTAAGAAAAAAAATTTTAAGGTCATTATTAGACTGTCACTTAGATAAGACATGTTCTCTATTCTGGGGCAACCTCTACTTATTTTTTTGTACATAGACTGAAAAACCCTTTAAAGATCCCCCAAAATAATGTAAAATACTATGACATAGCTACCAAATGATTTCAAGTAGAAGCTACTGTAAAAGTTTGCTTGTATTCACAACAGAGAACATTCAAACTCCAACTTTTAGACTCCATCTGCTCCATCTGTTAACGCAGACAAGTAGCCTTTTAAAAAAAGAATGCTGAATGACCCCTGAGGGAAGTCTACCTTCTCTACACAGAGAAGCTAAACCTCCCACTTAGATGCCTGAAGCAAGGTTCACTACACCTCAGCAAACTGGCTAGAAGTTATACAAGTTTTGCAGAGAAAAAGGAGGCAATGGGTTGCTCTTTTCTAGTAATTGGAACCAAGAGAAAACCATTAGCTACTGATTCACTTTGTGGATGTCCATTAAATTATAGAAGTACTTCGTTTAAATCCCCTTTAATCAGCTACATCAAAGGCACTTGTTTCACTCAAAGAGAATTAATAAACCTGTTATCCCAAAGGCAAACGGTGGTAACATGAGAGTGGCAAGCAATGAAAACCAAAAGAAAAAAAGGAAAAAATAATTTACAGCTATTATTCTTCAAAGAATCCCATTTCCAAGTTAATGAACAGACATTCTGAAAACTACTTGAGAGTCTCCTTCACTTACACCAGTGGTCTCATACTGTATTTGATAAAGTTTAGTACAATAGTACACTGTAATTTTTTACTATGCTAATTTTAGGCAACATTTCTCCTCACGGTTATCTCCTCAGGGATGCCAGAGCTGAAAGTAAATAGAAACTGGAGATGACTCAAGAAGTTTTTCATAAAATGTAAACTGACAAATTACCCTGTATAGTATTGCATCTTTATTGTTACTAGCTATTCTTATACCCTTACGTTGCCACAATATATTCGCATCCAGCACTGCATCTGACATGCATTTCCACACATTCATGAACTTCCTAACTGTGCTCCACACTGACTTTTAGACATCACAGTCTATGGAGACAAGCAGCCTTTTAGTTGCTTTAAACTGCCTGAGGGGGAAGGTCTACCTTTACTACATGTACACCCCATTCCCTCTCAAGTCTCTTCAGCATCTCTTCCCAGGTAATCTCAAGTTTTCTCTAGGCTGCCCCACACAATCTATACCACTGATCAGCCTCAAGTATTACAGTTAACCTAAAGACCACACGTAACCCCTGACCTGAAAACTGCTTCTTTAACAAATATGTTAAGTGGTATGTATGCTATGCCTAATATAACTTCAAAGGCTCCCCGACACCGCAGAACCCCCACAGAAAGGTGCAGCAATACAGTGAGAAGACTTTGGCTCTTTAGTGTCCTAGAATAAGGCTACTAGAAAATATTTTCATTTCCTCTACCTTTCAAAATTACTGCAAATTCCAAGAAAACAAGTTAAAATAAAATTAACCCAGAATATGAAAAAAAAAAATAAAATCGTGCTCAGCATTTTCTCAACATGGTAGCAAAACATAAATTGGTGATTTTTTTTTTTTCTTTTCAGTAACTACCAATCATCATTCTTTTGCAGTATAGCATCATGCATACGTTACCATGCAATACATTTGCAAGAAGCCTCTAAAGTGCTTGTTTCACAGGACATGAAAGCTCCACTTCTTTCAGGTAAGTATGGAAAAAGTCTAACTTTCCCAAACACTTACTGAAATTTATTTCACAATGATAAAAATGGAAAGATTTTACGTTTTCCCTACTACAGAAATAATTTCCAAAGTTAAGATTTATCATCGTAAATAAAACGAGCAAACTAAGTAGATTACATCTTAGATGTTTATATTAAATATAAATGGCTTATACTTCATAACACAAAGTGTTCAGTATTTCTGTATAAAATTTAAGATACACAAGCCTTGTACATATGGCTTCATTAACATCTTATACAGTTTGTTCTCAGTCACATCCATCAACACAAATAGCACCCCTACATAAAAGATGCATTCTAATGATTTCAATGAAGTGCAGTATACTCCATTAGAGAGAACATGTTTTAATTAACAGTTCTTATACCGGTTACAGTGTACAGTACTTTTACCCATATACTGTGTTGTAATTATCCAAGATAGGAGGGAGACCAAACCATACAGCCCTCACCACAGTACAGACCCCAGTACAGGTTTACTTCAAGAACGCCTGGAAGATTTGGCTTGTAATACAAAATTCAACATGCGTGTTAAAAAGTGGGCAACATATTCCAACAAGAAGTCAGACTTCTGACTGCACAAAACTGCAGTCAAATTTAAGTACCATTTTGAAATTAAAAATGCATTAGGGAGTTAGATACCCATTGAAACAAACTGATCTGCAAGCAAGGTATTTTAGTATTGATGCTTTCATAGGTTTGACAGACATCATCCCCATTTGGAGAAAGTCTAACATTATAAAAAATAAACTTCATTATTGGTCAGTTGAGTACTGAGCTATCATTCAGCCTAAAAATACATGCAATTATGACAGCAATCCCAGCATCAAATCACGTCAGGTAGTGAAGGAGTTCAGCTACAAGATCATACACACGGCTTTCCAACTAGCTGGGAAGTTACAAAAGGCAGGAGCTCGAGATACACACTGTAACATGCGAGGAGACAGGATAGGCTTCAAATACGTCCTTGCAGTTTCCTCTAGCTTCTGGACTCTTTAACAACCCCCAACTACAACATGCTCAGATACCCCTGCAAAAAAAACAACTTGAGGGGAAGAATTCTGCCTAGAATACAGAAATTCAGAATAAGTCGCATTTACTTACATTTACTTTGGTAACACAGCTCTTTGTAGATAAAGCAAGCAGCAAAACAACAGTATGAAGAAAATCTTGTTACGATAGCTCAATATTTGAACAAAGTTAGTACATAAAGCATTTCTAGAAAAACATCTGAAAGCATCACGGAGACGACAGATGAAGGTGACTTGGATTAAAATGCTTAAGTACTAGAAACTGACCACAAGCTGTGAACACAGTTCACCAAACTGAAGAAAGTGTTATGAAGCTAATACAGAATAAAGCTAGGACTGATCTCATTTTAACATCTTAGAAATATTTTTTTAAACTCATTCTAACAGAAGAAAGAATATGTGAAATGAGCACACAGTCAATTAGAAGCTGAACAGCATTATCAAACAATTTACAAAGAGAACAAGAAAATAATAAAGGAAAAATTAGAAGCTTGTGCAGAAGTTTGGAAACATGCCAATATTCAGGGATTTATTTAGACAACAGGGGAATGAGGAGAAATCTAAAAACTAGGAGAAATAACATATAGTTTGCTTACCAAGTTTGCAATTCAGCAGGACTGCAAAATTAGCTAATGCAATTTGGGAATGACTCCAAGCTAGGACATATTGTTTTCTCAATAGAACTTTGGCACAACTGCAATAAGAATATTATGGTTTCTTCTGTGAACTAAATTAACTGAAAGACAAATTGGCAGATCTATAGAATAGAGTGACTCAGGGAAAAGACTAATTAAACTTCAAAGTTAATATACATGCCCTCCCAACCACACAGATGGAATATCTAGAAGTGTTTCAGTACCATTTAGAAAAAAACTCCTTTTCAATTCTACATATTAAGAGAAGTTTAACAACCCAGAGAAACTGGATTAGAAAAGAA
Organism: Nipponia nippon; assembly: GCF_047370975.1. NCBI lineage: Eukaryota > Metazoa > Chordata > Aves > Pelecaniformes > Threskiornithidae > Nipponia > Nipponia nippon. Next base: position 43,352,324 of record NW_028262290.1, on the reverse strand, counting down.
AAAGGGCTTCCTAAAAATGAAGTGCAATACATACCAAAAAAAGCACGGAAAACTGAGAACCCACACTAGGTGAACAAGTCAGATTTCAGCCGTGCTAAAGAAGGGAGATAAAGGTCTAATTCCCCATTTATGCATTTGTACTGGCAGATGCGGTGGACACAAATCCATATACACTAAGAGGACCACTTGATTAAGCTGGGAGAGGAGACAGTATCTTAAATGCAGGTATGAAGCACAGTGCTGACACGACAGATGCATCCAAGATAGGAATATTCTTTGCTTGCAAACATAGTATAGAACATTGTTATGCAGCATATTATGTAGTAAAAACTGTAGTGTATTTTTTAAACATTCCTAGAGCGGTGACAGCCTCTGAACTCTACAGAAGAACAGCTGTTTCCAGATGTAAATTATGGCTCTTAACTGCAAAAAGCTCTGAGCGTGCATCGATTCTGTAACCCAGTGCGTTCTAGAATTTTAAGCTTCTGAAAGAAGAGACATTCTGTATCTTGTAGATTTTTTTTTTTTCCCCCGTAGCAGGTCTTCATATTCCTAGGCTATACTGATCTAGGGAAATGTAGAGTGATATATTTGAAAATAAAATTATTTGTTCTTTTTTAGAAAAAAAATCAAGTCTCAACATGCAGTAAAAGAAAGTATCAGATGGCATCAATTTAAAAGTTTAAGTAAGTTATATCCCAATTGCACTTATATTTCTATTATAAAAAAGAATTCAAATTTGTCAATGTCTATGTTACAGATGAGACTTCAACAATACACAAAACTACACAGCTGCGTTGTTTTCAGTTAGTTACTCCAAAGCAGACAGAAAAAACAAAACTATATGCTGGAATTGCTCATGTGAAGCATATCAACATTTCTACACAAATGAAAGCTACAAAGACTAAAGCACAAGATGAACATTCAGTATGAAAGCAGGAATTTTTAAATGAAAATCAAATTAATCCTATGCACTTCTTCAGAATTCTGTTCCAAGTCAGGATTTGATGTGAGTTTATAGTCATAAAAAAAAAAAAAAAAGACAATAAGCAACAAATGACGGTCTAACAAGGAATTAGTCCCTTTAGAATTTCCACAATGTCTACCTATATGAAAACAGTTAAAAATTGAGGTTGTTTAAATATAAGAAATACCTTCACTGACTTCTACCCATTCTAGAACAACCCTCCTTATGTGGAGTAGCAATTAACATTTAATATTTAAAGCTTTGTCCTTGGTTACATTTATTCTACCATCATATGCCCACTACATTACATGTTGTGTGCTTTATGCATCCATTACATAAAGGAAATGTTTTAATATGTTTTCAATGAGTATTAAGAGCAAATCATGTCTCAAGTAGAACTAAACTGGTCACATTTATGTTGCTTGCTTAAATTTAGTTTTTAATTACATGTACAAATAGTTTAAAATTCTGCAATCAAAAAAAATTAGACCTCTTAAAACAGTATGCTTAGGTTACATCTTGTCATTGTTACCTAGCTGCTTCATTCATGTAGTCCCACCAGTGGATGATTAATACTAAAAAGATGATCATTTCTTGTACATGTGTATTATTTAATCCTCATCCTAAGTATAAATTTGCAACACAGTAGTAACACTGCAGGTATAGAAGTAATGCTTCCTATCAGGCATATGAAAAGATTAACACTCTACCACAGTCGATGCTGGTGTACTTATATAGAAGGCTTCTCACATGTCATTTCACTCTACAGGAGGTAGATGTTTGTCTATGAACTGTTTTACATCCATCATCTCCTGTTTAAAGATAAAAGTATGTATTAGTTGAAGTTCCCTACTAATATATATTCAGCTACACTAACTCATGTTTTAACATTTCAGTTATAATGAGCAGCTGGGCTACAAATATTGAGTAATTAGTTCCTTGATAAAATCATACCACTTTGCACACAAGTCAAGGCTGATAACTCTTCAAGGCACTACACACTCAGAGGCTAAAATACAAGACAAAGCAAAGACTACTTTTTCTCTCCCTATGAAGTTGAGCTGGCAAGCTACATATTAATCATCAAGTGACCTGAACAGCACCAGGCTGAGCATGGCTAGGATTTGAATGTAACTAAGGCCGTAGCTTTGTGTATACTTTACTTTTGCAAGTTTTCACACAAACAGTGTGAAAATCCAGCAGCCTTCTAACCATTCAGTTTCACATTCATGATGCTTCCTCCCTTAAGGAAAAGCAATACAGCAAACTAGACTGGGAAACCAATCCATGTTAAGAATAATTAAAAAAAAAATTAAAATTAAATTAAGTCAATGTTGTAAGAAAGAGCACATATATTAATATAATTGTGTGACAACTCAATGCTATTACTGCCTAAATGCAATACAACTGTGTACATGTCCCAGAGAGGCTGTCCAAGGGTACAGTTCCCACAAGATGCAGCAATCCAAATTAACAAAGTTACTACTGCTGACAAATGGCAGACTTGTTCCTTGCCTCCTCTTCTGTTTCTTGCTCCTACAATTTACTTTGTGTGAGTTCTGATGCTTCAACTCACTACAGCTGCAAAAACTGAAGCCAGCAGCTTTTGCCATTTTAGCAAGTTCAAATGGTTCAAAGAAGTTCCTGATCAGCTCCAGAGCTGGTGCAAGAAGGAAGAGAGGGCCACAAGGCCATGAGCAGAGGGAACTAGTCCATCCCTTTCTGGCAGCAGCAAGCCATTACACCAGCTCAGCTGCCTGCTGAGCCAGAAACACAAATATAGGTCCTGAGGCTGCCTCTTCCATAGCATCAACCCTCCCTCTCCATTCCTTTGATGTCTCCATCCATAGAATTAACAAGATTCTTCTCTCCAAAATACCAAGTTGTATTTATGCTGTGAGCATCTGCCTTCCAATTCAGTGATTTTTTTTTTCTTTTTGGTAAGCAAATAATAAAAATTAGGGGCAGGGGGGAAGAGTATTTTACAGCCGAACTAGCTTAGTCCCAAAAATACAATCTTATGACGAAGTTCCCACTAGTCATACAAACTTTTGCCTTGGATGCTTTTTCAGCCAGGCATTCAGTTACTCACTAAAATAAGTCAGTAGCAACAAGCACTTATTAAAAAACAAAACAAACAAAACAAAAAACCCTGCCCACCCAATACATATTTGTTTTGAGAGGGGGAAAAAAATTAACCATACCCAGCTAAAACATTGTATATTAAGAAAATTACCTCAATACATGAGCTATGCATCATGCCAGAGTAAGTCCTGAAGGTTACATTGGCTGGATTTATCATACTCTTTAGCTTCTCAACAGTGAGAGAACCGAACATTAAAGGAACCAACGGATCACAGTCCCCATGGCACTGAAGAACAGCGATCTCCTTGTTGACACCACTGATAGGGCCCTGTGAGGGGTAGAATTAGAGGGGAGAAGAGAAGAAAGAGACAGTAAGTGGAGGTAAGGCTAACATCTTTGAGATAAAATAACCCCATGGCACTATGCCCTGTGGCATGACAAAGAAGTTGAATTCTGAAGGAAAAAAACCACAATGCATAGTCTGCAAGTTCCTTATGAAGTAAGTTCTGTGCCCGACAACACATTAAGTTCAAAAACCTGCAAATAAAATTTTGGCACTAATTTTAGAACAGAAGAACATATTTCTGGCCAAGTAAAAAAACGTGATGATTTGTTTAAATACCTAGTCTCTACTAAGATAGTGCCTTGCAGGTGGAACAAACAGCAAATAGAAAATTCCTCTTCAGGGAAAACTTGCTGTGTCCTTTAAGTTTCCCAGGAATGTAATTTTAAGCAGAGATAGCTACTGAGTATTTCCTCATTTTCCCTACTTGCCAAACTCTAGAATTCCAGGGCCCGATTTTTAAAATTTCTGAGTTATCAAACAACTGTCAATATTCAGTAATAACAATGGCCACTAATTCATGCACAAGATACAATCTCCAGATATATTCATTCCCCAAGTGCAAATTAGCTTAGGAAAGAAACATAAGTACCTGAGGAAAAGAAGCCCGTAGAGGAAGCCAACAGCTGAGGGCTACAACACCTGCTAATTTTTGTTGTGTGGTAAGAGCTGTATACAGTGATAAAGCACCTCCCTAAGATAAAGAGATAGAAATATTAGAATGGTGATGGTAATGTTCCTTTTAATGCTTGTTTCAAGATCTCTGGTTTCTCCTTTACAGGTCTTTTTCTATTCCAATCTATTCTTCCTTAGAACCAATACTAAAACCAGTATTCCTGTACAACATTTATTTTGTTTTTTCCTTTCTTCCAAGTCCGTGTGATCAATTCAGAAGTAAAACAGCAAATTTACTGTAGCAAACAGCTGGGGGGAAAAAAAACAAAACCCAAAACATGAAATAAAGCACTATCAGTCATGATAGCATTATCACTACTTTAATATTTTCATTTATTTGCATGCAGACTGGGGAGTTGGTGTATGGACCAATTAATCTATTAATCTACCTACCACAGATGTCTTACAAGATGAGAGGAAGAATTTCCCAAATAAATCCAGACCACCAAGTATCTACCAAATTAAATTAAATTAAAAATACTAGCAAGATTTTCAAGCAAAGCGACATAAGTTACATGCATAAAGACTTTAAGCAGACTATTAACTTTTAGTACCTTTTCTCCATGTGCATGTTGATTTTCCAGTGAATAGTAATTATTTGCATAAAACTAAAAAACTTCATTTGTTAAGGCAAAGGAAAATTGACACTTTACAATTTTAGAAGCATCCAACATCAGCTCTTTTCAATTCCATTGTCTAGATTTCCCATGTTAGGAAAGCTAGGTTACTTCTCTAGAAAAAGACACAGTTCTTTCCAATCATACCTTACCTGAGAAAAGCCTCCCAGAATAATTCTATGAGAAGGAATTCCATTTTTTACTTCTTGATCTATCAGTGCTTTAACTGCAACATAAATAAAGGCCAGTAGTTAAAAACCACTCCATTCTGTAGAAAGTCTAGAAGAGGAATGATGTCAACAGAAAGCTAATGAAAGGAAAATCTAGTATGTCATTAAAAAGTATCAAAAGATCTAGAGCATAATCAGAAATTCCAGTGCCACTGTACCATTTCCAAGGAGAAAAACATGCAAGTAAGTCTCGCAAAAGCCCCACTGCCAGGAAGATGGTATCCTCTTCTAACTATCCAGTATCACAGCTGAATGCTCATACAGCTCTAACCTGCTGTGCTACCAAGAAGCTCTTAAAAAAAATAAAGTATACTGGTTCCCATGTACATTTCATATTTGAGAGTATTAAGTGTTTGTACTGGTGAATTACTCTACCTACTCATGAAGTTTAAAAAAAAAAACAAAAACAGAAAACAAACTATGCACTTAGCTAAACTTTGATCAGCAGTAACACTATATATATATATTGCTTTCCCTAACAATTTTGTCTCTAGAAAATCTGTTTCAGACTGATAATTCATTTTTAAGAATACACGGAAGTACTTTTAAGCCATAAAAAGTATTCCTAAGCATACCATTCTCCGCTGCCTGCTTGATCCCAGCTTCATCTTCCTGTGAATCTGGAGAAAGTCCAATGATATCAAACCTTACAAAAATATCAACAAGAGAATTACTCATTAGAGCATCCATTTCACTTCCTTAAAACACAAATAATAAAATTGGGATATTTTCCAGATAAAAATGTTAGCTGACATGTTACTCAGTACCAACCATCCATAGCTTACAAGAAATAGTGGGCAATCTGTGAACGTGGCTAAAAAGCTAGATCTAGTCAACAGAGTTGTTCTGAGTTTTGCTATCTTCTGTAAGTTACTACAGATTAAGCAGCTCAGTTTTGATATTTGCTCCAAAAATATCAGCAGGAATTTCAATTTATCAGTTGCATGTATAAAATTAAAATATTGTTTGAAGAAATACAGTAAAAACAAACACAAGTCACTTGAGAGAAAAAAAAGCATGAGGAGGACTGGTTTAAGACCACTGAAATCTACCATGTTTTTCTTGCTTTCTATTCCGAATGGATGTTTCAAAGAATAGTTTCTAGATATCCTACTGACCCACCAAATATTACTCACTAGTAGCAATAATGTTTCCACTGCAAGACTCTACTACTACTGACTATGAATTCACACACAATACAGATGACAGACTACACTTGTAAAATAAAGTAATTTTTTTATTGTAAGACATAGAGATTAGTCCTGAGGAACAACCATTACCATAGACACACAAGGAATTAGAGCATACTCATGAGAGCCCTTTCATAAGAACAGAACTCAGGCAAAAAGCTTTCTATACTTACATCTGATTAAAACTAGCCATTCAGGTTGTTCATGATTTTTAATTAAGAACAATGAGTTCAAACCCCTAGATATCTTTTGATTAGAATCATCTGCAACTGAACAAATACCTACCATGATGGCATAGCCATGTTCATGTTCAAAGAAACTGGCATAACTGGCCTAGAAATGAGAATGAACAACACTGACATAAGATACATACTGAAATTTAATAACGCAGATGCAGTTATGTCATGAAATTACATATCCCTAATTCCGTCTTACTTTTAAACCATAATTAACATTAGCTACTTTGTAGCATCTCTTCAAGAAATCTCTCTTGAAACTTGCCAGCCCAAACACATTTAATATTCACAGCTGAATTACCACGATTTGTGGAGAGCAAGCAAAACACTAATGGACTGCTTTATATAAATATGTGCGTGTGTTCATATACAGCATATACATATGAGATACAGATATAGAGAAATATACGTCACACACCCATGTACCTCATTTAGTTATTTCTAGGTAACAGTTAATTATCACAGTTCCATACACATGCTGAGTGGATGAAGGCACCTTACACAGCAGCATCAGCAAACCTAAGAAAGCGGCCAAATGCAGCATAGCGGCGGATAGGAGCCTGGCCACACATGCTTCTCTCAACAGCAGAATCTGCTTAAGCAGTGCCTGCCTTTATTGCAGGACTCATTCCCACCCTTATGCTGCTGCATGGCATCTTTTCAGACATACCAAGACAACTTCAATGGACCATGCCATGGATCAAATCTGGCTATAGTTTTAATCTGCTGAAATTGAGGAACTTAAGTTCTGCGGGGAAAGACCGAAAAGAGACAAAGGGCAAGCAAAAAGAACAGCAGATATTGCTAAGCTCTTTTTGAATGGCTCAGCAAAGCGTGGCCATGTGGTAAAATAAATACATAAATCACAGCCCAGTAATCAGTAATACACCAAACAAAACATTGCTTACTTATCTCCCTATCATCCCTGCTCCACGTCTCCCAAGACTGCTGGAGCAAAAGACAATCTGAATTTCGTGTTAAAATAAATTAAGATTATACTTAATTAGTTTTTCTATCATTAAGTAAATACTAGATAGATCTTAATGCTTTATTTACTGACTCCTGACGCTGCTCAGAAGTATTTCACTTCTCAAATTGCACAAAGACAGCTCAAATCACATTACTTGCTGAAAATATGAATAACCTGTGAATCTGTGAAACTTGCTGTAGGTAATAGGAAATTTCATCTACTATACATGCACCCGAGTTTAAGAAGTACATGTACCTACTACAGAGTATATTTAATGGTCAGTAAAATACAAAAAATTACTCCTTGTTAAGACTAGCTTTTAACAAATGACTGGGGGGGGGGGGGAAGGAACAAACAACTCAATCCAGTGAAAATATAGTCAAAACAATCTAACTTTGCACATAAAACTTTCCAAATATGTTTTCAGTCTGAATTAGTAACCAAAGCAAAATATTAATAAAAATGCAGTTTTGCCATAAAGTAAATCATACTGCTGTATGATTAATAACATATTAAATGTGTTATTTAAAATATAACATATAATTAAAAATAACAATATATTTATAGCACCAACATCATTTTAGAGTGGTTTTTTTATATAAAAACGAAATGCAGAGGCATCCAAATCCCATTTGACTTCATCATCTGTGCAAGTGTCTTAATAAGTAACTCCACAGAAAAATGCAAAACAAGAAAAGTTACAAACTTACGCGTGTGGGCAAATGTATTTTACATGGGGGCTTTTGATACCTGCAAGTGCTTCTGACCATCCATGCCTGTTAACAAAAAATATATTAGATGGCTTTTATGTTTTGGCTTAGCTCTTATTTCTATGTCAGTGCAACAGCACAGAGCAAGCGTGGAATATGCTGAATTAGATCAATATAAACACATTTCTAGCAAATTTTTACATCAACTGCAGCATGCCATGAATATAGTACTAAACTTAAAAGGTTTGTTCTGCCTCTGAATATTTGTTTCATATATACAGCCAGGGACACTTTATCTAATTTGACTATCATAGTTGCGGCACAGCTGCGAAGATACCACTTTGGCTCTAAGCAAAGCCTGCTCCGTATCAGGCTGGGTTTATTAACTTGGGTGCTACAACAAATGAACATAGGTATCCTGCTTCCAGACAGCTCTAGCCCAGAGGCTGCTTTGCTGCTCCTGTAGAGTTAAGGCAGCTTCTTTCACAGCCAACTTGCTTTTTCTGAACCAAATTACTTGATGTGGGAGAGTAGCGAAGTGACATCTAAGCTAACTCCACGTGGAGCCAACCTGATCAATCAGACCTATTAACTCTGGCTCAGCTCGAATGCTCTCAGATTCAGGCAGACCTTAACAACGCTCCAGACTGTAGGCAGTTTTTTAATCTCAAGCACATGCTGTATGAATGCACAGAACAACGTGAGATCTGCACAGCAGGTGAGTTATCAAGCTTCCTCCAAACCAGAAAACTGGAAAGCATAATTTAAATAAACAGCGCCAAAAGACTCACTCCAGGGCTTGTCTAGACATGAACCAAGCTGGACCCAAACCCGAACCTGTGCAGAACCACTGCCTGTGCCTGCACTTTGCTTTCCAGATAGTATCTGTATTTCCTGATTTTTCTCATTATTCAGTATTCCTAACTCATCCACTAAACTAGATACTGGAAAGTCGATTCTAAGCAGAAAACACCCATAACAAATTCATCAGTGACACAGCTGAACTAATCAGACCAACAGCAGACAAGCCACGAAAGCATGTTTGGTTCAGTTTTAATTTTAATACCGTCCTGAAAAGTTAAAATACGCTCCCTAAAGTTAAAGACGTTTCAAACACAGACAGCACAGACATCTGAAACACTGGCTGTGTATCTCAGCTTACTTCCTACCAATACTTTCATATCACCCACAATTTGTTAATGGTATATATTACTTGCATAATATACGCAGTATCAGAGAAAGCCAAATAAGAATCTAAAGGAGAAATACGGCTGAGAAAAACCTGTTAGGTAAGAATTTGGGGACTTTTTTTTAGCCAACTATAAAGATTAATTTGACAAATTTGGAAAGCAACATTCTATATACATTTACGCAGACTCTTTTAGAACAATCCTGTATGTTGTACCTTTTGTTCAGATTTTCACAAGTATGTACTAATCACTAAGTGCCATTTATATATATAGCTATATACATTTATAGCTAAGAGAGAAAAAGAACATAACCTTCGTTAGACACTTCTCAGAGTAAGAAAAATACAGTCGGTAAGCTGAAGTGAGCAATTTAAAAATTAATGTGAAGTAGAACAGGTCAGTTTAAACTGTGGGAAATGATAAAACTGTTAATCAGTTCTCTTCAGACAATTCTTTTTTGGGTCACTGCTATGGCTTTTTTGGAAAAAAGAATGGCAGTCTGTCAAAGGCAGTTTTAGCTACTCTGATCTGCAATAGACTAGAGGAACGAATACAGCTAAATCACCATATTTCCACAGAAGTGTTAGGACTTGTTAATGCATACATTCCAGTATGCTCAGTGCATCTGCAAGCTTGAGACTGGGTGTTAGCTTTGTCACCAAAATGGAAATACGACATTTGTATAAGGAACACAATTTATGTTAAAGAGCAAATCTCTGTGTTTTCTTCCCCTTGCCAAAACCAACATCAACCTGATTTGCAAGGACTCAAATTCCAAAGACTCAAAAGATTCTGCAATCACTTGCTGAACATTTGGTGCCAAGCTGCAGGAAGCACTGCTGCCTCAGCTGCGTCCTGCCAGCAGAAAGGAAGAGGGATAATGCAAACAAGGTGGTGTGTCAGCACTACAAATGAGAGCAAACATCTCCACTTGTAGAATAATGCCAAGTGCATGGACTTGACTCTTTTTAAGTGTCCAGGTTACGCAAGTCTCAATTTTGACAGCTGACTTTTTTTTTTTAGTTCTTCAGAAGTTTGTGTCTTAAACATTGCAAGTTTCAACCTAGAGGCAACATTCAAGTTCCAGGTAACAAAATCGGAGTTCTTAAAAAACTACTGTGTAATCTTGCCCATAAGGAAGCACACTAGACAAAGCACTCATGCTACTTATTTTCAGAATCTAAGTGCCAATTCCTTTAAAGTTTTCTACCAAAAAAAAGGTTTCAGCACACTCCTAACTTGTTAATTCAATGGCTTTAATGAATATATGCTTGTATCTTGGCACACACAAGCTTCAAATGGAAACATTACACCACACCTAGAATGCCTCCTAGAAATTCCCTATTCTTTCTATTTCTTTCAAACAGCTTCTTTCATTTATTTGTTTGTTTGGGGTTTTTTTGAGTCTGAAGACCATATTTCAGATAGAGAAATCTGTGGACTTTAGGTGACTACTTAGGAGTTTGCTTAGATAAATCAAGTAAGCCTGGATTTTAACGTAAGTGTGACATACTGAAGAAGAAACGATGGCCTAACTGCACCTACTGGCAAACCAGCAATCCACAAGTCCGGAAAAAAAGAGAACTCTTAAGTTTAGACAAGCACCAGGAACCCACTGTCAGGAAAATGAAAGATCTGAAACCCAGACTTCTTTTTCCATCAAGTTTGACCCAAGAACAAGAGAGGGATCACATTCAGACCAAATTAGGTAAGTGACTGAAAAGAGAGAACAAACAGTGTTTGAGGACTTATGCTGGGAAATTTTAAATAAATAGTGGTCATCTGTTTCATCTGTTGTTAGCCACTGCACTCAATTAAGGGCAAAATAGGAAGCTTAAGTAAATTTAAACTGCTCACAGCTTTAAAACATGCAGCTCTATATTTGAAACTGTATTAAGTATGCAATAGATCAGAATACACACCCGGTATCTCCCAATCCATGAAGAAAAATGACCTAAAGGAAAAAAAAACCACAACGTAGCACTGTAAGATCACTGAACCTTAAGCGCACCTCACCCACGCACTACAGACGCCCACGCAAGACCGCACACAGCTCGGAGCGCCACACGACTTTCTCGGAAGAAAACTCGGCTCGGTTCACTTCCCATCCCAGCGCTCCCCTCCCCGGCCTCCCCGCCGCCATCGGCGGGCGCACCCCGCCCTCGGCCGGCGCACGGCGCCGCGGGGCCCCGCCGACAGCGGTGACCTTCCCCCGCCCGCCGCTGACTCCAGCCGCGAAGGGAGCGGCACCCCGGTCCCGAGCCCGGCCCGGCTCTGGCAGGAAAGTTAACGGGAGAGACCTGTCAACCTGCCCGGGCCGGCCCGCCGCACCCCCTCACAGCGGGCGGGCGCCCGCTCTCGCCCGGGCCCGGCCTGACCGCGGCGTCGCCCCCAGGCCGCTGCGGCCGCCCCCCGCCCGGGGCTGAGGCCGCAGCGGAGAACAAAGCGGGGTGGGGGACCCCTGACCGCCGGCGCCTCCCCGCCGCTCGCCCCCCGCCCGCACTCACGGCAGCCGTCGCCTTCCTGGCGGCCGGGACGATGGCGGGGAGCGGCGCCGACATGTTGTTGCCGCACATACACCGTGCTGCGAGGCGGCCAGCGGGACACCGGCCAGGAGCGGGGAGGCGGGACGGGCGCCGGGCCAGGAGGGCGGGGGAAGGCGGGCGGCGGGGTGGGAGGGGCGCGGGCGGGCGGCGGCCGGGGGCGCTGCGGCAGCCGGCGGCGGGGGATCGGGCCTGGCCCCCGCCGCCCCCCGCCCCGCCCCGCCCCGCGGCCCGCCGCCGGGGAGCCTCCCCCGGCCCCGATTGGCTGCCGCCGGGGCGGCGGGACAGGTGGGCCCGGGGGCGCGCGGCGGAGGGCGGCCGTTGCCGCCCTGGGGCGGCGGCCTCTGAGGTACAAGATTAACGTGGCCTCCGCGGAGCCGGGGCGGCGACTCTTGATTCTTCCTTCAGCCTCGTACATGCCTCCCCGGGCCGGCCTGCTGCGTGCGAGAGGCGCGGGCGGCCTGAACTGCGGCCTGGGCGGGCGCTGCCGACCTCCAGGGTGTACCGGCGGCAGCGAACGCCGGCCCGGCACACCCCTCAGGGGAAGGCCGGCTGAGGCCTGGCGTACTGAGACGTGACAAGTGTGCGTACCCCGGTTAAAAGTCAGGCTCTGCAAAGTTGCTTCTGTCTTTGCGTTTCCGGTGGTTTCAAAGAGTTTGAACTTTCACCTGTAAAACTACCTTTCAAGTAGCCTGATGATACTGCCTGATGATATTGCACTTTCATAGTATAATTTGTACGTGTCTACGGTTTGAGTGCTTCCTGTGAAAATAATTCTTGGGCTGTATCAAGGCTTGGGGAAAAAGGGAAATTACAGTGTTCTTAATTAGGTAAATATGAAATAGTAAGTCATGGGAAAGAGGAAAACCAGCAAACAGCATTGTTGGACAGAACTCATTTGTCTTCATCAGATCAGACGCCTTCATCACCAAATTAAATCCCTTGGCTTACAGCCAAAGAGTCAATGATTCTTATTCATCTTGAAATGTATTGGGCTATTCAGGCACTCTGTATTGAAATTACTGGATCATTCCAGTCCATTCCGAATACTTAGACCAACTCTGAATAAGTATGGCAAACACATTTCTATCAAAATGAAATACTTTGTTCTTTGTCTTCTATTCCATACGTCTTTGTCAGATATTTCCTCCCAGAAAGTCAATCTACCCATTGTATTTGCCGGGTGGTATCTGGCTAACATGGATGCTTTTTTGGCAGCTCAAACAGCTGAATGCACGCTATACTTCTTTCACCTCCTTCCCACTGGCATGTTCCATACCGGGCAGGGACATTTTTTCACAAAGCTTTTGCTCAACAAGATTAATAGTTCTATCAGCATTGCTTCATTAAAAATAATGGAGAAGCCTTTGCGCCAGTTGCATAACACTAAACGTACAGCCTCTTTTGCCGTGCTCATGAGGCTGCTTTGATACATTTATGCCAGGGGATCCCTGTTATTGCTACAACTGGGTTATTTCACTGCTAGCATGGCTCAGGGCCGCTGGAGAAATGCGAGCCCTGTGTGGATTGGGCACTCATGAGTCACACTGTAGCGGGATGGCCCATGCGGGCATGGGGCAGTCTGCCGGTTACAGCCAAACGTTCAAGGAACTGAGCATCTGGAATCCCAAAGGAATTGCTGAAAACATCCGAGTTACGAACCTTTCAAAGACTTGTAAGTTGGCTGTCTCTTTACAGTGAGATATCTATCATATGAGTGATATTTTTCTACCCAATTTCAAGGGTCTGCTTAAAGTAGTGAGAGCTTTACAAGGCAAAGCATGCTCTAAACCATGTATTTTTCCCTATCCTAGTGGCTGAAATGGACTTTGATGGTTGTCCATACCAGCATTTCATGTGTATTGTTACATCGTAATTATTACTAATTTTTTTGAAGGGGGTAAGAAGCTATCCAGATTCCATACTGAAACTCACCAATTTCTGCAACGTGATTTCCATTTCACCCTTATTTGCTCTCAGAACAGGCGGAGCTGTTGCGTGACCTTTTCTCCAGGATGTAACCTGAAGCAGACACTCAACATGGAAGAGGGTTTTGGTCAAACAGAAGTTTCGGGACTGAAAGCAGGGTATTACACTGGGCAGTACCAGCTGACTTTCACAATGGGAACCGGCCTTCCTGCTCTCTTAACTCCTCAGCGGACGCTTCCCTAATTCAGTTCTTCGCTCCGGTAAGCCTACGCCCCGCACCCCCTGCGCCAGAGGGTAACGAGCTTCCCGCCGGACCAAGACACCGGGGGAAACTGCTGTATCATTTTCCAGTCGGTCGACTTTTTAGATTAAAATAATAGAAGTGCTCAAGTACTGCAGCGGTACAAGGGAAGTCTCTAATAGTAATGCGCATTTCCAGTAAGTATCCGCCTTTAGACTTTTCGGATTGGCACAGGGCGCTGCACTTTCAGTTGATCGATGCTCCCGTGCGGCGTCGGTCGGTCGGTTTTAGATGCAGCCTGATGGTTTTGGCTTTAAAATATTTGGCTGAGATCTGTGTGAATAATAGAAAAGTAGATACTGGAAACCCAAATGTAGTTTGGCACCTAGGCCTACTCCATCGGTACTCTTAGCTAAGACACGACTAAACGAAGGGGTCCGCGTTAACGTTTAATCTCGGCAGCTTCGCCGTGCTCGCAGCACAGCCCGGAGAGGCCGCCGGCCGGCCCAGCCCCCAGCAGCCGGCCTGCCTCCACCCCCAGCACCCCCCGGCACCGAGCCGCTTCCCCTCGGCTGCCCCGCCCGGGCTCTGCGCTTCGGGCGCCTGTGAATCACCGGGCGGCGCTCACGGCCCCGGCCCCGGCCCGGCCGCGGTGCCAACCCGCCCCGCCGGCGGGGGAGGCTGCGCGACACTGTTGGGAAGGCGCGGGAAGCGTGGTTTACGGTTCTGCCGTAAAGCAGCTCGCCCGGACCAGCGTCGCTGCCGCCCTTGGGAGGTGATCGGACATGAGCGGGAATGGCGGGAGCAAGGCCCTGGAGCTGCTGCGGTCGCTGCCCAGGGTCAGTCTGGCCAACCTAAGGCCCAGCCCAGGCTCCAAAAAGCGGGTGAGTGCTTGCAGCTTGCCGGGTGGGGCGCGGGCATGCTTTCCCTCCGGCGGCAGGACTCTGCCTCGGCAGCGGGCACGCCCGGCCCCGGTGGCGTTTGCTTCGAGGGCTGTCAGAAAGCCTTTGGGGAGGCTGCGGCAGGCCCAGGAGAGCGGCCTGGCCAGAGTAGGCGTGGGAAGGCAGAGGAGTCGTGGGTGGCCCTGTTGTGTGTGTTGGTCTTGTGTGCGCTGGCCCTGTTCTTGCCCTTTGCATGTCTTGTACCCGGCGTGTGTGGCTATCGCCACAGAGAACTGGCTGATGAGTGGCCCTAGATAAACCTCGGGGCCATCGTTGGGGGACAGGCGGAAACAGTAAAAAAGTATGCAATACCAAGCGTTTATGGGGTGGGGTAATACATTTGAAAAGGGAAGGTTAAAAGGCGTAAAAAGAAATGTGATGCCAGCCAGCACTTCTTGTTACTATTGGTTTCTCAAAAACAAAACTAAATATTCTCTTCCCTGTCTCCTTGTAGAGTGATAGAAGAGTACAGAAAAGAAACCAGGAAGAAAGCCAAGTGGTTTGGGGGAAATATCAGTGAACAGGGGGATGAGGTTCAAGGGCTAAAGTCATAGGAATAGAAAACTGACAGGGAGCACCAGGCAGCGCTGCCCCGTCAGTGCTCAAGGATCCCTAGAGATGCCTGCAGAGCTGGTGAGTGGTGCACAGTTGTAACCCCTTAGAGCTGTGATAAGACAAGAGAATGGAGATTCTTTCCCCCTGCAGCCATTCGGCTTCCCTGTCAAGTTACTTCATTTGGAGCTGTGAACACCCAGCTTGGTCAGGGTCAAGCGGAGCTGGAAGAAGCAGCCCTGTACAGGGCTGGAGTGGTGATTCTTAAGGTTTTTCAAACTAATCCAGGCTCCCAAACAGTATTTTCAGGCTTAGCATCCAGAAGCTGTGAGATTGTCTGAACTTGAGGTTTACTAGAACTGATGCTTTCCTGCCAGTCTTTGATCTCGGGACTTTTTGTTTTTCAAGGTAGCTGTTGGGTTTAGGAAAACACTTTTTTTTTATCTCAAAAGTAGAGATTTTTGTGTGCTCACTGGGTCTTTAGCAAGTAACTTGCAACTCCATACAGGAATTGAGTATTTTTTCCCCATGTTACTGCTAACTGTTAGTCTTCAGTTAGAGTTTGTACAAGAGACCGCAGCTCTGTTTCTCTGGTGTTTTTCTTTTGGTGTCTGACAACCTTATTCTGTGATCAATGAAGTTCTCAAATAAGCAGATTTAAGAGCATTTGATGTCACAAATGGAAGTTGCGACAGAAAAAAAAAAGTTTCTATTGGCTCCTCTGACAATCTAAAATCTGGTCAATGTATTGATTACATTCCATTTGTGACCAGATAGGGTCAGTGTATTTGTATTAACCGAAGTCACCGTGTAATCTGGTGTGTGTATGGACAACTGCCACAAAAGGGTGATTTAGGATTAGGCATGCTTGAAGTTTGGCTATCTGAGTGTTGTATTATTGATCCAACAGTGACTATGCTGTAACTTAACTAAAGTTAGCTTATAAGCAGCACAAATACTGTTTAGAATGTGTTGCTTTGCACGTCTCCTGGCCTGACTGATTCACATTGAGGAACACAATGGAAAAGAGCAAATGTGTGAATTGCGTTGTGCAGATACAAGAGTAGTTAGCAACATGACATTGCGCCTTCCATATGCATTCACAGTCCAGTGGATGTTAGCTTAAATGGGAAAAACTTTGTAAGATCAAATGGATCTATCAGAGCAATGCACAGATGTGATCGTGCCTCTTGGAGCTGAACAGTGAACTCTACCCCATGCAGCATGGCAGTGACATTCTGAAGCTTGTGGCTCTGTCTTATCCCTGACAAAGCGTGAAAAAAATTAAAGTGAGCCTTAGTGCTGCAAATTCTTCAGTATATGAATTAAATGAAGTCACTTTACACAGAAAACTTTGTTAGGTCAGAGTGACCTGGCACTGCCTTATTTAATAACAGTCACTTCCAGCTGCTCATTTCCACCCTTGCTTACTGCCTGTTTTGTAATCCTATAGATATTTGCATACCCATGAATTGTACCGAATGGTGCAACTGACTTGGATTTTAAATTAAAAAAAAAAAAAGACCAACAAAAACTTTTACCTTTGCCTATCTCTTTGATCCTGTTCACCATTTAGCTGTGCAAGTGCTTCTGCTGGCACAAATAGGAGGTCAGCGCAAGAAGATTGCTGAACTGCTGCTTATGGCTGCAATGCTAATTTAAAGTGCTCAGGAAGCTAATAGCTTAGTATCACAGTCTTAATTTAAAAAATAATAAACATTTAAAATACAGTCTTCTCTTTTGATTTGTGGTCAGTAGAAATTGCAACAGTTGCAGACTCTTTAGAAAGTCTGAGTCCATGAAAAGAATTATATGTGTGCATAGCGTATATAGTCTGTTCCCCTGCCCCTTGAAGTAGAATTGTTTTTTTTTTCTATTTTTTTTTTTTTTAGTTTCTTTTTTCATTGTCAGTGTTCGGAAACTTCTGAGCACTGAGCAACTTTATCGTGAAATAGGAGGAAATATCAATAGTTAATTCAGGAAAATTCTCTAACTTGGAGAGTGCAGGCTGTAAGAGGTAGGATTAAATACTAGTGTTCCTTTTATTGCAATATGTGCTCATGTAAACTTTCAGACTATTTGTAGTGCCTGCCTAGAGCTGTGCTCTGCAAAAATCACATTAACTGCTCTTCTGACTATTTTTCCCCTTAGAAAAGAGCTCTCTCTTAATTTTCTTCAAGAATCAGTATTTTGCTCAGTTGTTTATATCTCTGAAATCTTACATTTTATAGATACTTATCTCCAAAGTAGTTGACTAAATGTATCATTGATTGTTTTCAAGGAGAGAAGACGTGGCCGTGGAAGATATGGAGGTAGGAAGTGTGGTCGAGGTCACAAAGGAGAAAGACAAAGAGGAAATCGCCCCCGATTAGGCTTTGAGGGTGGTCAAACTCCATTTTACCTGGCCATACCAAAATATGGGTTTAATGAGGGACATAGGTAAGTGTTTTCACATTTACTCAGAAATTAATCATTGTCTGCTTTTCTTGATCTTTCCCCTGAAGCCAGAATCTAATATGCCAGAACAGGCCTAACTGAAAATGAGACATTCCTCTCAGATTGTTACCTTCCTTACCAGCAGAATCTCCCATTTCTTGTGAGGTTATTTTTTTAATGAATTCATTTATTTTCTGTTGTTTTACAGCTCTGCTTATTTGCCCTTTCTTTGCATAATCCCTCATATGTAGCAGGTTACCCTTCCTCCTACAGCTGAGCACATTTCTCCTCTTAGACTGCTCCTCCATGCGTGCTTGTTCCTCCCTTTGCCTGTCTGCACAGGAGAGAACCTATTGAACTGACTGGGAACAGTCCCATTGACTCAAGTGAGGATGTTAGGCGTGGAAGTGTAATCCAAAGCCTTGCTTTGTTATTTCTCTTTGCTTTATTCACCTGAAGCTCTGATCTGCTGCTAGCCAAACAATTCTTTTTCTCTTCATGACTCTACTTTTTTAGCCCTGCAACACTGCAGTCTTTGTCTGTCTGCACTCCATCTGTTCTACCTAGGATCTTAACAAGCTCTTTAATACAAAATTTATTGGATGAAGCCATTAAGTCATCTTTCACAATTGTTCTTCTCAGACATTCTGCCTTGTTTGACACTTCTGTCCCCTTTTCACATTGTGCTTGTTTGTGCCGTGTCCTCCTTTCAGCTTTTTAATGTTTAAAATGATTCTTCTAACCAGTCACTGTTTTTAGCTGGAGATCCGTATGCCAGTGTTTTATTCATTTTCTTCACTATATTGACAATTACAGCATTTTTTGTTTGTTTTTTGTTGTGGTTCAAAGCTGGTTTTGTTTCCTAAGATGGCATGTAGGTTACCTTGGTCACTAACCATTTTGTTGCTTTTAGGTACGGTCATGAAAGCATTGTATGGATACAGAAATTGTTACAGGTGGTAGTAACAGAAATGTGCCACGCCTAGCAGACAGTTCAAGCGTGGAAGGACTTATGTGAATTTATGTGTGAATTGTTAAACTTACAGTTTGATTTTATGTTTCATTTGCTGTGTAACTTCATCAAGTAGCTATGCATTTTTATATTTCCATTCTTTATGCATGCAGTATAACCTACAGACCTGTCCTGATTATCAAAGGTTTTCTCCATCAGCCTTATCAGTTTTGAAGTGTGATTCACAGTATGTTTCCAAGTACTGTCATTTCCTCCCGTTTACTTAACTTATTATATGAGTAAATGAGAAGCACTTTTGATAGCTGAAGGCACTGTGTAGATCTGCAGTCCCACAAAGGAAATGCTGCAGAATGCAAGCACTGAGCTTCTTGCCTTAACAGTGGTCACAAGCTCATGAATAACCAACAGCGAAAATCCAAGGTTCTGCAGTGACAAGAAATTAATAGGGTCTGGCTGTTTTTAACCGCATGTGACAGCATGTGGAAACAAAAAAAGTACTCCAATTTCTTTTCAACATTGCTGGCAAAATTTCAATGCCAGGCTATTGTATATGTTTTTCTAGTGAACATTGTAACATTGCACTTGAAAGAGACTGTCGTGGCATGATGGGAGCGTGCTGAACAATGTCTCTGTTCATGTTCACCTCACTCTTCTTTCTGTCCATAGTGGTGTTCCTCTACTTTTTGAACTTTTGCTCTCTTAGGAACTGTCTGACAGTGCAAAGTCTGTTGCTTCTCTTCTCTTACTTAGCTTGCCAATAACAAAGATAAGCTGCTCAGTTTTTCTGCTGCCACTCACAGGTTTCCAATACCAGTGGTTAAACTGATTGTATGAGAAAGTTTTGAGCATCAGCATAAATGGCATGCTGTAGGCATAGACACTGGGATCAGGAAAGCTATTCTAAGGATGGGTTTGTATAGTAAAGTTAGAACTTCATAAAATGCAAAAGAGGATTCTGCTGAAGCTGATGGCTATTGACAAAATATTCCAGTTTCCTTTGGGGATATGGGTTAATGCATAATTTCTCAATATTTCTCTCCCTTGGTGGTATTTTGAGGAAGGCTGCGTTCAATACTTGTGAGATGTCAGGTAATGGACTGTCATGGTTTAGCCAAAACCAGCATATGGACTAAAAAATCGTGTTCAATATAGGCAAGCTATGCAGGAGCACGTACAGGGTTTGGCTGGTAGTCTTTGACTACATTTGTATGGGAGGGGAGGATATATTTGGTTTTCACTGTGCATTTTTTTGTCAGGTTTTCTGAATGTATCGGTGAAGCTACCAAGCTGGATTCATTTTGAAGATGGTAGTTATTTAGAATCTTGTTGGCTTACCACGAAATGCTGACACTTTAATTTCTTCATCTTTTTTTGCTTCCTTAAACCTGTCAGCAGGTAGAGAGGTACCCTGCAGTAAATTGAGCTCAGCAACAGCAAAATGATTAATATCATATTGCAGGTGGGGGTGTGTGAGCAAACCTGAAGGCATAATGGAGTCTTGGGCTGTAACTAGGCCTTACATTTGCATTAAATTAAACTTAAAATTTTGGCTTATGGACAGATGTGTTTTAAACGTTTACTTGGTAGCTTTAAGAGTAGGTAGAAAATGGAATACAGTGTGATCTATCTCAGTTGACCAGTTCCTATTAAAGCTTCAATTTTGTAAATTTCTCATTGTTTTGTTTGGTTTTTTGTTTTCCTCTCCCCAGCCTCAGACGTCAGTATCAACCGCTGAGTCTTCAGAGGCTGCAGTACCTGATTGATTTGGGTAGAGTTGACCCCACGCAACCAATTGACTTAACACAGCTCACTAATGCCAGAGGTGTAACAGTGCAACCTCTCAAAAGGGATTATGGTGTCCAGCTGGTGGAGGAGGTATGCATACGAGACACTTATTACTTCAGGCAGTATAAAGCCTTGGGTTTTCAGTTTTTCCATACCAGGCTGTCAGATTGTCCTTTCCATGTTTTGGAAGCATCTTTTCTAGGTTAGTTTGCTGTGGAATTTTTGTGATAATAAATCCACTAGAGGGCACTGTGTGTTAGCAAAAAAACCAAACACCCCAGGAGGCTGTTTTAAGACCTGAGAGACTACAAAAAACGATAGCTAAGGAGCACATAACAAGAGGATGAACTAGTATTTTTAGAACAGAAGACTAGAATGTACTGAGAGAAATGTTTGAATATTTTGGGCAGGCAAACTTTTTTCATTCAATCCAGGTGACTTGAGTGAGAGCAATTTGGTTACCCGTCTTGGTGCGGGGAACAGAGAAATCATAATATTTTCCAGGATTTAATGTTTCTTACAACTTTGCAGAGAAGAATAAGTGTATGTCCTAAAATACTCATTTTAATGTTGTTCTAATATGTGTTGAATTTTACAGGGTGCTGATATCTTTTCTGCAAAAGTAAATATTGAAGTGCAGAGGGCGTCTGAATTAGCAATTGCAACCATAGAAAAAAATGGAGGTGTTGTAACAACATCGTTCTATGATCCAAGGAGTTTGGGTAAGAATTTATTTTCATTTCTGACTTTTTTTTTTTCCCCTGAATGTGCGAAGATTAAATGATCCAAATCAAAGTTTCAGACATAGTTCTTACTGGAAAATCATCAAATTTCTCTATTCTAAAAGCTTCAACAACACATTGTTATACAAATGTTGAACTGTAATGCATCCTCAGTTTTGCTTTTTTCAACCGTTCACCTATTTAGCCCTACCAGTGTTAGTAGTCACTTACCAATCAGCCAGTTAAAGAAATCCAAGTAGCTTTGTAAATAGAGGAACTAATAAAAGATTGTTTGGTTTTTTTAAAATTTTTGTCTTCTTTCTCACTTGTTTAATAACCCTAAGAAAATTCAGGAAAAAAAATCAGATTTTAAAAACACTGTGGATGTTTATATTTTTAATTTAAAATACTTTTCCACTAAAATGAGGAAATAACTAAGTTACAGAAGCTCAGAATCGTTCCAGTCAAAATGGCTATTGTTTTCAGAACACTTTCACTGAAGAATGAGGCTTTGCTTTGCTTGAGACTGCATCCTGCCTAATATTCATTCATGCAGTTTTTATTGACAATAATGGAGCTTTCATGTGTGAATGAGGCTGAGAACAAGAGGAACAGACATTTTTAGTGTGCAAAATATGTTACCCTGGAGTGGTAAAAGTTCTTTTTTTTTTTTTTTTCCAATCCAGAAAATAATAAAAATATTAAGGTTAAAAGAATCTGGGATGTAATTTGCCAAATTCAGGAAAACTTAAGGAGGAGAGGATAGTCTCACAAATGACTAAGTAGGTGCAGATGCCATTGATTCTTTATTTAAAATACTTATAGGAACACTAAATTCGACATTTGTTGGTACACTGTGTAAATAGCCATGCAAATGCATTGCTTCTAACCTGGAAGTGAATCCTTTAAATAAATGGCATCTTCTAGCTTAGTTATTGTGTCTTTCCAAAGCAGACATTCTAAATGTATTAGAAGTAATGATTCATCTGAACTGTTACAATAAATATCAGTTAAAACAGAGTTTTTTGTTTGGTTAAGTGAAACTTGTTAAACACTATCTTATTCTGAACAAGAATATTCTTAAGATTTGGTTTTTTGCTTGATACTTTTTAATAAGAGTTTAATCATTTATTTAGCACAAAATACTAAATAAGAAGGTGTCATTTAATGTCTTTAAAGATGTATTACAAAGGATAGTTCTAATTTTCTCTTATGTTTGCCCACAGAAATTTTGTGTAAGCCAGTAGTATTTTTTCTGCGTGGTCAGCCCATTCCAAAGCGAATGCTTCCACCCGAAGATCTAGTCCGTTACTACACGGATGCCAGGAATCGTGGGTACCTGGCAGATCCATCTAAGGTTGCAGAAGCCAGGCTTGAACTTGCCAAGAAATATGGTTATGTCTTACCAGACATAACTAAGGATGAACTCTTCAAAATGTTAAGCGCACGCAAGGATCCGAGACAGATATTTTTTGGTCTTGCTCCAGGATGGATCGTAAACATGGCAGACAAGAAAATTCTCAAGCCAACTGATGAGAGGCTGTTAAAATACTATAGCTCATGAATCCAGGACTGGAGACAACTGCAGGTGTACAGGAAACATCTGGGTATGAAATAATGGATACAAAGTGGTGTTTGTTTTTTTTAAGACTCCTGTTATACTAGACAAAACATAAATTTTTGTTTATGTAATCTTCTGGTGTAGCTCTCAACTTTTTATTGTCATAATACAGCGTATGAAAAGTATTAACATTTGGAAACAATGTGGAGTCTGACATAAAGTGTGTGTTCAGACACTTTCTCTTGCAATGATTTGCCAGTTATTTTTTCAGACAAAATGTTTCAGTGTTGCATTTATTTCAGAGGAGGATTCCAAAGAGTAACTTGACCTAACAATTAGTTTATATTGCCCCCCCCCAATTTAAAATCGGAAACATGGCTGTACAAAACTAATATTAATTTTACAGTCATATTACATCGCATTATATTTTCCGTTTTAGAAAATTGTATCTTGAATACCTCTAAGAGGTAGACCATCTATTTTTGGATGGGGAGAATTAAAACAACCAGAAATAACAAAATACAGAAGAATTCATTAACCTCTTCAATTCCATAGCAATGTTTTGGATTTCGCCACTGCCATCAATAGTACTAGAGCTTGAGAGGTCTTGATTTTTGTCTTATTCCTTCAGAAGGAATTGAGAAAGACAGGGTGTGCAGTTCAAAAGAACTTCCTATCTAAATTTAAAAAAAAAAAAAAGCTATCTTAAATCAATGGCTTTTATTTTCAAACAGAATTTAAAACTTGTCCAGACACAAATGTAATGTCATTAATAAAAATGCATAACAGAATCCAGAGTCAATGAATATTAGACAGTAACAGTAGATCATGAGGGATGGGGATGCGATGGACAAAGTACACAATTAGGATTCAGTTTTCGGCTTGATCGCAGATTGCATATGTGGACAAATGAATTTAGATGTTGTGAAAAGTTAGGAACAAATTATTTTTGTGGGAAACGGTATTTTTATCACACCAACTTGATATAATCTTGAAAAATATTTTCCAACAAATGTTTGTTTCATTAGTCTCTCCAGAACACTATACTATTATTATGCAAGAGTATTCTAGGTTTCATACGGAAGCTTAGGATTGGGCATTTGGGTTGATGAACCAAGCAGTAAATTGAAAGATGAGAGAGGAGACTAAGTTAATCTATCAGAACTTGATCTGACTCCTCAGAAGTTAATGAGATGCTTCATAATTACATGAACTTTAATGGAAGCTGAATTTGGCTTTAAAATAGGGATAATTTGGTTATTAGGAAACAGTCCGGAAGACCAGAACACAAGAATAAGTCTTGCTTTCCAATTTTCGTGTGCCTTTGGAAATGCTACTTATAGTTTCCAGTAGCTGCCAAACCATCCCATCTCCTAGGGGAAGCCCTCTGAGTGCCAGAATCTCCTGTTTCTCCTTTATAACACCTGTATTTCACTTGTGTGCCTCAAAGGGGGGGTAGGCGGGGGAGAAAAAAAAACTTAAATATCTTCTTTTTCTTTCAGAGAAGAACAAGAAGCGGATGAATTTTTATCTTGGTGTTTGTCAACCAGCCCACATTTTTGCTTCACTCAACAAACTGCCTTGTCAATTAATACGAGCATCTGTAATCGCAAAACAAAATAAAACCTTATATTCTCATGCTGATTAAATAATCTGAAATCCAAAGACTAAAAATGGAAAGTCACTAATTTTTGACAACTTACTTTCCAGCTTCTATTGTCCATTGTTAATGTGTGTTAATGCTATCGGTAATGGTCGTTCTCCTGATTTGTGGTTTAAGTATAGGTGAAACATAGCAAAACAACACCAATATAAAACTGGATTTTGAATAGCAGGAATTTGTTCTTAGTGGCATTAACATTCATATTTTATAAGGTGCACAACACTTTTTTGGCACATTAAGAATAATACGGTGTGCCAAAAAAAGTATAGCTAGTGTTAACTTGAATGTGAAGTAAATAACTTTCTCACTTTAGATGTATCCTGTTCTGCATCCTGATGATTGTTGGTTTGGAAACTTAAATGACAAGCAATACTTTTTTTTTTTTTTCTTTTTGTTATTACAATACTACTGCCTCCATTTGGGAAGGAGTTGGAGGCGGGGGAAGAGTATTTATTGCCTTCCCTTATTTGTGCCATAATGTTTCTGTTTTTATGAATCAATTCACAATTGTATTTTGTGGAGGTGGTGGTACTCAACAGGAAAGCTACTTAACTGGAAGCGAAGAAGGAAGTTAGTCATATTAGTGAAGACCAGAAGACAAAAGTGTTTATGTATCATTGTGTATTTTTGGGAGGAGAAGAGGGGGGAAGGCAACTTTGTTTCCACTCCTGCTCTTTGTATTAAAATGAACAAATTGCTCTCAGCAATTTTTTTTTCTAAATCAATTTCTTTGATATACACACGCGTACACGCATAGGTTTCTGTAGGCTTCTAAATGGTTTTCAGGTGAAAGGGTAACTTGGACAAAATGATAACAGTGAAAGAAAGAATGAAAACAGGAAACAGATGTCTGGTGACGTCGAGGGATTGGATAGCACTTATTCAGTGAACGACGTCTTAGTCACAAGGCAGCTGTATCCTGGCTCTGATACTATAACGCTACAAATACCTTGGAGCCAAAACAGCCACGTTCCACAAAATCCGGTCATTCTCCTTTATAAAGGTGATCTTTTATCATCTTATAATTGGAGAGGGCAAAAAGGGCTGTATGTTTCTTTATTTAAAATATGCAATGCTTGTCTTTTTTTCTCTCTTCTGTTTACAGTAGCTAGTATTTTATAATGGTTGTTCTGATTTTTATTCACTAGTGAAAAAAGTGACAAGGCCATAGAGGATTTCCTGTTCATTTTATCTCGTCAGGAACACAAGTCTCCTGGCAACCGAATACAGAATTATCAAAAGCACAAGTAAGTTATTGACAAGGTTTCTAATAAATCCGTAATAAACAGCCTCCCAATGGGCTGTTGTTTATCTGAGGGTCAGGCTCACTGATGCAAGACTCTAAGCCAGCACTGGCATCTAAGGCCATTCTCTTTACTTAGGAATATGTACCATGTTTTCATGTTCATAAGATAAATGATTGCCTTGGATATCCTGTTTTGATAGGGGTTTTTCATATGCAGCAATGTATTACACAGCAAGAAGCACCCAATCTGCTGTAACCGGAAAAGCACTATCAAGTAGCTGAGGAAAAGAAACGTTACTTGTGCCATAAAATACTGAAAGCCATGTCAATTTTTATCAACAACATCATACTTTTGAATGGTTCCTTGATAAAACTGATTACATACATGAGACTGAAATCAAAATAAAAGCCTCTGAACGAGTACACGCTTTGTTATATCATACCTCGATAATTAGAAATCACCTATTTCTTGTGAGGTAGATTCTACTAACAGCAGCCAGTCAATACTATATTTACAGGTGGCTGACTGCAGACTCGAAATGAAGCAAGTTAAAATAAATGCATTTTCCCTTTTACTTGTACATAAAACAAAGGCACGCTGGCTTTTCATTCTTTATACTTCATAGCATAGTTGTTTTTAACAACCAAAAGTTGACTGTACCATTCACTGGTTTCCAAAAAGGAATAAATGAGTAAATCGGTGGCCCTGATCTGAATCTTCGCTGGCAGTGTGCCAACATTGTTTTGACATACGAGCATAATTGATGTTAGTGCTCCAGGAAGTCATATAAAAGTGATCAATTGTGAAGATAGCTTCCCATTGCTATTTTACTGTTTTCTTTTTTATTGCTAAAATTTAAAATGCTAATGCAAAGCTAATTTTGCTCTGTTGAACACTCACAAGTTCTGTAAAAATTTGTCTCCAATTGGAAATTGTTGCACGAGTTTTGTATTTTAAATATTTAAGTGTTATATTTACATTATCTAAAATAAGAAAGATGCTCAAAAATGGCCAGTTTAATATTTCATATGCAGATTTGTTTCTTAAAATTTCTTGATCGGTGATCAGATGGGAATAGTTTTACGTAACTCACAGTCTGTACTTCAGTTCATTGTGTTATGGTTTCGTCTATGAAAAGATGTTCTGGTGTGACAGAATTCTTAACCCATTAGAGGAAAATTATGAACTTTTAAAGTTCCTTCGTCTCCTAGCCCAGGTAGCCCATCTTGGTCTTTTGTAGCAGAAATACATGGCATTGTCTAAAGAATTCCTGGTTTCTCAGTGGAAGCAAACTATCCTCAGATCTATTCTGTCTCCGTTGGTTAATATTCCCTCTGTTGCATCTGCATCTTCCCGAGGTCTCTTCTCACTTCTCCCGTTGTAGTGGTGGGAACTATAGGGCTCAATCATTCTCACAGTGTCATCCTGTCTGGCCCACTCTGGGTTTGAAAATCTGGTTGTTTTATGTGCCTCTGGAGCAGGAAAAGTGTTGATCATTCCCGCATCTGTTTATACGAGGGGTTTTTTCGTGGCTTGAGTTTCCTGGACTGGTGTTGCTTTTGTTGTTAAAAATGTCAACAGCAGTGTTGTTTACTTGTTAACCTTGTAGATTCCAAGACACATGCTGACCAAGTTGGAGGGGCCTTTGAGCAATGGATTTGGAGTTTATTCAGAGTCGAGGAACACTCCTAGAAGGGTGTCTGTGCACTTAACACAGAATGACACACACTAGATACAAGTCTTAATGGATACGCAGTTTTGCATTTAATGCATCAATGCCCAAATCAGTCTCTCCTTGCACTTCTGGAAACCCAGCCTCTTTAAGGTTCATTCTGGTTTCATGATAGGATTGTCCTGTCTGCTCTCTAATCTATAAATAAGGACAAGTTAGCCTGAAAGTCTGCCATTTCTCGATGTTTATATTTTTATTGTTATTCCTTGGGCAGGTAATGACAGCTAGAGGTTTGTGTACATAGAGCAGTCTATGAAAAATAAGTTGATGTGTAAATTTACAATAAACTAGTTCTCTGGATTTTTTTTGTGATGCTAGCATAGTTTGCCTTGATCCCAGCATGGAGTACCTCAAATTAAGAAAATAAAGTAACTCTTAATATCTGACAAGGGAGATGGTTTCTTTACTCTGTTGAATGTAGCTGTGGTTCAGAGTTTCAAAAGTTGGAATCCAAGTTCCCTATAAATTTAATGTAGTGAGATATTGTCTTAATTTCAAAATTAATGCAAGTCTAAATTTACATTGCTCACATGTGGACACTTGTTTAAGCTCATTTCATAGTCAGTAGAAATCTGATTGATATTCAGTGGAGCCAGGACAATCACTGCGTGTAGCCTGAAGCAGACATCTGAGGAACAAAATTGCGCTTTAGGCTCCACTGGCTGTGACAGTAGTTTTAACATATAGTGTACCTGTATACACTTAAAACAAGTATCTGGAACTGAATCCTACTCTATGTTTTCAGTGACCCAAGGTGCTTGAAGTTAATGGTGGGAAGGTCTTGTGGATCACAAGCCACCAGTGTGGCTTGCCTAGCTCGGCATTGGGAACTTCCAAAGTTTGATGTACTAGGTTGTGTTTGTCTTTGAAAATAAGCGTGCTAATTTAATAAAAAACAAGTCAGGGGACATCTTGGTACCACAAGAGGTGAAATGCTGGCAATTAGATGATCTGTGTTATTTTACAAGTATTGGAGAGCACAGCTTTTCCAGGATACTGAAATTGGTGGCATCCTCACCTAGAAGCCTCTGACTCTTTCAAGGTGGGTGATTCGCAGTTCACAGCTCTGCACTGGTATCGCTATTCAAAATTTGTCTACCTACCTTCTTTGGCCCTTGTGTAATACGTTGCTGATGTTTGTGCTAACTCTAATGTATGCGTTTCCTCTGTAAGCAACGCATGGAAATTAAAGTTGCCTGCACTTGCAAATGAGAAAAAAATGGGAGAGGAGGATAGTGTCCCTCTGAGGTGTCTCCTTCAGCAAGTGGTGCTTTCAGTGGTCAGAGAAGGTAACTGAAATACTTAAACACGGATGTTGTCTCGCTGCTCTCCGAGAACATGCAGTCCAATGTGTCTCTTAGGGTCCCCCTGCAACTGTTCTGATGAATTGTGGTGTGTGTATAAAAGACAGATTTGGGACTTATCCTTCTACAAATTTTGACTTGCTATTTCTCCTGTTTTCAGTGATTTCTGGGTCCCTGAAACCTCATAGGCACATTTATTTTTCAGTGCATAAGCAATCATTTATCCCTTTTTTTTTGGGGGGGGGGGGGGAGGGGTGGGGGGTTTGGTTTGGTTTGGTTTTTTTTGCAAGGCAATCACACTAATGGTCACAGCAGGCAGTCTGGGTGTGGGCTTGAGACTGTTCCAGTCAAAATATTATTCTACTGGTTTTGTGTTGGGTTTGGCTGGCTTGACATTGCTGCTGTCCTGACTTCTAGGACTTGTGAAATATCTGGGCTAATTGTGACTTTGTTATTGGGTTTTGTTGTTATTGTTGTTGTTGGAAGGCTCCAGCCCTTCCAGGTTCATCATTAAAGACAGGTGTTCACTGTGGAATGATCATGAAATGAATTACCATAGCAAGGATGTGAACGTGTGGCAAAATTCTACCTGGGTCAGTTTTTCTGTACTCATTTGTGTGTATGTGAGGGAATCAAAAGCACTGGGATGCTGCAATTTTGTCTTTATTTATTGTGGATTATCTGCCCATTAAGAGAACCTAAGAAGAAAATGGAGGGTAAAAAGGTGTCAAGTCATTTTTGCTGCATCTTGCGAAAAGCGCATGTTCTCCCAGTTCAGGCTGTTGCTCTCGGCTGAGCTGGGTGACTTTGGGTGCAGCATATTAGGAAACTGCAATGGCAGCAGACCACTATGGGTGCTGACATGCAGCTATGGTACTGTAGTTCGCCCTCGTGAAAGCAAAAATGATCTGTCCAAAGTTGGGAACATGAGAATCAAGGTATCAAAGTCTCCATCTGAAGAGATTCCAAAATCAGAAATGTACGAGTATTCTGCAAACACCAACGAAACTCTGATGCATGTTTATTTACTCTTTGTTTTTGCTGACTGTACTGTTATGAACTGTAAGTATTCAAGAAATCATTTAAAGAATACATTTTAGGTTTTCATTGTTGTCCTTAGAGTTTTCAGCCCTGCAGGGATCTTGTTTCCAAGCATTGTTCCTGTATCCAGCTAGAAGCAAATTTAAGAAGTAAGAGCCAGCATTTCCATGTAATGGCATTATTCCAGGAACTGGTGCTTTAGGATAAACAGTAAATATTGTGAGGCTTGCAAAACGGTTACTGATTCATTGCTTGTACCCTGCTGATTTATTCATTGTTTGAGAGCATAACTCGTCTGCTGTCTTTGCAGTTGACCTCCAGTCACGTCTCCTCAGCATGAAAGAAGCATGCTGTTGTTTCCAGCATCCGAACCTGAGGGTAACAAATATTATATTACCGGGTACATAAGCATCCCACACAAATAATATCCTCCTCTGCTCCTTTCCCCAAATTAAAAGACTGCTACGATCATTTGTAGTGCTGAGAGTTCCATCTGCTCACTGGGACAGGGAGGAGGTCCAGTGTCCTTCTGGTACAGGCAAGGCTGACACCTAGTGACCAGACACACTTATTCCTATGGGAATTCACTGAAGTCTGGTTCAGTGAGTATTCACTCTTTTCTAAGCCTGGAGGGTTTAAACTGCAAAGCGAATAGTTAATTTATTTCATCCTCACGTTTGGCCTTTTTTTTCAGTGTTTCTAGTGTGCTCTTCTAAAGATGAAGTTAAGGTAGCTTGAAAGCTTTTGTTCAAGCTTAATATTGGAGCCATGAAGGTTTTGTACATAGTCTCCTGGGAGCTGTGCATTGCAGCTGCTCTGAGCAAACTGTGAGGTGGCTGATTGCAATCAGTGGTAAGTTCAGAATATGGTCCTTTTGTGGTTTTTCCTTAATAAAATCATGGCTGACCTTGGTGTTTGGATTCTCTTTGCTCATCCTGTTCTAAAGAATCCAAAATCAAACATAATGGGATATTCTCCGAGTTGCAGAATTTTCTGTCTACTGATGACCGCTGACCAAGGGTAGCATCTTACAATGACGCTGCCGCCTGGAAAGCGCTACCTGCTCCATCGTCATTGCAGATCCTGCTGGAAATGCTTTGAGTCCTGTGCCTT
Source organism: Nipponia nippon (assembly GCF_047370975.1). NCBI lineage: Eukaryota > Metazoa > Chordata > Aves > Pelecaniformes > Threskiornithidae > Nipponia > Nipponia nippon. Next base: position 43,321,328 of record NW_028262290.1, on the reverse strand, counting down.
AGCAAACTGCATATTAAAGAGGAGGAGTAAAACCTAGCTAAAAGACTCTCCCAGAATGCTTTTGATTTTTCTTTGGTTATCTAGATTAACATTTTAAGAGTATAACAGCATGCTGAGAATTGTGTGTGACCTTTACTAAAAGGAGTAGCCATATAAATTTGGGGAAACAGCCCCCACAATGTGAACCAAAGCAGTCTTCTCGTAAGAATAATCATTGACTCCAAAAGTAGACTGCAGAGGTTCTCAGTGGTTCTCCACATTAATGGGTTTCATGTGAAACCCTGTACGGAAGACCTAAAGAAGCCTTTTTGGAGCAGTCCTTGGGACTGGAGGAATTTTTTTGTCTTTTAAATGTGTTTTGTCATTTAAATGTTTCTTGAAATATTGAAAATAAACATTTTGGTTGATTCAGCATGACTCTTTGCTACTAGCACTGTGTTTGGCTACACAAAGAGTCAGATCTCAATGTTTTTCTGTGGCTGAAAGGAAACTTTGATTCTTCCTGAATGAAACAACTAGGAACTTGCACAAGCCCTGTGTTGTTGAACGGAAAAGGCAGGTTTTTTTTCCTTCAGATAATCTTTTATATCTGACTCAGAACTTTACGTATGGCTCAGGTTCTGTATCTGTGGCATGTTTCTAATTAGCCCATGAAAAAATAAAGGTTCTGTAGTTTAAAATCCCCTGATTTTTGATCTGCTAACCGTCTCTGATAGGATGTGCCTCTGGAGAGAGGGCTAACAAATTCCCGAGGCAAAAATCTCAGTCAAAGGCAGCAGATCCCAGTCTCTGAGCAATACGAGCCTCCAAATAGCCATTGTCTTTCCATAAGTCTGGGATTCAGGTGCTCTGACGTGTACACAGAACTCATCTTTTTATACAGAGTAGTCCACATAATCGTGGCCTTTTTTTTTCCATCATCACAGCTTTCACAGTTTTGTTCCAGGGCTGCAGGGGCACCACCAAGCCTGACCATGAGCCACCAGCCTGTTCCCATTCCCAGGGAGATGCCCGGGGCTGGGGCTGCCCTGGTGCCCCTGGCTGCCCCGCTCCTGGCTGGGGCGGTGGGACACGATGGGACAGGCTAGCCTGGGACAGGATAAAGGGCAGTTTGTTTGCATGGTCAATTCAAATAATTATTTTAAAAAATCACAAAAACTGACTTCTAAACTTAATTTCATTTACACAGAAAAAAGCTAATGATGAGTTATGAACAAGAGTCACAGAACAGATAAATATGAATTTGACCAGGCATAAGTAATAAAGAGACTTCAAATTCTTCATTTAAAAGCTAAATATTGGGGACCCTGAAGGCCTTGAATGTGATCTTTGAGTTTATAAGGAATGCAGTATATAATGATTCTCCCTTCTTTTTCTTTTCTTTTTTTTTTTTTTTTTTTGAGGTAATGGGCATTTTGTTAATTGGTCAGACTAAGCCAATTGTTTTCATTATTTCAGACCACAAGTGCGGGATTCCTGCCTTTGTTCAAAGCAGCATCGTGGGGAAAAATAAAACTCTCCAGTATCAAAGTAACTTCTTGTGCCTACAGGGAATAAAGCAGGGCATCTATTATGGCTCCAGCTCCGTGGACAGGTAGATGTCACTTCTGGAAAACCTACTCAGAGCCTTAGGCAACCTGTGCAGTCTTTGTCAGTCCTGTGCTGCTCTGCTTATGCTGGTAGCAGTAGTACCCAAGTAGCAGGTGCCCTAGGGCAGAGCTAGGTCCATGCATTTGCTCCAAAATACCGCATGGAATGAAGCTCCAGCAGTGCAGACGTGGGAACACGTGCAGGCATAGCCAGGGGAGGTCACTTGGAGCAACACCCTGTGCTCAAAATGCCCCCTGAAACCTCCCTCACGTGGTGGCTACAGTCCTCCAGCAATGTCCCAGCCTGGCGACGGTGGCACATGGAGAGCCCGGTGGTCCAGGCAGGTGCTGCAGCGTCCTCCTCTCCAGTGCCGTGGCCTGGATGGGGAGCAGCTTGTGTGCCCCCCCTGCCTCCGATCACTGGGTTGAACTGCTTTGCAGCTGGGTTGGGAGCTGAAGCTGGTCTAGCAAGGGGTTTTGGAGGAGTTTTTTCTCCTCTGACAGAGCTCACCTGCAAGGCACCTGCTATCAGCTGCCACCTGGTAATGCAGGAAGAATTATATTTCCTTTCTTTGAATGATGGCAAACCCAGCCAGGACAGTCACTGGCCTAGCTCTGCCTGCTCATATGACCAACTACCATCATACTAAAGAAGAGACTGATCTTTCAGGCTCTCGTGCCTTTGTCAGAACTTTGCATGCGGTATTGTAGGAACGAACAAGTAAGGCATGCAGCTCTGCAGCTTTTCTTCTGATTCTACTGTATCCAAAATTGCAAGAGCTTTAGTGATATTTCTGACTATCCAAGGAGCCTGGCTACTTATACATATACTTCCTTTTATATTACAAGCTTTTCACTTGTATTTTACCTGTGTTTTATTCATAATGCAACTGGATTCATCATACACTTGCAAATATGAAGTACAAAGGCATTTCCTAATTTCAGTCACAGCCAGTTAAAGTTAAATGAAAGTTAAATGTACCTGTTTAATCTTAGCTATTCTCATGACTCAGGATGTCTCCCCACTGCACATTCACTTGGCTTTTACACAGCTGTGTTCTAAAAATACCGATTGATGAAACTTTAGGTAGGAGATTTTACACTGTTGAGATTTTTTTTTTTTTTTTTTACAGAAAATCACTGGGAAATGCATGGTTCTACACTGACACACTATTTTGATATCTCTATCCACTAATATTCTTTATCAGAAGAAGTCAGCTGTTTGTGATCATTTCTGTTTATGGTATTATTGACTCCTTTTTGAAACAAGAATTTTTGGAAGTTCCTAATTCCACTTTCCTACAAAAACTTATCAACTAGTCCAAATAAAGACATCATGGTGAAGTACAGGCTCGTGCATTAAGCTACAGAGTACAGCGTCATTTAAATAATGATGGAACTTTTGTGCTCACTGAGGAATGACTGAATTTCTTTTTGTATGTTTGAGCAATTTGTTCAAATGATTAACATTTGAAAACGCTTTGATTAACAAATGAAAACGCTTGCTAAAAGAAAGAGGTCAAAGGGAGACTATAAAGGTCTCACATGAATGCAAAAGTTATTATGACATGGAAGAAACTTTAAAGGCTATTTAGTTTTCCTGGGATTCAAATGTTTTCTCTTTGCCTATTTCACCCTCTTTTGTGCCGTCCTTCCTAGGATGCTAAAGCCTCTGACCACGTGAAAGACATGTCTGAGGGTCCCACAGGTCATCCTGACTCATGGCACATTTCTGTTCTGATTAACCCGCTGTACTAATTTGTTTGGATCAATTAGATTACGTATCTTTGTTTTTTTTCACATCCAATCTGAAGATGAATCTACGTCAATGTCCCTTATTTACTATGAAAGTGGTGTTGTTTGTTACCCCTTGACTGATAATCAAAATCCAATCAGCAAGCTACTCCCTGGCTATTAATTTGTTTCAGTAAAAAGTATAGTGCGCATAAACTGCTGATTTCGTCAAACTGCAGCCTGGCAGCTGAAAATACACCATGCCTGCCTATAATCTTTACAGAGTTTTCAAGTAAAACTTTGACCTGGATGTGTGATAGTCTGCAGTATTTCTGGAGGGCTGGTAGTAGTAGGCCCTTTGTCACAAGGTGTGGGAGGCACAGAGCGAGCAAGAACTGTCGATGCCGGCATAGCCACTTCTTCCATAGGCAGCAGAACTCCCAGCTGCTCCCAGAAAGGAAAAGAAAGGAAAATAAAGATGCTTCGGTAGCTACCACTAATGCCAGCTGACATTCCTAGAATGTGATGGCTTCTTATCATAACCTCATACAGTCAGAAGGTGATTCCCTTAATGAGGTTCAGGGAATGCTACAGTCAAGTTTTCTTGTGTTTTAGTCTGATTGCCTAAGGAAAGAAGCGTGCAATGGCACACACTTGGCTGTTTGTGTACCCACTTGGCTCCCTCACCATTTCTTTTAAAATGTTTTGAACACTTTCAGCCCTGCCTGATGGAGGAATAGAAGTGTCCAAGAGAGAAAGGTCCCACCAGCCCCGTGAAGAGAAGCAGCCGGACTGGGAGAGAAGGCTCACGTGTCCCCACCGACAGATGGGCTTCAATCTGAATTCTTCTCATTTGACACCAGCAAACATAGCTCCAAGGCTTCAGCTAGAGAAGCCAGGCTTCAGCAGGGGTGCTGCTCATAAGCCATGGGTGAGGGCATGGGTCTCCTGCCCCTGGTGCTGTTTGAAAGATAGGTACTGACTGGAGAGGGAAACAATGAAATTGAACCCACAAAATATCCTGTCAAAAGTAAAATAGAAACATTTTTCCCCAAGATATTTTTCAGTCACAGCAGTCTTAATACTGCTTGTAACAGCAGTAAGAACAACCCTTGCAGTTGTGGTGTGATTTATACAAAGTTGACAGCCCTTTAAGGTTAGAAAAATTATAACTATAACCTTCTGCTTTCACATCAACAGGTCTAAAACTTTCAAAACTATTCCAAGTGTATTTCATACAGATTCAGCTCAGTAAATGGAATTTTTACATGCTGCTTTGTTCCAGTTTTGTCTCCACTTACTCTATTTTTTTTCACTTGCCACTCATAAACAAGGGAGACAGATTTTGTTGATCAGTGTCAGAAAGAGATAGATGTAAAGCACAAACAGTACAGAGAATAAAAAATATTGAAAGCTGCTATTAGCATAGGAGAATATTTTAATTAACAAGGTGATTTCCTATTTTTTTAATGAGATGAACATTTCCCATTTTTCCTAATTTATGCCATGCGTGACTTGATGGTGACTTTCATTGGTTACTCAGACAAAAAAAGAATAATGTTTTGCGTAAACTTATTTTGCAGACGTGGACCATTTTCAAATTACCAGAAAAAAATGACTGACTCTTTTTTTTGCTACTGGTTTTCTTTGGGAGAGGAACCAGCTCCTTTTCTGCCCTGGCCGGACCTCAGAGATTGCACCTGCCTGCGTGCCTCAGCGGGACACGCGGAGGTAACTCAGCTACGCGTGGGGCCAGCAGAGCCAACGTGTGCTTCGCTGCTCAAGAAGGCGGCGGACTGATACTTACCGGCATCTCCCAAGGGGATTTAGGCACCAAAATATGCTTATTGCTAAAACAACAGCAGTGACGAGGTGGGGCAGCTGGCTGCCCTGGGAGGGCCGGGGGCAGAGGGGGGCTGCCTCCCGCGGCCGCAGAGGCCTCGGTGCTGAATGGCCGGGGATTAGGAGGGGCTCTCCAGCCTTGGGCCATGTTTTTCAGCCCTGCGGGTTTTGTGCCACTGGTGAATAAGGCGGTTGATATGTGTATTTCTATGCTGCTCAACAAAATCCATCTGTCTTGTTCAGGAGTGGCAAGTGAAAAAAGATGCAGAGTGTAAGAGGAGACAGGTACAAAGCTGGAACAAACAGTGTGCAAAAATTCAACTGATGGAACTGAATTTGCATGAAATACACTCGGAATAGTTTTGCCAGTTGCAGTGGTAACCGGCAGAGCTTTGCGAGGACAGCGGTATTGGTCGCTATCAGCAGGAAGACGCATACGGAGTTATGCAGAGGGAGGTACACCCGTCACCCCTACCACCTTACAAAAAAGGAGAATTAAGGCTGAAGCGTGGGGAGGATTGGTTTGGTTTTGGGTTTGGTTTTTTTTCGCCGAATTAACGTGGAAAAACTTGGAAGAAGGACAGCAGCGTAGTGGCCGCTGGGGGGAGATCTTACCCCAGCCACCCCGGCCCCGGGGCGCGTACGGCTCCCGAGCGCCGGGGCGAGCTGCTCAGCTCCATTTCTGGGTCAGGTATTGAGATTAAAAGCCTCGAATTTGGGAGGAAAAGCCTCAGGGGTGTTCTGAAGCAGGAATACTTCAAAATGTGCTTTGCACCAAAACAGAGACTGCTGTTTAAAACGATGGGAAATGTCCCCAGATGTCTTTTTGTAATTAATTGGTCATGAAAGCTTTTAACGCTTTCAGTCACGCATGGAGACAAATGAAGCAACAACTTTGGGGGGGAGGAAAGGGGAGTTTTGAAAGGTAATAGTAAATGGGAAAGCCACTGCTCTATTACCTTTACATTTCCTGGTGTTAAAAATGGCAGTCTTTGAGGATATCTCTAAGTCAGAAATGGTAAAATGAATATTCTCATTACACTGAAATAATGAAGTGGTGGTGAACCCTTTAAGATTGTCAGGAAAAGAAGTACTAACAAAACAATAAGCAAAGGCGTCTTGTAAAGATACTTTTTCTTTCTCTTAATAGATTTAAATGGTGATGGAAAGTATTCACTACGCATAATAAGTTTGGGGGTTGGACTAGATGACCTTTAAAGGTCCCTTCCAACCCAAACCATTCTATGATTCTATGTTTGGACCAGTTTTCAATGGGTTTAGAATTACATTGTTCTACATCACTCTACAAACAGCCACGCTGAGCTGCTTATGAAGTTACGGGTTTGTGGGAGTAAACTTATTCCTCTAGCGCTTTGCTTACAAATTAAAGAAGTGAAGGTATGCTGAGATTCAGTCTTCCAGGTGGGAAAGCAGTACCAAGTAGTCAAATACTAGAATGAGTAGCCTTAGGAAATCAGATACAATACAAATACACAGCATTCTCATGTTCATTTCTATAACCAAAGTGTTATGGGAAACCAATTTTGTGATGTGCAGTCCACGTTCGTAACATGGCAAGAGGCACTGTAAGTGTCCTACTGACAGGGAAAAAGGCGTCTATTCTCCTTTTTACCCTAAAATCAAGCAAGGTACTATTCTGTGGACCCAAGCACAAAGTGGCCAATTCCAGGATCCTCTGTATCACAAAAAATTAGAGCAGTATATTTCTGGCTTATGGCTGTGTCACCTCCTGCTTGTCAATAGGCAATGTTAAGCTAAGACATAAAGCAAACTACCTTGCTTTTACCATTAGTGAGTCATCTAATTCTTCTTCACCTCACATTCAGGAAAGAGGTGAATGTATAGTGAATTAGGATCTTCAGATTTCCTCAACCCTGGGAAATTTTTAGCATAGTATTGCAGCGTAAGTGTGTTGGAGAAGGACTGTCTTGTTTTTAGCTCTGCTGAGGACAAGATTTTGTGGTTTCGGTTTTGACAACGTAGTAGCTCCATAAACTCTGCTGCTTTCCTGAAGCCCATGACTGCCAGATACCTTGTTAGATGGGAAATGCACTGCTGACTTCGGGAAGTTTTCCATTTTCTTCCAGAAAGCACCGCAAGGGCTTCAAAACTGGATGTCCTCAACTCCTCTGGTTACAGCCCTGAGGAAATAAGACAAGTGTGAAGGAGAAAAACAACCTATGTAAGACCAGACAACAATCACCGTTGTCTTCCCCTCATGCCCCAACACAATGTAACACCTCCTATGACGTGTTAGAGAGCTCTCACAAAAAAGATCTCCCACCCACTACAAAACCAGACTGAGTTTATTAACTTCAAAAGTGTTCAAAACCAAGAGCCATTTTGTTTGTCTTCAATCTTTCTCCATAAGTGCACCAAGTGTAGTAGATGCAGTGATCAAAAGGATCATATAGTTTATTCTACTCCTTTTTGATGGAAATAGTCATTGCCAAAGTCAATGGATTAATTTTCTCCCGTGATGTATCCATGGGGTGATGAGCCCAGCTCCAGCCTGAGACCTCTTTGCTGCACATTCACTGGATGAAAGCTTTTTCCCTAAGTTTATCTTGAATTTTCAGTGGAAGTTTTGTGATTAAATTTTGCTAGTACAAGCAAGGAATCAGTATCAATGGGTTTCTTCTCTTGCATGGCATGAAGAACAGACTCCTTAAACTTTCTGTCATGTGCAAAGCCAAAAATCACTGAAAGGTTTGTTGACTGCTTGCACCTTATGAATTGTGTTGAGCTTCACGAGACAAGAAGACATCTTGGAGCATTCTGGAATAAGGTGAACTAAATTGCTCACGAAGCCCCTTTGACCTCTGTGCCTCTTAATTGTGAAACTCAAGTGCACACCTCAAGTTGGATGATTTTATTTCTCATGGATGATAGCTCTAATTTAAACAACACAGTCATGAGCAATATGAGCTAGAAACTGGTGTCATTCATCACACACAGAAGATCAGATTCTGCCCAGCTTAAATCCAGCCTTGAATGCTAGAGCCAAAGAGCAAGGAGAGTGTCCTTGCAGAGCCTTTTCCATTCCTATTTATCTTAAACATCTGTGGAAGAGAAGAAGAGAAAGGTCTCCTGGCATGTAGAAATGTATAAACCCTCTCTCCAACATGGTAGAACTGGATAGCCGTAGGAAATATAATGTACTTTGCCTTTTCGTGACGAGTGATGTATGATATTTTTGCGGTAGAGTTCAATAAATGCAATTTATCATTTTGGAAGGTAGAAGCAATTCTTGCACTTTCTGTCATCATCTCTTCGAAAAGATCAATCAGAATAAAATGCTGAGAGGACTAATAAAGGACTTCTCAAGCTCTCCCACTACCTGATGAATTTTTTATAGTTTTGAGGTAAAACTATGGATCAGCACATAAGATGTGGCCCAGGTTCGAAGAGGAGTTCTCAGATACCAGCGAACCTGGTCCATGAACTAAGCTGAGATCTTACTGTTCAATTGCTCTGTTCAAGTGCGGACAAGAAAATAAAATCCTGTTTATTTCAGAGCTGTCCTCAGCGTTTCCACAGGTTTTGCAATACTGCACTATAGGTGGAGACTCAGAACAAAAGCACGAGGTCAGGTTCAGCTACTTCTGAATTTAAACTTTCCCTCTATGCAGGGTCTCTTGTAATATAAAGAAAATATCCCTGCTGAGGCAATCTTCTACTTATTTATTTCAAGATCACATGAACTGGCAGAGAATGTCCTGAGCTTTGTTCCTAGCTCCCAGTTTGACAAGCTGTCCAGAGTCAGAATAACCCTGGCCTCATACTTCTTCCTAGAGTCTCCTGCTGAGTGTAAAATATGGCTGTCTTGCAGTTTGAATAAGGCTTTTAATGTGCCATGGGATGTCACGGTCCGCAGCAATGGAATACAGTGTTCTGCTTGCTGAGAAACAGAAAAAAAGCTAACCAAACTGGTTTCTTCCTCCTGAGTACATAGTGACTGACTGGAAATTCAGTCACTGAGACTAAAAATATCAGCCTTGATCGCAAAAAAAAAAGAGAAGTATTTGACAGATGGATTTAGTCTTCCCTCAGCACGAACATCTATTTGCTACTAAAAGTTTGGTGAGTACACTGAAGCCAAATAAAGTGGTCTCATCTCCCAGTGCATCATTAACAGACCGTGCAGTAAGGCGGATGTTATTGCTTTGAATTAAGCCCTCGAAGAGGGAATGGTCAGAGCTCTCATAGACATCATGCTGTTTCAAACATTGTACGTGGCTGGGGGAAAAAGAAAAGTTTATCTGATGCTATAGGGTGAAACAACTCTTAAAAGCAGGGCAATGTTCCTCCCCACTGCTCTGCTTAAAGGAGCTGAAGCGCTGACTGCCCGGTCCTCACACCGATGCGTACAGGCACAGACTGCTCTGACCAGGCTGGTTACTCATTTCTGTGGTGGTGCAAATGTCAGTGAACACAGGAGCACTTCGGGAACAGCAAACAAGGAGTGCAGCATCAAACAACTCCAGTGTTGTTGAGTATTCCTACAGGTTTCTTACCACCTTTTTCTCCTTTCTTCTGCCTGATGTGGTGCTATCAGTTGCAGGACAAGGCGAGATGTGAGACAAATACGTGCCCTGTTCTGTCCAGCCCTGGTGAAGGCTTACCTGTGGTAATGGCCATTAGCTGACAACGAGATTTCAGAAGCAAAATAAGTCAGCATTGCTTTGGGTCGAATTTTGTCCAGTGGACAGGAAACTTGCTCAGAAAGCACGTGGTGAAGGCCACGGCTGCAGGCCTTCTGCATAAGTGCTGCAGTATGTGGATGAGTTGGTGAGACAGCTTGAAGATACCTTCTGGAAATCTTTGCTCTCTCTCACTAATTCTACCAAGGAGGACGCTGGCACAGCCCTGATTCTGAGGATAATGTTACTTTTCAGCATTTTTTTTACTTCCAGGCCAAGACTGAGCTGTATTTTCTTCCAAGCTTTATTTTTTACCGTGTTGGACTCAACCAAGGCTCGTCTCCATTTTAATAGATGTATTTTCCACAGGAAATTAATGTATTGTTTCCCCAAAGCTATTTTGGTCTGTAAACTCCACTGCAGTCTGCCCAGTTGCACGTTATTTCAGCCAGCCAAATGAATCTAGCGCCCCGACAGTCCCCTTAGTAGTTTTGGCCAAGGGAATTGTGTCAGGCTCAGATTTACTACTTGGATCCTCCAAATGACTGTTCCCTGCAAGAGATCTGGCAGCTGAATATCCTTGTGTTTTTTTCCCAAGGAAACCTGCGTACAGAGAGAGTATGGTGTTTCCCTAATTGTTGTGTTAGTTCTCTGACTGTATGTGTATCATGGTACCTACTGATACCAGGCTATATGGTATATATGGACTGTCTGTATATCATGGTACCTGTAGATACCAGTATACTCTGACTGTGGATTTGTACATTTTTAAAAGCCTTTTCAGTCAAAATGGTTGGGGTTTTTTTAATTGGCATGGATAGTTTGAATTCTTCCTTTTCTCAGGAGACATTAATAAAATGGCAGCGGGGGCGCAGCTTCACTTTTAAGGTGACAAACGCTCACAGGCGACGACAATCCCTTCCCTGAGCCATTCTCTGTTGAGATGACAAGTAGCTGGCGGCTGTCAGGTCTGTGTAGGAAATCTCCACAGCGGCGCTGAGAATGTTTATTGTAGGGAGAGAACTTTTGCCCTGTGAAGTCACCTCCTACGAGTCACCAGTAGGTTTCTGATATTCTATCACAGGAAATTCCTGGTGGACCACAAAAGCAATCCCCTGAGTCCAGCTGCTGGGGGGGAGAAGCGGTGCACCGCACCGCCGGGTTGAGCCTCAGCCTCCAGTGTGGGGCAGAGCACCTGTGCCCTGCAAAATGCAAACTCTGTGCTCCTCAAACAATGTTAAAATGAACTATACAGGGGGGCAAAGGTCAAGTGAACCATTATTGTGCTGCATTTTATGCAAACAAAAAAAATGTATTAGAGGATGTGCTTTGTATTGTAACAAGGTACTGTAAGATTATATTTAGGCTTCATGTCTTTGAAGCCCTTGGTAACACAACCGTATAATCACAGCTCTTGATGTTAATGAGGAAGTTATATTATAAGGTACTCCATCTAACTGGGAACAGGGTAGGAAGAATTAATAAGCTTTAGGAGACCGTATAAAACCAGCTATCAAGACCTCGAAAGCTAGCTGTATCAGGTGAATATATACACATTTCTGCAAAGGAGAAAGTAGAAAGAGAGCGATTGGCAATTACTTTTCTCACCTTTGAATGCAAAGGCCTTGCTTGTCAGATGCCAGTCCTTTTTCTTGTACACCTCGGAGGGCACAGCCCTCATTAACCCTCCATTTCCCTCTGCTTTTCTGCCAGAGTTTCAGGTATTCAATCACAGTAGCTACCTCACTAAGCGAGCAAGACTGGATGAACCTTTATCTGCATGAGTTAGTGCACAACAGGGAAACAGCCTTGGAAAGATGAGCACCATGGATGTGGTTGGATGCTGTAGGGCTGTGTGTCCTTTAACTAAAAGGCTTCAAACTCTTCTTTTCTTTTAAAGATAGGGATGCTGTGGAAGCAAAATACTGACCCCTGCTAAAAATAGATGACATGCTTCCAGAGATCTTCTATTAGCTCCTAACCAGTGGCTGATTTCATCTGTCTGCAACCTCAGGATGCGTAAGTCTTGTGAAAAGAGCGCTCTCTGGGGCTTGTAGGATTTTGATGCCACACTCCTTGTTTGCTGCTCCCGAAGTTCATTTGCTGCTCCTCTGTTCATTGACTTTTGCATCATCACGTCATCGCTGACCAGCCTCGTCAGAGCAATCTGTGCCGGTGTGTGTAGCACCAGCACGAGCAGCAAGAAGCCAGCATTTTAGGCATCAGCCCCTTTAACCAGAGCAGTGCAGTGGAGCAAAATTATGCTTTAAGAGGTTGTGTGTTTTGGGGCTTTGGTGGTGGTGGGTATTTTTGCGTTAATAAGTGTGGCTATCTCCTCCTTTTTTTGCAAAGAATATTTTGGGGAGGGGAAAACTAGTTGTGGCTGATCATAAGCACTGTGGTATCCTGCAGCAGCTGCACCAGGTGCTTGCAATCCCAGAGCATGTAGTCTCTAGACCTAGGAGGAAGGCATTATAAAGGTGTTCTCCAAAGGTGCCCATGTGACTTAGAAGCATATGCACCATTTTTTAAAAGTGACTTGCTGAGAAGTGATGGGTAGGGCCTGTAGAGAAGTCAGATGGGCATTTTTGAAAACTGTACCCCTTATTTTAAAAGAAAGGAAAACGTGAGGCAATCGCAGCTGATTCAGCATCCGGCAGTCTCAGCCAAGTCATATTTTACCTCTTCCCTTCCCTCCCCGCACAAAACTTCCAGGAAAACCTGCAAAGAAAAGGCATATGTGGGTAGGAGGAGACCTGCTTTTAATTTCTGTACCTCCTATTCAACACAATGCCACACAATGCACAGGATGCGAATATCCCAAGGCACCTTATACAATACAAGTAACAAAGCACACACACATGCACAAGAAAGGGGGGAGCAGCAAGCATGACAGGGTTATACAATAAAATGCAGGTAAATCTGTCTGCAAAAATGCTTATGCAAAGGGGACTCATGAAAAAAAAAAATCTTTATAAAGGAGAAAGGAGGGACTGAAGAAATATTCAGGTGATCACGAAAATATGATTTCCGTTTCAGAGCAGGATTTATCTGGTTTTCTCTGTTGTGTTGAACACAGTGGGCAGATCTCCATTATCGACAGAGGAGGAGTGTGGCGCAATGCGTCCTCAGTGCAACATCCACTGATGCTCCTATGATACTATCTGTAAAGCAACCTGGAGCCAGCCCTGAGTCATACAACGGCTGTAATGATAGCAAGCAGCAACTGCTGCGGTTAGAAGCGTATCATGGCTGTTCCTTGTTTCCCCTTCTCCTGGCTGCAGGAGGAGAGTGTGTGTAGGAGCTGCTCGCTGCCACAGACCCGCCACCTCATCTGGTTAAAAGAGATCACTAATGGGACGGGACCAAAACCATTATTCTGACGAAGTGGTACAAAGTATTTGGAGAAACACCCAGCATTAAGACTACTCTCAGCACTAAATGACTGCATCAGAGCCTGATCAAAGAAATCTTAAGTTTTCTTCAACCCTCTGGCTGATGCATTGCTCTACATTTCCATTAAAAAGACAGTGTTGTGGGTGAAGCAACTGGAGCCTTGCATGACCTGCTCCTGCTTGCAGGCTCACACACAAGTTACTGGTAAATGAGCTGACAAAATCTACAAAAAAACCCATGTAGCCTTGAGACGTTTGCAGCAAGGATGTATTCTGTGTTTTCGAACAGGAATAAAAGCAAAACGCTTTAAACAAAAAGTGAGAGACAAGATCTTTACATACTTTCTTTATTAAAAAGACTATTTTTTTAATGTAGAGGGCTTCATATGTAGATAGGAAACACCAGAGGATTTTTAGTCACAACAGTGTTAGCTGGAGCATCAAGATCAAACGTGAACATACAGAGGCAGAAAGGAGAAACTCCAGGAAACTTAAGCGGGATATAGCCATGAATCACTTCTCCCTATGGAATGTGGTCACCGGAGTAACTTATTACACATTACTTCTGTGTTTAAGAATAAATGAAGTTGGCACTTTTGTATTAAATTTGCATGTTGATGGACAGTTGCTATCAGTATAGTGTAATTATAGTGGGCAAATGGGATCGTTTTCAACATCTTAGCTGCCTAATTCTGAATTCAAAAAAATGAGCAATACAAAATTCTCCCTTAACAGAGGTTCCGTTGCCACATCAAATCTGTGCTTGGTGTAATGTTACTGGTAAATTGACTAGGAAGGAGGAAGAACAACAACAAAAATACCAGAGAAGTCTCTTTTTTTTTATTATACAGTGAGGCAAGGCAGAGATTTTGTGTAATGGCTCTTGAAATTGTGACCAGTGGAACCAGATGGCCCAGACCCATCAGCAGTCATGGCACGGCGTCTGCGCCTTTGGCGGGTTGTAGAGCTGCAGTTGCTGCGTTACTTAAAGCTACATGAAAGCTTTCTGTAAAGGACATGTTTTTACTATATAATACTGTATATCACTACTCCTTACATTGCGTGCTGGGTTTTGATTTTGTTTTTCTAAAAAAAAAAAAAAAAGGAGGACCGAAGAAAGGGTTATCTTAGCTGTGTGTAGTGGTATCTTTTACAGTAAGAAGATACTTAGGGTTTTTGGAAGGTACGTGTAAAAATGATTTTGTACTAGGTAAGTAAACATTACTTAAATAATTAGTTTATCTTTTGTGTGTGTTTGTGCATTGTAACCAAAGTTTTGTGTTTTAATGAGAGACTGGATAAATAAATAACCCTTACTTCAGCAGGGTCCAGCCCAACTCCCCAGCGAGCGCCTCACCTGCTGCTTGTGTCCTGTTCTCACACAGCTCTGCAGAACCAGGCCTTGGCTGGTACCTTGTAGTCCTGGCCAGCTCAGGAAAAGGAGTCATTTGTTGCCTGGACATTGGACTGAGTGGTAAAAGTGACCAAAAGTGAATCAGTACGTTAGTTCCAGTAAGTGATTTCATTTTTCTTGTGTTTAAAAAAATTGTACTTGGCTACACGCCAGTGATTTCCCTAGAAAGACGTTGAACACAAATGATGCCTGCTCTGTGAAAGTTAACCTATACCATGCACCAATACACTTTTAGCATGTTCTAGTATCTACGAGCATGCACTTATAAATCTATCTTTTCATAGTAAAATAGCTCCTAAAGCTTATCCCACGGATACTCTGCATATAGTTTTCTTGCAGAAGATAGAGCTCTTGTCTGTGTGTGAAATGTGTCGATACATTTCCAGTCATCCAGAATCCAAATTCCTCTGTGGATAAGTGGTTAGATGCAGAGTCAATTTTTGGAGGGCCTTGGCTTTCAGATAGGGATTGGATAGACTGACTGAAAAATTATGTTTGCTTGCCACTAAACTTTTCTGCAGTTTAAAATTATTCCCGTTCTGCACTGATGAAACCAAGACCTTGTGGGGGGACTGGAGTTGTTGGGTTTTGTGTATTTAAAATCAGAAAGACTAAACCACCACGAAGTAGCCCTGAGACATGAAGACAGGCATTTAAGGAATATTCCAAGAGTCTAGCCTCATCAACAGAGTTTTGGCTGCTCTGTAGGGGAGCTGTACCTCTCACTCATGGGCTACAATACCAGTAAACTACTTTAAGCAAAAATCTACTTTGTTGAGCAATTAATCCCGTTATTTTCCATAGATCTATTTTGGAATGGCAAGGTAGCCTTACTCTGCACAGGGTACAAGCTAAATTGGATCTGCTATCCTGTAATTCCAAATTTCCTCCATCAAATTCTGGGGCAAAAAAAAAAGAAACAAGCTATGAAAAGCTGAATAAAATATCTAAAACCCACATAATGAAAAGCTGACACATTTAATTGATCTTGAGAGGAGAAAGGGTTTTCTATTGGGGCGACATGCATAGAAAGGAGGAAGCTTCGTGTGAGCAAAGGTACAAAGAGAAGCTTGCTGAGATCTTTGGAGTGTAATAAAGCACAACCGAACCATGGGTGACTACTTCACACCACAAAACAGGTCTGACACCCCAGTGTTTCTCTGGCGCATGCAGAGCTCTGATGCTCTCCCTGATTCGATACAGTCTCATAACCCAGCTGGACAATAATCACTGATATCGACAACCTCAGCTTGGCAAGGCAGGGGGAATTGGTCCAAACCTCAAACCCTCATTCTGCAGTTAAGACTTCTCTTTCATTTCAGTTTGCTCCAGAATCACAAATGCAAACATCTCGGTTTTTGTGGGTTGTTAATACACAGAACCTGAACTGAAGATCAGAGCCATCTCCTTCCCCTCCTCTTCTTGTATGCACTGGGTTCCATCAGAGTCTTGCCTAACAGTGACAACAGTGATAACAGTGATACTTGCTTTCAACTACCTTTAATAATGTCGTCAGAGTAGAAACATGACTTTGGCAGCTTGTGACCCATATTCCGTTTTGACTCATGTTTGTATTTCCAACTAATCAATCACCTCAAAAAAAAAAACAACAAAACAAAACCCAAAACCCCAAACCCGAACCCTTCTATTTCTACCCCAGCACTGCAGCACAAACATGTCAGACAAGTCGACATGTTCTTCTACAGCTATAAGGATCATGCAGTCTTATGCTTAGGAGCTATACACAACACAACAGAGTTTTGTGCTTGTGCTGGTTGCTACTAGGAGAAATGAGCAGGTGACCATATTACTGACTCCTGCGTCTTCCAGGAATAAATGTTACTTCAATAGCTATGCTGTCAGTGTGAATCCACTTCCCCGGTCTCGAATAATTAATCTTGGGAAGGTGGGATGAGATCACCAAAGTATGTCTCTTAACTGCAGGTGGTGAGCATGGGCTACTCTGTTTTTAAGACAGGTTTTGGCCAGAAAGCTTCATGTCCGATGGACATTTTCATATTTATATCATTAGAAAAAAACACAGTGCCTACCTACGAATGTTTGAACAAGACTTGTACGTTATTGTCCTGGTTATAAAGTGACTCAGTGCGGCAGGAATGCCAGCTATGAGGAGAGGAATTCTTTACATCCCACCCAAGGGAGTAAGAGGGAATCTCTGGCACATCCCTGTGCACAGTCCAAACAGGCGAGACAGCTTCCAGCTGTTGGACACTGCAGGACTTAAAAGTGAACTACAAAGTCAGGGGAGCGTGGGTGTGTGTTTTGCTTTGGCTGTGCTGAGTGCACAAAGGAGAGCTAGTTTTCCTCCTGATTTTTTTTCCTCTCTGTTTGTGTTTCTTTTGTTTGTTTGGTTTTTAACATCAGGAATTTGGGTTTTGCTTGTCCCTGGAAGACTCTGTGACTAAGCTGAAATAATAATAATACAGGAGTGAGAGATGAGAAGTCAAATGGAAAGGATTTAGTGATGGACATGGTAGTGTTAGGGTAATGGTTGATCTTAAGGGTCTTTTCCAACCTAAATGATTCTATGATTCTATGATTTCTGCAACTGGGGCAGTGTCAGCATTCCTCAAAAGGTACAGCAGATAACCAGCCATCGCTAACATTTCACTGACAGTCGGATACTCAATTTCTTGGCCATGTACCGGTGGGGTGCTGGGGTGGCCAGTTCTGGATACTGAGAGCGTTAGGTACCCTGTGCTGGATCTATAAGGCATTTTTTATTCATGCATCCTGATGCTGGACAAGAAAGGGGAGCTCTTTGGGTAGCTTCATAAGGATCTACTTCCACCTTCAAAATTCTTATAGTCGGGTGTACTTGATTTTTCCCTCTCTGCTGCTTGCCCTGCACTAGAAATGCTGGATTCCATTTAGGGAAGCCACAGAGACCACTAGAGTGGCTCTTCTGCATTGAGCCTGCCACCGCAATGCTTGACTTTTCTGTGACACACATCACCGCTTCGTGGGGGTTAGACACCATCTCCCATTCCCTCTATATTTATCCAGCTCCAGAAAAGACATGATCCCAAGCATGATGTCCAGCTGCAGGTCCTCACTAGAGAACTAGAAGCAGGGAGCACTGGCATTTGCAGTGCCCCCGCTAACCCCTGGTGTGCTGAGCATAGGGCTGCATGAGCGGGCCCATCACAAGGGCTATGAGGGCAGTCGGCTGGAAGGGGCAGGGCACTCCCACCCCATAACAGCTGTCCCCCAGCCCAGGTGGACCACAGATGGAGCGTGCAGCTGTAGGCACCCAGCCACATGCTCTTTCTTCTTCTTGGCTCTTTGTGGCAATGCCAATGAGCATGTCTGTTCCCTGGGACCCAGGCTGTCTCCACGAGAAGGACGAGTGGACTTGGGTGGTCTGGGGAGCAGCAGTCACCATCTCCAGATTTCCTGGGGGAAGAAAGCCTCGGCAGGTGACATGGGAGAGGGACCTCCCAGCATTTTCCTTCCTGCAGTTGTGGGTTGCTCAGTGCCATCAGGTGAGTGGTCATGAGCTTCTCCTGCAGGTCAGTGAGCTGCTGCTGCTGGGAGGGATTTAAAGGTTAGCTGAATGTCTGTGTGTCAGAACAGCAGGAGCGAGCAGTCCTGTTGTGGGTGCCAGACACCTTCACACAAAGAACAAATTCCTTGGACGGAGAGACCCTGGGGCATCTGATACTGGTGCATTACAGTCTGGGGTAGGCACCAGAGCCTGTAGCACCAAGCAGGGTATCAGAGCATCAGTGTTGATGTAGTGACATGGATTGAGCTCATATGAGGGTTTTGGAGCCCATCTCAGTGCATGTGCCAGTGGGGATGTCTTCTGACAGCTCTCTGTTCCTCTTAGGGCAGTCACTATTGCTTTACCCCTTGAATTACACACCAAGTGCTCAGGGCAGGGGTGAAGTCTTTGCTCTTTGCAGTATGGCCTGGCAAGGTGATGGAAGGTAAGAACAGCAATATGCAAACATAGATTTGGAAGGGACTTCTTTGGCCTTCATTTCAAGCCCCTGATCTCCCAGGTATTCGTGTTGTAAAACCTCTTTCCAGCTCATGTTCAGTTTCTCTGGGGGAACATTTAAGCCGTAATGAAAACAGAGGCATTTTAGTCATCTGCTTTCTACACCAAAAAGGATAGATAAAAAGATGATGCAAGCTCACTTTGAAGAAAAAAACATCAAGAGAGCTAATCAGTCTCAGTAGCCTTAGAAGTGATTGTTAGACATAATAATTTATTTTCTGTTTCTGTGTCATTAATTGTAGGTTGCCTTAATTGTAGTATCCTTAAGGATAAATCTGGCCACAAACCCCTGAAAAGCATCTCACAGCAGGGATGTCAGATTTAGGAATCCATGGGTGAGCAGTGGCTGAGCTGGCTCAGCAATTTCGTGAGCTAGGATTGATTAATACTTCTTTCTAATGCTACATGTATGAAGCAAATAGGCCTTTGCCATTTAATTTGGTGGCCATTCGCTTGCCATTAGTTTCATAGTGAATTTAAGCTTTCCCACTTCACAAGTACTGCCTTTATTTTCTGTTATCTGCCTGTGGGTTTTGCTGTTTTGTGTACCTTCAGGTATAATGCATCATATCTGAATTATTTTCTTAAACAGTGCTTTGGGGAAACTCACAGATCACCTGGAGGGTGAGGCCTATTGTAGAATCCCCAGACTTTCAAAATCCTTGTATTTAACCACTGCCTGAGCTTTCAATGTATTGGCCAGGAGATTGTTCAGAGTTTTAGCCTTGCTCCTTCTGAAGCTACTTGTTAGTCTCATCTACCTGGAGTGAGCTGATTTACAATCTTTATTGCTCCGTACATCTGCCTCATTCTGGTTTTTCTCTTTCTAACTTAATGCCTGATGTAATATGAAGCCCTGAATACCAATGGTGTCTCATTAATAGATTTTTTTTTCCTTCCTGTACCCTGATTTGAGCTTAGATCTGGTAACTGTGGGCGACTACCTCTGATGAATGAATTGGCAGTCCAGAGTACTGGCTGCCAGATTCAGCTGATAATGTATAGGTATTTTTTTAAGATGTTAATCAGTTGTATGGTCACTAATGACATTTGTGACTAAAAAGGTTAGGGCTAGAGTGATTAAATCAAGGACACACTTCCTAGTGTCATGTTGTTTTTCAGTGCTCAAACTTACCATTAGTGGTACCAAACCCATTATTTCTTCCAGGTACAGCATTATGCAGTTGAATAAGTGTGTTAAGGGAGTAAAGCAACAGAATTCACTAATTTAATAAAAATTATTTATTAGCAATGTCCAAAAAGAAGTTATTGAATGGATGGGTGTCTGCCCAGCGTGGTGGGTAAAGACTCATGTCCCCAAATGAGAATGACCTTAATTTATTGAAATCCAAAATATATCACTCTGTTGTACCCCTTTGGATTCAATTCAGTGGTTTCTGTCTTTATTTAGTTTGCAGCCATATTACCTCATCCCAAGCTGGCAAGGTCGGGCCACCTGGGAATGGATGGGTGCTCCGGGAAGCGTTGGTGATTCAGCGTGGTAGGTGGCACGCTGCCCCCTGAGTCACCAGGGAGAAGTCCTTCCCCACCGCATGGCGGGCACCGTCCGCTGAAGGAGGCATCTTTCAGATGAGGTATAAAACCGATTCTTGGAAACTCCAGGGTGTTTCTCACCAGGGAGAAAGCAATGTTCTACCTAATCAGTATTTCTATGCATATTTTGGCATTTCTCTTGAACTGCTGAAATATATTCCAGCGTGCTGTTCAGTAGCTTTCCTGTTCTAGCTTGAGTTAGAGGCATTTGTGAAGGGTGAAGTGATTCACAACGGTGTAACACTCCTGCAGGTGCATTTACTTGCAAAGCATTTGAGGATTTAGCACTATTCCAGTAAGTACCGTTTAAGTTGTGAGGATATACAGGGTAAAAAACTTTGTCTTCCTCTGTAAGGAAAAGTGATTGAGTTAGGTTTAACTAATATACTAACAAAACCCAGCCAAAATTCCTCTCTTTTAATCAAGGCAATACGCAAGGGCTCATATTTTAAAATGTGGTTCCTAACTGTGCTACTGTGAACAAATGCCATACATAGGTAACGGGGCTCCTTTTTGTGTGTATTCAGTAGTGAGGGTGTGCCAAAAGTGTGAAGGTCCACAGCATATCTCAAAGTGACTGTCATAGCTTACTCCTCAGTTAGCTTTTGCAAATGCTGTGATTTTTTGGTAGCATTCTTTGCTTGCTTTGCTCGCAAAGGTCTTGGTTTCTCAGCACGCTCTGCCAAGGGAAGAAAGGCATCTCTGGTTCTGCCCCAGCCCCATGGGGCTCCTGCTGCACCGCTCTGTCCTCCATCCCCCATGGGCTGGCTGGCGTTGAGCGTGGCGGTGGCAGGGAAGAATTGGTCAGAGGCAGCCCAGAGGAGAGGCAGCCCCTACAGCCACCCAAATCCTTCCCTTCTCTGGGGAGTGCTGCTGGCAGGAGCTGGGGAGATGAGAAGGGCAGGAGAGGGCAGCTGGAGGAACAACACCTTGGGTTGTTTGGCCATGCTGGCTCGGCTCCTTCTCCATTGCTGACTCTATATGTGAGCATGGAAAAGCTTCTGCGTGGTGGTAGGCACAGAAACACGGAGGGGTGGAGGAGCTGGCTGCAGGGGCAGCCTCTGTAGGAGGGAACAGTACGCTTTGCATGAGTCAACAGAGAAAAGGAGGAAGTTTCTGTCCCCCTATGTAACATGTGCATTTTTCAGGATGTTTCTGAAGAGTACACATTCAAAAAGTGGTATATTGGAGCTCAAAAGCTAGAATAAAGACAAAAAAAAAATTAGACATGTGAAACAAAATCAAACTTAGTGCTTGGCAAAGGGGTTTGTGAGTTTTATTTAAGTCTGTGAAGGGCCATCGGTTCTGCTGTGCAAATAAAATGAGCCAAGAGATATAAAATACCTAAAATGGCAGAATCTGTGTGGTCATGTATTTGAGACAGATTCTTCTCTCTTTTATCTGAACTCTGTTTATCTGGGCCTGATGACTCCAGCGGAAACAGTCCTCTGGACATCAATCCAAAGTGAAAGAGAGTTGGTCCTGATGCCTCTGTGCCACTGATAGATACGAGCACAGCTTCTGAACTGTAGTCTGGCAGTCGTATTGTGGATAATACACCTTTAACCCTACCTCCGCAGAAGGGGTTTGCACTATTCATTATTACTTGTCTCTATCCAGTTCAAGCTCATGGTGATAAATCTAACTTATAAGGCACTTACAAAGATGGGTGTGGTGTGCTGATAGCATTCATGATTAAGTGCTTTCCTGTGTCAAATATAGCCCGTAATATACTACAAACAGGCAGTCGATTTTTATACAAACTGATCTGGCTGCTATCAGACTCTGACATTTTATACTAATACTTAAAATAAATCTAGAAACAGGAAAGAAAGTACAGAATTATTGTTTTAGGCTAACTGTGAGGGCTTATCTTCAAAGTGGCAGAGTTTCTATTGTATTTAAAGAAACTGGTCAGTATACTGGCGTAAAGGTTAGAAGTACGCATGAAGCTGGAGTTAAGTTCCAGCCTCAGTTTTCACTTTTGATATAGAGCCTCTAAGATGCTTTTTGTTCTAACAAGAAGACTTAAAAACACTTTTGCTTTATTTTATTTTTTACAGGCTTGCCTATTTTGCTTTAAAACCGACTCCTATTCAAATCATTGGGAGTTTTGCCATGCATTGCAAAAGGACTGGAATGTGGTAGCATGCACTAAAATCTGTGTGATTTGCTGGACACTGGAATCTACTTAGGCAAGAGCTAGGAACATGTGAGGTAACATTAGCAGTCTTTTCTTTCCATGTCTTATTCTATGTAACGGTTGCATGTCTTTTTGAGTTCCCAGTTTTAAAGGCCAAGAAAATGCTAAGGGTTTGATACCCTTGAAAATGAAGAAGACGATTTTCTGTCTGAAAGTGCTCACTTTAACATATTTCAGAGAGTAGGCACTTGACTATAAGAGAATAGTGTAAGGACTAGTGAGGAACTGAACCCAAAATCAAGCTGAAAACAAGCCTGATGATTGTTTAGAAAAGATTTTAATGAAGTTCATAAAATGGCCATCTGCTGAACAGAGGACACATTTCCTAACCATGTTTGAGATTTTGACCAGCTTGAGGCTACTTCCACTGCCAGGTAAAGTTGTTTCCACGAGCCTGCCTGAGACTCAACTTGTCAGTCATCCGTGCGATGGATGCCCACGTTCACACTGGGTGCAAGCTTGGTTTCAGCCGTGGTGTGCTAAGGGGAAAGGCAGATCACACTTGCACTGTGATGTGATCTGAGCTTCCTTTCCCACAGTCTGGACAGATCAGGTGTGGTATTACAGTCCCTGGAAGATATCTTGAGTCTGGCTCATCATAAGCACAATATGGGTGTTCAGAGTTTGAGCTCTACCTGGACTAAAAGGCAGTGGTTCAGGCTGCATGAGGACAAGGATGATGGAGTTTCCCATTACAAGCCTGTTCTCAGGCCTGCTGATAATTTTATAGTGTAGATGTTGCTCTTGATTTTTTTTTCCTACGAACAAAAATGACTAACTGTGGCATGTCCATGTCAAATTCTGAATATAAGGAAATATGAGACTTTAACACAAAATCACATTTCTGTGATGGAGAGATAAAAATGAAGAGCTGCTTCAAAATGTGAAAATTTGGGGACTTTAAACAATGGAGTGACAGACTGTTCATGAAACATGCATGATCCTAAAAAGTCTATTGAGTTTATTAGTCATAGCCTTTTCTTGTCACTGTTGCCATAGGTTGTTACTCTTCTCATAGGTCCCAACTCTATGAAACATGAGCAAGGGAACAACTTAAACCCAAGAGAAGCCACATTACTAGAACTACTTGCATGCACAAGGTTGCTCAAGGTTAACATGTCCTTGCTTACAGCAAGAAAATGCAAACTCCAATACTTTTTGCTAAGAAAACACAGCTTTCTTAGTCTGTTGGGCAGGTATTATCAGATGAAAATATTTTTTGTCTCCAACTGACTAGTGTGAAAATCAAACTCAATGTTTTTTTTTTTTTAAAATCAGTGTAAAACATTTTGATTCAATACAGGTAAGGGGGGTTGTGTGTATCAGGTAAGTGGCTGATAGTGGAGTAAAACTTTTCTAAGGAATGTATCAGAACTTTTTTTTATTAGTAATTACAGGATACATTCCACCACTTTAATTACCCAACATGAAAAATGTTGTCACTCCAGCCTATTACTTTCTGAACTCATCTGAATAATTAAATTTATGGCTCTTTATTTATTTTAAGTAGAATCATTTTTAGCTAAAAGAAAAATAGAATATTTCTAGCCTAAGCCCATTTGTTTCTTCTTGCTGACTGGTGTTCTAATTCAGGTTAGAAACAGGAATTTGTGTGTAATTGGTACAATTTACTTGTGCAACACTTCTGCCATCAAAGGTAAAGATTAATTCCCAAGAAATGAAAATTGCATTTAAAAAAATTAAAATTACTGCAAAAATCACACTCCTATTTTTGGAGTGTGGAAGTTGGTGAGTCCTTTTAACAGGCTGGGTTTAATGCACTGTGATGGCAAGGGGTGAGGCAAAATTGAAGGAAAAAATGCCTGACTGACAGCACTCCACCCAGATAAGGCCACTGCTCAGAGAAACTTGGGAATGGCTCAATGCAAGCTCTGTGCCAGGAACACACGCTTCGCTGCATCCAGGAGTGATTTTCAATCATCCAGCCCTGAAGAGGTCAGCGGTAGCAACAGCCTGCAGGCTTATTCTCTCCTCTCAACACAGGAAAGACTCCTGCCACTCCTGAATCTGACTGAGGTCCTTTTCCTTGCAACCTCTACCTTATTTATAGAATCACAGAATAATTTAGATTGGAAAGGACCCCTGG
Organism: Nipponia nippon; assembly: GCF_047370975.1. Taxonomy (NCBI): domain Eukaryota; kingdom Metazoa; phylum Chordata; class Aves; order Pelecaniformes; family Threskiornithidae; genus Nipponia; species Nipponia nippon. The sequence goes on along the minus strand of NW_028262290.1, from coordinate 43,296,799 downwards.
AGGTCATCTAGTCCAACCCTCTGCTCCAGGCAGGGCTAACTTAAAAGCCAGATGAGCTTGTTCATGGCCTTGTCTAGTCAAGTTTTGAAAGTATCTGAGGGTGGAGATTCCCCAACCTCTCTGGCTGGGTTTAACCACTCTTACCTGATATTTTTTTTTCTTCTTATACTTGCTGAACATTTCCCTGGATGCAGCTTGTGGCCATTGCCTCCTGTCCTTTCCTCTGAGAGAAGTCTGGCTCCATCTTCTTTGTAGTGCCCTTTTAAGCAGCTGAAGATCACAATCAAGTCCCTGTCCACCCCCAGCCTTTTCTTCTCCAGGTGAGGCAAACCCATTTTCCTCAGCTCCTCCTTGAATGTCATTCCCCACAGTCTTGGTGGCCCTCCATTGGACTTGGTCTAGACATGTTAGTGCCTTTTACTGGGAAACCCAAAAGTGGACATGACACAGTACTCTCAATGTGGCATCACAAGTGCCAATTGGAAGGGAACAGCCACTTCTCTCAAGCTGCTGGCTGCTCTCTTGCTAGTGCAGCCTGGCATGTTCTTAGCTTTCATTGCCTCAAGGGCGCACTGCTGACTCATGTTCAACAACTTCTCGACCCCAGGTCCTGCTCTGCAGAGCTGCTCCCTCCCCAGTCAGTCTCCAGCTTGCAGTGTTGCAGGGGCTTCTTCTGAATTTTATGAAGTTCCTGTCAGCCAGAAAGTACTGTATGCAACATCAGCAAATCCATCATCCCTTCCTCCAGAGGAAGGTCTTTTCTATGTGCCTGTCTTTGAGTTTTAACTTTCCGACATTTGCCAGAAGCCCATGGACAAGAAACTAGCCTGTATCCCATAACTTTGGCTCTCTAACAGCTCTGCATCGACCTGCATATGAGTGGTTAGTCTCAGATAGGATTTATCTGGTGCTTCACAGGTGAGGCTAGGTCTCACTCCTTCAGAGGAGCATACTACCCTGTGTTAGGCCAAAAAGCATCAGAGAGAATTGCAGGTGGTTGTCCCACTGGGCAAAATGAAGAAAATACCAGTGAGTAGAAAGGGCATAACCCTAATTAAGTTGTTTTCAGGCCTCTGGAGAAAGTATTTAATAATTAGGGAAAATTTACAGAAGAAATACAAGAATTGGCATACAAGAATTGGCCTACAAGAAATTGGTATTCAAGAAATTGTCACTATAAGGGATGAGTTAGTTCATCCTAACCTTTCTGGCATCATCCCATGGAAATGTGTCATAAACAGGACCCTATTTCAGCTCTTAAAAGTGAGAAAGGGTGTAATAATAGCTCTTTCTCCTGCTGTTGGAAAACAAGAGGAATTTCTGGACATATGTGCATGAGAAATTAGGAAGCATTCGTTATCTGGAAGTATTTTCTTTTAAGCACAGGTGGCAGAAAAAAACCAGAAGTCTGAATTTTGTACTGAATGCCATGTCTCCTTTTCTGTTGATAGTATTCAGGAGAATGCTAATGGAGTCTAGCGAGAGGCAGGACTTTGAGGAAAACCAGGACGTTTGCACTTCACCTGATGGAAGTTCTTCCAGGCTTCTCCCTGGAGAATAGACAGTGGTTGGCCACAGGTTGTGCATCAAACAGCTGAATACACAGACCATGGTCTCTGAAAAACTTAGTTTAACTTCTAAAATTTTAAGCCAGTCTTGTATAATTTGTGGAAAACTCTTAGCTTTTCACTTGAAATGCTGAAATGTCCCTTGCTGTCTATTTACATGTGACATATATATTTGCTATGCAGTACTCTCAAAAATGTGTGGAAGTGTTTGAGATTTTTTTAAAAGGCTTTTTAAAAGGCTAGATCATCAGCTGTTGTGTCAGCAATATGTGATTACTATCCTAATTAGAAAAGGCCTGATATACTTATTAAAGTCCATGGGAGTTCTGCTGTTGAATTCAGCTGGGACAGATTCAGTGTCGAAATCACAACTAAACTTTTGCAAGGTCAAATAAGAGAGGCAGAGATTAAATGATTCCCTCCATCATAATTATATCAATGATTGTGTGTTCGTCCTGCAGAACGGGAACACCTTAGAGCAGGAGAGGAACATGGGAAATGTGCCAAATCCTGATGTCCTTTGTTCATGGCAATGTGAGGAGGAAATCAGGGAAACCCTCAGTGTCTGACTCATGGCAGACCACCAGTGGCATCGAGTTTGGAGTGAAGAGAAAAATGTAGCTGCTGAAGGCAGTAAAGAGAAATCACAGCCAAAGGCATTGATGGGGCTGGCTTCAAGGGTCAGACTTAGAGGTGACAGACTGATCTAATTTCTGGGGTTTGAAAAAAACAACACATCTGGATTAAAAAAAAGAAAGAAACTTATGTGAGGAAAAAAAAGATAGCTCAAAGTGTCTGAAGGGCCTTTGCTAGACATCCTCAGCAGTGCAGTTCTCGCTGTTCTGGATCACTTCTTTACTGTTTATCTTGAGTAAAGCCCTTTGTAATTAAGTTAATACTGATTTAATCATGACAATCATAGCTGGTAGATATCCAAGGCAACGATAACAAAAATTAAGCAGTGTACAGATTGCATCTGTGACAAGAGATTGAAGAATAAAAGAATACTGCAGGGGCAGGTCATACTGCAGTTTTCCTATTGTAACTGCTGTTAAAAAAAAAACCAAACAACCCAGAAAGCTAGAGCTGCTTCTTCTGCAAGTATTTAAACATGATTTGTGTAATAAACTTGGACTAGTTTGTTAACACAATCCCACATAGTGGTGAGGATTTGACAGCCACATTATTACATTGCAACTTGGCTTAAAGGTGGTGGGAGACGCACTCATTGTGTTTTAGGTCATTTGTGTTCATTAGCAAGCACAAAGTCATCAAAGCCATGTTTGCCTTCTCCTGCTAAGCGAGGATGTCGCTCTCTCACCTGGACTCAGCATCACTCAGATATGCAGCAAGGTTGTCCCATCTGACGCCTCATCTCCTAGAGGGAATGAGTTGGGATCATGAGGCATTAGGCACAGCTCCACAATTTCTTCAGGTTTTTTAAATACCGGGCGAGCTGTCTGCCCACCAGCAGCAGTGGATTGGAGGAGTTTTGGGGGCAGGCGGTGGAGCCACTACCTGCAGTGCCAGTACAATACTTCATCAGGCTTAGGTCTCCATCCTTAGACTAGAGCTTGCTTAGATAAGGTAGCCAGCGTTAGCAGAGGAAAACCCTTTAGCATGATTCATGTGTTACCTGAAACAATGTCACAGCACCATTTCAGATTAGAAAATGTAATTACCCTGATCAGTTGTTTACAAAGAAATTGTTTGAAGCTTTCCAAAGACATTGTTTGCAGTCGGGGCAGTATCACTTCCATTGTGTGTTTTGTGTACTGGCCTGATAGATAATGATGGGAGCTCCGAGAAAATGACCCTCCCTCAGAGCATCAAAGTTTAAAAAGCGTTTGTAACCCAGCTGCAGAATCTCATGCAAGATGTGAAATGTAACAGCCTTTAAATCCATGACTATTAAGTTCATTATGTTTTAATTTGAAAATTGGACACTCAGTTTTTCAAGGATTTATGGCCTTATCCTGTACACACTGAAGTCAATGGGAGTTTTGTCCTTGGCTTCATTTGGAACAGGATTAAGTTCTTGTGATGTAATGTTTGATCTCCAAGCAATGAATTCAAGAAATAACTAGATCTGAGTAGTTATCAAGATCACTTACAGCTAATCAGATAAAAACCCTACAATTTTGAGGGAAAGGAGGAGAGTGCCAGAAATTCAGGGCCACTGAATGCCATGGGAAGACATAGTGGAGAGCATTTCTGTGTTGACAAAATTTAAATCACAGTCAGAACTGTTCTAAGCTAGCCCAAGCCTGAGAAAGCTTGGCTGACTTGCAGAGCTGAGCAGCTCTGAAGGAATGCCATTTCATTTTAAATTGCAGTTCAAAGCTGACGCCAAACTTAAATGTTACTTAAATTGACCTGGGGTCAATTTAAGAGTCAGATCTCTCACCAGTTTTAATCTGGAAGTAAAATCTGGTGAGAAACATTTGAGTACTGGGGATGGATATGTTTGAACACAGACAGGTTTGGATGCTTTTCTGTTTTTCCTTCTTCATGCTAATGTAAGGCTGCTCGGCGTGGAGAAAGGGGGAACTGGCAGTACCTCTTCTATATTGATTTTCTGGAATGGGAAATTTTTCTAGAAGGGACGAGCTTTGTAAATTAATTAGCTTAACATGGTGACAAGAGCAGTAGAATACACAGGTGAAGAAAACATCCTTAACCTTAATTGTGCTTTAATAGGGCTGATTTCACAGCTGATGTGACCACGTTCTACACCGACTTCTAGTGCTTTACAGACATGCCTTTTGAATTTCATTTTATCCTTATGTAGGCAGAGCCTCACTCCCCTTAGTCTCTAAAGATACTTGAAAATGGCAAGTCTAGCACATGCAGGAGTTTGTGATACTTAATTCACTAGTTTTCAGCTGTTATAGAGGAGCTTCAGGCATGTGTAAAATGCACAGATTTTGATTAAAAGGATGCCTTTACTATGGAGGATATGCTGAATGCAGTGTACACTGCTCAGAAACCCACTGAGCTCAGTGAGCTCAAACTGCCAGCAAGCTGATTTGCTCTCCAGTGACAAAACTGGATTGTGACAAAACTTGATCCTCTTGTTACGGTGCTGGTGGCTAATTGCATGCCCTGCATTGGTGTGATGCTGGCACAAAGCTGGGGCAGAGATTCACATTTGCAAAATCTGGGATGCAAACCTGAAAATAACTAGCCTGGGAGGCAAGCCCAGGGAAATCTTTCTGCCAGAGGTGCTGTATGGCATTTATTAAATATTACTTTTCAATGGCAGGGGTGGGGCATTTATAGTAATCTTTTACCTTTCTTTGCCAGCAAAAGGAGCAGAGGTTTTAGTTGTCTCTGAAACCCACCAGATTGCCTGTACTTGTGCAGAGGTTTAGAGAGCTGCCAGAGCCATGAAAGCATCCCCCTGTCATCCCTAAGCAGTGGTTTCAAAGATCTCCTCCCCCTTCACCCCCCCTTCACTCCGCCTTCCTCCTCCTCCCACCTGCCCCCAAGGGGTCCCTTGCTGCAGGCTGTGCCAGAAGGAAAATGCATATCCTTATTTTAATTAACCTTAATGGCTGGGAGGGCTGTTGACACCCCCCCCACACCACCTGTGTCAGAGATCTGTCCCATGAACATACCTCATGTTGGAATTGTTGAGAATTAAACATTTGCTGCAACTCATTACACTGGTTTTGCAAATCCAGAGCTAGGTCTCACCTTCTCCGCAGTAGAGGTGTGGAGATCTCTCACCTGGCACTTCTGCACCACCATGCCGCGCTGATGTTGATTCTGTCATCAGTCTTCCACTCATTTTTGGTAATCAGATTACAGCGCTTTCACATACTTTAGTTGTCAGCAAGGAAGCGGTACTTGTCTCTCTCTGCCCGTGACGGCATTGCATAAAGCCACTTCCTACATACAGTATAATGAACCGGAATTTCTCCTCCTATAGAAGGCCATATCCTCCCTCCAGTTGCATGCACAGAGCCAGGACATGTAAATGCATGTTAATCCACGGCCTTACACAGTGCTATTTCTCCCGATCTCCGACTGAATTAGCTATCCAGATGGAATTATTCGTTAAATCCAGATTTCTTTTTTCACATGTGCAGTAGTTTTCCAATATCCCAAAAAGGAGATTTCTTTGGAATGGGACAGAATAAAATTCTTGAAGAGTTGAAGCCACTGATCTGAGCTATTTCTCCATTCACGGAATAGCATAGATATAGCCAATAGACGCACATACAGGTATGAGTGTAGCAAGAATATCCAAGTGTTTGCAGCACTGGAAGACACTGAAAATGTGAAGGGGTCTGAAAAACTGGTATTTAATGCACTGATCTTTGGAGCCTTCACAATGAGGCATTGTTAGATATAGGATCTGCTAAACAATGAGTCCTTGATAGGACATAATACCTATTCAGAAGCTCAGCTTTGCACACTTGCTCTTAAAACATCCTTAGCTCAATTTAAATTTACCTTTGTTGCACACAATGCACATGTGACAGACGGTTGCATTCATTCATCTACTTTATTTAGATCTCTGACAGGCTTACCTACTGTCTGCTGTAAAGCTGAGGTTGCTATGGGTTCTTGAATCAACGCTATTGATAGCTAGTAGCTTTTGAAATTGCCACTGTCAGATGCTTCAGGTGACACCGAAATACGGTTGAGGTAAAGTTGAAACCTGGAGCTCTGTGAGCATAACCTGGTTTTGCCTAGCTGCCTTTAGTGGATACCTTATATGCCCTGCTTGGACAGTTTCTCCTCTTGAGTAAGAAATGCAGTTTACAGCACACACTGTACTTCGTCTCCCAGCCATTAAAGATCCGAAAGTACTGTTTGTTGTTAGCAATCAGTTGGGCACCTCCTATTACCGCAGTCTGACAGCCAAGCTGGGAGGTCTGGAAAAGGTATGAGAATCCAGGACACAGTATCCTGACTGTACATAATGTACTCTGCCAGTCAAGCAGAGGCTTTCCGCAGCGAGCCCCTGCGGTAGGCATTCCTCTAGTACGATGGCAAATGACAGCGACAAAAAATGGCAAAGGTTTTCACCAGAAACACTTTGTTCTGCTTTGGTTTCTTAACCTGGAACTGCCTTGTAAACAAAGCTGCCGCTTTTATAAGCTTGCCTGCTCTTTCAAATTTTGCCAGTGCCTCCTACAAACACTTGAGCAAAAACGATCATTTGAAAATATGTAACCTTTTGAAATCATTGAAAAATGGAAACTGCAGGGCTCCAAAAGCTATGGAAACGTGTTTGTCCATTTGTTCAGCTGATTTTAGAAGATTTGTTAACTATTCCCAAAATCTAAAGAAAACTTTGAAAATAGGCGTGGTTTTCATGTAAAATGTGTACATAAATTATAGCTGTTTATGGCAGTTTCTGGAGACTCATTCAACTGGAAAAATATTTCCTAGCTGGAGGAAATGTTGAGATGCTGCCGTTCCAAGGACCAAATCCATAGTGTGGCCAGGCAGCCGCTTGTAGTAGTTAAAGGTTTAATTAGAGGTAAACACTACTTAGCTCATCTGATACAAATTCTTCCCAGGGGCTAAGGGGTTCATGGTTCAGATTTCTGTCTGCCACAGTGAAGTGCAATGCTAATGGGGGAGGGAGGGAAAAGAAGAAAGGAAGGACTGCTAAGTGAACAAGTTCATGCTTGTCCTTTGGACAAGCCTGTTCTTGCTACCCTAAGACAGTTTGCGCAGTACTTGAAGCAGGAATGCCAGGCTAACCTTTCAAGGAGGGGAACTTATGCAGTAGGAGAAGTAATTGCTGGTGTGATGGGTCAAGTGACCATCAGTATGATCTAAAAAGCCCTTCAGCGTGACCATGATTTTGATCAAGTGCAAGGGTGAGGAGGAAGTAGTGCATTTGCATATGTGGCTCGTTTAACAGTTAACAGAATACATGGAAATTAAAAGTAGAAGCTGTGGAATCTCCTGGAAGCAAATTTGTTACCTTTAAGCGATAAGGAAATGAAAATGAGAGTCTTAGCTCAAAATTTGAGCAGAAGAGATTTCACTCATGGTTCTTGGGAGTCCATTCATTGCTTGCATTCACCGCTAATTTAGGTGCTGTGGTCGAGAGACAGACTGGCCCAAGTTTTACAGCTATTTCTAGTCCTTTGATAACTCCCACTTATCCCTCCCCTCCTACAGTGCTTTAAAATGACATTGGGTATTTACGTTTTTGATTGTGAAAAATATAGGCCAGCCTTTTAAATGGCCATCCCTTTCTGTTACCAGGCAGCCTGATTATCTCTGATTGAAGAGGGTGAAAGTCGTTGGCAAATGAATAAGGTGCCTGGCGAGGTGGCAGACGCAGGGGCTGTGGATTGGCATGCACAGCCACCAAGGTGGGGAGCCAGTGCCGGACACCGTGACTCATCGGCTTTGCTTGGAAGGCTCAAAGTCCCACTAAAAAGGGCTTGTTTCTCTTTGTCACTGGCCACCCCTTTTTCCAAGTCTAGGAGATTATTCTTGAAAATTAAAACATCTTTTCTGTTAAATACTCATGTGTCTTAAACATCATTCTTATAAGTCTGTAGGAAGACTACAGTCTCATCCAGCTAAGGATGAGACTAAATGCTTATGTCTGTTTAGTTTCAGAGAAGTAGCTAGCTGCATTAGAATTTGCCTTTTGAATGCTTTGTTTACACAGTGTTTTCAGACCTGGTTTCCTAAAGGTTAAGGGAGAGAGTCACCGAGGCTTTGAGCACAAATCTCAGCCACCCTCTGTGCTGAGCTTTACCAGCTCTATGTCGCACCTTCTAACAGGGATGCCTTTATTATCACCACACCCACCTTTGCTTTCCTGTCTCCTGGTGCAAACTGGGATAGAGGGGCCCAGAACCCACTATGCCCAGGTTTTACAATGCTTTCACCCTGCACTGGATATTAAAGGCAAGTGCAAAGAGTCTGTTTGAATTATCAGAGCACAAGTCCACCTAAAAACCAACTTATCAGATATCTGCTTTGTAAAAGAATCGCTTGGTAGTACTGAGGAACATCACTGGAGATACATATTTCATAGACTCTATGACTCATTGTTTTTCAGCTGCCTTATTTGAGTAGAGGCAGTGGAAATGAAACCTCAAGTGTTTTGAATCATTTCTTCACCAAAACTGCAAAAGCTTTGGGGCGTTCTTTGATTGAAAAGTCTGATATAGGTTTATGTTATTTGTTAGGGCTACTTAAATAATATTCTCATACACTGAAGTAAACAGTATTGGCTGATTCACAGCTATAGCATCCCCTACAATTCATCTGAGCACCTCACAGTCTGTGTTAATTCTTTCACACCACCCTTAGAAAATAAAGTTGGTTATCCTGTATCATTTAAAATAGCTGCTGTGCACATGCAGCATAGGGAAACTTGCCCAAGGTCACACAAGATGTCTGTGGTGGATCAGACACCTCGGTGTTGGTCACTTGTGTTTTAGATTAGTCCCCTGAACCAGGGAAATGCAAACTTTCCAGATTGGGATCTCACTTCTTTTCTATAGTTTGGATCCCCTCCCCACTTTCCAACTGTCCTCCCTGCATATCTGTGCGGCTGCTGGTGGCTCCTGATCCTGCACCCCCAGCCTCCCTTGTACCCAGCCCTCCCTTCTACTGCCAAAACATCCTTGTGCCTCCAGCTGTAGCAACTTTGCACCCTCTTCCCAAAGCTCTGCACTGGGGACATGCAGACTTTGCTGACTGGTTCTCTTTGTCCCTGGGGACCAGGTCAGCTCAGGGCTCCCAGCCTTGCCTACCTGCCTACCTCCCCTGGTACCTGCGGTCACTGCAGCATCAGGGCTGCCGGGGTTTGCTCCCAGCTTCCCCAGTCTCTGGGCCCCTTAATTGTGCCAAAAATCTCACAAGGAGTCACCACAGCAGCATGACCTGTGAGAATGCGGCTTGACATCCTGGCTGTGTCACCCTGCCGGGCCAGCCTGAGCATCCCAAGGGCAAACTACTGGCCCCACGGGGCTGGGACAGCCTCTGGTCTAACTCACCCACTACTCCACAATGCACACTGCATCCATTTTGTGTGACACGAATGCCACAGGTCTGGTGGAGAGGACAGGGACAGAAGAGAGGCGAAAAAAACAGGAAAATAAGAGTGAAAGTGAGGGAGAGGCAAAGTCAAGGTGGAAATGTTCAGTTCTTCTGTTGCAGTCCATGGTCTGATTCAGGCCTCCTCATGAGAAACTATATCCCACTTCGAGAGCTGCTTCTGCATCGGCGAATCGCTTGAAGAGCAAGTCTGGCACCATGAGGATGAGGTCCAGAGCAGGCGGAGGTGACTGGCGTACTGTTAGTGTTGTGAGTCACTGTAGTATGGGCAAGGCCAGCATGTTGTCTGGGCAAGGTGTTTTCCTTCAGGGTAGGGGGCAAAGAAGAGCTGGTTTTATTGCTGGATCTTGCAAAGCCTGCAGAGCTAGGGATAGGGTTAGAGACAGCAGTGTGAATTACTCCATAATTAGTTATGTGACTGCTAGACCTCTCTATGGTGCAATTAAAACTAAAGCATTAAAGTGAGGAGTAGGACCCAGGACACTACAGCTAAGATAATAAGCCTAGAGCTATTTTTTTGCTGGATCCTATACAAGCTGCAGGGTTTCTAATGACAGGTTCGGACAGTGGCTTTTGGAAATGTTTTGGGGTCATGAGGCAAAACTGCTGCCTCCAGCCCAAAGAGTAAGCATATTCTGGGTAGTTTTATAATTGTATATAACTACTTTTTCATAGTCATAAACCAGAAACTTTACCTTTAGTCACTGCTTTGAGGTGATCACAGCCCTCAATCTGTCCCTGTAGGATCCTGCAACCTCCTTAGCTTTTTAGTTCCTACTGTCCTAAATTCAGAGGCCATCTCCAATGCTAAGCTTAACTTAGGCTTGTGACATAATCGACAGACTCCCCATTAACAAACTTCAAGACCTTTGCTACTGCCTCCAGCCTTTGCGGGGCTTTGCACACCGCCTTCTGCTCCAGCAGGTTCTAGCCCTGCTTTTATAGCCCATTAAGCCCAACCCTGTCAGTGCTGGTTGTTTCAACACCAGTCTGCATCTTATCCACTTCAGGCATCTCTCTTGGTGCCTGCCCTCATCACACACCTCCAGGTATTGTAAAATTCAGTGATAAAGCAATCTTTTCGTCCCACGTTGTGCCCAACCAGACCATAAGCCCAACTCTAACTGTAAGGTAAGGTACAGCACAGTGAACTCATATTTGTGCCAGAACTCAGCAGAAGCCATTCACCCTTTTGGGCTTAGTCTTCATCCTACTACTGTAGCTTTGCACATCCAGTAATAAAATCAGCTCGGTCCTGGACACAAACTCTAACCCCAAGATGAGACTGTGGCCTGGTTATGTTTATAAGGATAATGGCAGGAGTTAGCAGAGCTATATGCTTTGGAGTATGCTTTTTGTACCATTGTTTATGCTGCAAGCTATACAGGGTCACTCAGCTATGATTAAGTCTTAGCCCTGAGTATCACAAAGGTGAAAACAGTTCACTGCTGGATCCTACAAGCCCTGCAGGGCTAGGATGAAGGTTCAGTCAGACAGGTGAGAATATTTTAAGGCAAGTTTTAAAGTATCTTGGGTTCAAGCTAGGGCTGGGTAAAGTTTCTCACAACTAAGTATGGAAGATATGTGTTTGTGCTAGGTCCTGCTAGAGTCACAGCTCCTCTGGGTACTGACAGAGGAAGATTTCTTGTTGTCGATAGAAGTCCTTGGGCTACCATTAGATTATGGTTAGTTTCAAGTGTCTATAAAAGAAGAATGAAGAACTGAGGTTGTTACTGGATGGTGTATCCTTGGTCTTGTTGGGAGAACCAGGGTGAACAACAAATTGAAGAATTTTGTGATAGCCAAGAGTTATGTGGGCTTTGGGTTGGGCTTGGGCTTAGGTTTAGGATAACTCCAACAGAGGTGGCTTTATAGTTAGATAGATAAAGCTCTTAGAGATAAAGTGAAGACCAGAACCATTAACATATTTAAAGAACAAATATGTGCTATTTTTATTTCTGCTGTAGGAAGGATTTCTGGGCTGCAGTGAGGCTATTCTGGGGATTAGGGTAAGAATTCTGGGCAGCCAGAGCTAGATGTATTTCTGAATCATTCAAATCATTGCAAGGATGTGGGCTTTTGCTAGTCATGAGAAAAGTCTTCTGATTAGTGCTGGGGCAGGTACAAGTCACTGGGATAAGGTTCAAGGTTAGTGTATGCCTAAACACAGCTTTATTTTCCCTCCATTTGCCTGCGGACAGCAGTACATGCGCTTCCTGTTTGTGACTTTTCTAAAAATGAGTCCAAACGGGAACAGATCTGGTCTGAAGGGTCTTCAGGTTTTGAGAAAACTGGGGTCTCTCTTTGAACTATGTGGTTCTGCTCCTGTCATCTGGAATTTGGAAATGTTAAATGTTGAGTGGGAAGACATCTAGAATGCAGTGCCCTGCTTAAATGCTTGTTTTTGATTTTTCAAGAGTAAGCGTTGCAGCAGAGCTGTAGCTGTCTTTTCTTGTGCCTGTTTAAGCCGTGCTTATTTTGTTAGAAAACAGTTTAATTGCCCAGGGTGAAGAGTTAAAGTTTATTTTTATGCTGCTCTGTTTTTAGCTGCAGATTGACATAACTGACTAGTAGTGGAAGCCCCTTTGTATGAAACATCCCTTATCGTATTTGTCCCTCGAGCATATTGTGTGCCAAATTATCATTCCTAATAGGCTGGTTGACTTTCTGGACAGAGGAAACATCTTGATAAGTTTGCTAAATATGTTATGTCAGAGAAAGTGTATCGTGGATCTTTTATCATCCGCATAAGGACAGACTCGGTTCAGCTCTGAAGTGCCAAATTCCCTAAGCTCACCTGTTGGGCAGCATGTTATTCACAGCGTCTGATTATCCAACTGTGTACACTTGGCTGCCATTTTTTTCAGAGACACTTACGCAGTGGCGTTTTGCAATGACGTCAATTCTTTTCCTGTCTGACCTAGAAGACTACAGTGACTCAATGTTGGCTAGGCAGCCTTAAAGATTAAATCGAGGACACTAGCTTAATTACTTTAACAGTTTCTTTAAAGGATTTCCCAAGAATGAGAATCATGACAAATTGTAGCTTAGGGGATTTTAGTAATTCCTGAAACTGAAGCTAATGATGCAACCCCAGATATGCTCTGCATTCCTGTTGATACACTGTGGATTTCTTAAAAGAATAATCAGCATTGTGAAGACTTTTGTGCTACAAATCCTAAATGCATTTGGAGCCTAATTCTGATGCACAAATGTGTGAGATGAGTCCTATTAGCCCAACTGGAATACCTTACCCAAGTAAGAGTTGCAGGATTTGGCCAGAGTGGAGGATTTGCAAAATATATTCAAAACTTTCTTCTGTCTAGTTATAGTAACTTGTGAAAAATTAAAAATAAGTATCACTGTCAAATGTTCAAACCTTTCATCTAAGACTATTTTCAGATTTTAGTTTCATTTGCAGAACTTTGCCATGCAATTTGGAGAAGCTGTATTTGCAGTAGTTACTAAAGTGAGTGCCTCTGCTTATCCCTTTGCAAATAAGCACAACAAACTAGATTCTGATTTCTGCTACTCTTGCATAAATGTGAAGTAAAGCTGGTGACTCTCACCCTATTGCTCAAGCAGTACAGGAGTGGTTTTTTTAAATACATTTAACTTTGCATTTACTATATCTTAGCAGAAACACTGTGAGTTTTTTAGATTTTTCACACTAAGACATTCTATATTGGTGTTATATCATTGAGAAATAGAGTCAAACCTTTGCCTCAGTTACAGTCAGTATTTCCAAAATAACTTTTGTACAGTTAGTGAATTTACTCTACATTTATACTGGAGCAAATAAGAGAGATTATTAGCAACCTATTTATCATTATGATTGGAAAAGAGAATCCATCACAAACTTGCTATTTGCCAGTTCTGCATGGGTTCTCACTATTTACAGCTTGCTCCAGCTTACAACATCAAATCTGCAGGAGGAAGAGAATCTACTCTTGGAGAGCTGGAGAGAAAGGAGGCTGAGTAAGTCTGAAGACATTTTGGGGACTTCTATGCAATGCTTAAGACTTGTTCATCACCTCAGAAAAGCCTCCTCCCTCTGTCGTGTAGCTCTCCTAACCACAGCTGAATTTTCCTGCCTGTAGAACTGTTGGGGGAAAAAAGCTAAGGTAATTTCTCTAAAAATACTTTACTGAAGGTACGTTAGGATTGAGAATAATTAATGGCAATTAAAACAAACTTTTGCTTGTAAGAATACTGCATGCAGTAAGTCCTCAAATCCAGGGAACTCAGGGTAAGATGCACTGAAAGGAGATCTCACATGCCTGAAGCTGAGGTACCAAGATTCACATCCACAAGGAGGAAAAAAAAATCTTGGAAGTTTTTCAGATTTCTGTGGTTAGTTTTAAACTAAAACTTTGAAGACGTTTGGCTTTTTATTTAATGGTAGGTATTATCTGTGCTATTTAAAGCATAGCTTCCTAAGACACATAGCAACAAACTGAAAGCAGGACACGGGGTGGGAATGCCTGGCCGTCAGCTGCGTGGCGTGTGCATAAAAAGGCAAAGGAAAACCAGTAGTTCGGTATCATCAGTTTAATGTGCCTTTTTTTCCTCTCTTTTGTTAAATTTACTAATTTGAAAGGATGCAATATTGAATTTATGATCACCAATCAGATACTGAAATGATTTACAATGGTTATAAAACCTAGATATGCATGTTTTAGCTTGGTATCAATCTACCTCTCAAAACTATCTGAAGAAGAGATACCTTTCACAATGTGTTAGCTTAAAAAGTAGGCCCCCCCAAACCTGTAAAGAGAACAGCCTCTCCTCCCTGGGCTAGGGTCCTCTGGCTTGACCAGGTCTTTTAAGAATATCCTCAAAAAACCCTAGAGTACTATGAAATACCCAGCCTATTTACCTTTGATAAGAGCAACAAGAAATGCAAAGAGAATTGTTTGCTCTAGGGGAGAGGCAGAGCTGGATGATCTGAAGAGTTTTATAGCCAGCTGTGTGTACGGCACATCCTAAATTCCACAGTAGCCCCATTTAGCAAGGCTGGAGATTGCTTCTTTCCCAGCACTGAAAGCTTACTCCTGCTGTCTGCAGCTTCTTTCATCCAGCACAACCACGTTCAGCCCCCTTGGTAATATTTTGATACTATTATATATATACTCTTATACTATATATATATTAAAACAATGTGGTGATCCCGTTAATCCCATTATATCCAGGCATCTCAGACTTTTTATTGGTTTTTTAGTTAAATAACTTATTTTGAAAGAAATAAGGATGTGACAGTATAAAATAAGTGCTAAGTTTGGGTTTAACCTGCTTACGTTCAAAGCGACAGGGGGGAAAAATTTTCAAAGATGCCGTCCTGAGACTCAAAAAAGTTGCCTTGGACTTCTGTGGGAACAGACGTAGAGGAAAAGAGCACTTTTGAATAGTTTAGTATCTCGGGAGCACACTGAAGTACAAAAACTAGCTCTGAGGAAATTGCTATGTCCTGAAACACAAGCATTATTTCTAAGTAAGTAACATGAAAGAGTCACAAGGAGACGGCTGAGCGCTAAGTCATGAAGGTAGCATGCACATGTCATCTTGCGGGAACACAGATTCTGTCTGAAAAGATCTTTACCTTTCTTTCTGACTTGTCATACAGATGTGAGGTATTAACAGAGTAATCGAAAAGGACTTAAAACAGGAATAAACTGATATATGACTCGTCATGAAATATTCCTATCTTCACAGCTATTGTGCTCTTTATCTAATTTCCCTAGCTATCTGATCAGAGCTGTTTATTTCACTGTTGAATTATTGCTGAAGTCTGAGAGGGCGCTGCTTTAAACAATGGAGCTGGTCAGCAGTGTTAGCAATTCATTTCCATACTATCTAGGCCTGTATGGGTCTGCAAAGTCTGGATTTGCCCTTGGAGCTTTCTCTCTTACCAGATAGCTTCTGTAGATATGACCAGAACAGCACCGGAGTTTAGTGACAGCAAGACACGTACTGTAGTAGGCTTTTTTGTGATGAGTGCACTTGATACTGCTTTGGGATATGTATTTGCTACTGGGGATTGGTGACTGTTAAATTTGAACTATAAGGTTGCTTGGGTCCCAAGGAATAAATGAGAAACTTCCAACATCAGATTGCCTCATGTGATTTTCTAGGCATTTTATTGAATAGTTTCTCCTGGTTTAAGCAGCAGAGAGTGGACAATAGGGAGTTTTTGTTTGAAGCATCCTTTGTTACTGAGTTGGCTTCCCTAACTCCATCTCCAAAGCCTGTATTTACTAGACGTGCTAAAGCTGTATTGCCTGAGCATGGAAGGGAGGGGCAGAGGGAGCTCCCCCTTCTTGACTATGTATAGACATGACTAAGCAACATCACTCTCATCTGGTTTAAATCCTGGACTGTCTGAGGGTTAGGAAATTATTGGGAACATAGTTGTATTTCCACTTGCAACTTGTTACCCTGTTATACCTGAATCAGGAAACACCCGTTTTATAACGGGGCCTCCTAATTCACGATAAGGAATATGTCCATGCTGTAATTATATGCATGATGGCAAGACTACTCAAGCTGCGAGAGACATCAGAAAGAAACTTTGCCATATAGTGAAGCAGTGACCCAGCCTTCGCTGTGAGCCATCCACCATGAACCTGCATCCAGCCTGAGCCAAAACGCAGGCCAGCGGGGTGAGACTGCCCTTGGCCTGACAGCACAGCACGTGCTAGTGCAACGTGCTCACGTCTGATGGTGAGGCACCTGCAGGCAAAGGGCATGGGGAGCTATGACAGGGCTGAGGCTGCATCTGCTTTTTTTGCCTGACTGCAGTATTATATGGCATGATGCTCAGGCTATTTTTTTAAAACCTGGCAGGTCTGGACAATATTTCTAGTAATAACTGGTTGGTGCCCCATCATTACCATTCTGAAAAAATACAGGCACTACCAGTATGTGATCTGAGGCTTTAACCTGCTGCAGATGAGGCACCTAGCACATAGCTCCAGGGATATTCCAGGTTTTTCTCAGTGCCGATCAGCCAAGCCAGGAGGTATTGTCTGCCAGCAGTTTTCCAGTTTTCTCTGAGTTTGAAACTGGCTGTAACAGAGCAGCAGACCCTCAAAAAGTGTGTGTATGTGTGTAGGGGTACGTGATCATGATCTGCTATTTTTATACCGCATTTTATCAAAGGCAAGCCCACTGAGGTTTTCATGAGAACTTTAAAACGCAGATGAGCCAAGGCAGTTGCTGAATACGCAGTTGCTGCATACAGTGAAGCAAGCGTCAGCTGCAACCAACCTCTGGAAACACATTACAGGAAAGCTGTTGGCCTTAGGTTGCATTCCTGGGCCGTAGAGCAGGCTCTCAAACTGCTGTCCCCGGAGAAGGGACGCACAACGCCAGCAGAGAGGCTGGCTTTCGGGAGCAGAAAACAAGCTCCCGAAGGGAGGCGAGCCCTGCCGGCGAGCTCAGCTCCCTGCCTGCGGTGCCTGGGGAGACCCACTGGGACCTCGTCCGTTTGTTGGTTTATCTCTGTTGATCTGACACCAGAGTCAGGCTGGGAGGTACCATTTCTCAGCTATTCTTAGGGATTTTGACACCTGCTATAATTATCTGAGTGGTCATTTGCAGGGGGCCCAAATGCTGCGTCTTTGCACATTGTTCTGGCAGGCAGTTTCAGCTTCTTCCCTGGACAGGTCCAGACATAATGAAAACAGAGGGGAATTTCCATGAATACCAATGAGGCTGCATCCTAGTTAAGCTGGGACTGGTTTTGACGCTGATTCTTTCTTGAGGAAACTGTCAGAGATAATCAGTGCTGATCTGTAATCACCCTCGCTCCCTACCCTGTGCTGTGCCCGCACCTTCTCTGGTTTTGGACAAAAATAAGGCTTCAAATATTATCAGTAAAGGAGGTTTAACTGGATTTACTTTGCAGTGGAAAGCTCTAATTACACTTATGATGGCTTGATTTGAAAGTTTGATTCCTCAAAGAAGTGAAAATTCCTGAAGTTTTCCATCGAGGAGATTTCAAAGATGCCTGAACTAAACCAAAACAGGTAGCTCCTGACTCCCATTTGCATGGATGCAGAGTTATTCCTACTGTGAGCTCAGGGCCACACTACCTATAAAATGACATCTTTGGGAATTACCAAGTAATATCACTTGTTTTTCATGCTGAACATTATACAGTACAAATAGGAAATAAAGTATTATTATTGGCAGTGAGAGACGACAAACCTTGTTTTTTTTGCTTGTACACAAATCGTTTCCATGTTTCATTAGCTTCTGGAGGTATTCTGCTTCTTTCCTCTCCTTGGGGACAAAAAGAGGAACTTGAACACAGAGTGTAACCCCTTCCATACCATCCTCTCACTGACTGCAGAAATCCCTGTCAGAAATTTAAAAAACTATCATGACTGATCTGACTGTTGCTTTATTTTATATTCATGCAGGATTTAGGAAAACATCAGGCAGGATGGAGATAATTGCAAGGGAATAATTGCAAAGAATAGAAAGGGATAGGTGGGTAATTACAGAGCTTCTCTTAGGGACAATATTACTTGTCATTAAATTTGATGGACTGATTTTCTTTAGGATAAACAGGCGAATGTGCCTTCCTAAACACTTAAAGTTACTTCCTAGGAAACATACATTTTGTTTAGGCATAATTAACCCTTCCTGACAGGAATAAAAAGCTGGTAGGCGTAAAATCCTTGACTGAATTGCTGAGAGTTACATGTGGATTACAGAAAGTCAATCACATAAATTTTCAATCTCCCTGTTCAAGAAATAGGATAAAATTGAACTGATTTATTATTTTTATTTCATAGGAGTGTGTTAATTTCCTTATATCTCAGTAATATTACTTGTTTTGTGATGATTCCTAAGATGGGCTGACCCCAGGCTTGCAGTCGCAAGCGTTTGAGGAGTCTGAACCCAAATGTAGATCAGCATTTTAAATTTGACTCCTTTTGGACTGAAACTAAACCCAAACATTTCCCTGAACTTTAAAGAAATCTATTTCCAAGACTGGATGTGAATCCAAATACTGCAGTTCCAGCAGCGCTGGGCGCAATATAACAGCAAAGGAATATAAAACTTCCAAGGTGCTTATACTTGTGATTCAGTCAATTCTCTGTTCTCTGCCTCTGAAAGCGATAAAAATCCTGTACTGGGCAATTAGAGGAGTACCTGCCCCCAGGGGAAGCTTTCCTCGGATTACTAAAAATGATGGCTTGGCCTGCGCTTTAAAACCAGGCTCCTCGCTGCATCGCTGCTGGAGTTTCCCATACAGTTGCACCGGGGTGCAGGCCATGGGGTGCAGACCCTGCTCAGCCGGGCTGGTGGGCCCTGCTGCTGCTCCTCGAGGGGCTGGGGACTGGCTTGGAGTAGTCTGGGATGCCCCACGTAAGGCCCACATAAAACAGACTCACTGTGGATCAGGACCATGAGTAGGTCATTTGAACAGCGATGCCTTAAAGTGTGAAGACTTTCATTTTTTCTTGATGCTAAAATTATTATGGTGGATATCCCCATCCACATAAATGTCCAGCACTTGTAAATCCTGGTAATAGGAAAAGACAGCATCCTAGAACTGTCGTTTACAATAATAACCAAAGAGGTTAAAAAAAGAAAAAGACAAGTTAAAAATGAAACAAGATAAAAATATACCGTATCTGTTGCCATGTTGCCGCTGGGTGATGGAGTTTCCATCGACATTCCCTTGGCAGTGCTGACTTGTGAATAACGTACACATCTCCAATGCCTGGCAACACCAATGCAAGGGTATGTGCATGTGCGTGCACCGCCCCACATCACTGCAGTCTGTGCGCAGAGATAATTTTTTCCCCCTTCAGGGTCGCAAAGAGCAACTGTACAAAAGACTTTTTTTAATAGAATATGTTCTTATCTTTCGTAAAACATGGACCCACCCGACACTTGGACTAGTCTGTGGGCCCCACCCTTGCCCTTTTGTTTGGAGCCTGGGATCGTACGATGAACTGCGTTAGTACGTTGCTGTTTATGTTCTTCAAACTTCATCTATTTTGTTTTACAAGAATACACCATGTTGCTGTGGACCTACTTGTGCCATGGTAGGGAGTATTAGTGGGTAGCAGGGAGTAGTGTCCAGAAAGGGGAAGGAGGATATGACACATCTGTCACGGTCTGCTGATGTTTCCAGGCTTGGGGTTGGTGACAGCATCATGCTGGTGTTTTAAAAATTAAAGGGCTGGAGCCTGAGCGCACAGTTCTAAAAATATCACGAGCAATTGCATTGAAACCAGTGGCTTCTCAGAAGTGCAAAAATCATGTACCTGAAATCAGACTCACGCCTTTGAACTCTTAGGTTTTCAAGAAGTCTTAATGTGTTACAGTCAGGTGGTTTATGACTTTTCGGCAGACAGCTGGGGCACACAAAGCGGGAGTCCATGGCCTGCTTCTGGTGTTTCCCGGTTTGATCCATTCACTTCACAGACTGATGCCTGGTTTGCAGAGATGCTACCGAGGTGTTGCTGGTGCCTGAGTCCCGGCGTTGAAGCCCTAACAGACTCTGGAGTTTGTGCATTATTGATCGTGTTCTGGTATTTGCCACTAGGCACTTTTCCCACAGGACAATGGACTACTAAATCAATACAGTCAGACCCCGTGCCAGACACATGGAGGCTGATGGCAGGGGCTCCGTGGAGCCAGTTGTCATGAAGGAAGACCCGGGAGGAACCTTGTCTCCAGAGATATAACGCCATCTGTCACAGAGGACAAATGAGCCAGCCCCACCATTCTGAAGGAGAAGGGCTTTGTCCTCTGGCGCACACAACAGAGGAAGGTAATGAGGTAAGTGATGGCCTTTCTCGCCCTCTGGCCTCTTCTGGGCTGCTTGCAGTGAAGGGGAGCTAGGAAGGAGGGGTTTTTGCCTGGCTCTGAGAGCAGGGTCCAGCATCACGCCTGACATTTCTGCATGAGGGTGCAAAAGTTACAGCAGTTCCCCAGGCGTGCAAAGGGGTCCAGGTGAGGGCTAAATTGCACGGGAAAGTAAGCTTTTGAGTTAGCACTGATGTTCACTTTGGGCTGGTTTTGTCTGCTGGTTTGTGAGTTGTCTTTTCTGCTGTGGTGTCCATCCAAATCACGTTTCACACAATGTCACAGCAGGGTGTGTTGACGGGGCAGACAGCTTGGCATGAAAA
This sequence comes from Nipponia nippon, assembly GCF_047370975.1. Classification (NCBI taxonomy): domain Eukaryota; kingdom Metazoa; phylum Chordata; class Aves; order Pelecaniformes; family Threskiornithidae; genus Nipponia; species Nipponia nippon. The sequence continues at coordinate 43,276,026 of NW_028262290.1, read as the reverse complement.
GCCTCTTGCCACCCCTCTTCTGCCACTCAACCATGACACTGACCATCATGTCAGCTTTTCTGAGGATATACGGGACTCCAGGGGGGTGGCTTTTAGTAAGGTGGGGCACCCAGAAACAATTGGCCTGACCGTGGATCCAGGAGGCAAATAGTGGTTGATGGGGGAAGCTGGAATCTCAGCCTCTTCACTCCGTGGTACAGGAGCAGAAAGCCTTGGAACAGTGGTTTTGGAACCAGGGGTTTTGGAGGTGCCTCTGGCACAAATGAGCTGGAGATGCTGTACCTCAGACCTCGGAAGCACGGAGTCCTCCACTGCAGTACGTTGGAGCTAGAGACAAGGACCCATGAGAGCACTAGTGTCCCTGGCTCTAAACTACTTTGTAGGAGTGGCTGGAGAGTTCCACTGGGTGCATGCCTTGAGTTTGCTGAAAGATTTTGAAGTTGAAACAATACACGTGAAGCATTTTATGCTCTAGAAAATCCTCAGCCAGTTCTAGTGCTAACATACAAAGAAAACCACTTTATATTGTTTTGCCAGATACTGGGCAGCATAGGTGGTACTAGATAGTCCTGCAAAATCCTAAATCCTAAACTTGATCAAGTCCTATGTTTTGCCAAAATTATCAGATTAGTTTAGAAAATAGCAAAATAAAGTACATTGAAAACAGACATCACTAAGACTTGCTTGCAACATGTCTGGTCCTACCATAATAGGATTTGTAGAGTAAAATGAAATTATTTACCAGAAAGGTATAAAACCGTAAACTAAGTATTGCTGTGTCAGTCCTGTGGTTACCTGTTTCAGAGGGCATCTTTACATCTTTTCAACGTTTGTTCCAGTTGAGGCCACGCTTGATTTCAGTCTGGCAGGATAGCCATGGTAACAGTGTGCTTCCAGGTATTCATCTGGGTGGGGTGAAGAGTTGGACACCTTCCAAAATTCTGCTCCATGCTTTATTAACACCCTGAAACCTGACTTACAAGCACTACAAAATGGGGGAAAATAAGGATTGGAGCAGAGCCCGGCAGGAGAGAGAGAAAAGCTGCAGTATTTGGATCTTTACCATAAGAAAATTCCAAGTGAGGTTTCTATATCTTGTGTAAACCCAGCCTGCATATAATCTTATGACGTAAAAGTTTGCTGCAGTGCAAATTAATATGGCTCATGGAAGAGGACGTGATGCTTGCAGAGTAAAGACTTTGGGAGGCTTCTGATGTGAGTAAAATAAAAGATGATGGAGCAAACATAACTTTGAGAATGCAGAGCCTGCCATACACAATTCTCTACTTATTTATTTATTTATCCTCTTTTGATTCTTTCATGTTACCATACAGAAATCTTCTACATCTGATCACTACACTGGAGCTACAGTCCCTGCATCCCAGTGCCTCTACGCTCCATGCGACTGTGCAAAAAGCACACTGTGGCTGGAGCAGAGAGACTGGGATTTAATTTATTAAGGGCAAATTCCTCTTGTGTCTCCTATTCACCTTTTCATTCTTGCAAGAAATGGCAGTTAGAAAAAAGAAACATGCCAAAAAAGAAACCATCCATTTAGAAAAGCAGCAGTTATTTGCAGAGTTGAAGTATCAAAAGCCAAACTCTGCGTATTTAGCATCATGTGGGCCAGTGGAACTGTTCCTGAACAGTGTTGCGGGAGCAGTGTAAAAAAACCCAACACTCCAGACACTGCCCACTTACCAAAACAGATGTACTTAAGAGGGATGATAGTTACTGCTGTCTTGGTTGATACATTAGGGATTACACTGGATATTTCAAGTATGAGCTCTAAAGCTTGAACGAAAGATGAAAAGCTTATATATCATATACTGCAACAAGTGCATACCCCCGGCGCTGCACACGTCATATCTACAATTCATGTTTCTTGCAAAGTGCCCAGGTAGCTTCTTTCCCAGTGTGAGGAACTGGGCTTGTTGGACAACCTGACAAGAAACAAACTCAGCGCATCGGATCACAGAGCAGAAGAGAGGGAAATGCAAATGGACAAAATTCAGGGGTTTTTGTAAGTAGGTGTGGGGCAGATTTTGCCTGGTCTGCTGTTAGTATGTCATAAACGCACTTCCCAATTTGGGACCTGTCCAAATATACTGAAGGGTAATATAATTTTTTAAGAACTTTACCACAATGACTTCTTTCTTTCATAGGCAGATTTGTGTGTCTCAAAGCACTCAGAAACACGGGTGGGCGGAAGAAGGTTCAAACTTGCTCATGGGCAACACAGATATGTCTTACATAAAGGTTTGCTTCTGCAATTTCCTTTCTTAAATTTCTGTTCATGTTTTCATAACGCTGTATGAATTTACACGTGCAATATATTTTAAAAAGAAAAAAAACCAGGAAGGCGAAGTATTTTTATGGGTGCAATGTCTGGTTGAAGACACTGCAATGCTTGCCTCACAGAGCTGACCTCATTGGCCCTATTAACCCTGGTCTGCTACAAGGCCACGTATGGTTTGTGTCTATTAATGGTCACATACTGAGTTCTGGTTTATGTTTTGTCACTAAACAATTTGTGGGCAAACTGTAGTGGTTCAGAAACTGCTTCAGAGGCAGCTTAGCTGTTTGGACAGTGACAATCATCCCAGTAGATGGGGAGAGTAGTCCCATCCACCAGGAACATGAGTCAGAGACTTGAACCAAGAGAAAGATGGGGATAAGATTTCAGGGGAGCAGAGCTCGGTAAATACCAGTGCTCCACAGATAACACCTTCTGGCGAGTTGCTCCCAGATATGGGTATGTGATTGAAAGTGAATGAGTTAACGCATTCAAAGGAGTCACCATCCCTTAGCAGGAAGTTATTATCCTTCAGCTGAGGAACAGTAGCTCTGTGTGTTCTGCTCTATTGTGGTGTTAAGGACAATGGGTTAGCTTAAATCATCTTAAAGCATGCTATTTTGATAACTTGCTTCTGTAGGAGCAAGCCCAGATTTTGCATCAGTTTTTCAAAGAAATATTAGCTATTATAAAGTTTTACCGGGCCTTTTTTGAGAGGAGATGTCCCACTGATTCTCATAGACACTTTGGCTGGTTGGTCTTGTTTGCAAGACTAAGCCCCAAATTTGAAGTTTTCAAATGCAGGATGTTTGGAATTAACCTCATAGGCCTAGCTAGACAGATTTTTTTCTTTTAATGGGACTTTTTATTCTTGCATGACTCTAATATAGTTGAAGTGATTTCATAAGAGCTTAGCAAAAATGTAAATGAAGAAGTTCACTTTTGAATAGAATGAAAGATCTACCCTGAAAATGGTAACGCTTTCTAGTGAGAAGCTTATGAAAACAGGGACTTAGAATAGAAAATTTTGAAGAATTATCATTAACTGTAGCATTCAGTGTAACCGTTTGTAGTATGAATGAACCATTTATTTTTTCACATTCTGAGTTTTTGTAGTTTTAAAATGAAGGGTTTTTTCTTTATCTCTCATGAATTAATTAATTTGCCTGTGGCAAATCATATCCCGACTCCTTTGCTCATCCATTGACCTATACAATGACTTACTATTTGGATTTTCGGTCTCCTAATCATGAATTGAATGGCGTTCTAATAAGCATATATCCCAGGAAGCCTATCTATGTAGTCTTTTCAAAACAGTCTTTTCCAGGACTGCCCTACTGAATCTATCATCTGTAGGTATTAAGGGAAGAGAAACAATGTCCTTATAGTGCAAAAAAAGACCATGAGACCTCCAAATGAATCATAGCCGTTCATCCATCTAATGGGTATACTTCTGTCTGTGTCGTCCACAGAAAGAGAGAGATTATAAACTTCTCGCAGACTGCAGCACATGAAGGTTAGAAATCTCTTCTTTGTGGCTGAGAATTATAGAATAAAAGTTTCATGTGAAAATAAAGAAAAGGCACTTTGCTGAGTAGAAATGAGATCTTGTTTGCGCACATATATATTTCTCTTCAGGTAGTGGGGTCTCTGCTTCCAATTTTGTGAGATGGAATAAGATAGCGTATTGAATAAGCCAGCAGATAACATCTGCAAGACAGAGCTGTACAAAATATTAAGGCCAGTTCTGTAATATGGGGTGGAATTTTAGAATTTGATCTTCCCCTCTTAAAATGAAGACCCTGATAGCTGAGAAAGACTTGTAGGAATCATGATTTGGGGAGACTCACTTGTGCAACAGGTCAGGTATGAGTTTATTAGTCTTTAATGGATGACAAGATGAGTCATATAACTCAGGTAAGAAGGAGAGGAGAGGACTGAATGACACCGTTCTTTAACTTCCCAGTAAATCAACTACAAGCTGTGCTGTGTCTGCCTCAGTTACTGCCATGCCTGGTGACTTCTATATTGCTGCCTTCTCCCTGTTCTTGGTGTAACATTGAGCTTTTGACTAAAAGAGATGTGCTGACCTTTGGAAAGAGCCTTTCTTCCATCCTGCCTTCAATCTTTCCCTTCCTTGCTGAGACGAGGGAGGGTGAGGGTGGTAAGAGTTCTCTCCAGTCTGCAGCTGGAGGAGCAGCACGTTTCCAGTATCAGTTCCATACAAGTATTGTTATTTTTCCTGTCATGTTTGTTGGGGTACAGCTTTTCGTTTATTTTTCTTGCAGAAAGGCAGGAAAGCCAATCTGGAAAAAATACCGCTCACATGTCATCAGTAATTACTTGGCCGTTGTGCCAGGCATTTGCTTGCTGACAGTTTCAAGGCGGAGAGTGGGTGAGACCCAGCTGCAGCCAACAAGAAGAAAGAGGGAAAGAGATCTTAATCTGACTTGGGCTTCACTCGCCCTCCCTTCTTTTCCCCTCCATCCTTCTCCTCCTTGGGGAGCCACAGCTATTACTTCACACAATGAGCTCTCCCCATTCTTCACAGGACCGCCAGTCCCTGGCTTGTGCAGCCTTCTGTCCACTTTCTTCCACTCGTTAAGTGTAACATCTAAGGAAACAACTTACCCTTAGGAGGGAAATGCCTTCTGGGAATAGAGGCCTTGCCCCACCTCCAGGAAAAAAGATAAGTAGTTTACTCTATAGAGCGTGTGACAGCAACAAGAAGGCTCACGATTCTGCAGATGGTTTTCAACATCTATTTTTAAATTTGAGCAGTTTCTGAAATGAAATCTGTAATCTACTTGATATCTTAAAAATCACTTAGGTCATCACCTGGAAGGGATGAACAGTGTTTATACAACAGCTCAAGATGTCAACTTTGAATAAGATATTATTGGATACAGAAATTAAGAATGCCTAATATTGCTCAGATGGGAGATCTGGAGGGCGGGAGGGATAACGTGATGAATAGTCAGCAGACAGGACTATTCTCTCCCTGACAGCACTGGAGAATTGCCTGGACCAAGGTTTGCGAAAGGATTACATGATGTGTGAAAAGAGGCTCACTGTGGGTACAGGACGGGCCTGCGAACTCACCTTGTGCTACTGGCTCGAGTAATTGGTGGCTCTCAACATAGCCAGGCTGTGAGATTTTTGAGATTTTCAGTAATTTTTTTTAATGGTCACCTTCATTCAGAGTTAAGACAGGATCCTAGTGTCTTTAGCTGTAGTGTTGGTGGACTGCCACATTCTTCTGCTGTGGCTCTTAAGTTGTTACAGTGTGCTGCTGAATGCTACTTACACAAAGGGAAAATGTAGGTGCTGGGATAATCCTGCATGTGGTAGAAACTAATGTTGTACCCACGGTCTCAGAAATCTGACAGGGGCAGTAAAACCAACACAGTTAGTATGTATAAGCAGTAAGTACAGTCTGTAAAGCTGCAAATTCATATTCTTTCCCTTCTCCTCAGCTGATCATCCAGCAAACCTATTCCAGAAAGCTGTACACTAAGAGAAGCAGCCCCCTACCCACCCAAGCCCCTTACAAGTGCAGGCTAAGACCTGAGCCTGGGAGAAATTATTCGTCTTTCCCCTCCCTGCCTTGGTTGGCACTGCTGTGAGAGATACGCTGATGTACTGCTGAATGGCTGTTCCCATCCTCTTCCTTCTCTTCACTCAAGTCCTTCACTCCCATAGACTTCTGCACAGCAGAAATCTTCTCTCACTACCCAAAATTGATGACAAAACCCCTACTGGCTATTACAGAGCATGTTCTCAGAGAAGAAAGTACTGAAAAGAGTTTGCCAAGAGCCTGATTTTAACACAAAGGTTATATCCTCACTTCTTCAGTCAGCTGGATGCCATCTTGCTGATTGGACTCCTCCTGCAAATTAAGAGGCTATGTTCAAACTGTGTCCTCTGAAATCTGTTCCTGCATTGAGATTTTTCTTTTCATTGCACACAGAGATTTGCCTGAAATTCATGGTTTATTGATGGGAGGTTTGTTGATGTTGTTATTGTTTTCAATTTAAAAAAGAATAATTTCTGTTTTGAGGAAAAAAATCTAAATAATTCAGGCGAATTTACAAGGAGATCTGAGAACACCTGACAGCATCAGTTCATTGATGCTTTTTTATGTGACAGAAATGAGAGCATGTTTCTTTGTGGTATGTGCTGAAAACCCAGCTCAGACTGAGAAACCTTTTTCTCCCTGGCTACACCAAACTGTCTAGCACTTGCCAACATGGATTTAGATTGGACTAATCAGCTTAAAGGACAAGAGTGTGATAGGAAGATACTCTCCTCTATGTCTGGGTTCAGCAAAGAGTAGATCTGGGGAGCCAGCATGGTTAACATGTGAATTAAGTCTGTGTAGACATAATCAATAAAGCTAAGAGTTAGGTACTTCACTATTGATTGGCAGTGCTTTGATTTAAGAATCCGATATTAACTAGTGATAAAACATTCTGCACTGTTTGTCTGAGTTTTTAAATGTAATTTTTTTAAAAAAAACTGATCAAATACTTTTTGTAGGTGACCAGATCTTCATGTGCTCTGCACAGTGTTATGGTTCAGCCATGTAGGAAAAATCACAAGGCTGAGTGAATATTAACATGGAAAAAACCTTTTAGGCTTGCAGGAAGGGAGGTGTAAATTTGCAGCTGGTACTTAGCAGCAAGGGGGATCCAGTAAATCTCTGTTAGCTTTTAGGCAAGTGATACAGCTGATAATGTAGATCTGTTGCTATCAAACTGCTGTCAGTATCATGTCAGTACCTATCTGTCTCAGTATTTATAACCTGCTAACAACAGGGAAGTGATGTGGTCTAATGACCTGAGGACAGGACTAGGAGCCAAGAGGAAGTGGGGAAAGGAAGCTGCACAGAAGAACAACTTCTCTGAACAGGATGTCTGGTCCTGCTGCAGCCCAAATTTTGTCGTATTTTCCTTTGGACCTCAGTACATCTTGGAGGGTCATTCTCCTGATTCATTAGGCATGTTTACAAACTGGAAAATTACACAGCTGACCATGGCATTAATTGGTCAAAACTGCACTTTGACTGGTCACTTCATCATGGTCACCTGGCATAATTCTAAGTGTAGTTGCCTCCCTTGGCAGGGCACTCAGTCCGGTCACAAAGTCGCTTTCATTGCAACTCTTCCAAGTCCTATTTTAGCAAGACAGCTTTCCAATGTGAATATGGAAACCTTCTGGTCCACCTCAGATCATCTTGAGAGATTCACTGGGACCTCTGCAAGTGAAAACTCGGATATTTTCCTCTTGTCTATCATTTTCCTGAAAGTTTCTGAGAAGTAGGGGTTCTAGGGACAGGGGACTTAGCTGTATCTGAATTAGTAAAACCAATTTCCATTGAAACCCCCTGTTTCTTTACAGGTTTTGCTCCAATAAGTAGAAAGTCAAAGCCATCTCCTTTATATACTTTGGAAAAAGCTGTATATCTAGAGCAAGCTCTAGGTAAAGACAAGGCAGGCAACTGCTAAGGCAGAAGAGTGATCATAGATGCAATGTTTTCTTTGATTGTACTGGACCTGTAAAAGACCAGACTGGAAACAGTTGCTGCTTCTCTACCCAAGAGAGGCTTTCATGCCCACAGGGCAATGGCATCAAAGAGGGCCCCTTGCAGAAGCAGAATGGCTAGCCGAAATCTTCAGGGTTCCTCTTGCCTGTTCTAGATGTGATCCTTCCCCCTTTCCTGCTTCCTATAACAGGAATGGTCGTGGCTTTGCCTTCTATTTCAGAGCAGCAAAATTCAATGATTCTGAGAAATATTAAGTTGGCTCTGTATACCTATGCCTAGTATGAGAGATGCTACTTTTTACTGCTGTTTGCGGATGACAGTGCTTACAAACACGCTTCATGAGTCATGGGATGTGTGGAAGATGATCCCAGCCCCACTTACCACATGCACCTCTCATAAATGATGAACTTGACAGGCAAAGCTAGAGAAAATCAGCAAGCTCCTACTGAGGACTATTACATTACATCCACTCACAGCAGCGGGGGCTCTGGGCCCACTGGCTTCAATTAAGTTATTGCCAGTGTACAGTGGTAAAAACGGCAGAAGAAACAGCCTCAGGAGAAAGAGAGTCAAGCAGTGGGAATGAGGGTGTGCTATGAGAATAGGATTAGGTTTGGCCATCCTAGTGTTCGGGTTGTTTGATGAGTTTCTGTCCTCGGTATACACAGAACTTTAATGAAGCAATGTTGTAAAAAAGTTCCTTTGGCCAGAGTTTGTGTCAGGTAAGGGTGAAACTGGACAAATACATTGTGGAAGGTCATTCCTATCTGCTAGAAAGAGCAGCATGGAAGAAGGTGCGGATATGTTTGTGAGATAAGAACGAGAAAGGAGTATTATGTGAAGGACGATTGATGTCACAATGAAAACATTTGCAGTGATGTTGTTAACAGATGTAGGAAAATGTGAATAATTTTTTTTATTGTTCTTTAATTTAAATTCCTGTTGTTTTCTTTACAGTGCCAATAATTTCTTAGCCTTCCTCGTCCTTACACTACATGGGATTATCACAGAAGAGGTGCTTTGTGCTACATCTCACTTTTATGCTGTGATACCTATGTTTATTACACACCGGAAAGTGCTTCTGGCAGCTTGCCAGGCATGGATAGAAAGAGGCAAAGAAACCCTTTTTGGAGGGGTGAGGGTTGGGACAAGGACTGGGGCTGGTAAGCATAGGCATGGAACATTCTTTGCTACAATTTTTTGAGAGTTTGTAAACAAAATGGGGTTCCTAATTAAAGCAACCACTAAACCGTTTAACTTGCATAACTAGAACTGACTCAATAGATTAGCCCAGGTCTCACTGACCCTGGCAGAGTGACAGGGCTTGTATTTTGTGCGGATGAAATGTTCAATAATTTCTCCAGAGCATTATGTGCAAATAGGCTTTTCTTTAACAGCAGGCATGCATGTCTTCTCCTTCCACCTTCCTGCTTATGTTATCAGTCAGCAGATCTTAGCTAGACAATGTGAGAAATCATTACTTTCTCTTCATCGTTTTGTTCCTAGATGTCAAAAAAAGGATCAGACATTTATAAAAAAATGATCACATTTTTCTACAAGGGATGCAAACCTTGCCATATACTACCTCTAATTTAAGGGTTTAAGTGGAAACTCTTTCTGGTGTATACACTGGGAGCAACTGGGGTTTCTTTCACTATTATTCAAAGCATTTGGTACTCACTCCCTTTCAGCAGTAGGATTCTGGGTGGATCCATGCCCACATCCTATGTGGCATGTTTGAAAGACATTTCAGCCCCTAGTAGTCTGAACTAAATATCAGTAACTTTAAAACCTAGAAAGGGCAAGCAAAAAGTGACAACAAATATCCACCGTATTGCTGCTGAGCTTGGCAACCCATCTTTATCCTCTGTGTTTTCTGGACTTTAGTAACAGTACATGGAGCTTGCATTGCATTTCCATGGAAGCACCTCAAAAGCACATTGCAAGCACCTCAATCAGCACCTTTAGAACAGGAAGAATTTCTATGTACTTTCTTGATTGATGGAGATCCAGACACCCTATAGAAGTTCTCCAAAGCACTACATGTTCCGTTTAAGGTCTTAATTCCCTTAGCCCTGTGACTATGCTGGTATGAGTAGGATGAATGAAAGGTCAGAAAGAAAAGGAGAGAAAGAGGACAGAAACATTAGGGCAAGCTTTTACTTCACTAACAAGTGAAGATAAAAGATGGAAGAAAAGGACAGAGACATCAATTAAGGGAAGTGATGGACTACTTGTAATAGGAAGCAATTCATGATATTTTGGGTTGTTCATTGTGGTTTTATCTGTTATCTTTCTAATGTGAATTCCTAGGTTCTTTCTGTTTCACAGAAGAATTGAATGCCAGGTACTTCAAGTGCACATGTGCTAAACTTCAAGCCTGTGAGACTGGTCTCACTGAAATCAACAGAATTCCTTGTGGTGTTTCAGATTAAGCATGAGTGCATCCTCTTCTGTGGGTAATGTAGAAGGGAAAGCTGGACGATGGATATCACGCTTTTCTTATATGTCTAAGGCTTGTAGTTTAACCTGAGAGGAGGAAGATTCCCTGACTGAAGAATCTCCTATTCAGTCCTCATGACATAACATGAGAAATGCCCTACAGGGTCACAGCATGGTCTGTGTCCACAGTCTGTCTTCAATGGGACAACAGAAGATGCTGTTTGGAGAAAGGCCTGCAAGCCCAGCCACATTTAGTGGTGCTCCCCTTACACTTCCCAACATCCACAGCTCTTGTAAGAAGGATGTCTGGGCGTGTGACCCTGCTGCCTTCAGAACCTGTTTATGGAGCTGTTTCTTGTGAATTTGTCTAACCCCTTTTCGAACTTGCTGCCACTCCCTGCCTCCACTGCCTCCTATGGCAGCAAATCCCCAAAGTTTACTACCTGCTGTGCAAAGAAATATTTTACCTCCTTTAAATCCATTTTCTAATAGTTTCAATAAGTTTCCTCTCATTCTGCTGCTGCAGAACTCATGATTAACAATTTCACCTTAGTCACACGCACCTTATCCACCATCTTCATGAAGATCACATCTCCCTCAGCCTTCTCATTTCCAGCCTGAAGAGATGCAATCTATTAGGCCTAGTCTCCAGATGAATTTCATAACAGTATAGTAAGTAGATATTAATAATTATTATGGCAATGAAGGTACTGCTTAAATGTCTGTGACCCAAGCCTGCAGTCCCTCTTCTTCTGAAGGTAATATCTGGAGTTAAGAGGACTGTCTGGGCCAATTGGTTTCTGCTAGGGTTCACAGTAGCTACCAGTTGCTAAAGAGGAATTATTTTCATAGTTGTTCTCTACTGATTTTTGCAGGTAGAGCACAGTCAGTGCAAAGACAGTGCTTTTCCGTGCTTCAAGCATCATTAAAAAAAATCACTTTGAAATTCTAGGTAAGGAAGTAGGCAGTTCAAAAGGAGGTGACAAAGATTTCATGCCAAATCCATAGCTGATATCACTGAGCACAGGAAATGTCCTAGTTTCTCCAGTTTACAATAGTTGAAGGCCTTCAATATATTTGTCAGGTAGCACTGTGCTCATATGGAGTTATAAGGCTATCATTACATAGCTTATGCTCTCAGCTAGGCTAAACTACGGATCAACCAGAGAATAATTTACTGACATTAAGGTTAGTGTTGTCTTGTGTTTTGATCACACATTAAAATTCTATTAGGTCTCAACTTAAGAAACAGATTTCTCTGCCCTCTCTCTCTCTTCAACTGCAGGCCCCTCAAATGGTCCTGTTTTCTGCAAACAAGACAAAACAAGGAAATGAGCTATCATCCCTGCCCTTCAATGAAGCACGTCCGCTGTCCTCTTGACAGGTAAATCTTGTGAATGTGTTCACCAGGGCTGTGATGTTATTGTTCCACATTCCTCTTGTAACAGCATGTGATCACAAGTGAATCTGAGATACTTCGGAGCAGTACAATAAAGACCCTGTTTGTTTGCTGCTGTACTGTCAGAGGGAATATTTTAGCACCTGATAGTACTGCATAGATTAGGCTTGAGAGGATGTCCATTCCTACCTAAAACAATAGCAATCTACATCTTTTCTATTGATGGCTTCTCCTTGCACTCTGTACCTGATTCACTTCTAATCAAGGCGGCATTGTATTGGTGCTGCATGTATAACCAGGAAGGTGAGTGGAGTGTGGATTAGCTTTGCTTTCATCTCCTACACTTTTTAGAGGACTAGCAAGATAAATTAGGGTTAGGATGCATACTAAAGGCTTTGAAGTACTTGTTAGTAAACAGAATTTTGATGTATCGGTACCTCACCAGAAAATGTTATGCCTTTCATTAATGAAACTAAACTAAATCTAATTAAACTAAATCCTGAACTAAATCTATTGCTTCTTATTAACTAGGTATTTCTTGAGATATGGCAAAAAGTAATTTATTTCAAAGAAAGAAGAATTATCAATGTTGTTATATGCATGCAGAGACAAATGAGTTCTCTGAAATGTCACCTGGAAAATGTTTTTCAACTGTGACATGTGTCTAGTGGCTTTTTTTTTTTTTAAATGAAACTATCTACGGTTTATTCTTAAAAACATAAATATGTCCATAATAGCAGCTGTTCTAGGTCAGACCAAGGTCTACTTTAGCACAGTATCTATCCCGTTTCTGGCAATGGCCAAGAGCAGATGGCTAAGGGGAACTATAAGAACAGGGCAAGCATCTATCTTATTTCCCTGAATGCTCTCCCAGCCTTCAGACATCTGAAGCTCTGGGATTTCCTGAGCTAGACATGGTTTCTATGTAGGTAGTAACCCTTTATGAATTTCTCTTCTTCTGGCTTTCTCAGGCTCCCCTTAAACTTGTGTAAGTGGCTTCCATCCAGAAAATCTTTGCAATTTCAACATATTTGAAGAGTTCTTTGGCTCAAAAATTTGTCTGCTTTTCCCCCAGTTATATCAGATGGCTTAATAATATAAGGTCATTAAATCTCTGTGCAAACCTTGTCTGCCCCATAGCTTTACTGCTGTGATGACAGCATTGCCACTACAAATTAGACTATGTACTGAAATATCTTTCCTAATGGTATTTAAAGTTGTTCATACTATCTATTTAATAGCTGGAAGAACATTCATACTATCCAGTTTTAGGCATCTAATTAAGGTTTCTTACTGGCTAGCTAATCTCCTTAGACTTGCTTTATATTCAGAGAGAGAGGTTCTGATACAGAATTATGTAAATCAGAAATGTAATGCAGTGCTCTGAATTGTCCTCTGGAGAAGCCAGCCTACTTCTGCAAAAGCAATTTATGGAGACTAGCTGAAGGACTTCAGGTTGCTTGGTGTGAATACTTCCACACATGACAAGAAGATACAATGGCTTGACTAAAAATGAACTATGTACTTTTCAACTGTAAATGGAGAGACAATTTTAGATAAGCAGAAGGGTCTAAACAGGAGTACGTCAAGATTGATATTATTGTGCTTATAAAACTGAAAATGAAATTTCTGCGGAACGCAAGAGATCAAAATCTTGTCTTGATAATTGTTATGTTTAAAGCTATTACATAAAATAACACAGGGAAAAGTAAAAAAAAAAAAAAAAAAAAAAAGGAGATTTATAAAGAATGATCTATTTTCACTGTCTTCCCTACAGCATTCACAGATTAAGGAGGTAAGAGGAAAAGTTTATAGAGGGAATATTTTTTATTAGGACAACTAAAGAAGTTGAAAAAAACAGGCAATCTTTCAGACACACAAAACTTCCAAGAGAAATCCCTTAGATGCCTCATACCTTGTTTGTTTTCTGGCTATGTTAATTGGTCTGTTTATTGGCTTATTTTTAGTAGGGACACTATTTATCCCTACAGAGTTGTATGCTACTCTTTCCTTTTCTCCAGCTCATTTCTCTCTCACCTGCCTGTTTTCTAATTACCATGCCATCTCCCTAAAGCCTAGCCTTTGGCATGGGCTGGACCATGAGAAAAACCCTAAGACTGTGTTGTAAAGGAAAAAGGAAATGTACTTCATCAGAAACTTCTGAAGCTTAATAGTCCTTCTACGTCCAGAGATAATTTGTGTCTCAGGCTGAGACTGAGGTAGGTGTCTAAATTGGGGGAGTGAATCTCTTCTTTGCTACAAGGAAACTTGGAGTAGATAACTATCCGTAGATGACTAAATTTTGAAGAGATGAATCTCACCCTTTAAGAGCAGGCACCTGTCCTCAGGGACCCTAGGGGTCTATATTAGTCCTATATTTCCTTGTACCTTAGTAAAAAATTATGAAGCTAAATGCCTATTTAGCCCAAGCAGGATTAGGTATCCAAACCTGAACTTTGAAGTTTTATGGTAAATGTTGAAAATTCATCCATTAAGAAAAGTAAGTAATTTTTCTTTAGAAAAAAATGGCTATTTGATAAATAGAAGTTAGGAGTACTTGACAAAACTGTCTAGCCCTTTTAGAGCATATTTGAATACAGTTTTACAATTACTGGTTGTATCAAAAAGATAAATGAATTCAGTGCTGTTAAAACTGTGTCCTTTAGGGGCAGTCATATACCAATATTCCATTTCAACAGAAATAATAAGAAATATCTGCATATGCTAGCAAGGCTTTTTGAGAAAACAGCTGTATGGAACAGATGCCAATGAATCTTGTTCAAAACAGCGTGGAGATTTCTAATTGTTATTTAGATTCTCTTCTTAGTTCATCTCTGATTAACTGATTAAATTAAACATCTATGCAGTGGGGACCAGCCTTTCTTCTTAATTTATAAAGACTACAGTTTTGAAATTAAAAACCTGAAAGTTTGGCAACTAGATAATCTTTTAGAAGTTGACATCTGCTCTTCAGAGGTAATATTGGTACATCTTTTTAAACAGAAGTAGTGTCTGTATAAGTATTTTAAGTACAATTTGAAACTCTAGCGTTTGAAAAAGCAACCAAAGTCACGGATATATTACTAAAAATTATATTCCATTTTCAGTTCATCTTGGGGGAGAGTTTTTGGTGCCACTTCTTCCTTAGTCGCTCATCCTCTTTCTCTAAATGCACTAATGATTTGAGTTCAGGGAGGGTGAAGGATAATGCTTTTGTACGACAGACCTGCTGGTCCGGGACACGTATTATTAGTCCCAAATTTCAAAAGATAGGAACTGCTGGTGGTGACGAATAAACAGTGAATTTAATACCAAATGTCCAGTCATACTTGCATTCAAATGAATGTGTTGCTCTCAGCTTGGACAATGGAACATTTTTCCTCAAAAGACTTAAATTTCATTAGTAACTTTTGATATATTCTGATAGTCACGTTAATTTTTACTCAGAGGAAGCTGCATACTGATCAGTATTGCTATCACTGCTAACACAGGAAGAAGTTAAATATATAATTTTGTATATAAATGTATAATTTTGTATAAAGACAGTAAACTTGATTGGGCACCTTCTGAGCCTTTTGGTTTTAAAACTGAAGTGCAGAACTCCACACTTCAAGTCAGACTTCTTGCTGAAGCGTGAATGTCACAAGTTTTATTCTCTTTTGGAAGCACAAGTTCATTTTGCTGTTATACTGTGGCTGAATTGCCACCTGAGTCAGGAAAGAAATTATTTCTAGGATGGAAATATAGCTGAAGTTGTTGATAATCAAAATGTTCAGCTATTTTACCGTGGCTGGCAGCCAAGGACTAAAAGACCTCTGCAGAAAAAAGGGGAAAAGGTAGCAAACTTACATAGCTAGAGATAAGAAAGAAGAAAGTTTCCAAAGACCTTATAATATGCTAAGATTTGACTATTTTCACAGAATATACTGCCCAGAATTTCCTTCCATAGACTGTAAGGCTTTTTGTGGAGTGGAGGCCAGAACTGATTTCTTTAGGAGATATTCACACAATTTACATTCAAGCACCTGCTCCGAATGGCTCTTGGAAGGAATCTATTATATAGGGACCCTAGGGAAGCTGTCATCAACAACCTAATTCAACACCTGAAGTAGGTTACATATACATAAATAGGTCCTTGTAAACTGGGGCTGGCCTGTAGGCCTCACTATAAGATACATAATAGCAAAAACCATATCTGACCTGCAGCAAAAATTCTGATTTTGTGCAAGAGAGGAAATTTGGACATTTATTATTACATTTTGAAAAACAAAACAAGTATTAGTCAAGTCCTTATTTTTATTTGTATTGTATAATATTGTTAAAATAAAATATAAAACTACTTGATGAAGTATCTGAAACAGAAAGGCATAAAAGTTCTCATGAGATCAAACTATGTCAGTTTTTGAGAATATATTATTGACATTCTTGTGAAATGCTTCAGTATCCATAAATCTGTATATTCTGTCACAAGTGATAGAAAACTTCTAAACAACTGGTGATAAAAGTTACTGGCACTTATCATTGTTATTGAACCCGAGAACACAGCATAATTCATTAAAAAGTGTCAGTCATTCTTTATAGAGAACTTAAACAATGCAGATAGAGTGATAATTAAATGAACAGCAAATCCCAGGGGCTTGAAAGATATCTGAACTCTGCTGCCTCCAAACAGAAGGCAACTTTAAGCTGAAAGCAATTAGGAAGGGACTTTCCCTTGGATGTGTTATTCTATAACTGGATCTTTCAGGGTTTCTTAAACTGTCTGCTCAAAATGTAATACCTGCCTTTTATGAGTACTACCACAGTGGCTTAGGTAGACTATGGATTTGATTCAGTATGTCCCTACTGCAAATTAACAAATGCGTTCTGTGATGCATTATCCAAATTGCTTTTGTTATACTTTGCATAGTAGGAAAATATGGAGGAGCTAGTTGTTTTACTTTCATTAATGAAATCCTCTTACGCCAGACTAAGAGCCACTGAAATACAACCTGCTCATCTTATCAACTGTTTATGTAGCATTTTGAAATGGTATTGTCAATCTTACACCTTCATATTTTTAGTGAGGTGACCTTCCTTCATACAGCAAAACCCCACATACATGGGTGTTAAGACACTGTAAAGTAAGATCCGTCAGAGTAAAGAAATCCTTGTCAATCTTATTTGAGATTCATCTAAAATAAGTTGTAGGAGGCCAGGTATTTATTGTCTTCATGACTTGCAGTCAAACATACTGAAGTGATTTTACCACATTCTTATGATTTTAATGTTTGATCTTAATTTTTTTTAAGCAAAGTTTCTAGTATGCTCCTTAGTTTTGTCTGATAGAGAATAGCGTGACTGGACTCTTTCATTGCACTACTCTTAACAGTTTCACAACTTCTGTGCTGAAACAATTTCACACAGAAAAACTAAGCCAGAACTAAAGCTTGGCCGACTAAGACATTGGCATAGATATTCCAGTGAATCAAGCTGAAGAATTCATGGCCCTGCCTTACCCATTCTGACTCTTTGCGGCAGGTTACCACTTCCCCAGTGTTAAATGGGTTATATACGTGTATCATACCTACTCCAGTACACAATCAGCCAATTTTGTTTAAAACCATATTTGCGAACACTTTAGGCTGGATCCTCTACTGAAATATCTGAGGCATCCACATATATTCTGTTTCACTGTTCCTATAGCACCACTCTGGCACAAAGGCACAGCCAAACAGCAATAATACCTTGTATCAACTGTAACTTTTGTTAAGTGCCAATGTGTTAGTGCTAGGCGAGCTGCAGAACTGGTTGCTGATGTTTGAAATGCAGCCTTCAGGTATCAAGTAATAGCATCCATCTGATTACAACTGCTCCAGTAACAGAGGTTGTCTAATGAAAGTCATACAATTTAGTCACCCTGGTTGCAGTTTCTGGACTGAGATTTTTCTGTTGTTCTAACAGCTGGTGATGATATCCAGGAAAAGTAGGTAAAGATATCCTGTCTGGGAGCACTGTTAGGAGAGAGGAAATAAGACAGTCCTATGATATTTGTGTATTTTAGTGGTATATTCACAAAATTCCTGATTTTGAACAGTTCAACTCATAAGTAGGACCTTAAAAATTGTATACATTTTAGCAGAGAAAAAACTGAAGAAGTCCCAGGAAAGGCTTCCCAGAAGAGCCATGGGGGCTGGAGCCCTCACCCCCATTAGCACCGCTTACTGCAGCACGTGTCACTGGTCATGTGAGTTGGGAGTGGCTGCAGGACTGGGCAAACCCATCACCACTGCAGCCTCTGCCACACCTGAAGAACCTCACAGCTTCCTAAATATAGCTTAGCTGCTCTTAATGATGTGAAAGGGTTTGCTTTCAGTTATCTTTTTTTTTTTTTTTAATAGAGCATATAGTGCTCTATTAAAATGTGCTTTTTAATGTGACTTTTAAGAAGGAACTGTTTTTCTCCATCTATTTTAGCTCAAACTTCTATATAATGTTTCTATTTAGTGCTTTCAAATGAATAAAAATGTGTTAGTAGAAGAAACCTTTATGTTTAATGGCAGGGGGTAAGAAAAGGAGAGGGTGGAAATCAATCTTTCCTGAAAACATAATACAGCAATAAAGGATACCCACTCTCGAGCACTGTTGGCTGCTTTATGATTTTTTTCTCAGTTCAAACAAAGCTGTATTCAAAACAAGGATAAACATATCAATGCTAATTTTATATAAGACTCTTCCTTGTATAGTAATTTCACCTATTCTATTCATATAGCAAAGAGCAGGATTTCTTTCATCTCTTCCTGCCATCTATGTTTTGCCATTTAGGCTACTACTTAATGTCTTTTGTTCTGGTATATATTTGCTAAAAGTGATAGATCATTCTGTTTATAATCTACATAACTGTCTATATTTCTGCCAGATGTCAGCTACTGTTCTTTCCTGTTAAAGTTCTCAGGAATATATCACAGTAAATAACTCAGTACCAAACAACAAAAAAAGGGATGATGTCTTGGGTTCCCATGTGAAAATCTCAGTATGAATGGGCAATATTTAAGCTTCATTCATAATTATGTACTAAGAAAATAACAAAAAGAAGGTGACTTCCATGGGGTAGGATTTCTCCCAAGATAGTCACACTGGTATCATTAGGTAGACTAGTTGGTTTTTTATACTCAGGATCCTGAGACATGGTCCACACTCCTGTCTGTTATTGCTGGTTGGAATGAGGGATGGTACTTCCATGGCTGCCTTGCTTACTTGCTTACTTACCTACTTGCTTAGACATCCCAGGAGGGTGTGACTGACAGCGGCTTTTCTGCCAAGAGATTTCAGCTGTAGCATTCATCAGCCTTCTATACTCAGTGCTATCTTATGGTACCCAAATCTCTATTTTTGTCTTATCAAACATAGAAAAGGCAGTAAACTCCCTTTCTTTTACTTAGGGTGAAACTAGGGGATGAATGACAAAAAGATATTTGTGACTTCATCAAAAGGATCAAAGTAACTTTTCCAAATTAAACTGTCCTCTGCTCATTTACTCTAACATTTGTTACTGTTTATCACAATATCATTCATTTGTTTTCAGCTTTTTATAAAAAAAAAAAAAAACAAAAAAGCCCAACGAAACAACACAGGAAAAATAATCCCTTTTTCTAATACCTGTCCACCCAAGTCACAGAAATGGTGGCCCATTTCAGATGGACAGTGATTCTGTGTATCATACCCACTGATGGACATTGGACCATCAAACATGGTCCATGTTCAACATCTGGTTAAAATTAAGTCTGCTTAGAACATTAATCTCATGCAGAATGTTATGGCCTGTTTTTCCAAGTGTTTGTGACTTTCTGTGATCTGCACCAGCTGTTTACTGACTCCTAATTGAAATTTTAAGGTGTTAAGTTCAACAGCCTCACGTGGCCTACCTGACTGAAAGTCCTCCAGTGTTATATTACCACAGGTTAGTTCAAGGGGGGATCCTGTACTATCAGAAAGGGAGCAGTTACCATGGCCTTTTCTGTAAGAACCTCTCAGCTCAATGTGTCTTTTTCTTACCTTCCATGGTTTGCAATATTCAAACATGATGGTCTTTCATATGTTGTGACAACAGTGTTTTTGAAGAGGTGTCAGAAATGTGAGTTCAGGCTGCAGACAGGAGGAGTAGTCCACGGGGTGTGTAAGAGGCTGGGAGAATTTGGTGACTCTGCTGGTGTACAGTTTCTTGTCCTCTTTTCAAAAAGTAAGGTAGTCCGAGCATCCTTGCAGAATGTTAGAGTGGTTTCTCATTAGGCATCTCACACTCCACAGTGCAGCCTTTGTCTTCGTTTGAGCGGGGAGGGCAGGTGACATAGCTGACGCTATAATGATTCGTAACGACTTCGTTTTCACTTCCTCATGGAAAGTTTGTGAATGCTGTTGTTTATTTTGTTACTACAGTTAGTTTTCAGTATATCAACACCCTTGCACTTTTCTCAAGCACTGAATTTCACTTCACTTCAAAACACAAAGCAATTTGATGACAAAAGCATTCAAGAACAGATTAAGGAGCCCCTTGGCTTAGAAGTAACCAGCAGGCACAGGAGATGGTGATACTGCCTCAAGTAGTGCACAGTGGGATGAAGAAATGCCTGGAGGAATTTTGTGGCTTCAGATCATTATCTGCTAAGTCTCCTGAAAGCTCCTTAAAATTCCAAACCAAATTCTGATGGCAAACAACATAGCCACTAAATCTTTCACCATACATTTTTATACCCCTCATTCAGCCAACTCCAGTCTTCAAGTAGCAGGAAAGGGGATTTAATCTTCCGCAGTAAAATAGAGGAGAGTAGAAACCACCCTGGGAATGGAAGATCATTCAGCATTTCATACTTTTTGGAAAGGCTCAGATTTATGGTCTGTGGTAGACTTAGCTTTGGTGGATTAACACCTACAGAGGTTAGCACCTGTGGCAGGGTAGCAGAAAGGAGGTGTGCCTGCACCTCGGCCTTTCTAATTCATAGTACAATACAGTGGTGCACATCAGCCTTCTCAGCAGTTTCAGAAAAGATTCTAAGAACTGGAATTGCTAAAGGGCGGGTACATGGTCTGGGGACAGTAATCTCTAGCGGATAGACAGGACAGGCAAAGTGTTGTCATATCTTACATTGCCACCACTGCATCCACTACAGCACCTCTGACAGAGTCTTTAACAGGGGAATTACAATGCTTAATCCAGCTGTTCAGATTTTTAAAAATTACATTTTTTGCTGAGATTTCTTCTGGTTCTGTAAGTGAAATAAGGCATATTTTTCAAACCATTTCTGTAACAGCACACAAGAGGGAGCAGGTAAATAGTTGTATCTGGTCTGAAAATGTTTTTTACAAAAGAATTCCAATAGCTATGATTCAAAACATGAAAATCAGCTTTTGTTTGACTTTTAGGAAGGCAACAGACAAGAATGAGAACATCAGGGAAGAACCCATAGTGTTTAGCCATTGGACTAAAGAATTTATGAAACGAAACCTATTTCGCACATTTCCATTTGCATAAACTTCTTTATTAAGATATTTCTAAAGTATCCTCCAAATAGTTAGCATAGCATCTTTCATTTTTTACAAGAAAGTCACCTCATTTGTCTTCCAGCTTGGTCACTTGAACTTCATTTCAATATACCATTTAATCGGGTATACTCTGTATTATGGCACATGTTCTAGAGTACCTGTTGCTGGATGTAATCTTATGAAAAATGTCCTTCAGCTGCTACTTGGAAAGGAAAAAGGATGTGTTTGTGGACAAGACTGAGAAGAACTGTCTCTTCTTGGCAAATCAGACATAGACTAGATTTGTACAGAGTATGTCTCTGTCTGTAGCCTAGGACTCTGCTACCAGTACACAGAGAAAAGTACCTGCAGAGGGCAGGTAAAGCAGTCAGATTTAATTAAAGGAAAGAAAAATTAGGCTAAACTTGATGCCTTCGAACCTATCACTTACTGTAAACAAAATGGCATTCTTTTCATGCTATAGTAGCATTAACTTTATATAGCTGCTATGTACATGGAGAGAGTTGTATGTATCACAAATGATAGCTGGCAGAGCTTTTTAAAAGCCTTGTTAGCTCTGACTTGCAGGATTTGTGGATACACTTTCAGTTAATTTATTTTGGCCTGCTCTTA
The DNA here is from genome assembly GCF_047370975.1 of Nipponia nippon. Classification (NCBI taxonomy): domain Eukaryota; kingdom Metazoa; phylum Chordata; class Aves; order Pelecaniformes; family Threskiornithidae; genus Nipponia; species Nipponia nippon. Next base: position 43,254,213 of record NW_028262290.1, on the reverse strand, counting down.
AACCGTACTTTGATGTTCAAGTAAGTGTAAAAATTCATTTTGAGCTTTAGGTGGACCAACCCAATTTTGCATTAGTTCCGATTTAATAAAAATCTCTAGATTGTGCCAGAAATTGTCCTAGTTTTGCTCAAAACCTGATGTAAAATTGTGCCAGATTTTGTCAGGCTCCACTAACTCTCCCATTATGGAAATGCCACAAAATAATGTTGCACAAGTTTGTTGCGAACGGCAGTGACGAGGAATTACTTTTAGACAAGTGTCATGCCATGAACCAAATTCTTCTCTCTATTACTTCTGTACAAACACGGTTAAGGTAATGGAATCAGATGATTATGAAACATGTAGAATTTAGCTCTATATGTTCTCCTCCCTAGTGTGTTTAGCAACCTAAAAAGTAGTTTATAAGTTAAAGCTACCTCCCAGTCTGGTTCTTTTGCCCCAGCGGTACTTATTCAACCCAAGAGAGGTCTCGCTGACCTTGGCAGCTCAGGTAGGTAATATATTTTTACAAAAGTGAACTTCTTTTCACCTTTCTCCAGCAGGAATAAGCTTTGACTCTTAAAAGGGACAAAATTATACAGTATTTGAGATGCATTTTCAGTCTTCTTGAGTACCGAATTTTTCTTTATGTTCCTATTGAACTGGTCAAGATTTTTTCTGATGAAACACATTTTTGCTTTCTAACTGAACAGAGGATGCATTCAAAGGCAAAGTGTTTCAGCCTGAGAAGGGGCTCAGAAAGGAACTTGTCTTCCGTCTTTTGACCAGGCATGTAGAAAAACACATTCATGGTCATTAAGAAATGCCCAGGCCTCTTCCTCCACAGGAAAGTTCAAGTTTTGCCAGAGTTTTAGTGTTATCATAAGTTCAGTTTTTGCACAAACCAAACCCATTATTTAGGGTGCTATCACAGTATTTGTAGTTCTTGCTGAATGGAGGTCTATTCCCTTCACATTTCTTTTTCAGATATCAGTTTTCCCATTTTGGGTACCTCCTTCATAATATAACTATTATTTGGAGAAAAATTTCTCCATCCAAACCTTCTTGAATGTTGCGGTTTCTGATCTGGGTTCACCCTCTGAAAGTGAGATATTGCTTCAAAAAAAGCAGTTATTGGTCTGGTGTGTGCAAAACACAAGTCAGGACCTCCCACCTCCCAGGTCAAGAAAATGGATTTGAAGTAGTGAAACTTCAGAAATAACAAATTGTCGAGTTTCTTTTATTAAGGCTTCTGAGCTGTTCAAATTCATATTTTTGTTCTACTCAGCAACTATGAGTTTTGAAAACTTTTAAAAAATAATGATGTCTGAGATTTGGGAGCTGGGGCTTTAAAAATCCATCTAATATTGAATGTTGGCTACACTTCTGAAATAAAAAAGTCATTTAAATTGCCTCTAATCTCTTTCTGATAACTCAAAAAATAATAACTAAAATTGTTTTCCTTGTCTACCTCTTGGATCTTTTTGCTGTTCCAGATTAATATTTCAACAATAGATATGAATTATAAAAGCAGTCTTCATATACTTCCTTTTTTTAATATTTGCTTATTTATATTGCTGAGTGGCTCTAAGGTACTAAGATCTATATAAACATAACAAAAGAGATCCTCTGTCTTAAAGAACGCAGTATCAAAGTATGGGAGACAAGGCAAATAAGCACTTATGTTTTATATGAACATGAGCCAGCAGTGTGCCCAGGTGGCCAAGAAGGCCAATAGCATCCTGGCTTGTATCAGGAATAGTGTGGCCAGCAGGACCAGGGAGGTGATAGCGCCCCTGTAGTGGGCACTGGTGAGGCCGCACCTCAAGTACTGTGTTCAGTTTTGGGCCCCTCACTACAAGAAGGACATCGAGGTGCTGGAGCGTGTCCAGAGGAGAGCAACGAAGTTGGTGAAGGGTCTAGAGCACAAGTCTTATGAGGAGTGGCTGAGGGAACTGGGGTTGTTTAGCCTGGAGAAGAGGAGGCTGAGGGGAGACCTTATCGCTCTCTACAACTACCTGAAAGGAGGTTGTAGTGAGGTGCGGGTCGGTCTCTTCTCCCAAGTAACAAGCAACAGGACGAGAGGAAATGGCCTCAAGCTGCGCCAGGGGAAGTTTAGGTTGGATATTAAGAAAAACTTCTTCCCTGAAAGGGTAGTCAGGCATTGGACCAGGCTGCCCAGGGAAGTGGTTGAGTCCCCATCCCTGAAGATATGTAAAAGATGGGTAGATGTGGTGCTTAAGGACATGGGTTAGTGGTGTCTTGGCAGTGCTAGGTTAACGGTTGGACTTGATGATCTGAAGGGTCTTTTCCAACCTTAACAATTCTACAATTCTATGATTCTATATGGTCAGTCATAGTTTTGGTACATCACCAATAGCCATTGTTGGCTGGCCACACTTCACGGGCATCACAGCAGGGATGATACCTCCTTTACCTTCACCACTTCATTCCAGCTTCACACTTCCCACCTTTCTATTACTTGTCTCAATGATACCTTCTATCTGTTATTTTTCTCCAATCCTTAGAACTCTCTTTATTTTCAAATTAAATTTCTTTTTTAAACCCAAATACTTCTCCAAATCATTTCTCAAATTCAATGTATCAGTGAAATCTTAGTGAAAATGCCAATAAGCAACTGCTGCCAAAAAAATTACCAAAACCTACCAAAATGAAGCATATGCAACAAAACCTTCCTCTCCTATATGCTGTCTGACTTGTGTTCTCGCTTTACTCGGTTGTAACCTCCTCAGAAAAAGCTATTTCCCTTCTCCTGCATTGCACTGCTTTGAAAAATAGATTGACAGTGAACAAACAATCCAGCAGTCTATGATAATACTGCTGGATTTAACAGAAAAAGCAAATTGTCCAAAGTGTGTAGCCTCCTCAAGAAGGCTGGGACTCTGCATGGTCTTACTGAAAAGTTCAAATGTTTCTATATTTCCTTTTAATGAATCTCTTACTCATGGAAAGGCTTCCTTTGAGTTGCTCTAAAAGTGGCCCCAGAAAATAGGAAACTAATTATAGTCCTATAGTTGGAAAAAAAAATTTTAAAAATTACAAAAATTAAGGAGTCAGGTTGGATTTATGTTCTTTGCTTTTCTCTTCGCTGCTGATGCTGCTTTTCCTATAAAAAAAGAATTATAATAACCAGTTTACAGCTCTTACTTTTGCTGTAGATTGGATATTGGTTGTTATTCCATAACTTACAAGAGTGCAGTTGAGCAATCCCACCAGTTAATTGGGAATGAGTTTCTCCGCACCTAGTTGGGCCCAGATCCCAAAGCTTGTGCCCAAGTTTACTATTGTGAGTAATTGTATTTTTAGACAGTTTTTTGGAGCTGGTACTATTTTTGATATCCTGCTTTCATTAAAGTCAGTGGGCACCGGATTGCACCTTTTATGTTTTTAGACAGCCTTGTACAATAGTAAATTGTTTGGCTTCCATTTAACTATATATAAAAAATAGTAGCAACAAAATTGAAGTCTCTCTGTGCCTGAAAGTCATAGCACCGCTGGGATGTGCTCATATATTTTTACATTTACTGACTTTAAGGTTGCATAGTTAAGTCTAGAGCTAGTGGGGAATATTTGGACAGAAAACCTTTTAAAAAAAAAAATACTGATTTTTACAATCAGAGGAACATGCAAAATTCTATGAAATTCACAGTGGGACCAAGAAAGACACTAGAGCACTCTGGGGTACTTGGTAACCCCTGAACAAGACAGTAAGAAGAATAAATGAGATCTAGGACAAATCTTAGCACTGTCTGATTCAGCATCATGATTACTGGCTCTGATCTGGACCTGTCCTCTCTTCATAGCTGTCCTACCAGGCATCAGCTATTCTAAGATGGTCTCTTTCAGCATCAGTTGTTTTTTAGAGATAACATCTCAAAACTACCAAAGGTCAGATTGCTAAGTTCCCTCCAACCCGCCTCCCCCCCCCCAGTATAGGTGAACAGCAGAGTAGGAACTTCAACCTCAGTAGGTAAAATAGTGAGTGAATGAACACCCTAGCAGGCAAATGGCTCTTCTGCTGTTTGTCTTTCTCATTTTCAAAGGAAAAATGTAAAATGTCTTTATTTCATCACAGGGTGGAATAGGAAGAAAATGTAAATCCCCTCATTTCACAGGACAGGAAAAACACTTGTCAGCCCACTTTAGCTGGACACCCTAACCTACTTTGAAAACCTTTGGCGGTGCAATACAGAGCAACAACCCTGGACTTTTCACTGTACGTGGCTCTTTTACAAGCCAAACTTTGTAAGAGCTTTCCCTTTCTCCTTAATGTGCTCTCTGACCTTTTTCCCGTGGGGCAGTATATTGGGAAACAGGTGATGTTTGGAAACATACCAGCGCAAACTAAACCACTTGGATTCAGCTCTGGCATGATGGATCAAAACCAGTATTAAAGCCATTTCCTTTGGTGTGCCCAGGGTCAAACTGAATTGCTATAAACAAACTGGTCTGCATCCCAGAAGAAATGTTTATGTGAAATAGTACTTTCCCTGTTGCCTTCCCCTCCTTCCCTCTTCCCCTTACCAAGCTGCTAGAAGCAAAAGGCAAACACAGCAAACAAAGATTTTTTTTTTTCCAGTAAGTTTAAAGGGACAGTAGCTGGGATTTTGCACTTGCAGCTGTTTATCTTTGGAAAATAGCGCAGTTGTTACATAGCCTAAATACAAGAGGCTCTGCTGCTCCCTTTGCTGTTCGGTCCTCTCTCAGGCCTGATAGTGCTTCCTTCCTGACCTTTCATGGCTTCCTGCCTCCAGCCTTATCGCGGCAAAAAACTTGACACTGTACTGGCTGTGCCACTTCGAATGTATTTAAATTCTGTAAATGGAAATATCCTTACTTTTACATTTACAAACAACTATCATCTGCAGATCACTCAGTAATTTCCTACTGATTCTTATTTTTTTCTTTTAGATATGTTATTTGAAATAGATAAAAGAAGAAAAAAAAAAGGAAAAGAGGAAAGGAAAACTCTCCTGTTTCTTTTAGGCTCACTTTTCTGCAATCTGAGAATCCATCTCTCAGGATACTGAAATCAACATTGCAACTTGAATAACTTTAAATTTAGCAACTTTAACAGCCTTGTGTCAGTTTAGATCAGTTGAGGAATATGTCTCCTTGACCTAAACACTTTAAAAGGAGAATACTGCAGAAGTTCAGTAGGTAAAAGAAATGAAGGTGGTGCATCAAAATCCAGTGTAATTGCACTCCCAGTGCAGCAACAGAATTCTCCACTTGCAATGCTGTTTTTCCCTGATGCTTTCATAGGAACTAAAAAGTGCAATACCACAAGCCTTTATACCTCATATGACTGTAGGGATGTCAAAAGAATGATTCTGCTGACTTAAGTTGACCAGACCCAGCTGTGCAGACTTGAATAATTATTTTAAATTAAAACACTGGATTTGCTAAAGAGAAGTCCACCTCATACTCTGCCCAATTAGCCTCAAAGCCATGTAGAACAAGTTAGCAACACCTAAGTGTAAGAATAATACATTGTTCATATATTCTTAAGGTGAAAAATGTTTTTTACAGAACTTCTCATGCATATAAAGACCATTTTATTATCATAATTTAGGGTTAGAGGAGACTATTAATTATCACTAATCCAAACTCTGGCATTCACAAACCTTAAACATCATCAGCTTTCCATTTGATCACAATCATAAAGGATTCAGCGTATTACCATGACACGTACTCCAATGGGTAAATTAGGAAAGCATTCCAACTATGTTAAGTTCCATCAGTTTCCAATCACTGGAACATCTTGTGGTTCTCCTGGTACACTAAAGCACTGTCTACTATTGAAAGTGTATTCCTTTTGTACATATTTGTAGCCAAAATACTTCACTGTCCCTTGGAAAAATTCAGTAGATTCTTTTTTAGTCCCTTTCTCCGAGGCCTAGTTTCCAACCTCAAATTATTCCTGCACTTTTAAAAATTATGTCCAAATCGTGAATGTATTTTTCTGAAGTGTAATCATCAGAACTGGACATCATATTTGAATAATGATTTCCTTAATACCATACACAGAGGTGATATTACCACTTTATTCTTATATAATGCTCCCTGCTTATTTGTGGATTTCTGTGTTGTCTTGGAAGCTTATATTTCAGATAAAGTAGGCTCAATTTTAAGATCCTAAATGGGGAATTAATATTCAGTAAAAATTAGATCTGCAGTATTATTTTGTTAATTTAATCCAGGATTTGCAATGTCAAAGGACTAATTTCTATGTTTATCTGTATTAGGAAAAAACTGGATTGACTCCACTAAAGTCAAATGTGTTAGTCTATAAATGTGTTGGTTAGGTATAAATGAAAGAAGAATTTGTTCAATTAAAACTCTGCATCAACTTCTCTACGATCATCTAATTAAATGAGTGTAAATTTTAGGGGCATCTTAGACTATATCAACATTATTTTGAATTTAAAAAAAATTAGATCTAATTGGTTTTAGAAAATTGATTGTCTTGACATCAATCAGGCAAAAGAATCAGAAAATACTTAAAGGATGGTAGCAAGGTTAATTAAATAATTGCTTTAGACTTAACTGAATTCTTAAAATTAATTTTTATTAAATCAGTTTAATTATTTGGAAAATAAGTCTCATCAGATATTTGATAACTTTTTCTTGAGCTATAGATTTGCTGGACAAAAATACCTATTTTTATATTATATGTACCTCATATCATCCCACATGGAATTTTGATTTTTTTTTTAATTATCCTTATACAAATTCTCTATAGCTCATATTCAGCTGAATAATTTTAGTTCATTAAGAGTTTTCAGTAAATCATTCTACATGGGAATCCTCCTCCTATCACATAATTTTTTGGTCTTGGTAATTTTGAATGCTTGGGTTTGGTTACGTTGATTTTAATAAAAACTGTATGTCTGCATACACACACATGTGTATGAGTGTGATTATATCCCTCTCTGCCTTCTTTTTCTGTATCACTTTTTGATAGTATTAGCTAACAAATATCTCTAGGGAAGAACTGTATTTTCCCCCATTTGTAAAGGTGCTATGAGACTTGTGGATGCTATTGAAATATGAATATTATATGGTAATAAGAGACAATGAGTGGATTTATTTAACAGCCTAAGGACAGGTGCAATCTACCAATGTGTGTGATACAGCAGATTGAACTGGCATCTCAACCTCCCTTCAGTTGGCAAAAGAAATAATTCCTGAGTGGGAGTTCCCCAACAAATCTTTCCTTAGCAGAAAAAGATAACAATACTTCAGAGTCATAACCTCATCCAGTTTAGGCATAGCCTCCTTCCTGATTAGTCAGTTGGAATATTGTAATCACTGACGTCATGATAATGATGAAAGAAGAGTATCTGCATTAAAATACCTAGACAAATGGTCAATCCAGAGATTGGATTCTCTAAAATCAAACCTTTCTCTAAACAATATTGATTCTTTTCACCCAATTTTGCAAATAAACTACCGACATCTTAAAAAAAAAAAAGGAATGTGCCTCTCATATCAAAGAAAAATTGTATTGAGTGGCTTAAAACCTTCCATGCTCTCTTAAGTAAGCCTATCTCTAAAGTGTCAAAGCTTGAAGTTTTCCAGGAACTCTTGCAACAGCTTGGGGGATAAGGTTAGAATGAACAAGCACCATTTAAATGGAATCCCATTTATTTCCACACTCTGTAAGCATAATTCCTAAGTGATCCTTATTAATGCCACACACACTTTTTGACCAAAGTTTCTGGATTTTGATTTTGGTAATATAACATGAATGTGTTGCAAGGTTTGATCCAAAAAAAAGAGAGGGAGATAATATGATAATCTTTTAAAACAATCTAAAGAGTAATATAAAATGTATGCACTGTCTGCTCAGACTAGGTATTGAACATACCTGTCCCATCACTGTGCCCTGCTCTAGTTTCCAGTTGTCACTTTTAGCTGTGTAGTTGTATTGTGACCTCTGGATCCCAAGGTTGGATACAGTATGAGAAGAGAGACTGTATGATTGGTCCTCCTCCGGGTTTGTGCCAGATGAATGGATAGAAAGGGATGAAAAATGAGGAATTTATGTCTACCCATGCACTGGCCAAGGAAGATGAACTTGCATCTGGGTAAATATATTGTTCTTCACAGAAAAGCATTTCAATACAAGCTTAAATTAGAATGTTATGGCCTTTGTATTTTGCATGCTATGCCCCTGAAAAAGTCATGCACAGCTTTTAATGAATAGTATAAATGAGTCTTTTTGATACAGGCAATTTGTTTAATTAACAAAAAGTCGCCATACTCTTCAGAGGTTATGCTGACAAAAGAACCATGCAGTTAGATTCTCTGTTCTTATCCATCCAGCTGGTTATATAGTACCCATCACTAAAGTATCTAATAGCTGCATAGCCATTCCTGAATTTTATTTTCATTATATTCTCATGAGGCAGGGGAATAATCCTCATTTTAGAATAAACATACAATGATTCACTGACTTTCTATTGAAGGTTAGTACAATGAAGTGTCATTTTTGATAAGGCACTATTATGAGAGACCGTGAAGCTAAACCACATTATGAACCATGGCAGTTGCTGCTAGCTGCTGAAATTAGACTACTTTACATATCTTGCTATATGGGAGTGCTTTTAAAAAATCTGGGTCCTGTTACAGGTACTGTACTAAAGAATTCTGGAATTTGATAAATTTATCCTGTGATGTATGCTAGTATTGTATCTGCTAAAGGAGGAGTCTTTCTTGTAAGACCTTTCTTCCAAAGCAAGAATAATGTTTACAATCAAATGAGTGGTTTTGTACAAACGTCTGTGTATTAACTCATTAGACACAACAGAGTCCTATAAACCAAGGTAATTATCACATTTGCAAAAGCTAGGTAAGGCAAAAGGATTTTGAACTGCTCTAAAGAGAGCATTTCAGGTGACAGTGGCTATTTAGGATAGTTCATGTCATAAGGAATAGGACTGGAATTAATGTGGACTTTTTTCATGTCTTACTGTACTTCCCTCCAAATACTTATTAGTAGTCTTACCCTGTGCCAGAATTCCTTGAGTTTATTAATATTTCCTACACATTGTGTTTGTTTCTGTTTTTTAAAGTTATTGCCAGATTATAGCCTGTCTGTGCCTGATAGTGGTTGTGTTTGTATATGAGCACAGGGTCATCTGATAACAAATTGTAGCACTGTGCGATAAGCAATGTTTAAAATGGGTACAAGCCAGAAACCTATGGCTCCCAGTATACTTTTAGAAAGTCCCATCAACAAAAGAAAGAGTTCAAGGTATTTCGGAAAAGGTCATTGATTACAACCAACTTCATGATCGTTCTGGATGTGTTCCTTCCTGCAGAGACATAATTGCATTTCTTTTACAGTAGAACTTATTTTCAGCTTTGGGCAAGGACAATTGCTTTCAAACATGATTTTGATTCACATGTCCCAGTTTAAGAAAGTTGTTAACTCTGAGTCAGTGGAGTAACAGTAATGGCCATGAGATCATGTTTGGGCCTCTCAATTTTAAATTTATAGCATAGCTGAAAAGCAGTTACCTTGCAGAATGCTGACCTTGGGTTTTTCCAGGAACTATTTATTATACTTAGAGTATCTTCCAACACAGGGACTTTTCCCTGTCTTTTACTGCAGGCGTTCATGCATCTGTGTAATTTCCCTTTTTCACTTTCAGCTGAAGTACAGCATTTTCTGCAAAAATCACGACAGTTGTAATCCAAGTCAGTCTGTGATCTCTTTGGGATCCTGGGAGAATTGGATAGCTTCTTTCTTCTGCCTTCTTTTGAACTGCATTACATGTACTGGTGATAAATATTTTGAACCTAACTCACAAAGGCATATGTTGTCATATTTCCTAGGTATTACAAGTTTGTACAAAAGACAAATGTTTTTCCTAAGCATGTCTTTTATCTAAAATGTGCATTTATCTGTAAGGCTGTGGTCTTACCAGCAGGTAGTGGGTGCCTCAGGCTTGTAATATTTGGGGTTACATCCTTGTTTGCGGCTAATCTGGTGTTAGCGTGATATCATGACTGTTGTCCTAGATAGGAGTGGAAGTAGTTTCCAATGTGAACTGGAGCAATATAAACCACATATCAGATGCTTTCAGAGACTTTATGCTCACTGTAAACCTTCATGACATTAGATAAGTCTTCATCTACCCTGTTACAGTGCTTGTGCATAGCCTACGAGGATTGAGGCAAAGGATGTTGACTCAGTACTTCATCTGCCCCAGTTCCTCTTCGTTAATTGAAGACCTCAGTATTTTGTTTTGTTCCTTCTTTTTTTTTTAATCTTGTACATTAGAAGTCAATCTGTTTATTAGCAACTTTACTACTCCACCCTGAAAGAAGGTGTTGACCTATGTTTTTGATAGTCAGTGGGGAAACCCTGTCATGCTACAGAAAGTTAGTTCATCCAGAAAGAGGACATGTTATAAGACAGAGTTCTTAGCTTTTCTTTTAAAACGACAACAGTTTCTGCAGATATAAGTTTTTTCATCTTCCTTTTAGTTAAATTTTACTATGACTACAGGAAAAAAAAGAATTGTGATTTTATTGGGTTTCTGAATTCCCGAAAGCATGGGTAGAGGCTTTAATAAGATTCTGTTTATTTAAATAACTCACAGCCACCAAATCTTTTTCAGATTTTTTTAGAAAATTATACTCCTTTCAAGACATTGGGATGGCAAGACTGCCAACAGATTCGTGTCTGACACTGTGCTGTATTTCACTGTTTAGAAATAGACCCTCCCCTGTCCCAAGTGCCATACAGTGTCACAAAAACTGTAATGCTTTTTTTTCCTGCACTAGCTGAGTGATGACCAAAGGAATTGCCCAAATCAGAAGAAATACAGGGAGCACAACAGATGCGTTCTTCCAGTAATGCAACTGGAAAGAGGAGGGGAAATGCCAGTAGAGGCAATGCCTGCACCTCCGTCTACAGTGGCGAGCAGCCCTGGCCTCTGGTCTGAAGGGAATATTCTGTTCTCCTTACAAAGCAAAGCAAATTTCATCCTCCCAAAACAACCAGGAAGATCTACAGATATGGCATAATTCAGGGTTTATTAGAGTCAAGGGGAAGACTCACACTACCTGCAGGACAATAATAATACACAATCTACTTTGAAAGTATTAAACCACTAGTATTACACATTCCTTTTTTAAACATTTATCTTGTGCATTTTGCTTATATGCTTCAGTGTTAAATTACTGCGTATCAGGACCAGTTGCTACAGTTTCCTCTGCAAACTCCTTTTTTTCTTCATTTCTTTCAAAATAATGTGCCATCCTTCCAACATAAACACTGAGGGGAAATAGATGAGTGGGTACGTAATCACAAAACTATCTCAGGCAGCAGGCTTCTGAAATGTGTTAAAATCCCAATCACAAAAACCTTTTGCTCCTGCCAGTGTCTGATGAATATCCTTGCCATTTATGCTCTCTCCTGGCCACTTCCCTTGAAATACTTGAAATATAATTAGCTTTTTTAAACATAGTTTCCTATAAAACAGCTGCAGTCAATGTGCAATTGTCCAAAAATAAGGTAATACATTACACATAATATCCAAAAGGATTTATGCTATGTTGTGCCTTTGTTAACTGAAAGCCAAGTGTGAAATAAAATAAACTTTATATCCTATCTTTTTTTTTAATTGTAGGGAAAATCTCAGGAATTTCTGTTGTTTTTTCCTCCATTGAAATATTTATGACAAAAAGAAAGGCGCTGGGTGCCAAATTTTTAAGTACCTATCTTAACATGGTATTTTTATAACAAAATTGAATTAGAAACTTCCCACAAGATCAATTTTGTATTCCAATAGTAAATTTGGAGGAATGTGTACAAAAAAAAGAGGTCAAATCCCAGATTTAAGCACAAAAGTCAGGCACCTTTGACCCTTCCTGTGTATTAGTGTTCTTTTTACGTCATACGACAGCATCACTTTTAATCAGACTGCACATTTTAATGCACTGGGCAGAGAAGGGAACCGTTCCTGCTCTGCTCGGTGATTTGGCAGCTGCTGCTTGCAAGCGGCAGCTGGGCCTCTGGCGATGGATGGCAGCATGCAGCCCCATCCTCCCAGATTTTATTTACTCGCAAAGAGGTGATATGGCCTGGTTTTTAATGGCCAAGAGGCCCAGGGTGAGCAAGATCAGTCAGTTAGTCCTGTCTGCTTTCAGTTTGGGTTGTATTTCGGAGCAGGCAGCAGGCGGCCAGGCCCAGTCCACGCCTGGAAGTGCCTCAGCGGTCATGGCTGGTCCCTCCTTCCACCCTCAGCAGCCACTGGTGGCTGGGCCACTGAAGACCTCCTCTGAGTAGCGGCTCTCTGAAAAGGTCTGCCTTGGGGGAAAAAGAGGCAAAGAAAATGGAGGACGAAGATTGATCCCAAAGGGAAGCAATGGTGGGGCGCTGGGGAGATGAGAGCTCTGACGCTGGCCAGGAGGTCAGAGGAGAGAGTGGCCCTTGGCGCCTGCGTGCTGACAGGAAAGATTCAGTCGCTCTCCCCACAATGGAAGGTTTTTGCACATTTATGTTGTTTTTCTGGATTTGAAAGGAGTTCGCTCAGAAACAACGAGACTCTTAAGCATGATTAAGCCGGTGAGGCCAGTCACGTGGCTGGTGCCTGTGAAGAAGAGCAGGGGAAGACCTCTGCAAAAGCTTCCAGAAGGAGGTGCGCCAGGAAGGTGAGTCTGACCCGGCCATTCAGCCGTGCCCCTTTCTGCCCGCCACAGAGAAAACGCGATTTCTAAGGAAGCGAGGATTTTGTTTATAGTCTCTTCTGTTGTAGTTAGGGAGAGGGGAAAAATCGTTTCATCTTTCATGTAGCCAAGACACAGGCTGTCTTTCCAAGAGCGCCATGAAATTCTCCCATAGCAGCACATCCAGCCACCCTCCACAGGGCCTTGTTAACAAGAAAGAAACAAGGCCAAATACACTAAAGTCACCTTCTAAGATGCTGAAAATAGGTGTTAAGTGGCTTCCATATTGTTTTAGGAATATAAATATGGTTGTAAAAACATTCTTGTATAAACAGTGTGCCATAAGCATTTGGTAGAGAAAGTGGTTATCGGATATGCTCTATTAAGAAACATCTGTTGCCGATGTTTTAAATCCTGTTGGTATGTACGAATTGGTGTCAGATCGGCCTCTTTGTGGTGCAGATAAATGCTCTAAAAGACACCAAAATTTTTGGTAACTTCATACATGTTCTACTTCTGCTGTCAGGAAAACTTGAAGAACAGTTTTTATAATTAAGATAGTTTCCTAGCCTAAATTTTCTCATGGATTATAATGCTAGAAGGTATGATAATCTAGTTTGAACACCTATAAAACACATTGTGGGTTTTGCTCATTTGGGTATTTGTTTTAAATTATGATGTACTTCCAGATAAATATAATAATGAAAAATTAAATCTGTGTAATTTATGTGCTGACAAGGAATGACAAGAAATTAACAGGATGGCAAAATTGCACAAAAAATTTTTAGACAGTGAAAACTATGCAGGACCATCTGATTTTTTTTCCTTCCACTCTCCACTGTCACATTCTCCTTCCCGTTGCAAACTCCTTCCTCCTCCTGCCCTCTACGTTGTCTTTGCAGTTGACCCATAAAAATACTGAGCCAAGAAAAACCTTCAGATTTCTTTCTCATAAAAGCTGAAACTGTAGTCCCTGGAACAGCTTTCACTTTCTCAAGATAAATATAGATACTCTTTGATTTTTCTTATTATACTCTTTAATTTTTTATAAGGTTTCAAACTACCATTTGCCATAGTTTCACTACTGGTTTGTGACACACGTATATCTCTACTTTTAATGTATATCAAAGGGAGTACTGTAAGGCTACAAGCTAATACGTTCCTTGAATTTCTTCTCGGAAAAGCTTTTATCTCTGTCATTTGTAGCACGTACACTTTGTAAATAAACTGGAGTTTTCACTTCCCTGCTTTGTTATTGAAAGCTATGATTTGGAACTGGAGCCATTCTGTCCCTCTGTAAAAAGACACTTGTTTATGTGTTGTCTAGAATATTGGGGCCTACTTGCCAGAGGATGTACAGTTGATGTGTCATCTCAGCACAGCCTATTTTGTCTGCCCTTGCCCTGTTTTAAACAGTTGAGTTGAGAAATATTTTTTTCCCACAGCAGGTTTCTGCTAGCAAAGGAAGATAACATGACTTTATGCTGCTATTCCGATCCACTGTAATAAACTCCTTGGTTTCAGTTCTGGATTTTCTCCATAAAACTGATAGCCTCATTTGGCATTACGTCTTTCAAGACTACAGTTATTACCTGATTGAAATTTCTGCTTATAAAGTTCATTTGATCTGAATTCTATAATACATGGCGTATTGAAAGTGCATAACATCTTACTAGTTACTGGAAGCTAATAATAGCTTGGAAGTACTTTGTTTTGGTGGGAACGTTGGTTGCTTATCGGGTGACCTATAGAAAGGTGGCATTTTAGTCCTGCAGGAATATGATCACTATCTCCTTCCTACTTGAGGCTGCTTATGATTTTGGGTCTATTAATGAAATGCTGTGATAACACAGACCCTTCCTCTGAAACAACATTACTAAAGTAACACAATAAGTGAGAGAATGCTATTTCAGGTGTAATAACTGTGTTTAATTTGCCCTCTTCTGTAGGCCTGACATTCATAGCACAATTAAGGTGAAAATGAAGGTTAGGAATCTTCTTCCGCTCAGCTTAGGCCTCATGTGGGCCTCAGTCTGAACCTTTAGAGAAGCAGCTGCAGCGAACCATTACACAAGCCTTCAGAAGAAGGGCTCTTAGAAAATGGCATACTACCAGCATGGTAATTGCACTGACACTAATTCTGTATTAGATACCACATGCTCTTCATGGCACATAAGAATCTGAACTTTGAAAACAACTGTATGTTTTCTGTAAACAGTGAAAAATATGTAGAAGGATTTAAAGTTAAAGATGTATTTCATCTACCCCAAGTATTCTTCAGTAGAATTTGCAGGACAAGTCAAATCATTTGTGAATCTTCATATCGTTAGAAGTGATGAGCAAAACAGCTACATCATAAGGTTCACAGAAGAGTCCCAGGTGAAAACAAAAGATTAATTTTAAAAGTGTCTTGCTATACAGTGATTATGACCTACTAAACTGTAAACTTTTTATAATAAAAATTCTTTATTTTGTATTTGTACTAGTTCTCTCACTTGGCCTCTCAACAGGTCTACTAAGTGCTGCTACCTTATGACTAGAGATAATTATTTAATAAAATCCCGGTATGATTTCACTGTTTTTCACATTTTTTCTACCTTACTGGAAAGTGATTTTCACATTAAAGTGTTTGGTTTTCCTTCAGCGGGAGGAAAAGAAAACACCTTATAAGAGCTTTGTTTTCTCTTTAAAAATACATATATAAAACCAAAATGTTTTGATGACATTTAGAAATAACTATATTTCACTAAAATCACTCATGTTCAGTTGACCTGTCATTTAAAAAGCACTGCTTTCATTTTGACGTAATTTTGAAACTGGGTCTTGTGCCATGAAGCAATGTTAAATCAAGAGGAGGCATATTTTAAAGTGACAGGTATAATTTCCAAACACAGCCTCATTGTTCTAAATTAAATAATTATCTGAGGACGTAACCTAGCACTTTCTAATGTGATCTTGCTTGATAAACTCTCTCAAGCTGTAAAGTCAACACCTAAGAAAAGTCCTTTTCTTAGCGCCTTAAGATGTGTTTCACTTGGAATAGTTATTGAGGAACACACTGAAAAACAAAAGAAGACTAATTCTAACATTTCCTTGGAGAGACTGTGCTGGTAGCATTCCAAAACCAGAAGTGAAGGAGGCTTTGGTTTTCTGTAGTTGAGAGGCAAATAGTCATGAGAGAAGTGATGGCTTGCTTTTTGTGGGTCCTCTTGTGAGCACCTTTGGTTAGCTCCTCACATGAGGAGCCTCTGAGATTATTTGTTCAGATAAGTGATTTTCATGGTACAAAATCACATATTTTACTCTAATATATTAATCTTTCTATTTTTACTGCTTGAAAAAGTAAGTGTTGTCCCTGTATTTCTAAATCCCTTTACCTGTATTTCTTTTATGAAACACTGATTACTGTGACAACTCCAGTCATGGCTGCTGCTATGATTAGGCAGGACACTGGTGGTCCTTAATCAGTTTTGTTGAGCTAGGAGGGATTTTCTTTGCAGAACAGATTTGCTGTCTCCTAAAGTACTCTCATAATTTTGCTTGAAGTTAATTCCAAGGATATCAGTTCAAGTTGCTCTTTATCAAGATTTGACCTGAGAATGCTTAGCAGGAAAAAAGCCACATAAAAAGAAAGAAATTTGTCATGATGGGAGTTTTTTCTAAATGGGAACAGGTCTAATTGCATTCAAAGAACCTTGGTGTATTTTAAAGTTTCCTCATTTGCACTGGGTAGGGCAATGTATCCTGTCCTACAGCAAGTAATTTTGCATACAGCTAGGCTAGGAGATTCTTTAATATTTTTAATTGCCTGACTTCTTTAATTGAACCTGGGAAACCATGTAAAAACTATAGAAATAAGCACATTGTTTAGCTGATTACTAAAAGGGATGCTTGCAGTCTCAACCCCCACAAAATTCAGTGTGAATTTGTTAAGTCCCTGCCTTATCTACTTTGCTTTCTTAACATTCATTATGTTTGTGACTGGTCTGAAAAGGGAGTGTTAATAGCTCAAGTACTACTTGAAGACAGTGTCCAGTGTCGCTAAGTGAGAAGAGAGACTTGTCTTCTGATCCTAAAGGTGTGGGTCTGGAAAAGAACAGACTCGTCCTTAGCTAAATGGTATGTGGAACAGAAAGTAGGCATAATTAATTTCCTGTGGTGTGTTAACATCACAAAAAGGAGTAAATGGTAAGGCGTAGCTATAAAGAATAGACTTATATTACCAGTCTGCAGCAACCAGTATATGTAGTGGAACTGTTGTATTTGCACGTATAAGATATCCTCCAAATGGGTGACAGAGTTCTAGTCCAATCTTTTCTCTTCAAACCCATTCAAAGAAGAGGAAGAAATCAGCCTCATTTTTTTTTCAGTGCCTAAAGGACTTAATAACTTATCTATCTAGATCTTTAGCATAGATTCTTGATGGTACATAATAGTACACTTCAGCTTGTTACAGTGTTGTGAAAAATGTTATTAAACATTTTGACCCATATCAGGTTTTATTGGTTTAAATCCCTATTTTTTTGCTGCTTAATTAAATAACAGGGCTTCCATAGGTCTTGTATAACTCCATGTACAACTGAGAAAAAATATCTATTTACAGTGGAGTTGACAAGGAACTAGTTTCAGCAGTCATTGATTCTGAGATACTTACATTGAAGCAAGAAAGTCCCCATGGGAGTATATCTTCACCAAGTACTATCCCATTTACTTCCATCGTTGTATCTGCATCAGTACAGAATTTTAGGGTAGGCAGTCTGTGCTATTCAGTTTAGCCTGCTTGAAATGGGAGTAAGCTACAGTGATGAAAAAAAGAACAAACAAAAAACCACTATTTTTTTCCCTGTCAAAACCAAAAAACCTAATGCTGCTTTGCTGATGGCTGAAAGCTACAGCATTAAAAAAAATCTGAATATGATTACATCTTTGCGATTCCAATTATTGTTCCATTGAGAGCCCAGACTGCTGACAGAAACTTGTGATCATTAGACATAACCTGCCAAAATTGCCTTTTTACTAAAGCAAGGTCAGAAGACTCTAGAAAGTAAATAAATTATTTTTGTTAAGTCTGACTAAACAGTACAGCCTGTGGAGCTATTTGTTTAACTGTTTTTTGTTGGTTTTGTTTTTTTTTTTAGAGTAATGCTTGTGGTTTTATGTAATATAAACTCTAAGTCTCATTGACTTTCAGTAAAATTTCAATTTCATAGAATAAAATAGAATCACAGACTCATAGAATCGTTTAGGTTGGAAAAGACCCTTAAGATCATCGAGTCCAACCATTAACCTAGCACTGCCAAGTCCACCACTAAACCATGTCCCTAAGCAGCCCGTCTACCCATCTTTTAAATACCTCCAGGGATGGGGACTCAACCACTTCCCTAGGCAGCCTGTTCCAATGCCTGACTGCCCTTTTGGTGAAGTTTTTCCTAATATCCAACCTAAACTTCCCCTGGCGCAGCTTGAGGCCGTTTCCTCTCATCCTATTGCATGTTACTTGGGAGAAGAGACCGACCCGCACCTCACTACAACCTCCTTTCAGGTAGTTGTAGAGAGCAATAAGGTCTCCCCTCAGCCTCCTCTTCTCCAGGCTAAACAACCCCAGCTCCCTCTGCTGCTCCTCATAAGGCTTGTGCTCTAGACCCTTCACCAGCTTTGTTGCCCTTCTTTGGACACGCTTCAGCACCTCACTGTCCTGCTTGTAGTGAGGGGCCCAAAACTGAACACAGTACTCGAGGTGCAGCCTCACCAGTGCCGAGTACAGGGGCGCTATCACCTCCCTGGTCCTGCTGGCCACACTGTTCCTGATACAAGCGAGGATTCTATTGGCCCTCTTGGCCACCTGAGCACACTGCTGGCTCATGTTCAGGCGGCTGTCAACCAACACCCCCAGGTCCTTTTCTGCCAGACAGCTCTCCAGCCACTCCTCCCCAAGCCTGGAGCGTTGCATGGGGTTGTTGTGACCGAAGTGCAGGACCCGGCACTGAGCCTTGTTGAATCTCATGCAGTTGGCCCCGGCCCATCGATCCAGCTTGTCCAGGTCCCTCTGCAGGGCCTTCTTGCCCTCCAGCACACCGACACTCCCCACCATCTTGGTGTCATCTGCAAACTTACTGAGGTTGCACTTGATCCCCTTGTCAATGCCTAGGACATGGCTGAAAATGGAAGGCAGATTATGAAATAACCTAGATAGATAGTTTTGAAAGTAAGATCACCCAAAGTTTCAAAAGTGAAATTCCCGTAAGTTTCCCATTGTCAGTGTTGTCTGCAACTCAAGAATTAGGTTCTGACACCAGAGTACCAGTCAGTGTCAAAGTATCTGTAAAACAATTCAATTATTAGTTGATCATGGAATCACCAAGAACCTTTTTCTTCTTGTAATGCAGAAAGATAAAACACGGTTGTGTTGCTCTGTTTTTTTGAATGTGTGTTGCTCATGGGTTTTTTGGTATTGGAAAGGGCTTTGTGTGACTTCAGGTTAATTATAAAAATGAAAATATTTTATCACAAATGAAAAAAAGTACAGCATTGTCCTTATTGTTTTATAGTAAATAGGAAGCTAGTGTGGTATGGATCTCTTCATGCCTGCTGCTCCAAAGTGGAAAACCTTACAACCCCTTTTAGGAAGAGTTGTAGTTAAGATGCTTTTCCAAATCACCAGTTACTGAAATTTTGCTGCATTTTAGTTTTTTATACTGCTATTCTTTTTGCATTTGGCTCAGGACCGAAGGTATTCTAAGTCTTTAGAAAGTCTTTTAGAAGTTCTGCTTAATTTGAGAAGCTTTTTCTTGATCAAGCAAGCATAATCAATATATGAAATGTTTCTAAGATCCTGGAATGTAACTTTAAGAAATTACAACAGTTACAAATCGTGAGCCAAATCCCTGCCTGACACAAAATGTACCAGTGATAAATTAAGGTCTAACTGACCTAATAAAATGCTACAGATTGATATTCCTTTTGTTGAGCAGCCTGTAATTTCATTAATTTTATTGACAGTAATTATAACAAGTTGAATTTATGGTAGCCATAAAGAAAAGTTAGTCAACCACATGAAAATGTCAGCATGCTCACTTTGGTATGAGCAGGCTGAAGATTTTTTTTTGGGGGTGGTGGCTGCTGATCTGTTGTCTTCTTCCTGCAGCTGTGTTTGATGGCAGTTTATAAAGGCTAGGGAATGGTGCTTTCAGTGTCCCTCTCACAGTTCTGCTTGTAAAATTGAAAATAGGTTCTCGTAGCCTTGTGACTTTGGACCTGTGGTCTTATTTTTTTCTTAAAATTGTTGAGACAGTAGCTGATAGAACTGTATGACACATCAAGCTATCTATTCAGCTGGATGAAAAAGCTGAGAATATAAGAAACTAAAGTTTGAATGAGGATTTTCAGTTCTTCTTTCTGTGTGTATTAAATTAAGAATGTAATGAAATCATGCATTTTTTTAGCCAGGCAAATTGCCAGTTCACTGATTTGTTGGAGACTTGCCTGTGCTGGGAATACAAGACCAGGCCTGCTTGTACTAAACATGTGCCAAAATTTCTGTATATGCCTGTGCAAAAATTAGCACAGGTTGCTACTGTTGGAGGATTATACAAACAAGTAGGGGTAATGCTACTATAAGTATCCTTGCCTAGACAGAGCAGCACCTCCTGTAAAGAACACCTGTGAATATGAAAATAGCATATAGGACCATGTGCCTACTTCTTCAAAATGAGCATCTTTTCTAAATAAACATATGACCTTGTTTAGTGTAAACTGGGAGAGGAGTGTGTGTTCTCTAGGCTGAAATTAAGAAATTAAGAGCTTTGTGCCTCTTAACTAGAAATTAACTGGAGATAACAAATACAAAAATAAAAAAATAAAATTTCATAAATGTTCTGGTAGAAGATTGCCTTTGTTTTAGAGATGTTACTGGGTAGTAAAATATTTTCAAATTTCACCAGATCTCAGAGACAAAACTGTAACAAGCATGTCCTGAAAAAAATGTAGGCAGACACATGAAAGTTTGAAATAAACTCTGGCAGGTCAATGAAGTCAATAAAACATTATTGGTGAGAAGATTTAAAAATAAAATTTCTATAAGACAAATACTTTTAAGGAAAAAATATTTACAATGCCATATCTCAAATATAGGAAACAAAAGGACCCACTACAGCTATGTCATGGAGCTGGTTGTGCCAATGCTCAGTTATAGGATAAGAGATATGAAAGTAATGATAAGAGAGTATGAATAGGATATCAAATTTTGGGAAACTTAAAAATCACAAAATTTTTGATCAATTTCCATACTTCCAGTACAAAACAAGTCTTTCTTGCTAATTAAGTTGGATAAATTCAGTCATTTCTTCTGTCATTAAAACTACCATAGTGTAGCACATCTTGCTATTTCAGTTTAAATATTGGAAAGGCACAAAAAGTCTCTAAGCTTAGAGCTGAATTTTAGTGTATGAGATCATTTGCCAGCAAGAGTCTCTTCCCTGGGAAGTCTTTTGGAATTTGATACAATGTAGCATATTCTACCAGTAAAATATTTGTGTTTCAGAAATGCTTTTTAATAGTTTACAGATATGCCATAAAGATATATAAGCCATAAATGAAAATCCAAGGGGGAAATCACCCAAAGAGCACTCTTTGTTATGACGGTGAAAGTCATTATAAATCCCAGAGTCCTGTCTTCCAGGCTGTTACTGATTTTGAAGCCTCAATTGAAATTGCCTGTCCGTGGACTCTTTTTCTGAATGGCAACTGTCCCTAAAGCTCCCTGATCAGCAGCACAGAAGAAGGAGATATTGTTCTTGCCTTCCTAACAGACAACAAAGTGAACCTGGCAGTGATTGAGCTTGTTTTTCTCTGTCCTATGCTCTTAGCTTGGAGAACTGTGCTCTAGAAGAGAATTTGAGCAAAACTATGGAGGTTTTTGTGCAAAGACTTTTAATTTCTATTTTAACTTGACGAACAGAAAAAAAAAATTGGTTTAATGTCTCATTTCAATAGCCATTCTCTTCCAGCTTCACCTCTCCAGGTAAGTATGTATTAATGGTTCAGTTGAAATACACCAGCCTTGCGCTTTCCTTGGTGCAGTAGTACAGAGGGCTGCAACAGAGGAAGTAGTAGTATAGGCAAGTGTCAATTTAGTAACTATTGTTTTCTAAGCTTGGTACTATCAAATCTTAATAATACTTTCCTAAAGCAGACTTCTTCCTGGTGGCCTGTCTTCACTGCTTCTGCCGTTTAAGAAAATTAAATGAAATTAATACTACTAATTGTTATTAAGTAACAGGTTATCTTTAATCCAGAGGTTTAGTGCTACGATGTAGTGCATTTGGAAATGACAAAATGTAAGCAGGAGAGAAAATTGGATTTGTACATGCATTTTTAAATTTTCTGGGAGTCCTGAGATGGCCATATTTATTCAAATATACAGCCGTTACTCCTAATCAAATACTTATTATTAGCTGAATTTCAAAGATTTTAGAAGATGGGTATGTCACCAGTAAGGTCCGTTCTGCACAAGCCTATCCTTTGAACTGTAAAAAACATCTTAAGATGAAAAACTGATTCCTATTACTTGTTTCATAAAATTAAAAAAAAACATTATCCATAGCCAAAACATTAAATGTGCTGTGTGTGGTCTCCATGGGCCATTTGTATCTGAAAAATTGCATTTCTAGGCATGAACTGCAGTAAGCTGTGACTTGTTCATATACTGTGTGAAATGAGTGCTACTTCATATGCATCTGCAATCTATTAGTTTTTTGTTGCCTAAGGAGTTACCCCCAGTGCACCTGAAAACAAGCTTAAAGGATGGTATGCAGTTTATATCTGGCAAGTTATCTAATGCACAGAATTCTAAATGTGAATGTTGTGAAAAAAAGAAATAGTTACCCCTGGAATCTTGTACAGTTAGTGTGCAAGAAGAGTAAATTGGCACTGCCACATTACAGGTGCTGTTTAGAGCAATAGAAAACTTGGAGTAGTGCCTCTAAAAAGATTTCAGTTAATCCTGCATTACTTTATTTCCTTACATTGTGATGCTGCAATGTCTATCAGCAAGTATGTGAGTCAGCCTCCCCCTCACCTGATTTCATTGTACAGATAAGGTATTTGAAAGCCAGTTACTATTCAGTAGAAAGCAAGTGCATGTAATATGGCTCCTATAGCTAGATACACAAAGGATATGAAAATATAGAGTGCACATTGAATGAAATCATCATCTGTTAAAAATCTGATATTGTTTATTTCAGTTTACACTAAGCAAGGATATGGTCTGTATACAGAGTTGTCTTGAATCATAGCAATAGTGTTGAAAAGCAGAAAATATGCATCCTCTAAGTGATTATTTTTGGCTTTAGCCATGCAAATATTTTTTTTTCTTCACCTAAACCATCATTCAAATTTGCATGCTTCCATTATGCTTTATTTCCCTTGTTTCACTTACCTTGTTATGCTTCTATGCTATTCTTTTGATTTTATTAAATAGGACAATTTTCCACTAAAAACTATCCTCCTTCCCAAATGTGACAGGGATTATTTTTTTTATATATATACACTTTTACAAATTTAGCTTGTCCTTTGTATTAGTGAATCAGCACAATTGCATCTTTCATTGTATTGTGGGTTCCTTTTTCCAGGTACAGACTTCCTGGGAAGCATAGTCACCCTGCAAGCCCCACTCCATGCGCTGGCATTATTAATTCACCTGTTCCTAGAGCAGCAGCATCTTCTCTGGGACTGCTCAGTTCCACATATCTGCCACAGGGCCCAGAGATGACCAAGTGCAATGCAGAACTGTATGTTTTTCCCCTCTGCCATCATACTACAAACCACCTCTTTTTCAGTTTCTTCCCCTCATCTCCTCTTTTATGTGAGGTCAAAAAGCAGGGGAAAGGCAGTGTCATGGTCTAAGACTCCAGGATGGCTTTTGCCACTATTCAGTCACCTCAAGGCTGTGTCTCTTCTCAAGTATCTTTGATCTTGTGCAGCTGTAAGATTGCTAATAACTTGGGTTTTTTTCTGAGGAATAAGCTGTTGAGTTTTGAACAAAGATTTTCAAAAACAACTGCATTTTCAATACGGACTGCAGTATTAAGAGAAAAAATTACCCTGCAGGTCACATATTTGAATGGGCAGAGAACTTGTAATTCTATTTTCCTGCTGGAATTTTCTTCTGGAATTTCCTTCTTGGATCACATCACAGTGATCACACTGGAATTGATCACACTTTGCACTTTCTTAGGCCACAGCCCAGGTGCCCATGCCTCCACCTTAAGATCTTCTTAATGTTATCATACTGAAATAGTTTGGATGGAAATTTTCCTCTGTGTTTCTGGCTCGGGGGGGGGGGGGGGGGGAGTGTGTGGGTTTTTTAATTTAATCGGAATATAACGAATCTTCTCAAGATGAGATTTGGAAAAACACATTCTTTAGTCATGTTGTAGTGTTTTGGTGTTTAAGTAATAGTAAATTGCAATAATCTAGCAACTATATTATTTGGGACAGGGACTTGAAATTTCAGTTGTTCGGAGGGAGGCAGAGAATTACCATGGCTCTATACCACTTATACTTCTCATGAGAAAAAAAAATGGAATTTTAGATGCTTATAGTTTTCACTAAATTTTAAGCTAACATGTAGTCAGGGTCTCTGCCACTTCTGAGTGTGCCAGAAAATACAGCAGCAGAGGTTAAGAAAGGCCTTTTCTGCAACTAGTCTTGAGCTACAGAAGTTGGACAGAGACAGTTCTCATGTTTTTCTTCTCCTCCTTCTGGCATCCCGGAGAAAGGAAGGCAACTTAAAATGCAAAGAGATGGAAAAAGAGACGGCATAGGATGAGGGAGACCCTAATGTTGAGGGAGGGACAAGAGAGTTATAAAAAAAAGGAAGAGAATAAGAAATATACTAAATTCTTTAGGAATAGGAGGGGAATTTGTAGGAATTGTATGCTGTGTCAAGTGAAAAGACTACAGAATAATCAGAAAATACTACAGTTCCTATAGCATACCACTTTCCAGAGCCTTGAAATAAATCCAGCGCTGTCAAGGTTCTGCATTCTGTCCACACATGTAAGGTCAGTCATTTTTCCATTCATCCTGCTCTCCTTGCTCCCATCGTAACAGTCCACAAGAGGGCTTAATAGCTTGGGCTTTCTGCTGGTGTTGCCGAACCTACTAGTGGGCAGATATGGAAGAGGCAGTAGCACTAGGCAAAGATATGGGGCAGAGATCACTACCGAAGTGTGTGGGGATGGGTGAGGAGGCAGCAGAAAGACTGGGGGGATGGAGGAGCAGAGAAGAGTGCTGACAAGAGGAGGCAACCCAGGGAAACCTTGGGAACATGCAAAAAAAGATACAATTGTGACACTGATGTCAAACTACAAACAGTTTGAGAAATATTAAAAAAATTCCATTGATAAACTGCCTCTTGTTTGTAACCACAAAACATATTGAAGCTTTGGCTCCCTAGCTTTGCTCTGATCCCATTCTGTCATGTGCTCTATGGGGTTTTTTGTTCCTGATGAAGTGCCATGTGATCTTTGTTACTTGCAGATCTGAATATTGATTTCTGTTCAGTAGCGTGTTGCTTCCTGACAGGCTCGAAGCCACCAAGCGCTGCAAGACATTGATCACAAAATTCCTTGCCAACCACTTTGGTCTAAAATTATCACTCCAGCTGTCACACCTGAATGCTGTAATGCTCTAACTGAGACTCGTATAGGTGAAAGGGCAGAGATGAAAGAATTCCAACTACTTATTGTTCTAATCCTTCTTGAGCTCATGATAAACATTTATTTTTACACCTGTTCTCTTACTTGACTATGACTTCTTTTTATTAAAGAGCCCTCCGTCTTTCAGCATTACAGCCCTCATCATTTGGAAAACTACCTATTTTGCTGAGTTTGTTTGTTTGTTTGTTTGTTTTTCTTTCTGCACGTTTTGGCAAGCTGCTCTTAATAAATTCTGTAGATGATGATAGAACAGAATCCGGTGCTCACATTCTTTTGAGTTCTATACAAATATAGTCTGCATCCTCATCAGGGCTGTGCAATGCGTTGTAATAAAATGGCTTTTTGGAGTTGCTACAGTAGAGATCCAAAATTTGCCAGAAACTACAAGGGTTTCACTGAAGTTTCACAAACCTGGGCTGTCTTTGCACTTAGCCTGGGCTAGGTTGTCTTTTTTGTCAGGCTATGAAAATCTTTATTTTACATAAACGAAATAGAGTGGGCAAGGAAACGGATAATATTTTCTGACTTCCCTCTGACAGTTCAGTTTCCTTTAACTTTTATTCAAATCAAAACTAATAGTTTTAAAACACTGATATTAAAATATTTAGCAATGTGGATCCTTGCTGAAAAGCAGTATATGAGTAGATCAATATGAAACTGCAGCCCAAAGTGCTTTCTGCAGGAGGCTGCAGACAAACAGGCAATTAATAACGGTAATGCATTAAGTCTTAGTTAAGTAATTTGCAAGACCTGGGCTTAATTCTTTTTGAAGTCAGATTAGTTAGATAGGTTCTTGACTCTACAAAGCCCATATTTTACTTTTAAGTTCTTGTGCAAAGCTACTTCCCTTCAGCAAAGTATTTCTTACTATTTGAGTCACATATAAATTACTGAAACACAAGTTATTCTGCATTTATTCGGAATGGATGGTAGAACTGTAAGGCAGACCAGGAGCCTGAGCTCAGATAGAGAAAATATTGCCACTATTGTTTAAATAGGATTCTTCCTGGACAGAAAATAGGTGCACGTGGTAAAATGCTGTATTCAGGCGTTTCATTAAATTTGACTGCATTTTAATCTGTTCAGTGCCTAAGCTTATAGTGCCCCTTGCTGCCTAATTCCTCTGACTCCTACCACTAATAGTAGTATGTGTGCAAGCCTCATGGTTGCCCTTGGATTGCAGGCTGAATTTTAGAGTTGGCACATGTTTTTGAGATCAACAATTACATAGATATATCTCATTTTCCATCATGTAGTTTCTATTGTGTCTATATTACGTGGTAAAAGGGATCAGGAAGAAACACAGAGAGTAGGACCGACGAGATAGCTTTAGGACCAGAGAGCCCGCAAAGCTACACTGTGGGCAGCCGCCGCTGTAGTCTCTGCTTTCACAATGCAGATCGAAGTGTGATAAAGTGTGTAGGTCACGGTCATGAGTACCTGAGTGCTGACTGTTGCATGAAAGTTGATGTTCTCCGCTAGCAGCCACTGTTTGTTTTTCACTGTTGACACAGAGCTGAGATGTTGTGTCTTGTTACCAGCTCTACACGGAAAGTGCCACTACCTTACTCTGTGCATGCAAATATTTACTGGATCTTTGGACAACCAGTTGGATCAGTCCAAAGGAGACAATCGGAGAAGTGCATACACCAGGGTTACTACAGGGTCATGTCTAGGCTGCCAGCAGGTTTTCTATATTGTCACTGCATAGAAACAATAGGTGTGACAAGGAGGAGGTTAACCCTTTGGGACTTCAGCTCTACTACAACTTTTAGAGGAATCAAGAGAAACCTGTATATTAGTTTCTTGTTCTCAATTGTTCAAAAGTAAGCAATGGCTTTTTTGTATGAATTGAGCAATCATCTCCAAAAATGAGACTTTTAAGATCTGTCAAATTGATGTCCAGAATTACTCATCACTCTTTCTTTTTATGTTGACACATCACTCTTTAAATATTTTGAATATGTTGATACATGCAACAAAATAATTTATTTTAAATTTTACCTCTCTTATAATGAGTCACTTTTTGATGCCTGTGTTGGTTTGGCTGAGAAATGTGAGATAGTTTCATTGCTATTATATTCTTCTAGGATATATCTAAACTGTTTTAATCAAACCAAGCTTTAAATAAGTTGTTATTTTGTTTTCCTTTGAAGCCTTTCCTTCTGAATGTAGTGTGACTTAAAAAATATGATGTGATACTAAAGTATTCTTCTCACTTTCTTGATTACAGAGCAGCTTGCAAATGCAAATCCTAGAGGTTCAAAATTCAAAAGACAACTACAAATATTTTTTAAACATTAAATTTAAAGTGAGTGTCATTGTTTATTTTTGAGATTTGTCTCAAAAATGTGAACTGCTATTAAACTCAGCCATAACGGTTTTAATTTAGAGACTTCTGCTACTTCACAATACATGGATTGTACCTCTCATGGACAAGGTCTTACTCTACACAGCCCTTCTGTAGATCCAGGTTAAGTGTAGTGCCGTAAATGTAAGACCACCTTTGCATATGCTGTTCAGGAACTGAAGGCTTGCTGCTGTGGTGATTTTACTTGAAAAACACATAAAAATAGTGTTGCAAAAATAAAGTGAACTCCAGTTATGTTGCTAGCCAGAATGATTAGTGTATCAAATATTACTGCTATACCAATTAAATTAGTATTATTTGATAATAATAGGTTCTGTAATATATTTTTATAAAATAAGTACAGGAAGGTAATTCACTTGTTCAAATACTTGTTATTTTGTGATAAAATTGTTATGAAGTACTGCATACTGTTTGAGAATGTATTTAATGCTAACTAATGTGAAAACAGGAGTAGATGTATTTAATGCTGATATAGAAACCTCTTACTAGTGTTACACTAGTTTCCATTGATTTTAATAAATATCTGATATTTTTGAAAAGGCAAATATTGGCATTCTCACTAATTAGCTGTACCTACTGTTCTTCCATTTGCTACCTTTTCAACAGAATGCTTAAGGAGGTTCTTAAATCCAGCATTATGAGCATTTATGTATATGTGTAAATGTGTGTTTGGAAGACATATGAGGGGTGCTCTTGGGGAAGCTGTCTGGACTGTAAAATGTTGCTTCTCTGGAACAAAGGTAGCAGACACTGGCTGTGCTATATTATATTTGTTGGTTGGTGGGGTTTTTTCGCATCGGTTTTGTAAAGGGAAAACTTTTATTCAACTTTGAATATCTTTGATTTACCATTACTGAAACACATAATTTAAAAATATGCTCAGCACAATACTTGCACTGGGACTTGCATGTTTTTTTCAGAGAATCTAACACCATCAGAGCAAATGGTGGGTGGGAACACACTGATGCCACATCCTTGAACTCTTTTGTGTGTTAAGAACAATGTCTCTTTTAAACAGAACATATATCTTAAATAAACCTGGTAGAATTAAAGCAGATAAAAATTAAAAAGATTGGAGAACATGCCTGTTGAAATGAATCTTTTATTCTGTTTGATGGGTGGCAGTGATTGTAATTTGCCACTGTTTAAAAAATGAGAGGAATGTAATGTGCGTTTTGGGGTAGCAAAGTATGACTTTTCCCAATAATCCTGTCATCAGCTCATTTATTGCTTGTGACTTTAAATAGTTCCCTGAGAGCCCAGTGTGAATACCACTACCAGAGTGAAGTGGAAAAAAAAAAAAAAAAAAAAAAAAAGAAAAAGAGGGGACTCGTAAAGAAGAAGTCATAAAGTCTGGAGCTCTCGCCAGATTTCCTTTGCAAGGTGAGGTGTGGCCCGGGCTGTGCGCGGAGCTGCCGGAGGGCCAGCCGCCCTCCCCGCAGAGCCCAGGGCCCGGCCTGGCTGGGGGCCAGGCAGCCAGACGCCAGGCTCTGGGCTCCCAGCGCTGGGAGAGGCCGCTCAGCCTGCTTATACAATGGTATTATCTCAGGCCAACCACCGCTGCAGAAACTCTCAATGCTTCCTGTTCTTATAGCAGCAGCACAAACTGTCCGCTTTCCAACCGCTTGCTGACACACTCACCAGCACTTGGTCGCCAGACTAGCTGTATAAATGTCTAAAGCTACTTCTTTCCTGGGATTTACAGACACTGCATGCAGTAATGTATTGTATTTTTAGTGTCTTCTGTCATGATTGACAAGATCATGAGTCACGTAGGGAAAGAGAATAAGCTTCTATTTCAGGTTCTATAACACCAGCAGAGTCTTATAGTAAAAAGAATACAAATTCTTTAATAATCTAACACTCCTGTGCAATAAATGTCAATTTTAATTATGTCTAAAGGGAGCAGGATATTTAAAATAAATTCTTCTGTTCTTTGGCTTTATTTTAATTATAGTAAGTATTTGAGAAGTTATGAAGAATCATTTAATGTGAACTATCTTATGGGTAGGAAAGGTAGGAAACCTACTAGAAAAGAACTTTTATTTTGCACAGCATCTTTTTAAAAAAAACCGAGAACAAGTCTGATATTGTCTGTCATGCATGTTTCTGACTCCGTTTTGTCTCTTTCTTTTGAGGTATGTTATGTGCCCACTGGTGATGAGGAATAATTCAATATCAATTCCTGTAAGATGTTAATGAAATATTAACAACTGACTTATGAATATTTAATAAACATTCCCATTAATTTAATTTAGGAAATGTAATAGGTGTTTAGTATAGATATATTTTAAAGACACAGTTGATTTAGAAAATCTGATTTATGATTGAGATAGATATATATATACATAAATGTGTATTGTGGTATGATAGGCCAGATTCTCAGCTTCATTTGAACTACATTTGAGTCTGGTAGAGTATCTTCCTGGTGGAGTGGGGGAATAGGATCTGTCAATAGTAGTTAAAAAGCTTAACTTTTTACTGTGATTTCTGTGCCGTAACCAAATCTCATTGCAGGAAGAAGGAAATATCTTTCATGCTTACTAGTGCTTAGTCTTAAATATTCCCTTACATAAGTAAGTAAGGGAATGTCCATTATGTTTAGTGAAGTGTAGAGAGAGGAGATAATTCAGGTCTTATGTAGTGCAAAATTTTTATTAAGACAGTAGCTGTAGTTTTGGTAAGGTCTATAATGCCAATGCTAGGGCTTGTGCAACACTGAGATGTTAAAAAGATAAAAGCCACAAGTTTTAAAACGTTTGCCTCTTTTTTTCAGAAAAAAGTCCATTATAATCATCATTCATACCAGTCAAGCTGGTGCAATCACCATAACATGACATGGTTTTTTCTACGTAGTTTGACTCAGATGGCATTATTTGGAGGAGGGCAGTTTTGTGTTAACACAGGAATGTTTACCAGATGACAAGCAGCATCTTAATTTGACATACCAAAGAAAGAGAAAGAAATTTTTCATGTAGGTGTTTCTCTATACGCTGCTTAATGTCCATTAGATTAAAAAAAAAATCTTCTGTACTTTTATTTTCATTTTTTATCTTTAAATGAATAAATGACTGACTGACATATCTCAGGGAAGTTTTAATAGAATTTCAGGTGTAGAAGGTTTCCTGATAAACAGGAAAATATTGGCTATTTGCCATATAGTTATCATTTGATCACTGTCTAAATCCATAGCTCCCTTTACAGAAAGGAAGGTTGCATTGCTTTTTCTATGATCCATGGGTATGACAACCCCTCCCAGTGCTGATGCTTGTAAATAAAAATACAGGATGTGGATGATGAAATCAGCTACATAGATGTGCAGTAAAAACAGTGCACACAGAGTTAAAATAAGACCTAGAAAATTGCTCCTTCACTATCAGTGAAGATCCTGTGGTGTTTTATCAGAGTTAGTTCAATGTGACCTACCATACATTCCTTGCTCATCACTTTTATGAATGGGGTTTTTACTAATTTCTCTACTGGTCCCATAGTAGTTTATCAGATTTCAATGAAATTTTTTAGATTTTGAAAAGGTAATTTGCCTTTAATTTTCTGCAGTCCTGTTGGCTGAATTGCTTAGAATGAATAAAGTACAGAAAAACAGTTTCTTAGCTAGATACATCTTAGTTTTGCAATGCCTTGATATGGAAATAAAGACCGTAATTTAATAACAGGTGTCTTCACATGTGTTGCTAGCTTACTTAAAAATCATTCCTGCAGTTGGATCTGTACATGTAACCCTCCCACGTGTACAAATCTATCTGTACTTTTAGAATCATGTGCATGCCAGTAAGATCAGATCATTCAGCTTGCTTTAAGTTAATTTTACTAATAAAAAGAAAAAAAAAAAACCCACCCTCATGTTCACACAAAAAGTTTATCAGGAAGTTGTTTCACACATTATTACTGGTGCAAGTATAGTTTCTGCACTGTTATTTCTCCATCAGACTACTTAGTCCCCCGTTCTGAAGTGGCAATTTCAATGTTAATTTTTCTGTACGTTTCATTACAAAATGGGAAGTGTTTATAACTACCTGTATATTGGATATAAGCAAATATTTTCAGCAAAGAATTTGTCCATACAAAAATTCCATGTATTTCTATTTGTTTTCTGGGAAGTGTCTAAAATAATATTTGAAAGTTGACTGGAAAACTATTCATAAAGTCATATCCATGGCTTCTTCCAGCTCACCAGATAACACATAACACTTGTATGATTCTTTCCCTAGTTATAGTCTTTAAAAATGTGTAATATAAAGGATCCTCAGACTACAATATTGATGTCACTTTGAAGTGGAGAAGTAGTTCATGAACGTAAGAGCTCTTATGTTTTTGTTTCTGTGTTTGTACTTTAAACACGTAAGGGAAGGTAGTTAGTTTAATGACTGTATGTCTATCTGTCTGAAAAGATAATCTCAAGAATGGATGGGTATTTACTATGTTCGTAGATTTATAGTTTTCCTGACACAGTAGGGACCTCACAAGTTGGTCTGTTGGCCAGTTTCATGCAGACATGTCTGTAATGCTCATATGTGCAACACTGGTGATCATGAAATAGCTTAGCTCTTTGCTGAAGCATGATAACTGCCAAGTCTGCTCAGATGAGTGAGAAACTATGGCGATCGCTTTCTAGCTTCACTGTCTAAATGAAAGACAGAGCTTATCTCATGGGAAGCCACGAGCATTTCCCAGGCAACAAGTTACACCTAGACTTTATGACATCAGTGAAGCAGTTTGGCATCATTTTGGTTTGATTATTTTTGTCAGTCTGAAGACTTATAATGCTTCTTTTTTTAAATGAAGACAAAGAGAGCTTTTTCACTGATCTGTGAGATTCTTCCCTCTTGAATTTCTGTCAGTGTACTTAGCAGTGTTGTGTATGCATAAGCCCAAACTGTAGTTCTCTAGATCTTTCTTGTCTTACTGTTTGATCATATGCATGACATTCTTTAAGAATAAGTACTTATATGACTGACATCCCTACTAGGATGTATGTCAAAATCAAAACCATATTTACAAGGTCTATAGAGGAATACTCGTGCAGCATAAAAGGGAAGTGGTATTTATCATCCGAATAATTAATCTATATTGATCAGATTACAGAAACATGAATTAATTTAATAAAGGGCAAAAAGTTTCCTTTTGTTCCTTCTGTAGAGTCCATTTTAATATAAGAATTGTCTTTGTGACTATCTCCCTTTCTTCTGCTTATGTATGCCCTTAGTTCTTTCTGAAGACGGTGTGTTTGTTCATTTAAATGTACTGAAGCTTATTTTCCTGTTGCCAGTCTGGGAACTGGTAACACAGGATTAAGCCACTGCTTACCTGGAAGCTTATTTAGACTTAGTAGCTGACGTTGCACTTTGTGGGCTGTGTTGACACCTGGCTTAGGCTGTTTTAAACTGATTCTTGTCTGTCAACACAAGCTAGAGTTACATTTTGGATTGTAGTGCAGATATATGTTGTGACCGCCTTGATCCCTGTATAATATTTACATACAATATTTTCTAAATATCAGTGCACTTTTAGCCATTGGTTTAGATATTTAGCTAGAAATAAAGGGGAAGCAGATCCATTAGAACTGACAGCTCCATATGATATACTAGAGCTGACCTGAGGCCTTTCAGCGGTGTACGCAAACAGTTTTTGCAGCATTGGATAAACAGACTTGAGGGGGGAAAGGAAGGGAGAGAAAAGGATTAGGAGGCATCAGTGAAGACTTTGAAGCTCTAGAGTGGGAAAATCAGAGTTTCAGATGGGAAGGGTAAGGGATCAGCTAATATTTCAGAGAATGAGGATAAAGCAGTGTGTGGGAAAGTGGGTTTCAGAGGGCTGTGGAAGCTTTGGGAAGACTACAGATGGGTATCGGACTCTCCTGGTCTCATTCTGCTGAGATACAGGATCTTTACTTTTTCCAGCACTTCCTAACCTTTCCTTCCAGTCTTGTATTGGCCCTGACTTCCTAGGCTGCTGGGAAGGAAGGGAAAGAATGAATTCCTGCTGTGAGGAAAAAGGAGATTTGGTAACACCAGAGGCAGAAGGATGGGAGAGGTGGAAGCATGGACTGCAGACACCTATAAAGCCTGTTTTCTGTCTTGCTTACTGCAGCAGACAGCAAAAGAAAACAGTAGGTGTTTCATTCTGGAAACCATCTCTTTTGGACGAGGTGAAATATCACAACTCTGCTGCACAGGCAGCATAAAGTTGTCCCTGGTTCAGATAGCTCCATTGTAGCTGTATTTGCAAGTACCACATTTTAACCTTCAATCAATTGAGGTCACAGCATTCTGAAATGAGGATTTCTTTTACTCATTGTGGTTCCCAGCTGCTGTACTAATATTTTTTAATTATTACTTATATCTGCATAACACACACTTTAATAACTATTATAAAAGTGATCAGACTTTATATCCCACCCTCACGTTGTCCTTGGTACAACTGCATACAGCGTTGTGCTGTACGTTTTCACAAAGATTTCCACAGATGTGTTGAAATCGTTGCTAATAAGGATCATAACTTCTGGTTTTAAAGGAAAAGCTTGTATTATGCTGCTTAAGATAGAGATCCTCCCTTGGAATAGAATATTTTTCCAAGGGGGGGAGTAATAATTTCTACCAAATTTGTGTGGTTGTCAAAACCTTTATAGACCTGAGTATTACTCACTGCTAAAGTCAAGTCAGGAAGGGAAGTGGTCAGACTAATTACATTACTATTTTCAGTCAGTCAAGAGTTGAAAGATTTTAAGAAGAAATTCTAGGAATGATTTTTTTAAAGCTTTGGGTTAGAATTTTTTTTTTTTGTATAATAGTAAAAGAAAAGAATGGTTATACAATTCTTGGGAGATTTCATAATTACAGACAATTTAGGCTGGCAATTTCATGGATGGTTTGACATTCATTAGTGAGGTCTCCTGCTTTGGTGTTAACTCCCATACCCAGGTCAAGGACAAGTGCAAAAGACACTCTTGATGTGGCTGATGAAGTCACTTTCAGATGGTTCCTGCTGCTTGACCAGTGTCTGTGTCACTAAGTTATTATTATAAACACATCACTATAAATTAAGATAAGAAAGAATGAGGGAATAAAAGGAAGAGGAAATGACTGAGACCTCATGTTTCTGAAGAGGCTCCAATAAAACAATTCTCTGTGTATGATGATGGAATACTTGAAACTACTTTAAAATTCCTAGTCCAAATTTATCTCTAGTGAAAATCTGAAGTCACTAGTGTCACGTTATATGTGAATTTGACCACTAGCTTTAAACAAACCCATTCCATACCTCCACCCTTTCCTTTTAAGCATCCCTCCTTAAAATACAGTTCTTGCAAAAGGCTCATAATGTCTAGTTGCCACGAAGACATTTGTTTGCCAGTTTAATAGTTGATCACCTAAATGCAGTACATGATAAGTTTAAAAATAAACCAACATAGCACTTAGACATTGACTATAGTATTTAGT
This sequence comes from Nipponia nippon, assembly GCF_047370975.1. Taxonomy (NCBI): domain Eukaryota; kingdom Metazoa; phylum Chordata; class Aves; order Pelecaniformes; family Threskiornithidae; genus Nipponia; species Nipponia nippon. The sequence continues at coordinate 43,218,979 of NW_028262290.1, read as the reverse complement.
CATTTCCAGTCAACTTCCCAGTAAACCTGTGTTGATTTTATGCCTTTCTTCTTTGCCTGTGCATGTAAATACAATGTGTATTGCAAAATTATTCACAGATGAACACTGAGATGATAAGTTTTTGGGGCCAGCAGTCTTGTTTTCATACAGTGCAGCTTTATGAAGCACTAAATTGTAATTAATTAAAATTATTTGAAGAATGGTAAAAAACTGTTTAAAAACTATACAAAAACTTTAACTACAAATTGGGGATTTTTTTCTTACAAGTTCTGGAATTTTCATTTGTTTGTTAAAGCCTCAGAGCTTTTTGCGTAACGTCCCAGATGGGAGTGAAGGAGCAGCTTGAAATCTTAGGCATCTCGAGAGACTCAGCTAGATGTGATACATTTGGGTACAACTGTCCTCTGCCCATGCAAAAGACAAAATCGAGGTCCTTTAGTGAAGGAACAGAGAACTGTTTTATCTGTCTAATGTTGTCCAGATAACATTAAAGCACGGATAGCTGGGTTATATGCATGGGGTTATATTGCTGAAATGCAACATGCTGGGAATTATTCATGTTAAAGGTAGATATATAATGTAGGATATTTGAAGGTCTGGGAGAAGTTGTGGATGCCCCATCCCTGGAAGTGTTCAAGGTCAGGTTGGACAGGACTCTGAGCAACCTGGTCTAGTGAAAGCTGTCCCTGCCCATCGCAGCGGGGGTTGAACTAGGTGACCTTTAAAGGCCCCTTCCAACCCAAACCACTCTATGATTCTGTGATATACAAGGACTTCCTAGTATTTCCTAAATATGACTCCAAACCGTTAGTTTCATGGTCTAGATGTTTGACAAACACGTTATTTAGCCAGGTACTAAATGAAAATTAATCTCTTTTACTCTGTCTGAATGTATTCTGTCATTTTAAAAATAGCCTTCCAATTGTAATTGTTCGGCATAGATTTTGAATTATTAAAGCTATATTTTGTCTGTCTAGGTCTATAAACCTGTAGAAGCTCAAGCTACTAGCTGTTGTGATTGCCAGTTGAAACGGTTGTCTACATATTGTAGTGACTGCCATTTTTAAAGTGCTTGTTTTAGATACTCTTTGTTTTGTGACTGAAAACATGTAACAAACAATTGCAGAAAGTCAAAAGATAACTCAAAACATGACTGCATATTTGGATAGAAAAATATGTATTTGGGACTATGATGTACAAGTATTAATACCTCTGTCAGAGGTGGAGAAGTGCTACATGATATATATTGCAAATCTATGTTTTCGTTGGATGATGAACATAGAATTTTGGTCCAAATTAATACAGAGGTAAGTCTATATAATGCAATTACACTGGGTATGCTCTTCATATCTCCTGTCTCCCAGATATTTTCAGAACTTGAAATGGAGAGCAGATGAGAGAGAAAAGGGAAAAAGTTCAGAGCTGAGGTTTTACATGCGAAACAGAACATCTTAAATATTTTATTCCATTTCTGTGGAAAAATATCTAAAAAGAGGGATGTGTGTCCTATTAGAGAGACATTTTATTCTTCTAGATGTTACCAGTTTCCACCTTTGTGAAATTTGTCAGATCTTCTATGCCTTTAGTTGGGTTTTTTAGTCATTATAAGATAGTATTTTTGGATCGGTATCAATAAGTGTCTCACTTCTGTAGTAGTTTTAATGGAAGTAAACTACAAATGTTTACATTAAAATTCACTCTGTTAGGTACCTTATGAGTTTTAAAAGAACAAAACCTTAGAAACATGCTCAACTGCAACTTTAAATTAGTAACACCATTTGTATGTTTAACCAAATAGATACATTTTCAGGTTTGTTCTGTAGGTTGTAACTGAAACCCAAAAGCCTGTGTTTGGATAACACCTATTATGTAATTGGTATCATAGACTTTATTTTTTTAAATCAAGAAATAATCAGAAGTTCAAAAGAATGAGTGTAAAAGAGAACAATCTGGTAGAATTAAATGTATTAATCTTTTTTTAAAGATCTAGATGGAAAAATAACATTTACATAGTAATGGGCAATGTCTCTTATTTCATGCACAATATTATGAACACTTGGAATCTGGAGGGAGAACAACATTTTAGTAAAGCTTTTGCTATTAATAGTAAGTTTATCTCTTCTTACATTTCAGCTTTAAATAAGAATGTAGTAATAGGAAGTAATGAAAAATCTAACCAGTCTCTTTGAAGAGCCTGTAGAATTGAGGTGATGATGAGGCTCAGCCAGATAAGAGAATTCAGCACAAGAACGAGACAGAGATGGACAAATGCCAAAATAAAGAAAACAGTAACATTATGCAGAGATAATATATCTTTTTTTTTTTTTCATAGACCTACTCTTATTCACCTTGGGATACTCCCAATTATTTTTAGGGACCTTACTCATTTCCTAGATGACAGATTAGAGACGTTACATTGTCAAGTCCTTGTGATTAATGAAAGAAAGTTATGGAAAACCCCTGTGTCCTTCTGCTTTCTTTAATCTCCTAGAATATAACTGTGATGTCTCCAGACTTCTAGTCTGAGGCCAAGAATTGTCCAGCATTTGGCATTAAACAGGTTTGTCCATCTGATGAGTTATAGTTAAATCATTAAAGATCTTGCATTAAAATATAATTTGGAAAAGGTCATGCAGATACTGTTTGCCATTCTTAGTAAGCAAGGTGATTGCATGTTGCAACTTTCAGATTTAAACCAGAAATTGTAATAGTCGACCTCAAGCAAAAGAATGTCATCACTAAGAATTTGCTACTGTAACAGCACCTTTGTCTTTCATGTTTTTGTTTACAGCTAGATTAAAAGATACCATTTCACTTTGTAATCAGATTACATCATCTGCACCTCAATTTCTTCACTGGAGCTAAATGAAGTTTAACAAAGGAATTGAAATCTCTGTATTTGGAAAGTAGATTTCTGGGAAAATATGAATAAGAATCCAAACGTGAAGTATCTTATTTTATTGAATAGATATTCAGTTTGATACAGTGATTTTGGAAGGAGCATAGTGCTAATTAAGGAACGTCTACTGAAAACATCAGTACGTTCTCAAAACAAAATCTCTGAATAAAATTTTCGCAGTTTAGGCTTTTTATATGGAAACTCAGATGCCTGCAGCATTGAATTGTCTGGCTTATTTTCAGTAGCATTCATGCAAGCAACTCAATTAGCATTTCAGAAGGATTTTTCTCAGTATCTCAAAGCCACCTTCAGCACACCTATCCTGCCTAGGACAGATGCTGTTATTTTATGTGGTTTGTAAAGTGCTAGGCATTTTACAGATACTTACAGAGCTGGCAGTCCCACTCACTTCAGATGTGTCAAAAAAGAAAGCAGTAAACAAAAGATGTTACAGGGAAGGAAAGACAGAGGATATGATTATAAACTGTAGTAATGCAGGAAAGCTTGATCTTGGCACTGAAGTAATCAAAATGCAAATCAAAACTCATATCTGCATGAAGATAAACTTATTTTTAAATGAAAAAGCATCTTGAGATTTAGATGAAGTCACAGTGGGTCTTTTTTTTAAAATAAAAATCCTCATTTTGACTTTTTAATTGATTACGCTCCTGTATGCAAAATGGCAGTTTAAAAAAAATAAAATTAAAAAGCTGCTTGACAAATGGAAGTTACATATGTTCTTTGTGAAATAACAGTTTATTAAGGGTGGTGAGGAACAGAGATGTGTAATTCAAGCAGGGGAAAGTAGCTACTTCTACTTCACCTTCCCAGTAGCCTGCTGTAATTTATCACATATGAAGTAGATCTTGCAGGATCTTTCTGCTCAGGAGTCACATTGCCATTGTGACGGTTATTTTCAATTCCTGGTGGAATTTCTTGTAAGAGCTCTTCCCCAAGGAAGGCTTTGGTTCTCCTCTGTGAACAGATAGTTGAAACAGAATTTTGTTCACTCACTATTCAAAACAAAAAAAAATTACCTCCATCAAAAATGATGCAGATAAAAGATATTAACATTTTATTCTTTTAATGTTTATAGATGGCCTTTCTTTCATATGAGACAGTGAAAACTGACAAATTAATTTGTATTTTTCTGTTCCACATTCCTGTCAAGATATTGCATACTGTCAGAATGTTGCAGGCACTTCAGGGGAATGAGTTTTTTTGACTTATTCAGAAATAGTTTTTCTTGGCTTTGTGAAAACTCACTTTTACAGCATGTGCATTTTCGACTAGACCTGTGGTCTGTTAAAGGTTAAGAAAAATACAGTTCCTAAAAGTATTATTTTTCCCTTTTATGGATGAGCACCAGGCTTTAAGACATCAGTGTAAATAGAGTTTCCTGTTCCAGGGAAGTTTGGCTACTGCAGGAGCCCAAAGGTCCTTTGGGAAAAGCTTGATAGGAACTATGAGTTGAATGTGACCTGAGGCTCCAGGAACCAAAGAGCCAGAACTGAGGGAAACACATTTCACAGCCCTTTTGTGCAATCTTAAGTCCCATAAGCACTTCTGGGAAAGTAAACCCTTCATCATACACACAGTATTTATTGCTAAAGGAGAAGTCATGCTAATGGCTTTCAGAAATCATTCTGTTATCTGTAGATCTGTGACTTCTTTCCTTGAAGCTTGCTGTAACTTCAAAAAAATCTGCAGATTTGCAGAAATGCTAAGCAGGAATAGAAATGCTAAACAATTCTCCATGGCTGGTAGGCATCGTGCAGGATCCAGTCCAAAATGCAGTTTTGCATTCAACGTATTTCAGAATTTTCTGAACAAAGTATACTTGAATTACTACATGAATTCTGTCGCATTAACAATGTTAGTTTATCAGAACTGTGTGTTTATTTATTCAGAAATCAGTGTTGATTCTTTTCTCCTCCTTTGCTCACCCTCTCCAATTCACAGCTGGGCAAAATTTGTGCATGTGAAGAAGGAAGGAGGAAAGCAAGCTGGGTGGGTGAGATGACTTACTGTGATGCAGAGCAGCCACCACACGTTTATGTTAATGAGGTTGCTTGTGTGAATATCACTTGACTGCATTTTTTTCTTCATCTGACCAAGTTTTAATTGGACCTCTGCCACAGGTGACATGAAGTGAATCATCTAACTTCTAACTCTGTTCTATATCATTTGAAAAGGAGTAATAATACTTAGTGTAGGTTGTTTGTTTTTTTTTTACTGGATGTGTTTTGGTAAAGAAAGGCATTATGCCCTGTCTCTGAAAGTACTGCTGTAATGCAAATACTTGAAGAACAATGTTCAGATGTTTATTTAATGTTTCCATTTGCTTTCATATTTCTGTTTGCTTTTTACTTAGCATTAGCAAAAATAACAGTTTAAAAAAATGAATTAACATTGTTGAAAAACTCAAAGGAAGTATTTTTTGAAAAAATAAAGCAGACAGATAAATTACATTAATTGTAGGGATTGGAATGAAATAATGCATTCCTCCTTTTCTTCCAAACTATTCTTTCTTTGTGCTGCAAGAAGTTGTGCTTTGGAAGTCTGGAGAATAGCTTTCATAACTAGAAATTAATTCTGTTAGATTGCCTCAATCTGATAATGCTGAAATTAAACAAGTATCCTTTTTAATGACTTAAACTTTAAAAAGTTATATTCTCTCTCATTCTCCAAATTTCGGGTATGCTAGGCAGTTTGTCTATAAGAGTTATTCATGTGAAGCAAAACATTGGGTGTGTGCTTTCTAAAGACCTCTGTAAATCAACAAAGCTATACATAGCACAGTCTGATGTAGTTACCAGCTGATATTTCTGCAAAGACACTCCAAATGAGAGAGGAAATTCCAAACTTCCTTATTATTCCAACATGCTGAGCTTGCTAGTCAATAAAAGTTTTCCAAGTTTTATTTAGTATATTGGTGGCATTTGGCTGGTTCCAGTGGCAGGTATCCTTTGTTTCCTACTTTTCGTTAGCTATGAACTTTTCATTAGTGTTACATTTCTGAAACACTCCATTTCTATTATATGAGGTATAGCAATCAAGCTATTTCCATTTAAGCATCCCAACTACATCCCCTTTTGACTAGCCAGTAGTAAAAAGCAGTATTACAATTAATAGTTTCACAGAGAGTGTGCCGCTTTTGTGTACGGGATTTGGAGAGCTCTACTTTCAGGATCTTGTTTTATAAAAGAATATTGCATGTAGAAGGGGAAATTGAGCCTAAATATTGCACAGCTTTGGATTTCTCTTTTCAGGCTTTGGTACCATTCATGTCATCATAAGTCAGTCAGCTTCTGCAAACCCAGGCAATCCAAGCTGAAAAATAATAGAGAAAAAAAAGAAGAAAAAAAAAAGACAAAAAAAAAAGAATAAACCAGGTTGATAGGAAAGAGATGTAGTTAGTAAATAAACATACTTTACACTATAGTGGGAAAACTGTGATGTTGGAATAACAGTGAATAAAACAAAAGCAAAATCAGAAGAGTCATGTTAGTGACTAGAATGGGCATATGTTTAAATATATGCCCATTAGCTAGAATGGGCATATATTTAAACAAAATTAGAAATGTATCATCCTATTTCTAATATACAAGAAGAACAGAAGTGTGGAAAAATGCTAAATAGTCCATATAGACCTGATTAGGATGTCATAGGAAAGCATCAGGCAAAGAGTGATTAATAGATAGTGGAACAGACACCCAGAGAAACATATCTAGTGAAAGGCTGTCTCTTACCTGGAAAGAAGATGCTTGTTCTAATTTTGATATTCAGCTCCCACCTCTGCTCTCTAGAGTGCAATTTCAAGCTCTGTGCTGGGGCAGGTTATCAGCCCACTGCCATAACTGTCAACCAAGAAGATGTAACTTTTTGCATCCTTTCGTTTTTTGGGGTTTTTTTTCTGCTTAGTATATGTGGCTTCATTTTAAAAGGTACCTTGTTTTATTTAGTGCATAAAGGGGTTAACATCACCTTGCAGTCAAATTAAGAAGTTGAGATGACAGGGTTAGGATATATGAGAAGACGTGGAATGGTATTGACAGAATTTTCCTTTCAAAAGTGCAGAGACAGTTTAATTTTTCAGACATGAAAACATCCTAGAATTGTTGTGGTGGTAAAAATTAGATGTTCTGTAAGTAAGTTAGCTCTTAGATTCTTTTTGTTAAGTTATCATGAGGATCTACATATGACAGTTCATTTTCATTTCCTTTTATTTTATTCCTTCTCAGATTTACAAGCAAAACATTCCTTTTCAATTTTGCAAGGCAGATGAGCAGTTAGTACCTTTGTGGTATGTTTTGCTGTTATTGATATAGGTGCTCCAAAATAAACAGCTAATTTCTGAAGTTGGAAGTTTTTCAGGATTCTTTGTATGCATTGCAATCCCGGATAAAGGCATGTTTGGCTAAATCTGCTTATCTTTTACACAGATAGTCTGGTTGGAATTGCTATACGGCGTTGTTGCCAGGTATTTCTCAAACAAGAATCTACATATATTGTTCATAAACTCTTTGGATTAAAATTCAGTGATCTCTCTCCTAAAGAGCCTTGAAACAAGTTTTTTATCAGAAAATCATACCAAACAATAAAGCTTGTCAAGAATTCAAGGCAGCTTTTGAACATGGGGGTCCAATTTAAAGGCTGTTTTTCATAACAGTGTATGTGTTAGAGTATAATATTTATTGAAGCTGAGCTGAAAGACTTCTGTGAGGAGTCTTGACTTGTCAGGTTTCATGATACTTGCAGAAAATATATACTGTTTGCATAACTATGCAACTTCTGCCACTTAAAAGGAATTTTCAAGGAACTTCTCTTTTATTAATACCCGTGAGAAAATAAATCCTGTGGATTTTTGCTGTTTCATTTTCACACTATTTTTTATAAGTCTGTTACCAAACATTCTACATTGTCCTTGGTCATAGGCACAGCTTCTCAAGGGAAGGGGTGTTTGAGCATGACAGACTACAGAATAACACTCTGTCCGTACCCTACTCCGGGCCACCATGGTACTCCAAGTCCTACAACTTGAGAGAAATTAGCTGTGCCCTTTAAGAACTCTCACTGTCTATTATTCTTCTACATTTCATCATCTGGGATGCTGAGCTCTCTTCATTCCTTCAGAGATGCAGTATGTGGTTCCTTATTCCCATACTGGTATAAAATAAGCAAAATTCCAGAAAGTTACTGTTTCAATGTCAATTCCATGTCTATCTCTTTCAATAACAACTGCTGTGTATTTTGCATATTCTTCCCAGTTAAACTCATCACTGACTTGATTCCAAACACTTGAGGGCAGTAGGCTGAAATAGAATTACAAACATAAAGTCATAGGATCACAAATGTGGGATTTGGCATTAGGTTCTTTAACAAATGGAAAAAGCACTGATTGATGCTGTGAATGTACATGCCTAAGTATAGCAGTGAGTTATTAAAACTGTGACTATTACCAGAACTTTTGTAAAAAAATCACTGTATTCACTAGTTCTTGGAATCATTCTTGGTGTGCTCTAGGAGAAAAAAAAAAAACAAAACACAAGTCACTTTTTTTTAGGAGAACTAAAAATTCTCACTAGAAATTTCTATACAGTAAATCAAGTTGATACCATTTCTAAATAGTCAACAACATCATCCTGAATGCCAATATAGTCTTCCATTGTATTTATTCCTATGCATCCATTTTCTGAAAAATATCTGACTTTTGCTAATTTACAGTTACGTCTTCATAGGCCACTTTTTTTTCTTTCACTCTTCTAATTATGGGAAGCATGAGAAAGCCGACCTTCCCTTTCCTCACCCTCTTCATTGTACATCAGAAGCCAGTCTGCTGGAGTTCAAACAATGTCAAAGTGGAGGGAAAAAAAAAAAAAAGAAAAAGAAAAACAATAACTGGGGCTGTCTGCCCATCCTTCCACTGTGTGAACAGGGAGGGTTTGAGACTTAGCATTTTTCATGGGATAGGATTGTACCAAGACTTAACAAATTAAAAAATAGTGTTTAGAAACCCCAGTAAAGGGAGTGATTTTGGGGGAAGACTTTTAGAAACACATCTCAGTTATGGATTACTGTACACAGAACTGGTACCAATTAAATAAATCTTTTTGTTTAAAGTACAGATATGAATGCAAACCAAGCTTTAGCTACTAATACTTAGATTCACAAGCACATTTTTAGGTTCCTACTTGAAAAGGTTGACCAGTAAATCTGGCTATATTGTTTAGTGCTGTGAATTTCTCATGAATAGAGTTTCTGCAATGTAATTTGCTTTATTAGATAAAGTTTATATTTAATGTCTGTTGCTGTTCATCTTGGAAAGAGAGATGCACTACTTGAGTGGAAAACTGGTATTTACTTCCCAAAATTCTTAATAAAATGAAAAATAGTTTTACTGCTATTCTGCCATTTGATGATAATTGGGTCTGGGGGGGAGGTGTGCTTGTGGCTCAGTATGATTGCATCTTTTCATTACTTTGCTGGGAAATATTTTTAAATGTTTTAAAATGTGTGTCTAAAATGATAGTTATACATTAAAGTATAAGGTAACTTCAAAGATAGCTTTAAGAAAGAAATACAGGTTTAAATTTGCTTTATCTTTGTCACAACGTTTATTTGTTGATTCTGAAGGAATTAAATTGATAAATGCAGTGCTCAGGTAGCACCCTGTGACATTTTAACCTAGGTTCAAAGCTTCTCTTGTAGTTCAGCTCCCTCAGAGAACCTTTGATGTTCTTACATTCATTCACCCCTCATTTGCTATTGTCTTAAGTATTTACCTTCTGGAGTTTATTTAGGGAAGGTATTCTAGGATGTAGCAGAATATCTTAAAACAGAACCATGGTAGGATAGGGATGCTTACAGAGATGTTAATCACTTGTGATGTGTCATGTACTTAGATATAAATTGCAAGGTCAATACTAAACAGACATGATTCTGGGTTATTAAAAAGTGAGGAAGAAACTGTATGCTTCCTTGAAAGATATCTCCGTCATTTTCTTCTTGTAATGATTTTCAAACTTGAGTATTGATTTTAATTTTTTTAACTCCGACATTTGAGTTGAGTTAGAAAGAATTCCTTGAAACTGGCTTGAAAAATAAGCTTTTCAACATACACTTACTTTTTGGATCCCTTATAATTTTCAATATTATTTTTTCACAGCTTTGTGTGAATTAGTAATATGTGTATGCAGAAGATTTGTTCTGTCCTGTTCACTGGAAATATTAAATAACTCATGAGGAATTTGGTATCTAAAATGACTGGAACACCTGCCTTCTCTTCATCGCAAGGCTGACCAATGGGACTAATGTACTTTATGCATGAGGTTGAAAATTGAACTGTGAAGAATTAGCATAATCTGAGTGCGCAGTATGAAATCAGAATTGCATAGTTATAACTTTTTCTCGAGGGGGAACACTGCTGAGAGATTATTTGTTTGCACAATTCCTGGTATAAGATTTATTTATTGAATTTTATTTTAGAAATGCTTTTTTTAATTCCATGCAAGAAACATTAAGGTCAGCTTGATGAATTCACTGTTTTGTTTTAGGAATCTACAGAGAGGGATTATTAAATATTGTTGAGGGCTGAGTGTTACACGGGACATGATTTGCTTTCTCTGCAGTTTCTGAGTAGCAATTCCTAAATGAACAAAGTCATACTATGAAATTAAAATGGTAAACCAAGGATTTAAGTATGGAATGAAGAAAACTGAGCAAGTTAGTTTTAAAGTCAGAACTAACGGTTAGCATAATTTTTCATTAAAGTTTAGAACACTAAGGATAGAAGGAGCTTCAGGGGCTGACTGGTCTGCCTCCTCACAGGTTACCCAGAGAGGTTGTGGAGTCTCCATCCATGGAGATATTCAAAAACCTTTTGGACATGGTCCTGGGCAACTGGCTCTAGGTGACCCTCCTTGAGCAGGAGGGTTGGACCAGATGGCCTCCAGAGGTGCTGTCCAGCTTCAACTGTTCTGTGATTCTGTGACCCAATGCAAGATTAGCTGTAGGTGTGCCATTCTTAACAGGTGTTTGTCAGCCTGATTTTAAAACATATTTGTTCTCTATTTATAAAAACTGGAGGGTTTTGTATTCTCCATAGGCAAGATATTCCAACACTTCACTGTCTTTACCTTCTATAGACTATTTTTCTTATGATTAAACTAAATTTTCCTTAATGCCGTTAAAGTATGTAATGATTTTCTGTCCTGTCCTCTGTGGATACTAATCTATACTGCACCAACTGTCTAGGAACATGAAGACTGTTGTTTTGTCTCCTCTTCCTTGAGGAGAAAGGAAACGTTGCTTCATAGGCTGCAGAGAACATACACATCTACATAGACCAGTGTGATGGGTTTTTTTCTCTTCTTTTCCTCTTAGCAGCATGACATTGTTGACTGGTGTTTAAACTGGCATCTACAATTACCCCCCAAATCTTTTTCTTCAGTACTGCTTCTTGCTTTTAAGTTCCTCATCTTTAACATAGACTATTACTACCTCACTAAAATACCTTGCATTTGTCCATGCTGAATTTTATCCTGTTGTGTTTAGGCCATTTGTGTAATTTTAAAGATAATTTTCATTAGAGTCTTGTTCTTGAAACTCCTTGATGCCCCTCCTCACTTGCTGGAAGTTTGCAAGTTTAATAAATGTATGACCTCTTCTATCAGTCTGCTTGGTTAAAAGTTTATTTTTACTACTGGTTGATCCATATAAAACTCCAGTGTATTTATCCTTCCATTTTGATAGTGAACCATTGATAAACAATCTCTGATTTTCGTTTTACAAAGAAAAAACTTATGAAAAAATTACTGTGGAAATTCTTATCTATGTAAGTTTTACTACAAGAAAAAAGGTATCTCTGAAACTTAGTCCAAGCAACATGTCTGTCTCTAATGACTATACATATTTATAGAGGATCTTATCCTGAAGGACTCAGAATTTCCATGCAAATTGTATATAAGAGAATCCTTATCACAAAAATGTAGTTGTTGTGTGGGGGAGGTGTATAGCTGTAGTTTAATAATTCACAAATGGCACTGCCCAGAGTTTAAAAATGCAAAATAAAAAAATACAGCATTTTTTCCCGAGGGGCTCTTCCTACTTATCTTTAATAAACTATCTCAAATCCCTAAGCTAAAAGAGCCTGAAATTAGGCAGTATGAAATCACTGTGTAAACAAAGCTATAAAGAGTCAAAAGAAATTATCCACTTTGGAATTTGACCTATACTTAGTCAGCAGTATCAATACCTTTATTTTTATAAAAAGGGAAAAATGTTTTCTTATCAAATGGCCAGTTCCTTTTTGATTATCCAGATTTGAGTGTTTATATGTATAAATTAATTTTTCAAGATTTCTTAATTTGTTTTTCCTAATAGTTTTGTATCTTGTATATTTTAGCATCAAACAGAATTTATAAAAGGAATAATTATATCTGATTCATTCACTTATTTATTACTAGATTAACTACAAAAACTCATTTAACTATTCATTATTTGCTAGGTTGCTTTTCTTGTAGCCAGAGGTGTTGGTACTCATTTAAAATCAAACTTCAGCTTGTCTTTGCACTTTTTGTAGTGAAAATAATGAAAAAAAACCAGGTACACTAGTATTGGTCATATAGTCATGTGTACTATACAATAAGTGCTGATTTATATACAAATACAGCCATTTTTGTTCTATCTGTATGATTTCCCACTTTACAGTTTTCTAGGATCAATATGGAAAAAGGTAGTTAAGCTTAGAAGAAAGGAGAGTTAAGCTGCAGTTCCAGAATAGCTCAAAGAATGCACAGTAGAAGCGAAGGTTTAAATCTGGCTTGGGCTCCTCACTACTGATTTTCTTTTGGACCATTGATTCACCCTTTTCCCAATTGACTGTAATCAGTCTGTTATTGCTAATCCCTGACTAGTCATCCTACCAAAGGCGAATCTGCTAAAGAGTCTTAAATGATGTTCTGATTCCCCCAGAGTTTGAGCAGGAACGTGGGAGAAAGGGAGTCTGAGACCAGTATCTTTAGGTTCAGCACGGAACTGCACTTAAAACTGGAGAGGGGAAAGGGAAAGGCACATGATCCACAGCCTTTTTCTGCTCTGCTGCAACTTCAGACAGGTTAGTTAGAACATCTGTTTGTCCTGAGTTCCCAAAGGACCAAAACAGTGTTAGTAATATTAACATATCTTTGTAAAGCATTTATTGGATGAAAAATAGCATATAAATGCTGTTTGTAGTGAGATGGTGTAAAAAAGCTGGGTTTGGAAAAAGTATGAATTCTTTTTTTCAGAATGTACTCAATTGCAAGGTAAGAGCAGTAAGCAGAGGCCTGATAAACATGACTTTTAGTTGATCTAGTGTTGCAGTTACATAGGAACTCTGAAGGAGTGCTATATCCCCTTACTGTCTTGATTTAGTTCTTGATAAAATAGCTGTTCAAAATAATGTCCAGTTTAACTTGTGATAAAGGGGTGAAGCTGCAGCTGCTTCTGTGATCTTGATTGACTTCTCAGTTCTCATCTTCAGAGTCTTCTGAAACGGTAGTTCTCAGCTTCTTCCTTCCTGCAGCACTCCTCTATTTAGACATGCAGTTATTCCATGGAACTGGGGTCTGGTCAGAGCTCCTCCTCTTAGATTTACCCAAAAAGGTGGTTGAACACTTCAGATTGAGAACTTTGTTTTTTTAATAATTTGTTGCTGTGGAATTTATGCAATTTATTTTGAATTGTTTGCTTTCTAGAAAATTTTCTTAATACTATTAACATTGCATCCAGCCCTTCTTCTAAGATTCAAGCTGGTTAACCATTTTAAAATTATTTTTAACAGAGCAGTGGATAATAATTGGTTCTTGAAAGAAAACTTTCCCTAGTGAATGTATCATGCTGTAAAGTGACTAAGATAGATTTATTGATTCTGGCTAGAAATTTAAAACATAACCTTGAACACTTTGTGATCTTCCTAGTGATATGTCCAAATTACTTCTGCTGCCATGTATTGTATTTAATTCACATTATTATTTAAATTCTTTCTGTAAAAATATATTTAACTAAGTTATTTACTAAGTTATATCACTGAAATTTACAGAGCTGAAAAAGTAATTTATTCACAATATTTGCTATCAAATTCTGTTATACAGATATGTCTTTCTACTTACCTCTTATTTCAGTATTGCAGGATAGATTTTGACCTACACCTATATAAACAGTGACCGTAATGTATGGCTATTCTGTGGATGAAATCGCATTAAATATATGTGAACCTATAAACTCTTCTTATGTGGGTAAAGCTGAATAATAATCTGTGCTTTGAAAAAGCGGCCAATAATCAGCACTCCCTAATCTTTATAATAACATTTTTTTAATCCTAAGTATACATCTTAGGCAACTATATGCTTCAGTATTACATGTTATTTAACTTTTCGTAAGCAGTGCAATTGTGGCTGTCTAATCACTCACTGCTGCAACACTATTAAATTTTAGTTGTAGTACTATAAGAAGAGATGAATTTCATATACCTCTTCTCATCACTATGGTTTTAATCCAATAAACTCAACCTGTGCAAGTACACATGCAGCAAGGTGGGAAAGTATTTCTGCAAGGGCTGTGCAAGTAATCTCCTACTTCTCTTTGGGACAGCATCTGAACACATATCACAATCTACTAATTTTCAAATACAGATTTCTTAAATTTCTATTTTATTGAAAGTCTCTAGCGAAGGAAAAAATACCTTTGAGTAATTTTTTTCTTCAAATAAGAACATGATAATGCATGTTAACTAACCACTTGCAAGTAACTATGAGCAGCAGTGGTTGGTTTTGTTTCAGGAAATTTTGAAATGTGAAATATGAAATTTCAGGCTGAGCCAATGGCATAAAAGGCTGTGGTTTATAAACACATGCATAATATCAATAAGCATGCTATCAAGTGTTCTGTAACTTAACTAAGTGTTTAGTGGGAAAAATACCTATTGAGTATTTCACCGTTTTGTGTGCTTAACAGTAAGAGCTCTCTTGAGACATAAACATGCACTCTGTGTGCATCTGGCAAAGGGATTCCCCAGATTCCATACTCACGCCTATATGTAATTTAGTAACTGAATAACTTTATCTTATCTTCTTGTTTCAATTTCAGATGAATTCTGTGCTCCTGTAAAGTGAAGTTCTGATAGGCTAGTGTCTGGCCAGTGCTGTGTTAAGGTTCAGCATCTGGTTAGGGAAAGCTGATGGACCAGCGAGTCCCCATTAATATAGAACCCTTCCAAAGACATATATCCAGCCTTAGTTCTGTAATCATATATTTAAATAAAAATGAGTTGGCTGTATTTCAGAATGTTTCTGAAGCTACAGGCTGCAAAGAAAATCCTAAGAATTAGTTTCAAATAATTCGTACAATTATTAATTACCAACTTATGTACAACTGTTACTTATGCAGATCAAATCTTTGTTGCTTGGATTTTGCTATTGAATTCGAATTACAAGTAGCAAAAAATGTATGACCACACTGTTGCAAGCCTGAAAAGGACATTTAAAAATCTGCCCCCTCCGATAAAAACTGATTGCACCAATAGATTTGCTTTTTATGGAAAGGAGGTAATCAATGTAGCTTGATTTTTACTTATCAGTAGTGTAGGTCTGTGCTGCGGTATCTACTGACTGCTGGCTATGAGTATGAGCAAAAAGAAAAATGCTGAGGAAATGTATTAATCGATAATTAAGAAACAAGCATGTGAAGAACAAAGACGACACTAAAAGAAAAAGCAGTAACTTAATATATTTCATTATATTGACGGAAAAAAAGGACAGATACCAGGAGGTATGCAACTGTAGGTAATCTTTTAGTGCCAGAAACACATGCTTGCTGATGTAACTACATCTTCAACTAGCAAGGTTTTCCTGTTGAGATAGGCAGCAGGGTAGTTTTACTGCTAAATAGACCTTGTGTTTAGCTGGCCTAAGATTAAAAAAAAAAAAAACCAACAACACAAAAACCAAACCAACCAAACAAACAAAAACCCTAACTTTTGCAGCTCTGTCGGGTTCTGAAAGCTGCCAAGAAACCTCTATATTACACCCTGTTCCAAACGTTGATCGTGCACACACAGTTTGGCCCTGGAAGGAGCTGCAGGTCCTTCCTGAACAGGGCACGTGCTAGTGTTAGCTATGAGCTCAGACTTTTTTCTGTGTTTAGCTGCAATGCATGTTAGATTACTAAAGATTTTCAGTTGGACTTTAAAGAATAAATGAGAATTACTAATACATTAGAAGGCTAGTTCTTCCCCTTGAGGCAAGATAAAGTGAGAAGAGTCTTGCTTTTAGAAGTTTTTATTTTGCTATTGGAAAAGTAATCCTTTTCTTGCAAGAACCTGGCTTAAAGTATTCAATGGCAAGATATGACAAATATAGTCTAACAAACAGTAAAGAGAAGGCTACCTAGGACAATATAAAAAGTTTACTTCTCTCAGTGAGATGCTGCAGATATATTTCCTTCAGAAATGTTCCATTTGAAAAGCAAATGTAGCTTCTTCTTCATTAAAGTACCTTTTGTGCTGCAGAAAGTATTAATCAAGCAGCTACAGAATCCTTTACAGCTCTGTGCTTCCCTGCTCACGGTATGTCTGTGTGGCTCCCTTCGCTGGCAGCGGCTCCTCCCAGCAGCTGCAGAGTGTTTAGAGGGGTAGTTCTGAGGCCCCAGCAGGTAGCAGGTTGGTGGTACTACAGATGTTGGCTTTTGGGGAAAATGGGCTCCCTCTGGTGAGCGGTTGAGCGGCTGTCAACTGAACTACCTAGGTGTTTTGGTTTGTCTTAGTTCAGGTTTTATTTTTAAATGGACTATCACAGCACTTGAGCACCCACATGCACTGGCATATAAAGTGTTGCTAGCAACTGTCAACACTCGTTGTCTTTATTTCCTGCAATGGCAGAGGTCTTGCAGTAGTAAATCTTGCAATTTTTCGCTAACTGGGAGGGAAGGCTAGGAGAGTGACTGCTGGAAACAGATGCCTATGGAAAGTTAGGTGTTACAGTTGTGTAAGATAATCTTGGTGTGCTTCAGTTCTGACTCTGGCCTTAGTAAACCACCAGTGTAGTTGGTTAATATTTCTTAGGCATTTTTCAGTTTATCCTGTGCTGAGCAGCTTACCACCTTTACTTTTTGCAGGATGCTGGTCTGAACCAAAAAAGCACGAATATGCTTTGCTTTTGTAGCAAGTATATTTCTACACATGTAAACCTGGAAACTAAAGCTCTGTAGTCACCTTGCTTCATTAATTCCAGCCTCTTCGGGCTTTAATGGTAGAAGGCAGTCAACATGGTACATCTAAGTACTACATAAACTGTCTCCTAAAGAAGATTTGACTGAATTTTTAAAAGCTGAAAATGTCATTAAATTTATCATTGAAGCGAGGTTACTAAAGTGAATGTTCTCACAACATTTACATCTAGAGCCCCGTTAAACAGGCATCCTATCTTAATGGGACTGGTCAACTGGAGATAGCTGGGTAGAAATTGTCTTAGATCTTGCAGGTTGTTTGCAGTAGGAGTGAGGATCTCTAGTTCTTGATCTAGCTACAGAGTAGGTTTATTGAAATTCCTGGGTCTTTTTTTTTTTTTTTTTAAGTTTTCAGTTCTGTGTGATAACTGCTCTCTCATCCTTTCAGTAAATACCCTTCAAAGGGTGTTGTGAAGATAAAGAGGTGATGTTAAAGGGACAAAGGAGAAGGAAAGGAGACTTTCAGTTCTTAGGCTTTATTCAAACAGAAATAGGCCATGCAAGTAAAACAGGTGTGAGCGCTGAATTGCAGGCTAGATAATTCTAAACATATTCAAGCCCAAGTAATAACGGCTGTATAAAAAAAACCCCTGTATTGCTCAATTTAGCTTGGAGTTTTTTGCAGCTTAGTTGTATTTTTTATTTAAGGTTGCTAGCCGTGTCGGGCATGATCCCATGAGGAGCTGAGTTCCCTTCTCTCTCACTGCTCAGTGGAAGTCAAACATGTTCAGAACATTGAATACTAATGGATTCTAGGCACAGAAATTGTAGGCTTCATTGTGCCCAGTAAAGCAAGCAGATGTCTGCCACTGAAAGTGCTGCAAGTTTGGTAAATAGTGTTAGAAACATGATCAGATTGACTGCTTTGGATCAGGAAGATGTGCAGGTGTCTTTTTCTTATCATCTACGACTTTATATGATGTTTCAATGGAACATTATTGGAATCTTAATATTAAAATAACAAAATAATATTAAAATAATTACTTTGAAAATTAAGATTTTCTTTGTGTATTAAGAGTAATCAAGGAACACAAATATCAGAAAACCAAATACTTGCAGCTATCAAGAAGTGAAACTAAATTCATTTCCCGAACCTTCTAACTGCCTAATTTTTTTCTTTTTGGAGTTCATTTATCTGGGTAAATGTCAGATGTCAAAAGTAGTGCACTTAATCACTGAATGTAATTGCAAAGATACAATGAAAATCTAGACCATTTCGCCTGGGCAAATTTTAAAATTACAACCTTAAACAATTTGATACTTTGATTTGCAAAAACAGCATCAAATTTTGTATTTGTATGTCTTGGTTATAAAGAATGCCCTTTTTGGTCATGCAAGAACAGATATTTTTTAACAACATTACCACTGCATCTAATATCAGGGAAGGAAAGGACAGCAGTGACTTTTTTCCTGAAAAATAAATGTCTCATATTGTCTACCTTGGAAAAAGGTTTTATTCAGCTTTAGTGTTGTTAATTGCTGTCTGATCTTACTTGTTCATCACTGCTGATTCATCAGAACTGCAGATAGCACGCTGTTGACGTTTGGATTTAGTCATTATCATTTAATAATTTTGTTAGTATCACTAACATACTTCTGCTAAACTACTAGCATGGGATTATTTCCATATGCTAAAATCCCAGATCATCTCTTCTGTGACCGTAAGCAATTGGCATGATGGAACAGTAACTGCCCAGCTCCAGGCCCAGCTGCTTTCTCATTTGTATCATGTCATAATTTTATTCTGGCTAAAGACAAAGAACTTTACACTTTGAAATTACTGTGAAATATTGCTGCCTACTAAAGAAAGCAATATACAAATATACACTGCAAGACTACAGTAGCATAATGCATGGTAGTATAGCCCACCTTCTAGAGAATATCTTTTTACATTCATTTTTCTCGCCTTAATAGGGATAGTATGGGAGCTGAATGATGCCAAAGAAGAAATTTTTTTCACTCCTGTGTAACTGGGATCAGCTTTTTAGTCGTACAGTTACATGACTTGCATCGAGCATGTCAGAATAAATCTTACATGAGCACAAGTTTGCAGTGGCTCCACTGACATAAAACCAGCATAAATACAGAGGCTAGGCCAAATTGTTTAGTTCAGTTCAGATCCCTGATCTTTTGGAGTGGCTCCAGCATTGTACAAAGCATTCTTTTTTTTTTTTTTTTTTTTTTTTTTTTAAATGACTCGTATGTACTTAAGTATGAAAACTAACAGGATTTCTGTTCTTGGAAATTCAAGTGTAGGGGAGTTCTGCCTGGCCCCAGCTATTGCACTGCTTCGTGGTCCTGTGCAGCTCAGCCTCAAACCGAGGGGCACCGAAACCATAATGAAGCTGGGAACTCCCTATGTAATCAAGCTGCTGTCAATTTATTTTACAGAGAAAAACGCAGCAGGTCTGTGATCTTAGTCTCATGAATTAGTGTTTATATTAGAGTAGACAGATTTATCAATATAATGGGTGATGAGCCTTGGATCTAAATTACCGTGTTTTTTGAGGGAAGTGCCATTTCTAGGCTTCCTTGCAAGGTCCTTTAAACTGAGCAGCATTTGCCATTGACTTTACTGGAATTTGTTTGGGTCCACGTATTATCTGTCTGGAATAGATAATCCAGAAGTACCCAGCACTCGTGTCAGTTAAACATGTCATTTCCCCTTGATTCCCATACATTTGATTTATGTCTTCAGAGCGGGGTAGGGAAGGCGTTACAGCCGCATGAAAGCCAAGCCCAAGCAGTCCCGTCGGCGGCGGAGTTAACTCCTTCCGAGGAGAAGGCAGGGTGCCGGCTCTCCCCCGCACCTCAGGTCCTCCGCAGAGGGCCGCGGCCGAGCCGGCCGCCCCCGGGGCCGAGCCGGCAGCGTGAGGGGCAGGGCGCGGGGAGGCGGCGGGCCGCGGGGAGCCCACTCGTGTCCGCCGGGAGGCGAAAGCGCTCTTACCTCGGAGCGGGAGTCGCGCACGTCCCTCTCCCCGCGCCGGACGCCCTTCAGTCCCAAAATGCGGGGACACCGTTGCTTAACACACGCCAAAGCAGCCGCGCACAGATGCGGGCAGCTCAGTGTGCGGGGCCGTGCTGTTCCCCCGGCCCATTGCCTGCGCCCCGCAGCTGCCGAGCCCCGGGCGATGGTCCGCGTTTCCACCGAGGCGGCTCCGCTCCGGGTGCTGCCCGCAGTCATGAGAAGCGAGATTTCTGCGGGTTTGGGTGTTTGTGCGCGTTTGCTAGAGAGCAATTTCCAGATTAAATTGACGCAGGCGAACCAGTAACTTTTGAAATGTTGGGGACTATTACTTTGTTGTAAAGTAGTTAACGTTGCTTCGATAGTTATAGAGTTTCTGAAAGGGACATTTTTAATTTTTCGGGTTTTGATTTTTTTCCTTTCAATAGTGGGTGATTCCCGACGAGGGCCGCTCTGATCCACGCACTTTCCTAATGCAAAGTCCCGAAAAGTCTTCATTCCGGGAGATTTATTGCACTATGCAGCGTTGTCGGGCTGGGCTGCTTTCATTTAGTGGTTTTGAACTGCTTTACAGCGGCAAAGCGTGTTGCCTTTAAATACACGTTAAAAAAAAAAAAAAAAAAAAAAAAAGGCTCTTGTCTTGAGAAACTGCTCGATTCGCAGGAAACCCTCCGGATGTTTGCTGCTTTTCATGTGGCATTTGTGGTCGGCTCTGATAACGCTGGGAGCACCACTTCCAACACCGCATTCTGTAATGGACCTGAAATAGAAACACATCTCTCGCCGGAGGATTCCCGCTCCGCGCCCCCGCGCTGGGTACCGGCGGGTTTAAAAGGTCAATAAATCAGAAGGATGAACTCTGGGCGGCATTGTTAGGTTGGGAAAGTTAACGAATGACCCCGGGAGTCGTGCGACCGCGAAGGTTTCAGGAGCGCCAGAAGCAGCTCTTTACTAAGCGCTTCAGGGGAGTGAGGTGTAAGCAGGGAGCGCAATTTGAGTCGGAATCAGTGCTGTGCGCTGTGCTTTAAAGTTACGGTTCAAAAATATCCCAACAGTCAAAACAGAAAGCGAGAAAAGCGGTGAGATAATCTATTTATGACACCAGGGGTACTGAAAGGGTCACAAACTGCCAGCATTTTCTGTACAAACCAGGGAGCTTTTACTTTCTCGGCTTAGATTCAAAACACACCTTTCTGTCTTTGATCCCAGATCAATGAGCTGTAGAAACAGTTTGCACAAATCTCCCAAACAAAGTCAGCGGCAGTTTGCTTAGTTTATTACCTCATGTTCATTATATAGAAAAACATTTTCTTTTCTGCTGGAAGTGACAGCCCCAAAATTGCTGTAAAGTGTATTTGTACGCGGTCCCTCGCTTAACTTTTTCAGTGCAAGCTCTTGGAGGATCTGTTCCCTTGACTCACGAAAAAGTTTCTGCTAAATAGAGTAAAAGGGACGGTTTGGCGTTTTAACAAGATCAGCTGGTAAAAAAGGCAACACTCTCCTCTGCGCGTTCAACTCCTAGGCGGTCAGTTTTGTCCGAGCCAGTAATACGGCGTGAGCTGGGAACTGATCTGGAAGTCGCTGGAAATGCACCGACTTCGTTACGGCAGAGCATTGTCACCTTCTCGATTTTTGTTTTCCTTGGAAGTTATCTCGCTTTCTCCCCTCAGCTGACTATTCTGTTCTCTGCAGGGAAAAAATACACGCTTTCCTCCTGCATGAGTTTGCTTCAGACACGATTCGGATTCTGTTGAATTCGGGGTTTTCTCTGGGTGTCGGCCACGCTCCGGTGCGTGACCTGTCCTCGGGCGGCTGGCCTAGGGTTAAGGGCTCCGAGTCCCAGCACGTCGGGTCGGGAAATGTCACAACCGCAGCCACGAAGCTAAAGTCACTGGCACACCAGCCTCAAAACCGTACGTCCTAAGGCAGCGCCCCAAAGGCGTTGGGCTAAAACCGATTGGAAAAGCGCTTAATTCCTAACGAGCGCCCCTGGTTATCATCCCCAGCTCTGCGATGGCGGTCGGCTTTGCACGCGGAGTATCTCCCGCTGGACTTCTTTTACACTCAATTTTGAATGCATTATACTTTTGCAAGAATGGTGTTATTATACACTAGTATGAGATCAATTTACACATACATACGTGTAGGAACGTTGTTTTCGCCTCCGCTGCTTTTTGCAGCACCTGATATAAGGAAGAAAAGCAGAGCTGTCGGAATGGCCGCCTCTCGTTGTGTTGGACTAGCGCGTCTGTTTGAACGGGGAAAAAAAAGATCTAAAACCTTCTCTTTGCTTGGTTTTAGGCAGCTACTAGTTTTTTGGCAGTGGTTTCGACTCCTCGCAACGGGGATAAATACAGGATACCATTAATCTCGAAATATATCGCTTGTTTATAATCTCTAACAACCAGAGGGGAGCAGAAAGCAGGAATGCAGCAGTGCCTCGAGAATTATCCTGCGGTGCTCGTCCTTTTTCTGTTTCTTAGGCTACCTAGTGGCTGCCAGGTGTAAAGGAGCAGCAGGTTTTACATTGCACGACACAGGAAAGTCAGTGCTGGAATAAGTTAATGGTGATGCGTCAGTCATTTAATTTCAGCGAGAATTCTTAGGATATTGGTTTATTTGATCGAAGTGGCTACCCAAAAAAAGGTGTCCTTAACCAAATAAACGTCTTTGATCGTCAGTTTAAAGCTCAGCCGTTTCTCAAATAAGCATTGATGCATTTAATAGCACCACATAACAATGCAAATATTAATCAGAGCGCCTGTGAAAACGCCGTATTTTACATTAGTTTGTGTGCCAAAGAAGAACAGAAATGGTAGCGAGATAGAATTCGTGCTTATTCTGAAGTGACAGACTTTTTAAAAACACCTGTTTGTATTTACAGTTAATTTACTCAGGGAAATCAGAGAAATCCTGAACAAGGCAATGCAACAAGCAGTACGTCCTGCAGAGCTCAACTTAAATAATAAGTCAACTTACGCTACATACAGTAAGTATTTGCCCTTTTGGATACTGAATTACTTTATTACGCAGTATGACAAAGTGGGATAGAATAGATTTCATAGGCTTCACTGTGGATGCAGTATCCTGCTGTCCCACGCAGTTTCCATCCTTCATGGGCTTATGAGGCAGAATACGCTAGGGCAGCACTAGAAGGGAGGAAGCTGACGTGTGAGACGCAGGTGATGACTTGGCTTATGCTTCCCGAGTGACTTCCCAAGTCTGCCTACAAAAGAAGCACCTTGTCTCTCTCCCCGTGTGTTACGGGGCATCTAGGTACGGATGGAAATAATCTGTCCCTTCCACCACTTTCGTGCCTCCTCTGGACAGGGTTGCCCGTTTCGGGCCGGGCGGGTGACGGGTGGGTGTTTGCCTGATGGCGGGACGGCAGCGCACGGCCCCCGTGGGCCGGTCTCTGCTGCCGTTGCGGGGAGCGGGGCTGAAGTCCGAGGGCCGCTTACGATGCGCTGTGGGTTCCCCCGAACGACCGCCCCGCTCCCACGGTGGGGGGCGGCACCGCTGCCCGCGGCGGGCCCCGCGCCCCGCTCAGGTGCCGGGCGGAGCCCCGGGGCCGCCCCGCGCCCCAGCGGGAGCCGCCGCCACCGTCCGGCGGCGCGCCCGCCCCCGCGGCCCCATTGGCCGCGCCGCAGCTCAAATAGGGCCGGGCGGCGGCGGCCGGCAGCGGCGAGCGGGGCCCGAGCGCCGAGCCCGTGGCGCGGCCCCGCCGGAGCCGTCGGCCCGAGATGAGCAGCCCCGATGCGGGCTACGCCAGCAGCGACGACCAGGCGCAGGGGCGGCGCTCGCTGCCCACCATGATGCCGGCCGTGGGCCCCTGCCCGTGGGCAGAGTCGCTGAGCCCGCTGGGCGAGGCGAAGGCGAAGGGCGAGGCGGCGCCGTCGGGGGCGGCGGGCGGCCGGAGCAAGAGCGAGGCGCGGATCCGGCGGCCCATGAACGCCTTCATGGTGTGGGCGAAGGACGAGCGCAAGCGGCTGGCGCAGCAGAACCCGGACCTGCACAACGCCGAGCTCAGCAAGATGCTGGGTGAGCGCGGGGGGTGCGGGTGGGTGACGGTGGCCCGGGGGCCCCGGCGGGCGGGGGGTCGCAGGGTCCGGGGGGTGGCAGGGTCCCGGCGGGCGGGCCTCGGGGCCCGGGCTGCGGGCGGGGGCCGGGGGGACCCGTGGGCCGGCGTGCCCGGGGTCCCGGCGTGCCCGGGGTCCCGGCGTGCCCGGGGCGGCGGCGGGCGGGTCGGAGGGCGAGGAGCCCGCGGCCGGGCGGGGCTGGGGGGCCGGGCGGCGTCGGCGTCGGGGCCCGCCGGTGGGCGTGCGGTCTGACGGTGCTGGTGGGCGCAGGTAAATCGTGGAAGGCGCTGTCGCTGGCGGAGAAGCGCCCGTTCGTGGAGGAGGCGGAGCGGCTGCGGGTGCAGCACATGCAGGACCACCCCAACTACAAGTACCGGCCGCGGCGGCGGAAGCAGGTGAAGCGCCTGAAGCGGGTGGAGAGCGGCTTCCTGCAGCACGGCCTGGCGGAGGCGGCGGGGCCCGGGCTGGGCGGCGAGGCCGGCGGCGGCGGCGGCGGCGGCGGCAGGATGTGCGTGGAGGGCCTGGGCCTGCCCTACGGCGAGCAGGGCTACGCGGCGGCGGGCGCGGGCCACTACCGGGACTGTCCGCCGCTGGGCGCCGGCTTCGACGGCTACGGGCTGCCGACGCCGGACCCGTCGCCGCTGGACGCGGCGGAGAGCGAGGCGCCCTTCTTGGCGGCGGGGCTGCAGGAGGAGTGCGCGCTGGTGCCCTACGGCTACGCCCCGCACCCGGCGGCCGAGTACCCGCCGGCGGCGGGCGAGAGCCCGGCGGGGGCCGCGCTGCGGCGGCACCTGCCGCCCGGCGAGGCGCTGGGGCCGGGCGGCTCGCTGCAGGGGCTGCTGGGCTGCCCGGCGCCGCTGCACGCCTACTACGGGCAGGCGTGCCAGCCGCCGGGCCCGGGGCGCGGTCCGCCGCTGCCGCCGGCGCTGCCGCTGCCGCCGGGGGCGGTGGGGCAGCCGTCGCCGCCGCCCGAGGCGGCGCCGTGCCGGGAGGCGCTGGAGCACTTGCCGCCGGAGGAGCTGCTGGGCGAGGTGGACCGCAGCGAGTTCGAGCAGTACCTGCGCTTCGCCTGCAAGGCCGAGCTGGGGCTGCCCTTCGCGGGCCACGACGCCGCCGGGCTGCCGGCGCCCGAGGGCGCGGGTCCCGTCTCCTCGGCCGTGTCGGACGCCAGCAGCGCCGTCTACTACTGCGGCTACCCCGACGTGTGAGGGACTCGCTCGGGGGCGCGCCACGGACTGGCAGGGAGGCGCCCGGCCCCCCTCCTATTTATGTAATTTATTTGAATCTTGAGAACTGACAGGGTATCCGTGACCTGCTCGAGGTTTAAAAGGTGACGCACCGTCTCGCTGTCCAGGTGGTGCAGGTCTTACCATCGCTGTCCGACAGTGACATGTAAAACTGTTCCTGCTGTGGAATCGTGATACTAGTTACACACGTGGAATACAATTTCTGGGGTCTCGTTAGAGATCCGTCTGCTTTTGTAATGTTGTACAGAGTGCTGTTT
The DNA here is from genome assembly GCF_047370975.1 of Nipponia nippon. Lineage (NCBI taxonomy): Eukaryota > Metazoa > Chordata > Aves > Pelecaniformes > Threskiornithidae > Nipponia > Nipponia nippon. The sequence goes on along the minus strand of NW_028262290.1, from coordinate 43,193,267 downwards.
TTTATATGTTGGATTTGTACAGAATAATTTTGCACTTTTACAAATAAAGGGAAAATAATAAAACTGCTCGCTGATATCCCCTCAAAGAGATGTTATTGTCCTCGGTAATCGATTATTATTGCTTTTTAAACTACTTTCACTAATTTGCCTTGCACTAAGCATTGGGTCCTGTCACCCTTTCTGTAGACATAGTCTACCACTCTTCTACTCTTGCTCAAATTAGAAACAAAACTTTAAGCGTTCAGAAACTGTCTACTCCAGCTGTTCTTTAATTTTTTTTTTTTAAACTTTATTGGTGGTTTCTAGATGGTTGATTAATATGACTGAATTAAAAACAAAAAACCACAAAACCAAACACGGGCGACCTATTTTACGTTTGAACTGTAAAAGGACTATAAGAAAGCTCGTACCTTAGTAGGTTAGGGTTTCTTGGTGTGTTTTTAATGTAATCGCGGACACCTTGGATGCCATTAAGAATCGCGCCTTGCTGAAATGGGCGGATTAGCGCTGGTGAAAGCACCTCCCCGGGGAAGATGTCTTTCGTGTCCCAGTAGCTGCCCTTGGTGCGGCGGGGAAGGAGGCGGCAGCGGGGGATACCACATCTCCGCTGCGGAGAACGAGAGCAGTGAATCAGGGTTCAAAGTAGGTGACAAATTTTGACACGAGCCTCTAGAGGGGGAGGCCGGGCAGGAGCAGCCCGGTCCGGCACCCAGCCACGGCGGCACCTTCAGCCGCACGGCAAAGGACCGTGCCTTTTCCATGCTGAAGAGATGTCGTGGCGACTGTAGACAGATACATCTTTGTGACTGACAACTATGCGCTCTGCAGTCCAGCTTCCTTGGAAAAAAGGCGTTTTCGTTTAGATGGTAGGACTGAGTCCAGCCGTGGGGTGGGACTGATAAATTCATTATGTTTATTACTTAAATCGGGGGGAGGGGGGAACAGTCATCTGGGTCGTTGCTTCCTAAGATAAAGCTGTGGAACAGAACCCTGGGGAGGAGGGGACAGAGGCCGAAGTGGCAGACTTGCCCACTGATTAACCTGTCTTCCATGAGGACGGGAAATTAGATTGGGTGCATTTTCAAATTACATTTAAAGAGGCTTATGTTTGTACCAGCAAAAGATCAAATAGCGTACACAAGCCCAGATGCAAGCTGCCTCGGTCAGTGAGTTTCGAGAATAGCCTCGTTGGCAAAAATTGACTATGTCATTGCATACTATTAGTGTGTCTTGAATTAAAATGCGTTCAAACCCTGAGTATTCTGCAAAGTAGTCTACCCTCTAGTTTCTTAATCTTCCCATTTTACTTTTCAAACAGTCTTCAATTCTCTGAGGTATACCTAAAATACCCACCCTGCCACTCTCTTCACTCTTCTTCCACGTGTACACAAGAAAAATGAGGTATTCCTGAATGAGGTGGTACCTCGGGACATTAGCTGTCTTCTTGATACTTTAATTTGGAAAAAATTATAACGTGTTCCTAAGCACAGATACATAAACCCAGTAAAGAAATGTGCATGAGAAATGATGGTTTTGTACTGGTTGAGTTTTCTTTTCATCATACAGTTTTAACCTACAGGATTAAATTAAATTCGTTTTGCCCTTTTCGCAGACGTTCATGGCTTTCTGGAGGAAAATCACTGTGGTTGTTTTTGGAAATAAATCATTATTATGCGTTTGATAAGTTTGGCCACCGTTACTTGTCATTTTTCAGTTAGGTGCGGGTTTTGCTCCCCTCCTCTCTCCTTCACTCCAACTTGTCAGACAGCTGAGAGCTGAAGTGAACTTGAAACTGTAAGCGGGTTCATGACGAAGGTTGAAAACCCCTTACTTATTTTTTTAATATCGTCAGTGACTGCGAATAAATTGTATTAAATAAGTATATAGGTTTGGGGAACAGGGTTGGCCAGCATAGCAGTCCTGGGTGCCAAACAGTGTGTGGTGCTGATGTATAGGCAGATCTTACAACAACCCTTTGCACAGAGCTTTTACAGACTCAAATCTAAGGAGCATTATTTTCCTGTATGTATCCAGATGTGTAGCTTTTTTTTTTTTTTTTCCCCCTTCCTGTGAGAAGAACTGTCTGAATCTTCTTCAGCATGTCTAAAACGTGGCAGGTTCATGCACTGCCAATATACTTGGAGCAAAATTTTCCGAAGCTCTGTCCAAGCCCTGTGTTCCGTAGAGCATGTCTTGACTTGTCTGATTCTGAATGATACACACCCAAATCTGCCCTACAGGGTAGGGTACCTTCCTCACGTCCCATGAGGGCCCATGACAATCGGGTATTAAAAGAAGGACCCCAAACTGATTAATTATCTTTTCGCGAGTGTTTTCCAGGGTACGGTTCTGGCGGTCAGGTGGTGGAAGGGGTTGCTCCCTGCCTCGGGAGGCTGTGAGGAGGCTGCAAGCGGTTGCCACAGGCCGAGCTGCCTCAGGGCCTCTTTGCCCTGCTGAGCTCTTCACGCGGAATCGGGCTTTGCCACTGCCACCCCGGTCCCGGCACTGCACCCAGGGCAGTCCGCTCCCTGGAAACCGCATCTGCTCTTCCCTTAGCGCTTCTGGTTTGCTCCTCGTTTCACCAAAAAGGCGGGGTGAGATCTTTAAACACCTCTCTAACCTTGCCAAAACAGCTGCTCTCCCGTTAAACAAGAGCATCATCTGGGCAGCGCCTTCAGGCCCCTTCCCACAGGGACAGTGAGTGCTCTGTGCAGCTCCCTCAGGCCACTTGTGCCCGAGAGGTATTCAGCTCTTCTTTTTTTGTCCCTTTCTTACCAGTTTGTCAGGTTGCAAGAGGTCCATAGTCAGATTTCGATTTTTCCTAACACAGCCAAGCTCCTTAGGTGGCTGTCGCACTGCAATAGGAGGAGTTTTCTTCCTTCTTCCTTTTTTGTGTGTGTGTGTATATGTGCACTCTCTATTCCTTAGGTAAATCGGTAGAACAGTATGTAGGCCTAGTCCGACAGAAAGAGGCTTCAGACAAAGGTGCTGAATTAAAACCAGCTCAAGGTTTGTCTATACAGGGCAGGTGGCAGGGAGAAGTCAGGAACGGAGAACAAAAACACGCTCGCTAGTGGACAGTAGCTGGGACTGGAAATGTCAGGAGGCAGTGGTCTTGTGCTCTGAAAAAACAACCTTAACCTAGCGGCTTTCTGTCCGTTTCTGGTAGCTTTATGCTTTTCGCATTAGAAAAAGAGTAATCTGTAGAAGATGTTAGCAGCAATTTCTCCTTGCTGCAGAATTTCTCCTTGTAGACAACTTTTATGTATTTACGTGGCAACCGTATTCTTGTTTTGGAATAAATACCTCTCCCATCTCCCCCACTGTTCACATTGCCTGTGAAGGACATAAATAAACCCCTGCTTTTGGCACACAAAGGAAGGTGTACTGAAAACCGCAGCCAGCCACACCGGAGTGGGCCATGACACCGGTGCAGACACCACGGGGACACCTAGCACGGGCGACAGCGACAGCGACAGCGACAGGGCGTTTGCAACCTTGTGACACGCCTAAACGAAAGCAGCACGGGGCCGAAGCGGCTGGGCGGGCCAGAGGGGGCTGCCTCGGGTCCCCAGCGTTAGGACAACCGAGGGATTGCTGTCCTTCCCCTCCCGGGACCCCTCGCCCATGTCCCCCCAGGCTCTGCCTGCGGCTCGGTGGGCCCCGCTGTCCGAGAGCCCGCTGCGAGGCCGGGGCCCCGCCACCGTCCTCCGGGCTTTGCTCTCCCTTGCGACCTGCTGCCAAACGCGGCTGCAATTGCCCAACGATTCAAATAGGACGGAAAACCAGTGCAACTATCTTATCTCCTCGGGTTCTTTACTTAGATATTAGTGTGCATCAGGGCCTGACAGTGGTTAACTCTCTCCGTATTGCTGCACCGAGTAGCTTGTGTTACGGAGAGGTCTGTAAATTCCAGTACTTACATACCCACATAGGCTTAAGGTTAAACAGAGAATTCATGTGTTGACTAATTAAATGCCTGCAAGATCAGAGCTCGATCGCCCTGCTTCAGCTTCCCGTCTACAAAACGAGGACAGTTTCTTTCACCTTCCGTGTGTTTGAACAGAGGCTCTTAAATACGGCAACTGTCTCTGCATGTAACGCAGGGCACCGAGCAGTCGAGGCTTCTCTCAGACTGCTACTTTGATACTTTAAGCGTAGGTGTTTCACCCTGAACGCCTTACTCGGGAGCTCACAGGAGGTCCGTGACATAAAGAGATTTCAACTAAGATGTGAATCCTGTCCCAGAGCAAGAGCAGCTATGTAATTTTCCTCGCTCCTCTTGTGGCAGCTGAGTGACTTCTCTCCAGTTCGGATGCTGCTGAATTTATCCTCGGTTTTATTCATTGGGCTGGAAAAAAAACCCAAAGCCCACACCTTTTGAAGAAAAAACCCCAAACTGGTTGTCAGCGGGAATAAGCTGTTTCTACCTTGTAAACCGACAGGTTATGAGGGTGTCGGCACTGGTGTAGGCAAGGGGTGAGTTACTTGTTTCCCCTGCCTGCTCCGAGCGCGGCGCGGAGCCACCCGGGCCCCGCGGCTGTCGGCACCGGGGATCTGTTCTCACTCCGGATCGCCGGGTCCATCGGCGCTTGTGGCGTCCCAAGACTGAAGACCGGGTGGAATTCCATGTTTGCAACATATTACTTGTGAAACTCGTTTCAAAGCCACACTTGCTTGGAGGAGTAGGTGATTTATTTGCCGCCTCTCCTAGTGTCCTTTCTTTATGCTGCCGAATCTCTGTTTTTGGCGCTGGGCAATCATTAGTGCTCAGGGGAGCTGCTGATGGCGATGATGATGAGTCGAGCGGCTTTATGCGACGAGCCCTATGAACTCACGCTGTCCAGTTTTTGCGTGTTGTGAATGAATTGCGTGACGTGACCCCAGCTCGCCGGCCGCTGCTTTGACCCGCCCGGCTATGGTTTGACCCGGCTGACCCGTTTCGGGTCTGCCGAAGAAAACCCGCAGCATGCTCGTGAGGCGGCGTGTCCCCTCCCCAAACAGTCGGCGCCCGTCTCTCCAGCGAGCTCCGGGCAGGGACAGCGGGCGCCAGTTCCCAGGATAACCGGGCCGCGTCGGAAGGCGCAGCCTGCGGGTGGGGGATCCACGGGGCGACAGGGCCCCGCGGTGGCCCCTCTGTCCCGCCGCCCAGCAGCACGAACGGCGGGCACCGGGGCGGGCACGAAGGGGTGAAATCAGAGGACGGGGCCGCCGCGCAGGCGGCCGAGGAGAGCAGCGGTGCGGCTGCGGGCTCGGAAAGAAACGCGGGGTTACAAGACAGGTCCTGTCCCCCCCCCCCGTCCCTGTCCTGCAGGATGGCAAATTTTTCCCTAAAAATCGACTCCCAGTTGCAGCAGGGAACGGGGCGTATTTCTATACTGGGGAAATTTAAAATAGACGTGTGTGTGTGTCTGTGTCTGTGTCTGTGTCTGTGTGTGTGTCAAAAAATGGAGCGGAGAAGCTATTCTTTCCTGCAGTTTAAGGGGTTTTAATGTAAATACATTCACCTCATTTCTGTCCGAACGGACTTGTGTCAAACTTAAGTGGACATCATTATCATCATTATCATTAAATGGCCGCTTAATCGTTCCTCGGCCCCCTCCCAGCCTGCAGGCGTTTATATTCGCTTTCCCGCGCTCCCAGTCCCACACCGCAGGTGGAAGACGAGGGACTGAGCAACTCCCCTCAGCGCTGCTCTGCGTTAAGAACTACACCAAAGTATGTCGTCGCGACTTCGAGCGAAACACGAACACAGAGGCACCGGGCAAGGAATCGTAAGATGCCTTAAAAACTTGCCGTGTGGGTCGGCGGAGAGAAGGCGGGGGTTCCCCGAGGGCAGCGAGCCGCGGGCGCTGCTCCCACCCCCGCCGCCCGCCCGGAGCCGCCGCCCCGCCCCGGCGGCAGCTCCGCCCGCGGCCCCGCCGCGCACCCGGCGGGGGCAGCCCGGCAGGGGGAAAACAGGCGTTATCCTTACCGGCCGGCAAGCTTAATTAATGAGGGCACGATTTAGTCAGTATTCCCCCCCCCGCCGCCCCCGTAGCTGCACAGGCTTTTTATTTAAATAAGAAGCTGTAATTTCATGTAGAAAGGCACGGATGATTTCGGCTTGTGCGGTTGCCCTGCATAACAAAATGGTCCGACACATGCACTCCAGGCCATGCCAAGGGTGCAGATCGCCCGGCTGCTCGTTTACGGGCAAACTTGTTACGCATTCGCCCTGCATGAAGTATGGAACGAGTACAGTACGTTCCGCGGTACGCAATGAAATATAGATGGGGTTATTGGTACGACTGAAAATACGATCAAATACTAGAAAGCTTAAAATGGGAGAGTTGTTACAGCTGATGAGCACGTCCCATCTATCAGGACAAGGCTCACAGTGACGGCAGTCGGACAGTAATAACAATAATTCGCAAAAAGCCCAAATGAGCTTTTTAGGAAAAAACCCACAGAATTGTCTTCACCGCCTTTCTAAATACGCCGGTGAACTTCCGAGGGTCGGCTTCATTTTGAACACGCCGTGACCTAATGAAACCAACTTGCCAAGGAGGCAGCGCGAAGGGCGGGGGGCAGGAGGCTCCCGCGGAGCGGCGGCGGTGGCAGCCAGGTGGGACGGAGAAACCCCTCCCGGGCGCGGAGCCACGCCGCGGCGGCTGGGAGCGCGGACGCGCCGAAGCGCCTCCGCGCCTCACCGCGGGGCAGCCGGTTGCGGGGGGAGCGGGAGCCGCTCGGGCCCCGCGCCCCGCTCAGGTGCCGGGCGGAGCCCCGGGGCCGCCCCGCGCCCCAGCGGGAGCCGCCGCCACCGTCCGGCGGCGCGCCCGCCCCCGCGGCCCCATTGGCCGCGCCGCAGCTCAAATAGGGCCGGGCGGCGGCGGCCGGCAGCGGCGAGCGGGGCCCGAGCGCCGAGCCCGTGGCGCGGCCCCGCCGGAGCCGTCGGCCCGAGATGAGCAGCCCCGATGCGGGCTACGCCAGCAGCGACGACCAGGCGCAGGGGCGGCGCTCGCTGCCCACCATGATGCCGGCCGTGGGCCCCTGCCCGTGGGCAGAGTCGCTGAGCCCGCTGGGCGAGGCGAAGGCGAAGGGCGAGGCGGCGCCGTCGGGGGCGGCGGGCGGCCGGAGCAAGAGCGAGGCGCGGATCCGGCGGCCCATGAACGCCTTCATGGTGTGGGCGAAGGACGAGCGCAAGCGGCTGGCGCAGCAGAACCCGGACCTGCACAACGCCGAGCTCAGCAAGATGCTGGGTGAGCGCGGGGGGTGCGGGTGGGTGACGGTGGCCCGGGGGCCCCGGCGGGCGGGGGGTCGCAGGGTCCGGGGGGTGGCAGGGTCCCGGCGGGCGGGCCTCGGGGCCCGGGCTGCGGGCGGGGGGACCCGTGGGCCGGCGGGCTTGGGGGTCCCGGCGTGCCCGGGGTCCCGGCGTGCCCGGGGCGGCGGCGGGCGGGTCGGAGGGCGAGGAGCCCGCGGCCGGGCGGGGCTGGGGGGCCGGGCGGCGTCGGCGTCGGGGCCCGCCGGTGGGCGTGCGGTCTGACGGTGCTGGTGGGCGCAGGTAAATCGTGGAAGGCGCTGTCGCTGGCGGAGAAGCGCCCGTTCGTGGAGGAGGCGGAGCGGCTGCGGGTGCAGCACATGCAGGACCACCCCAACTACAAGTACCGGCCGCGGCGGCGGAAGCAGGTGAAGCGCCTGAAGCGGGTGGAGAGCGGCTTCCTGCAGCACGGCCTGGCGGAGGCGGCGGGGCCCGGGCTGGGCGGCGAGGCCGGCGGCGGCGGCGGCGGCGGCGGCAGGATGTGCGTGGAGGGCCTGGGCCTGCCCTACGGCGAGCAGGGCTACGCGGCGGCGGGCGCGGGCCACTACCGGGACTGTCCGCCGCTGGGCGCCGGCTTCGACGGCTACGGGCTGCCGACGCCGGACCCGTCGCCGCTGGACGCGGCGGAGAGCGAGGCGCCCTTCTTGGCGGCGGGGCTGCAGGAGGAGTGCGCGCTGGTGCCCTACGGCTACGCCCCGCACCCGGCGGCCGAGTACCCGCCGGCGGCGGGCGAGAGCCCGGCGGGGGCCGCGCTGCGGCGGCACCTGCCGCCCGGCGAGGCGCTGGGGCCGGGCGGCTCGCTGCAGGGGCTGCTGGGCTGCCCGGCGCCGCTGCACGCCTACTACGGGCAGGCGTGCCAGCCGCCGGGCCCGGGGCGCGGCCCGCCGCTGCCGCCGGCGCTGCCGCTGCCGCCGGGGGCGGTGGGGCAGCCGTCGCCGCCGCCCGAGGCGGCGCCGTGCCGGGAGGCGCTGGAGCACTTGCCGCCGGAGGAGCTGCTGGGCGAGGTGGACCGCAGCGAGTTCGAGCAGTACCTGCGCTTCGCCTGCAAGGCCGAGCTGGGGCTGCCCTTCGCGGGCCACGACGCCGCCGGGCTGCCGGCGCCCGAGGGCGCGGGTCCCGTCTCCTCGGCCGTGTCGGACGCCAGCAGCGCCGTCTACTACTGCGGCTACCCCGACGTGTGAGGGACTCGCTCGGGGGCGCGCCACGGACTGGCAGGGAGGCGCCCGGCCCCCCTCCTATTTATGTAATTTATTTGATTCTTACCGGGAGAGTGTCTCAAACCCCGTCTGGGCGGGAATATGCACATTAAAAGCATGGTTCAAACTGTTTTTCGACTGGTGTGTCGGCATGTTTACATCTTTTTCATGTCCATGCCCCAAATGATCGTTATTCTTGGCACTTCAGCACCGTTACTTGTTTGCCCAGAACACGTTTTTAGTAGCTGTTTTTAACTATACTTTATTTATCCTTTTTTTTTGTACTTCAGGAAAATAAATTTATGTACAGCTGTTTCTGTCATTCTTCTTGGTCTTATGGTCCTTTAGGGAGACCAATCGAAAGTTAAATCAGTCATGCCCTAAGGTGGAGTAAAGCAAATGCAGATACAGTGTGACGCCTTCTTTCACCATGACAATGGCTCTGAGAGCTCTCCAGGACCAAAGAAGTTTGTTCCCAGGTGTGGCTGTATTCCTGTTACACAGCTGAATGGCTACGTCCCTGCTGCTGTCTGTGTCTTGGAGTACAGAATGTGTGACTGTACTTAACTGTTTTTTGTAGATTTTTTTCTGGCTTGTACGTGCCAACTGGAATTTGCAGTTGTCATTAATGCATTGGGAAAAAGCTCCTCCCTGAAACTATAGTCTCTATAACAAACGAAGCTAGGTAAGTTTGAGATACTAATTTTACAGTGTGCCTCGAAGCCCATTGGATTTGGATACTTGTAGATGTGAAGGTGATTTTGCTTTACATAGTGATTTCTGTTTGAACCAAATGATTCCCAAATAGCATTGGTACTGTATTTACAAATTCTTTCTGCCACCTACCTTCAAGTATGTTTAGGCCATTTTGTGTCCTGGGGGTCAGGCTTAGATCAGTAAGGAGAAAAAACAAATTAGCCCAAACGCTCATCTCAGTTGCTCTCAGTTGACTGCCAGTATCAATTAACCAGTTTTTTTTAGCATGTTCAGCTGTACTGCTCTGTGACATTTCTGCCAGCGCAAGAGTACAACTACATCTCATTCTCATCATAACACTGTTGGGTAAGCATAAAGCTAACAACTAAATGGAAAATCTGAGCTTACTTTAGTTGCGGGCATTTAGTTGCACATTGAGTTGCAATCTGTACCACATTCAACATCACCTAAGTATAATACTTAGGCATTTGGGCTATTTATTAGAGGTGGGCGCTAATTTTGGAACAGGAACATAATTTAACTGCTGTATTGGTTCAAGCATAAGACAAATACTTTTGTACTTTCTCAGTTACGTGTAGTGTGGTTAACAGCTTCCCTTGTGTGCCCTGGGTACCCAGCTGGTTTGTGTGGCTGCCTGGCTCCGTGCTGGGTGGCTGAGGCTTGCCTGTGCAGCACCTACTTTTGACACTGATGTCAAAGTGTGGACGGTGTGGACTGAAGTATGATTCCTCGCCCTGATTAATTGTTGGTTTCCTGGAGCTGCTGCATGAGGATTTTATGGGCTGCTAAGTGTTGTACATGTCAGTCTCCTGGTTCTGGCTGTCCTGCTCAACTCAGGTTATCAGAGCACATTTCTGGAACTGTTAAAGGGACTGTGTTTTCCTCTGTTGTGATAAATCAAAGGTCATCATACACCCAAGGCCACCAGTATGGTAAGTTGGACATCAGGGTGTGGATGCTCTCAAATATTTTAATCTTATATATAAAATAATTTTATTAGATTTTATTACTTATTTTATTACGTATTTTATTTTATTCCTTAGACCTGTTCTACAGAGGCCACATTGCTTAGATTAGTTTCCATATTAATGTACTGAGAGTGGTATTGTTGCCTTTGCAGATATTCTTAAAACCAGTGATCTACTTATTGAAAATCTTTCTTAAATGAATACGGATTTTCAGATAAGGGAAATATATTAATTGTCTTAGCAACCAATGCATTTATGGCTGTATGCGGAATGATTGCTACATTAATGTAAATTGATATATGGATTTTAAATTCTGGGTTACAGATTGTAGTATAAAGTGAGGAAGCCTAGGATAGTTAGTGGAGTAAAAACAATTTAACTATGGCAGCATAGTCCTAAATAATGGCTAATTTATACTTCTTGTCAGGTAAATTATGAATTAGCACCTTGGCTTACCCCAGTGATTTTAGAACATATTCATGGGGTGTCTTACTGCCCATGGAAGATCTTGCAACTGAAAAACAGGTAAGTACATTGTAGCATACTCCCATTATTTCTTTTATCTTTTGTATTTTTTGAGATTAAATGTAGTTCTAGGCTGTCTGTCTTAGATTTAATTAAAGCGTGAACATAACATATATATCTCTACAATTTGAAAATGCCACAGCTCTTAGAATATTAATGACATAAGTTTCAAACTTTTCATAAAAAGAAATTGAAACACCCAAAGGTTATGGTATGTGTCACCTGACACAGATAAAACTGAAGCACTAATCATGGTCTCATGAGTCCTTTAGTAAAAAGAATCTGAAAATGAAGAGCAGCAGGAAAAATACAGAACACTTTAATGCATGTGTAGAAATGCCATTTGAGACATCAATAAATTTAAAACACCGATTGTTCTGAAACTTGATGCAGTCTCCAGGAATTTCACAATGAAATAAATTTTAAGTTTCTGTTTCCAGCTGTTTTCAGACTATTTCAGAACACTTGTTATAGGAATGTATTTCACCTATAGTGAAATAGTAATGAGCAAAGTAAGAAAGTTTGAGCTGCTGAGGCTCTTTTGTTATGGATATCTCCTCTCATTATTAAATAATTAATTTATGTGTCATAGCTGTACTGTGATACAAAATAATTCTGTGTACCTGACATTGAAAAATGCTGAAGTAAGGTTTTAGAAACAAAGTTCTTCATTAAAATAAAATCTTACCATGTAGTTGTTTAATGTAGGGTTCTAGCATCTTCTGTGTTTTTAATAAGCAACAGTTCCGAGAAAATCAACTTCTATCCTTTTTCTTCAGAGAGAAAACTTGTTTCATGGAGTATTCCGTGGAGCTGTCAGGGGAATATAGTTATTGTTCGCATTGAGGGTGGCTGCTCCATCTACCCATAGAGAATATATTTAGGTACCAGCGAGTCTTGGGTTCTTTCCAAGGCATTGTGGAATTACTTTACGGTGTCTGATTTACTTTAAAGCTTCTTGTTATTGCCATTTAGAAACAAAATTTGTCCTGCACACATCCTGTTTAAAACAAAAATTTGTCCCCTGTTGAACAAAGATAAAGAATATTAGAATATGGTTTTGTGGCTAAAGGTTGTGTTCAAATTAACTGCAAAGGTAACCCAAAATCTGTGAATTCATGGATTTGGATCGATTGGTACAATACAAATTCTGGTTTCAAATGCACGGATTAGTATTACTTACTGGAGAACAGTCTAAGGTATAGTCAGGTTAAGTAGTCTTGATTTTGTTTTATGCTTTGATTATTTTGATGAAAAGTACCACTTCTGTAAGTTACTGTGAGCTAGACTATGTATATTTCCTTGATTACATGCATATTCTTTCAAGATGTCAATGTATGATCATTTTGCTCATTTAAAATCAACAGTGAAAACAGTGAGTCGTTTCCATGGGCAAAGTGAAGCAGATTTGGCATCAGATGAATGCAATATGTATCAAGTTTTCATACTTTTGAACTGGGTATGATGTCTGAAAGTGTAGCGTTACAAAAATACTCACTAATATTGATGTAAGAACCTTGATTCACAATGTCTTGGGCTTGCTTTAAAAAGAATGGGCTTAATTCACCATTGATTAGGAATTACAGGTTAAACTTGTAGAGAGCTATTTAATGCATGGAAAAATTGCTAGAATTTGTCAAGATACAAGTGCTATCGCTTCTATTCTCAGCCAAAATTTCCTATGTTGTTTCACTACAAATATTCTTGGAAAGCAGAAGGAGAAACCCACATGCAAAGCTGAGGCAAAAAAGAGAAGATCTATTCTGCTATTCCTGAATAGTTCATGGCAATGTCTCAGGGAATAACCTGCTGTTTTATACCTGCTCATATGTAGCCTGGAAATCCCCACAGGAGATGTGAAAAATAACAAGGCTGTTATTTTATTGCCATAAATTGAAGTGCCTGAAAAAGATCTTCTACTCCTTCAGCCTGTTCTTAGTGTCCTGCAAGGAGTCTCAGAGAGACAGGTGTGTTTCATCCACGTGAGAAGAGTCTGATTTCCAATTACAGCACCTAAAGCGTTCCTTGCGAACGTCCCAGCAAGTGTAGCATCACTTACGCTCTGTGTCATTAGTGTGGGGGATAGCTACCTCAATCCAGATGGGTTCGTTGTACTGAGTGGGTGGGCATATTTATGTAAGTAAGCTTATGTAGTAACTTACAGTCTGTTCAGTTTAGTCTGTTCTGTAGTCCTTTACAGTCTGTCCTGGTTAGAAGATGTAGAGAAATAAGCTTTGTCTTTCATAACTCACAAAGTTCTCATCCAGGTGAATTTAATCTCAGGACAGAAAATTTTCCAAACAGCCTGTCACTCAGTGAAACACTGTCTTTAGAAATTTGAGAGCCTTGACAAGATGGAAAGTAAAAGATCTAAAAAAAAAATTTGCATCAAGGAGATCAAGCTCAGAGCACCACTGCTAAAAGAGGAGAACTCCGTTTGAAAATCCTGTGTCAGAGCTGTGTCACCTTAAGTGATAAATCCGAGGTTGTAGTTCCACAAACTTTTTCATGGTGACAAAACCAATAACACCGATCCAAGTTAAATTACTAGTTTTTGGGTTTAGCCCAGTTTTGCTGTGAGAGTAGTGTTCATGGAACCGTAGCTGGAGCAACCTGTCTGCTTTGAGTTTATCAGCACTGGGAGCTTCGTTTGTGGCTCATGGTAGATGTGCAAGTGCCTAACGCTTCAGGTGGCATTCAGCACCTCATTGTTGACTAAACCGTCAGAGAAGCAGCTTAGGGCCATTGAGGGTCTGAGTCTATGCAGCACTTCCCTCTGTTTATAATCCTAGTATAGCAAAACTGCAGCACTTTAAAACTTTTTCTAGGACGAAAATTGCTGTTACTAATTTGGCTTCAAAGTTTGCTCCTCTTAAAAATGTAGAGCAGCGTTCACAACTCATCTATCGTATCTTTTTCATAACAAGAAAAATCAAATACGCAAAATGAAGCCTGAGTAAATGCTTTCCCTCAATAAGCTTCGTGCTGAGGATGTAGTTAGGTTGATGCAAACAGCCATGCTGCCTGCTGTCGGGGGAAGTCTCGCCAGGGAATATGACTGCTAGATGGCTGATAAAGGATAAATCACACTTGATAACAATTTGTGGTAGCACAATCTTCATTTCTATACTTCATGAAAAAAATTGCAATGTCTTGTATGTAATCTGTGTTTAGAAGCAGCGAGCAAATTGCTTGTATTTATAGATAATTTTCTAGTTTTAGCAGAATTTGAAAAATCCAATGTGACAGACAACTGAAACTCTTTAGGGGTAAATTAGACATGAATATTCTTTCATTCCTAACAACCTAAATGCTTCTGCCAGTCAGGATGAGCTATTTGGATTGACTCAGTATACATAAAGTAATTCAGAATGACTACTTACTGCTATCAAAATATACGTCCTGTTAGTAGTTCAGTCAATATGGGCTTACTGCTGTAGAGAAGCCGCCTACTGCAGTAACACAACATAGCATGTTCATGCTTGTCTGTTGCCTGACAACCTTGACATAATTGTGCTATTTCCTCTATTTGTGTAACAGTCCCTGGCTACAACACACATCCTTGGGCAAGAATTTTCATTTGACTGTTCCCAAATGGCCTTCATATAATTTGTTGTGCGTGCATGACCTGGGTATTGCAGAAATAACCACACAAATCCTAAACTTTAGCAGGGCAGTTAGCTGCCCTTCATAATCCAGAATCAATTTGTTTATTGTACTTTAGTTTGGATTTACATAATACCATAGCTTTTCACTTTACACGACACTATAATACTACTGTTAAGAATTTATTTTACATAGGAAAAGCATTGGCTGCTTTTAGTCTCCTTTGGTTGTGAGCTGCTGATGGCAAGTGTGGCTGGCAGTGCATCTAAGATTAGAATTTTCCCTTAAGTGAAATACTAGTAATTCCCAGGATTCCTTCTGCAGTGTGACCTACGCTGTTCCCCACCTCTGCAGCCTGGCAGCTAAGCAGTCTCCTCTTCCTTGGGGAAAGATTTCATCCCTTCACTGCTCTGTTTCCTGCATTACTCACTTTTCCATTCAATGCCTTCAGAAAATATTGCCAGTTGCTCTTGGTAGTGACAAGCAATCTGCCTTTCATTTTGGTTTTCAACTATCATAACAAGATTATTGCTCATCTTTGTAACAGTGGTGCCGCCATTAATGACACTCCTTTTTGGGTTAGAGTCTGAAACATGATGTTGATGACCTGTAACCACAATAAATACATTTTCATTAAGTTATTAGAGAACCTTTTTAACTTACCAGATCTTTTTCAGTCAATGTGAACATTTTTGTATTTTACTGAGGTTAGAGATCTGAAAGAAAAGCCAACAGACTTTTCATTATGATCTCCTGTCACATGTAAAATTATATTCCTGTTTCACAGAGAGAAGCTTAACAAACTGACTTTATAGACAAATACATATTGTGGTATGTACTAATCTTTTCAGATGCTTTTTCACACTTCTGACCTAATCAAGAATGTTATAATATTCTATTCACTTTTATTCATGGTTTAGAGAATCTTTGCTTCTGCTAAGGACAAAATAACTGAACATTTCAAA
The DNA here is from genome assembly GCF_047370975.1 of Nipponia nippon. NCBI lineage: Eukaryota > Metazoa > Chordata > Aves > Pelecaniformes > Threskiornithidae > Nipponia > Nipponia nippon. The sequence goes on along the minus strand of NW_028262290.1, from coordinate 43,177,990 downwards.
AAAGGAAGAGAATTTTGAAACATTTTGTAGCTAGGTGACAGTAAGATTGCCTTTAACTTTGTTTTTGAATTTACATCAGGAATAATGCCATAGCATATCCCTGAGTTTTGGAAAAGCTTGTAACCCTTCTTGTGTGCTATGTTCTCATCTGCAGCCTGAGAAATATTCTCTCAAGGTTTTCAATGTATTCTTCGTCAATGGATTTTGTGACCCAAATACCTTCCAAATAATGCTATACTTGCCTAAACTTCAGGGTCTGATGCCATTTGAGATGTCCTAGGGGTATTTAGGACAATAACACAAGACTGGCAGATATGACATAGGACCTGTTGAAGACCCGCATCCTTGTGGAGCAGCACCTTGGCTGAGAGCAGGGTCTTGGCTGGAATGTGTGATTGCTCATACAGTATAAACAGCTCCTTCTGGAGCTGAATTTATCATAGACCTGAAGTGTTCTTAAGTTGACACCTGGAAGTGAATCTCAGCATCTGAGCTAGATAAAAACCCATTTCTGATGCTACCTCTTCAGCAGTCTCAAGTGTTATGTGAAATTACTCCAGTTTGTAGATTGTCTGGAAATACTCCAAGCTCTTCCCTTTGTGCCAAGTGATGAATAACAATAACAGTGTTGTGATGTCCCATATAAACAAACCACATTAACTTGACTCTTCATACTTCCTAAATTAGAACTACAGTAATATCCAGGAATTACAGATATTTTCCAATATCTGTAACCTCCATGAGTTCTCATGATTTACTTTAAAGCAAGAGAAACTAACTGATTTCCAAAGTTTACCTCCGTTATCCTTGATAACAGGAAGGTAAACAGTGTCAGTTTTAACTATGACTGTCACAGCTTGGAAAGCTCATTTGTCAAACAAGTTTTCCCTCCTCTTACAGCATGAGCAAGGAGATCGTCCTCTGAAACACTGCGCTGTATTTATAGCATCTTAAATACAAACCATCGAGGAAGGACAACTAATGGAAAAAAAACAGTAGTCAAGAACTGAGGGGAAGGGGAAAATGATTCAAGTGGGAAGGTAATTGGCTTTTGTCTGTACTAGGCCTTTAAATCAATAGTTTTATACTGCTAGGTGTAGTAAAATTTTCAAAAGTGGTAGATATGCAATCTCCAATTTTCTAAAAATAATGATGTTGGAACTGGTGGAAACAGGTGGTGGAAAATCTAAAAATCGGAGGTAACTTAGTAATCATGAGAGAAACATTCTGTTTCACAATCCTGAGGAAGATTCCCAGTAATGAAAAAGGACAAACAATATTTTTCTTAAGCAAAGCCTGACCTGGAGGGTTGCAAATCATTTGGCCTAACTTTGATAACTGGAAAGATATTAAAACAAACAGTTAACACTATTACAAGTAGTGAGAGGATAAAGAAACTAAAGAAAGCAAACAGATTTTTTCAGGAACAAATGTTGTCAATTCAACGTGATTTCCTACGTTAGCAGAGTAAGTAGTTGAGTGTTTTAGGGAAAAGCAGTAGATACAGCTTGATGATAGTAGAACTTTTGATGTTGTGTCGTGGTTTAACCCGGCAGACAGCTAAACACCACACAGCCATTCGCTCATTCCCCCCTAGTGGGATGGGGGAGAGAATCGGAAAAAAGGTAAAACTCGTGGGTTGAGATAAAGACAGTTTAGTAGGACAGAAAAGGAAAGGAAAATAATAATCATAAAAGAATATACAAAAAAAGTGATGCACAATGCAATTGCTCACCACCCGCTGACCAATGCCCAGCCGGTTCCTGAGCAGCAGCCATGCCACCCCTGCCCTGGCCAACTCCCCCCAGTTTTTTTGTTCAGCGTGACATCATACAGTATGGAGTAGCCCTTTGGCCAGTCTGGGTCAGCTGTCCTGGCTGTGCTCCTTTCCAGCTTCTTGTGCCCCTGGCAGAGCATGGGAAGCTGAAAAGTCCTTGACTTAGTGCAAGCACTGCTCAGCAACACCTAAAACATCAATGTGTTATCAATCAGCATTATTCTCATCCTAAATCCAAAGCACAGCACTACACCAGCTACTAGGAAGAAAATTAACTCTGTGCCAGCCAAAACTGGGACACCACCCAATTGTGGTAGCAGTGACACTGGCCCTTGGTATGATGACAATGGTGAAGAAATGGGCTACAGTAAAAAAATGCCTATTGTTGAGACGTTAGGTTGTTGCAATGGACAACAGGACTCACTTCTGAAACAAGGTCATAGACACCTGGGTCAAAGAGCGTGGCACTGAGTGGGTGTATCACATCCCCTGTCACGCACCAGCCGCTGGGAAAATCGAAGGATACCATCCTCAGACTGTTAAAGACTACACTGAGAGCAAGGAGTGCTGGGATGTTCAAACATTGGGGTACACATTTAGCAAAAGCTACCTGGTTAGTCAACACTAGGGGATCTGCCAATCGAGCTGGCCCTGCCCAGCCAAAACTTTTCCGTACTGTAGAAGGGGATAAAGTCTCTGTAGTGCACATAAAAAACATGCTGGGGCAGACAATTACTTTCTCTTAAATTGAGGAGATGTGGTCCAGATTAAATCACAGTTAAGAATAGTTATCAGTGCCATCACATATAAATTGAAAAGTTATTGTAGATGGAATCCTTATACAGGCCCATTTCTTTATTTTGTACTTCTAATAATGAGTCAGATGAATATAGACTATACTTAACAAAATTTCTGGATTTTATCAACCTGGGAAGGGCTGCAAGCTTTATAAAGGATAAAACTAGAAGTTAAAATTAGCCTGGTATTTTGGAGAAATAGCCTGAGATCAACAAGAATAAATTCAATTAAGAAAAGCACAATTAATAAATGAGCAAATATAAAGAAAAGAATAACTGACTTTATGAATGCTGTTAAAAGAGACAAGGGGAGGAATCTTAAGGCAACAGTGGCATGTGAACCAAGCCACTTATCTAACACAGTACTGGGGGTAATGAATGATTCAGTTAGAACAGTTTGAGCAGTTGCTGTCCCCTGCAGTGTAAAATAAAATATATCACCTTAATCCCTTTCTTTTCTCATCACATTCCTAATGACCTGGGTCAACAAAGCTGCTGTGAAAAAAAGCAGAGGTCATCTTGGCAAGCATGAAGAAGAACACGTGTGACACCCTAGAGTTAATTATTTCACTATATGAGGTAGCTATGAGACCTCAGGTGAGTACTGCTTCTATGTTTGCACACCACACTTGAAGAAAGATAGAGGTAAGCTACGGGTGGGGACAGAGGTTTGAAAGCATGATTTGTGAGTAGAGATTGAAGGCTCAATGTCTACTCAGAAATGAAAGGATGGTGATCAGCTGTTCTTGGCCACAAGGCAAAACTATTTATCTCAATTTATTTCCCCTCAACATAAATAAAGTACCATTAAAAGGCACTTTAGTAGCATTTTCAATGCAAATGGAATTGTACTAGACGTAAGCAATTGCTTTCACAATATAAAATATGGTAAGTGTGAACAAACTGTTTCAGAGATTTGTCATAACATGCATTTCGATATTTTCCTTTATGAACAAAACAGCATGAAGTTCTCAAAATGTGTTAACAGGGTGTGACAGAAGAGCTGCCCTCTCGTTTCTTGAGTTGGATCCCAGCAGTGAGGGAACAGTTAGCAACAGACTGTGCAGGAAGCAGACAGAACTAGGTGCACCACCTAACACCCCCAGGGAGATCCTACCCGTTGTCTCCTCACAGGCATTCCCCCTCACCCAGCTGTACTGCAAAGGACTCCACCATCTCCTTTTTCACTTCCTCCTCTAAATTAATCCCAGGTACTCAGCCCCTGCCCCCTCCCCCCCCCCCAACATCTTCCACATTTCATCCATCAGTAACTTTCAGTAACCTCACACACTCTTCCCCATCCTGAGAACATCTATACAGGAGCAGGCACCTACCCTTGGCAGCGGTAGAGAATGTGTTGTGTCGTTCATGAGGTGATGTGTAGTTTCATGGATATTAGTTTATTAAATAGTTCACATAGTATTTCACAGGGAGCGCCACGTGCTGCTGAATCACCATCGTCATCTGTTACTACAACATATGCTCCATATGACTCAATTGCATAACAATATTGTCATTTTTATTAATATTTTTATATTAATATTTTCATATTAATATTTTCATATTAATATTTTCATTAATGTGAAGACTGATACATTCAGGGCTACACCTTGTCCTTAGAGCGTACCTGAACACACTGATCTGTGTAACATGTGGTCAGAAAGCTAGGTCAGAAAGCTAGGAAAGTGAAAATTTTTCTAAAGCAAATATCAGACTCTGAATTTACATTTGATCTTGTATAGCAAGTCGGAAATTGTCCGAACAAAATTGGCTTGGATTTTATATTTTACTCATATAATGTGACTAATTGTTTTAAGATTATCATCTGCATTGTGGTAGAGGACAACCAGATCACAGCCCCACACTAGATACTATATAATCAAACACAATATAAATGTTCCCCCCACCTCAGAAAGATTGCAATTAAGAGACCAGCCATAACAGGTAACAAGAATAAGCCTGTAGACGAAAGTCAGAGGTTTAAGGGAAGGGGCAATAATACTCAATTCATATCTAGTTAGGAGGAGTTATGGCATTTGGAAACATTTAGGGAGCAAAACTAAGTATCACAAGAGTCCAGTTTTCTGCATGCATTACAGTGGAAAGGAGTGTGTATGTATGTGTATAAAAATATTAAAAAAATCACCTTTCATATTTTTTTCCACTGCAGCCTACCTGGAAAATTTATTGGATTTAGTGCCTACTAAACGAAGTACTTGGTACCTCTGTTAGCTGTCAGTCTCTTGTAGAGAGTTCCTTAATAGCAAAGTGCTAGCTGTTGAACAAAGGGCATGTCCTTAGAATCATAGAATTGTTTAGGTTGGAAAAGACCTTTAAAATCATTGAGTCCAGCCATTAACCTAGCACTGCCAAGTCCACCACTAAACCATGTCCCTAAGCACCACGTCTACCCGTCTTTTAAATGCCTCCAGGGATGGGGACTCAACCACTTCCCCGGGCAGCCTGGTCCAGTGCCTGACTACCCTTTCGGTGAAGAAGTTTTTCCTAATATCCAATCTAAACTTCCCCTGGCGCAGCTTGAGGCCATTTCCTCTTGTCCTGTCGCTTGTTACTTGGGAGAAGAGACCAACCCCCACCTCGCTACAACCTCCTTTCAGGTAGTTGTAGAGAGCAATAAGGTCTCCCCTCAGCCTCCTCTTCTCCAGGCTAAACAACCCCAGTTCCCTCAGCCGCTCCTCATAAGACTTGTTCTCTAGACCCTTCACCAACTTCGTTGCCCTCCTCTGGACATGCTCCAGCACCTCGATGTCCTTCTTGTAGTGAGGGGCCCAAAACTGAACACAGTACTCAAGGTGCGGCTTCACCAGTGCCGAGTACAGGGGGATGATCACTTCACTCGTCCTTCTGGCCACACTATTTCTTGTTGTTATAGGACCACTGCCATAACAGTTCTTTATAAAGAAAAATAATTAGTGAATTGCATAGAAAAATATGATGGTCCTAGAACTGTTTTCCACTGGTGATAAAGCCTACCCATTGTGGATGTTTTTCTTGATTCTACCCCCATGTCTTTGTGAATTTTTCCATAGTCATGCCTTGTGAATAGATTGAGAAACAGCAATCACTTATGGTAAAAGTCATTCATTGTAGTATATATTAGAGCCAGAGACACTGACCTTGTCTGATAACTCTAGCCATGAATCATAATTATTGCTGTAGGTGAAAGTTAAGGCAGCAGTCAGTGGAAATCAAATGGCTGTGTAGTATTTTGTGACATGAGAAATGGAACATGGAAAAGGTGGACTTGGGCTGTGCAAACTCTTCCCAGTTCCTCAAGGTAATTGTATTGCCATGAACATGGCTAATCCTAAAAGCACACACACACCTGATAACCTACATGCACCTCAGACTAGGAAAGAGGATCTCACTTAATTGGTGAGAAAATAGAAGAAAATGTTATTGGCTTGCCTCAAGATTTACTGGTTGTTTTCACAAATAAAAGCTTTGTAATTGTTGATTTTAACCTTTCACATGGACAGGTTATCATGTTATGTTCCTAGTTGCCAACTTTACTTAAATACATTGCAGTGGAGAGCAAATCTCTAAATCAAACATGGTAGTTGATTCATGTTAGAAAAACCAACAATATAATCAAGTATCTGACGTAGCCAGTCGCAATGGAATATTTAAATCTGGAGGCAGTGTAACTCAGGAGTACATTTTCTTAAGAGTACTCCAAACATTTTAGATTGGATTAATTTAGTTGTTTTCATCATAAATGCATTTGCAGAAAAGGTGATGATATCACATAAAGTTTTACTTAATGCAAATTTCTTTAGTTGGAAACTAAATACTTGACTCCTTCTTTCATTTACGAAACAAAGCTATTTTCTGATTTTGTTTCTTGTTTGTTTTATTTTTTTTAAAAAAACAGCATTAGGGTATTTTCTGGAAATTACTTTTTTTTTTTTCATAATTCATGAGTAACAGACTTCTTGATTCTTCCTACTAGACAGATTCACTGAAAACTAACCTTCAAGTTAAAGCTTATTAATAAGAAACTTGAAAATAAAGTTCCTATTAATTTTTTAAAGTTCCTATTAATGTTTTAAAGTTCCTATTAATTTAAGCTGCATTTATACCATATATATGTGGAAATGATTTTGTCTGATTAATTTTTCTCAAAAATGAACACTTAGTCTCCTGAAAGTAAGGCGTTAAATTGATACAAATAGGCTAACAACTGCTAGTGAGTTTTGAAAGCTTTGGTCTATGTATAACTGTTCTCACATAGACACACACACACGCAATATCTTATCTTTAAAGGGCTTTATAATGCTTATGGGAGTGTAACTCTGAATTTAACAAAATTAATTTTGTATTGTTTGAAATAGACTAAATGCAAATGCTTGTCTTGTAGTATGCCTTCATTTATTTTCTTTTATCTGTACGGCCAACTTTCTGTAATGATTTTCATTTGGAGAGTGGCCACCTATGGTGGCTGTTTATCCTGATGTGTATGCCCATGGGTAGGCAGCTTCAGCCTGTAATCCAAACAAAAATTTTCATTTAAACAAACCCAAGTCTGCTGATCCTATCTCAGCAGGTGTAAATTAAGAAAC